>NC_092857.1:40212781-40812781 GCF_039878825.1 Excalfactoria chinensis
CTTTCTTTCTTTCTTTCTTTCTTTCTTTCTTTCTTTCTTTCTTTCTTTCGTACCTCTAGTCTTCAGGAATTTATTGATTATGAAGCTCTCAAAGATACTGAGTATCATACACTTGGAACTAGGTGCTCATACAGCAAAAAAAACAGCATTGATTCTCCACACTTCATCTTTCAGAATAGCCTTCCAGAACAGCATCGATTCTCCACACTTCTCATAATAATCTTAGGACTGTTACACTATTACACATTAGGAACTGAAGCCAGAGGATGTAGACTTTAGACCTACAGCTCCCCAGATGAGCACAAGAGAGACTATATGTACTAACAAACTAATACCATGTTTTAAAAGAAAAGAGGGATAAAAACCTAAACAAAACAAAACAAAACAACAACAAACAAACAAACAAACAAACAAACAAAAAAACGTATTTGCTCTCATCCTGTTTGCTGGTACATAGTTCATACTGTGCATTTCTTTACAGTGCTGCTTCTCACAGATATATTGACAGAGGTAAGCTGATGTTCACCATACTCCAGGAGGCACTGGGCACTCAGCACTGCTAACCCACTTGTACCCATCACAATTATGCCGTAACAGTTGTAATCAAGACTTAAGGAGTTGTTCTCTCCTAGTTGTTAGGCACAACACTAGCAGCAGAATAACTGAGTGGCACCTGTTAGAGGAGTGCCACAAAAATGACCCAAGAAATGGAACACCTCCCCTGTGAAGATAAGCTGAGATAGCTGGGCATGTTCAGATCAGAGAAGAGAAAGCTCTGGGGATATCTGATAATTGCTTTTCAGTATCAAAGAGGGGCTATCAGAAAGAAGAGGACAGACTCTTTAGTGGGACTTTTGTGATAGGACAAGAAAAAATGGTTGCTGCTAAAAAGGGGGAGGTTTTTTACAGTCAGAGTGGTGAGGTACTGGTGTATGTTGCTCAAAGATGTGGCAGAAACCCCATTCTTGAAGACATTCAAGGTCAACCTGGACCAGGCTCTGAGCAACTTGATCTAACTGTAGATGTCCTTGTTCCCATTGCTAGGAAGTTGGACTAGATGACCTTTAAGGATACCTTCCAACTCAAACAATTCTGTGGTTCTGTTTTTCTTCCACCCTTAACCATATAGACCCCTTGACCTCCGTTAAGAACTAACAGTACTGAAGGCACCTAATACTTCATCACTTGTTATGTACAGAGTACTCAATCAAAATGCTCGAGACCAGCTCTTTGACTTGCTCCACTCTTATCTTGATTGCGGCTCATAAAGTGGATTCATCTGTCCTTACAACAGTTTCTCTCAAATCCCTGGGCAGAAGCAATCTCTTTCTTGCAGTTTTTGTCAACAAGCAACAGTGCTTTTCTACGCAAGCCATCATCCTCATCTCTATAGTGTACCCAGGCAACAGCAGCATCTAAGCAATGTATGTTGTCCTCATTTTCATGTGTACCTTTTCACTGAAACTTCAGGAATAAGGAAGGAGGGAAGAAGATCTCACAGAGATAATGTTTACCAACTTCTTTACAGTTCCCTGGGTTGTCAGCTCTTGCACTTACAAAGTTGACTTCTGATCCTAAACAAATGGTAGAAGGTGTGAAAAATGATCAGTATTTTTTTTACCACCATCTCCATTTTGAAAGTTATCTCCAGTGTGGTGCTGGGAATCTGACACCCTGAAAAGCTCTCCAAAATAACTATGTTGATACTGCATTTACTAAAAGCAAATAAACAAAAACCAAGAAGTGTGATATGCTTGTGTTTCCTTATCTGTATTTATTTTTTTCCTGCCTGCAATCTATGGGGAGGCGAAAACCAGCAAACTAGATTCTAGGTGACAGCACTTCAGCATCTGAAACTGTGGTGCTACTAGCTAGATCAAGTAAAAAATGAGGAAAGCAGAAAAACAGTAAGCAAATATAATAAGTACAGGTGTTCTATCTAATGCTACTACACAGCTTCATTCGAACTAAACCATAAGTTGTTTGAACTTGGAAATATTTTACATCACGAAACATTTTCATATGCTGATATATTCCAGACATCTACATATTGTTAATATGCACAGAAATGATGTATCTACCATTTACTGTAAAAACATCCTAATTAAGAACAGCATCTATATTCACAACAGTACAAGAATATGTGATGGCTTTTATATTGATACCAAGGAGTTAGCTTATATCCACAAGAGAACAGTTGAGGTTAATCAACTGGAGTCAACAGTGTTACAGGTGCTGAGAATGCTGTACCCAGTAAAAGAACACTTTTCCCTCCAGACAGCAAGCACACCCTGCAAAAAGTGACATTTAATGTCTCCAGACATTCAGTTCTATTTTTTCACTGGATATCAGCATCCCCTCAGGAGACACAAGAAAACACGCCCTCAGAGCACTCTAAGTTCACTTGAGTGATAAGCCTGTTGACTAAATTAGAAATATTATCTCATAAATTAAACTGGTCTTTTTACTGCATTGGACAGGATGTGTTTGCTTCTTCCAGACTGCTTGTCTAGTGGGGACAAAGCTGACAACCTTCAGCCATGATATCTTACAAACTGCAAGAGATGGCAATGTCTTTAGCCAGTACAGCCAATTCTTCACGAGGGTCTAGCTCATATATCTGGCATGGGCTAGCCATGCTACTGTCTCTGTTATCTTGATCTGTGACAGTTTAATGAAGGTAGCCGTCTTTCACATGCCCTCCAAAACAAAACACACATGCATTCCTGCAGTTTCCTCTTAGCTTAGGTAATGCAGAATATTTTTTGCTTCTTTTTTTTTTTTTCTTTTTAACCACTGTCCAAAGCTGCAGGTGTTCTTGCCAGTGTTGCAGAGGTTGTATAAAGTCGTGAGAATTCCTAGACCTTTTCAGATAAATAAATAATAAGTAAAATTTATGTCAGATCATTTTGCATGGACTAGAAATGCTCTCTAATGGGTTTTTCATTACAAAAAGTTTCAAAGACTGTCTTCAGAAATTATGAATGGTTGTTGTGAAACAACAGACATGTCAAGAACCTTGGACAGCTTTCTGTAGTACTGCTGATAGCAGTCTCTTGTGCAGGATCTGTTTCTGTCTCGGTGCTGCAAAGAGGTAAAATTTTACAAAGCTAGAGCTCCCTGTAGGAACCCAGGGTAGAGACAAGCTTTATCATGTGCTTGCTGCAGTTCACCATACAACAGTTCTACAGAAATGTTGTCTTTCCTATGCAGTATGGGACGTCAGTGTACATACACCATTTTTTTCCCTTCCCTTCCCTTCCCTTCCCTTCCCTTCCCTTCCCTTCCCTTCCCTTCCCTTCCCTTCCCTTCCCTTCCCTTCCCTTCCCTTCCCTTCCCTTCCCTTCCCTTCCCTTCCCTTCCCTTCCCTTCCCTTCCCTTCCCAGCTGTCAAGTTAATTGGAGTTGAGAACTTACTGGCTTGCACTTTTCAGCGGTCACGGTCCCTTAAATCTCCCTCCAGTTGTACCTAAGCCCACTTTGCTCCGCCCTTTAGCAGCGCATGTTAATCAAGGACAGGATTGGGAGTCCCTGTCTGAGTCGCTACTCAGTGGGGGCTCAGTAAGCGATACGACTGGAAACTATGTCTTTTCTACATTGCTGTGAGCGGGACAGAAAACTTTCCTCCGTCAACCTTCCTGCCTGTCTTGGTACTGCTTATGGTGCAAGGATAACTGCACGTAGCAGCCTTCAGTGAGGTACTCTGGACCTCTGCTCAGGCTTTCCTGGAGGAATACGCAGTATTTTAAACGTCGGGAAAATGCACTCGCGAAAACATGTTGGGTAAGACTGTCTGCACTGCCGACTACCTCCTCTAGATAAGGATACTTTGTCTTTTAATAGTACTTACTTTGATTGAAAATCGGGACAGGATGATGAAAGGAACTAACGTGCTTGGACCTGAAGGTGAAGGCAAATGTTCCCCTCTTGCCTTTACTGCTTTTGTAATTAGATGGTAGTAACTCCATTGCAGTGAATAAATGTACGGAAATAGAACGTTTATCTGATTGTCATCCAGAAAGTGTATAGTATCTGTTTCTTTCTGGAAGACGGCATAAGCATACACCTCCTTGTTTCCTTTTTTTCCCCTGTTTCTTTTCTAATTTTTTCGCTTTTTTTTTTTTTTTCTTTTTTCTTTTTTTCCTCTTCATTCACAATCTTGAGATTGTTGGTGTGATAATTACTGCGGATATGAAATAGATATAGTTTATAATTTCAATGCTAGATAAATCTTTGAAAATGTTCCTCCCCTACCCTGAAATCCAAACATATTTTGTTCCCTGTATCATATTAGCGTGAACCTAATTCATTTATTTGGCTTTCGTAGAATTCTTTTTACTGTGACTCTGATTTGGCAGGCCATTCATATTGGAGAAGGTAAGGAAAATTTATGTTTTCCCCCTGCTCCTTTTTTCCTTTATAGATTTATAGTATGCATTGCTTCATTACAAGCTATCCTTCTATTTTTTGCACTTCTTTTCAAGGCCGTGAAAAAGAAGAACATGAAAACGATGTGAAAAATCTCAATGTCACAGCACAAAAGCAGCACCCTAAGAATTCAGTGACAATTATAGATGCTTTCAGTGACATGAATCAAAGTTACCAAAGCAGAAAGCATCAGAATTCCAGGGAATTTGTACCTTTCACTGGGATTACAGAGAGTAGGTAACTTTATTCTTTATTCATTTAAACAATGTCATAAAACCTTTTTTTTTTTTTTTTTTTTTTTTTGCTTTGCTTGCTTATTTGTTTTAAATACAAACCATAATAAACTTTTGATTGTTCTCCTTGGCCATGAGTTCCAACCTGTTGGTGTTCTATGGCAGCTTTTAAATTTTCCCATGGCCGCTTATGAAACGGTGCTAAATATTTAAGGTAAAAGCAGAGACCTCTCATCTGCAAAACGTTTCACAGTGATAAAACAGAATGTTGGGAATTATCTTAAGTATTTAGACTCTTAGACTTGGAAAGGAGGTCGTAAAATTTTGTAAAAATCTCTCTATTTTGTAAGATTCACCGGGACCAAAATTTCACAGGAACAGAAGAAACTGAGCAGAAAACTCTATCCCAGGCGTCTCAGAAGTGCCTGAGGGAACGCTCTTTTCAGTCTCAAGACTAAGCTGCACTTCTCCCTAACAATGCCTCCTTTCTTCAAAAATTAGCAGCACTTCCCGGTAATTGCCCTCTTTCTTCGTGTGACTGAAACATGCCTCAGTCAATGTGAAATATTTCACTTGGGTATGTGCTGCTTCTGTGGGACATGCCAGGCCTTTCTTCTTGACCATGCTGTAATCCCTGGTAGTTTGCTTCTAATCCCTAACCAAACAAACTCGGCTTAACTGCAAACACTCCTAACAAGCAGCTAATTTTATTGTCTCTAAAGACAATAAAAATCGGTATGTTTTGCAACTGGGGAGAACAAGTGAGGAAAAGGGGAAGTTCACAGCCTGTTGGATGCTTTGTTGACCCAATAATGTTGTCTTGCTTTGTTACCGTCTCGCAGGTAAAAATCTGAACAGAAACTGCTGCCAGAACGGAGGGACCTGCATCCTAGGGGCTTTCTGTGCATGCCCAAAGCATTTTAGTGGCCGACACTGTGAACTAAGGTAAAGACTAAATAAAAACCAGGGAGTATCTCTGGCTGGCTATCTCTTATGATGGTAAATGTCTTCCTTGTCCTTGACAGAAAGTGCGGCAGCATTGCCCATGGCGACTGGGTGATGAAGGGCTGCTGGCTGTGTCGGTGTCTCTATGGCACTCTGAAGTGCCTCTCTCAAAACACGCAAGACAGCTGTGGTAAGGGTCAGTGATAAATCGAGGAGTTTTGTTGTTGTTGTTATTTTCTTTTTGGCTGGTGGGCAGCAGAATTGCCTTTTACAGTGGTGGTTTACTTGAAGGAACGCTGTATGTGCTCTGTTTTAACTTCTGGGGCCATGTTTTGCTTCAAAGAATATGTTAGTGAAATTGAATGACACAGCAGTTGCTCTATACAACATAATATACTTGGAGATCTTTATAATCCTGTGCAGCAGGAAACTTATTTCTCCCATTTTAATTTGAAGTTACAGGGATGAATATGTTCTGGAAAATCTGCATATGTTTGAGTTTCCACGTAACCTGGCAATTGGGGTAACAAAATTCCACAGTAAAAATTTTTTTGTTGTTGTTTTTGTTTGTTTGTTTTTGTTTTCTTTTTAAATCAGGAGCCAGAGAAAACGGATGTTCACTATTGTGGTAGAAATAGAAATCAATATTGAACTAGAGAAATAAGTGCTGAAAATTATAGTATAAACTACTCAATGCATATAAGTGGCTGGAAATTAGTCTGAATTCTGATCTGTTGCTTAATTCTCAGAATACTGCTCTATGAAGTTCTAACCCAGGGCATTCAACACAAATAATGTGCAGCCCCAGCCCTGGCCTGTGTACAGTAGTAACATATGATATCCTCACATGCACGATATTACTTTGTTGTCTTTAGAGATTGGTTTAAAAAACCATATACAACATAAAAAGGTCTGAGAGTTTTTAGATGCTCAACAATCAACATAAAATCAACAACATATAGAACAACCTTATAAAATTTTTATATCCATATTTTCCACGAAAAACTGAAAGCTGTTATAATGAGCATTTTCAATATCCTGGCATAACTAATAAGAGTTCAATGTTTTTTTATCCCCATTGGCAAAGTTAGTGCATAATTTTCTTGCTGTCCTCCATCCATAATATCTCACTTCTACCTTGCACTGGATGTCAGCACCAAAATTACAGTTTGGCATGAGAGAGAAAATAGACCTAGATGGTCTCACTTGTACCCCAAAGAACTACCAGCCCCTTCTTTCCTAACCGGATTCCCATCTGTAGCACTGCATTGTGAAGCTGTGACTCTTGAGTTATATTATCTATTCAGAAATAAAATCATATTTAAAAACCCAAGTTTCTCAAATCCCTTGGAAATCCCAACCACATTATATGTTCACAATTTCAGGGAGCTGAAATGCAGAAGAGAGGTGAAATTGCAAGCCACAGATAAACAAAACAGCAAAACCATCAACAGCAAAACAAACAAACAAACGAAAAAACATTTGGCCTTGAAGGCTTCTCTGCTGATTTATTATACAAAGCAACTAACTAGCAACAGTCAGACTCTTCTGAGGAGTTAAATCTTCTAATGTTTTAGCTCTCTTTAGTATTCAGTTTTGTATTGATTATTTCTTGTTACAAAAGCAAAAAACCTAGCAGGCCTGGTCATGTTCAGTAAAGGCAGTAATGTTCAGTAAAAGCTGCTCCCAAGTTCCACTTAACAAAGACAGTAAAAATAATAGTGAAAAACCAGTTGATCATACTCCCAGCAGAGACTCGTGGCTTTCACATGTGTGAGGTTATGGCTTTCTGGATTTGCTGAGGATTGAAGGCTCGTCCTGTTAACAGAAGGGTTAAAAGGCTACATGCAGATTTGGTGCATGCCTTTTGTGAAGATGTCGCTTTTGCTTGGTATTTACCTTTGATTATTCTGAGATTAATGCCTGCAAGAGCTGACAAGTGCTATCAGTTTCTCCTCAAACGATCACTGATGGGACCTCTATTCACAATCTCTTTCTTGAGAATAGCTTCTTTGATTGGTTTTAGCAGCTGATACTTTCAGTGTGAGTACCTGAGAGATGTTTCAGAAGTTCCAAAGTATGTTGAAAATCCTTGTTATTGTTAACCATTTTTTTTTTTTTTTAATGTTTTTGTAGAACAGAGAAGGGAAGAGGAAATCATCAGGCTGTATTCTAAAGGCCTAAGATTGCAGCAAACAGTGTCTGCATTGATTTGCTTTCTCACCTTCATCCTGGAGCTTTGTTGCTGGCAGTTCTGAAACTGAACAGAGTTCAGAGTTTCTTCAGAAAGACTACGCCAGGGCTCCAGTAGCCTTTAATACGAGTTGGACAACTTCTTTCTTTATTAAAATGCCGATTATACTTGTATTTACATACCTGAAGCAGATCACTATGTGCTAGTTAATGATTAAATGCTTGGTTTATTATAAATACAGATTATATAAATGTGAAGTATCTATATTATTTTATTATTATTATATTGCTACTACCAGTGTCTAATTCCAGCAGTTCTTTAGTTTTAAAATACTGTTCTTTCAGTGGAAGAACTAAAAATGAATCACCTATGTCTTAAGTATTAAATTTCCTTTGTATACGATATGACTACTTTAAATAAATGTTTTTCTTTGTTTCTGAAAAGATTTAGTGTTTAATTTTATTTAACCTGAAAATTTTGACTAACCATCTAGTTACCCTATTGTATTCAGTAACAAAATGGTAACAAAAGGGCAGGATAGCTGAAATTAGGGAAGATAAGAAGGATTTTAATGATAAATTTCAAACACTATGGTTATGGAAGAACTAGATGTTAAACAGCTTTTCAGTTTCTATTATTTTTTATTGTAGCTAAAATTGTACCCATGCATAATGTTAGGCAGGAAGTAAATGTTTCTGAAGAACACAGAGCTGATAATCATTTGCCCTTTGAGAGTTTATTTTATTTTGCATCCTAAAAATAAAAGCTCTTCTTTTGTTTACAAAAAGGCAGTGAAGGGCAATCTCTTTAATATTTTTCAGTAGGAAATATGTCCTGAACTACATGCTATTTAAATATGAGTATTTCTAGGCTGCAAAATAAAATATATATTTTAAAAAAAAAAAAAAGTATTTGGAACATGTAACTTCATTTGTGGTTTATAAGTGATCAAGTATATGTTTATTTAAAAGAAAGAAAGGAAAAAAGAAAAAAGCAAGTTGCGGCCTAAATGTTCCTTCATTCTCTCAGTTTGAAGCTACTACATAGAAACAATCAAATTTTAATTTTATTGGCTCTAGAGATGCTGCTGATTTGTAAAATCACTAGGAGGACTTTAATGGCATTCAGAAGTTAAATAGAAGCAATTCTTAATATTAAAAATTTATTTTCTTGGTGCATTAAACCAAGAGAACAATCCAGTTGCTCAGCAGAAAAAGATGCATTACCAACAAATGTTTTAGTAAGTTAATAATAAGTTAAATTTATGACTGTTTTGTAAGACTTATAGGAAGCTGCTGTGTGAAAACAAGGGCATACAAATACTACCGATTATTCAGGCTGCTCCTCTGTACACCTTGGAGTTGAGAAGTGAGGTTTTTCACCACACAAGATACAGTAGACCAGGTTTTGTTTGTTTGTTTTTCTTATTATATCACTTACCAGTATCTTGTCTTTACTCATCTATCTGTGTTTGCACAAACTTGGAAAAGAGGGTGCTATCTTAAGACAATTATATGTCAGGGAGTACAGCTTTGAGGAAAATAGATAGTCTATTTATCAGGTGCTTACTTATGGTGATACCATTGTGAAAGCAACATTGTTTGCCATAAAGCATACCTGGGAAGCAATAGTGCATGTCTCAAAGATGCTTTACTTTTTAAAGAAAAGTAGCAAAATATGTGGAAAGCAGACTGTACAGTAAAAATACATCTGAAGTAATACTTAAAAGGGAAGAATGACCTAGTAGCAGGATTTACACCAGAAGATCCATTTCTGTTATCATAACATCCACATCAGATTTTACCAGGAAGACCTGATCTGGAGTAACTCCTTATGCAAATAAGCCTATGTCCCTGCAGACTCACTGTGATGGAGCTATTCATTGTCAAATCAAAATATCAGTGTACCAAAACAGAAGCCCAAGGCATGTAATTAGAAGTATCAAGGTATATATTTAAAGTATTGCATTGGAAACTTAGTTCTGTAAGTAATTCCAATTAATGTCACTGTAAATTAGTTCTAAATCTAAATACTAAGATTTGAAAAATTCATCCTGTGTACCCAGAAGAACTGGCAGACATTATTTGTTTGTGTTCGCTGTCCTTTTTATGATAAAAAAATAATTTCCTCTATTTTATGCCATTTAAATTACTAGAGAAATTATTACTAGCATATTTGAAAATGATTGTTTTAGCACTGTTTAACACCTACTGTATTATGGCAAAGTACATCCTCAGGGTGAGCTGTAGAGGTATTTGCCTGGCCTGCATGTAAAAGCTGCATGTCAAGTAAGGTTCCATTAGTAGGCAGAACAGAAAAAAGAGTGTTATTCTTGCTTGCAAAATTCTGAGACAGAAATGTCCGCAGGAGTTGAATTTGAAGTGAAATGATTATCTCATTAAGTCAGGGAAAAAGAAGGAAGGGAGGAAGGAGGGAGGGAGGGAATAGCTTTAAGAATCTGATCAATAGTATCATACAAAAACTTTTTAGAAAGGATGAAAATTGAAAGCTCTGAAGTCTTGCTTAGGTTAAATCTGTCTGTCTGTCTCCACTTTTATCTGTCTCCAGCTGTTTGCAAGAACAGATGAAAGAAGGCATTATTTTCTTCCTCTGCTACCATGTAGGCCTGGCCAACCTTCAAACACCTCAGTTACAGTCACTTAAGTAAGGTTTGTTTATAGCAAACAGTGATGCTTGCTCTCCAGCCTCACACTAACACTTTATGGGCCTTTCCATGAAACTTGGCACATCCCAGCGAAACAGGTATCTCTTGCCACAAGTTCATACATGTGCCCCTCTATGTGGCCACGTTTGGACAGGGGAAAAACTCTCGAAGAGAAATTTTTATTAAATGCTTCATAGGCTCCACAGCCATTAGACCTTCCACTGTTTGCAATTGAATCCAATAACAAAACAAATGCCTGGCCTCTGCAGTTTTGTCCCTGCAACTGGTGCAACCCCCTCCTCTCCTCAGGGCACAAGGCTGACAAGAGCCCCAGACAAGGATAGATATATGGTAGAGGAGGCTGCCTCCTTCACACTATGTACCCTTCAGTTCCATGCAGCACTGTGCTAGGGAGAACTTCGTGGGGAAGTCTGTCATCTATTCTAACATGCTATCAGTGTAAAGGAATCATAGAATCATAGAATCTCCAACGCTGGAAAAGACCCACAGCATCACCCAGTTCAACCATCCACCCATCACCAATAGTTCTCAGTAAACCATGTTCCTCAGCACAACATCCAGACATTCCTTGAACACCTCCAAGGTCAGTGACTCCACCACCAATGGAAATAATTCATTTTGAACAAATTCCACCTAGTGCATCAAGGCTTCACGATACAAGCCTGAAAACACAGCTTACTTCTACAAACAGTAGAAAAGTGTCACTGTTTAGCTCTTTAAGTATGTGATGATTATCTCTCAAGGTGACTTTTTTTCCCAGCAAGGAGAAATTAATTTCTACTATGCCTAAGAAGAGTTAGTGATGCTTATATGTGCCAACAACCTTCTGTCAACATTCTGTCAAGGGACTGGCTTGTGTTTGTTTTAATTGTTATATGTAAGAACCATCTATTACTGGTGGAATGTCACAGTACAGAAAAGAAACAGTACCATATATGAGAATTTGTAATTGACTAAGAAACTCTCTTCAGTAATTCACTGTGGGTTAGGTTTCAGCTGCACAGCTATCACTATGAAGATGGTTTGGTACTTCTTATACAGACAGAACCAAGAAAAATAAATTATATATTCCATGAAAATTTCCACTAAACAGAATTTTATTGTTCATGGTGCAGTGGAAATGACACTATGCCTAACACAGCTCTTCAGTAGAAGTATGACAGCAGTATGACACACTGTACACCAGTACATTTGTATTAAAATCCACTTTATCTTTATTTCTGGGCAGATTATTTTTCTTACAAGAGTTCTCTTTCAGAGAAGAATAAAGACTGATCCAGGGTGAACATTTAAAGGTAGAGACTGGAGAATGAGAAAAAGGAGAAATCCTTAGACAATCTGGAGTTCAATGTCCAGTGTGGCAAGAAACAACTCAGTATATTGGATTTCAGAACCTGGGAAGTAAAAAACCTTTTGGAATTTAAGCAGTTCAAGGTAGGATAAAGCTAATTGCAAATATTAGTAATTTTTTTTTCCTGAAGTTTTCAAAAAATATGTATAGATTAAAAGTATACAAGAATTTCATTATACTAATTACTGTAATAGCGCAAGGCTAAAGATGGAACAGTACAGTATAAGATTACTCTGTATAATGATCTTTCACCATAAATGACTCCTTGTGTCTGTACTCAACAATGCCCCATGTGCTTTTCAAAAGGTAAAGATGTTGGGCAACTACTCAGTTTTGCATAAAATTCTCATTAATGGGCTGGATTAAAATTCTGCTCAGTATTACTTTCTTTGTCTACAGCTTACACGAATTATTTGATGGCTACCAGTATGAACCACAAATATTCCTGATTAAATTTAGTAGTTCAGCATCAGCCTAATAAACAGGAAAGCTCAGTTTTTTCTAAGTGTCACAATGTAGTTTCAAAGCAGAGAAGAGTGTTTGATGACACTTTTCTTTGTTTTGCAGTCAGAATCTCCTAGATAACCAAAAAGAAAGCTGGAAATTTCCTATTTCTTTTAACATTGTTCTTCAGAAGATGGAGGCATTGCAAGAAGGAAATGAGAAAAGTAGGAGTGTGTTTCCTTCTTTTGTCTCCTTTCCACTGTTCTTCACAGAGGCTATACTTCAGCTCTGTTTGTATGGAGACATGAGCAATAACTAAGTGAAAAAAAAGGAGTGGTGCAGACGCGCTGTGCAGTGCATGTCCAACAGTACAATAATACACACCAAAGGCTAATTCAGTACATTCTTGTGCCATGTTCTTCTTTCAGCTGAGCACATCCTCTTAGTGATGTGACTGTCATGACCAACACAAACCAAAAACAACTGAAAAAGTTAAACTGTATAAAACAGATGTGCTAAAAGATACATAGGCTGACCCTCAGTCCAACAGTTGCAACAAACAATTTTATTCACTGATAAAGCTGGATAGCAAATGAAAATTCCTTATTCAAATTGTATGTCCAATACTGCAATCTTCTCAATTATTTTGAAGTGATAACGAGATCCACAGATGTGTGTCCTGTACTCCTTGTAGTGATGTCAGGCACAGCATTCAGCCAGTTTTGCTAAGGATTTTCTTGCTGTGTTTCTTAGTTTTCTTTTATTTCAGGATTTATGGACCTACTTCCCATTTAGATGATCTTTATCAACAAAGAAATGTAGCAGACACATTCTAGGGAACCCTATACATAGGCAAGCCAAAACTGACTATAGAGTCAGTGTTTCAATGCTAGCAGTAATTACTTAAAAGGACTGACTGCATTTCTATCTCCAGAAGGGGACAGCATCCTGGGCTGTAATGACATCAGAAAGAACTAAATGTCAGTGGACAGAAAATCTGCTCCCGTTATGATATAAAAGTAGTAGGACACCCCACAGGAACTAGAAGAAATGTGTAATGATATATATTTGGTCTTACTGTTATCCTTATATCATCTTCACCTTGAAAAGGGTATATATGTAGAAGTTTTAGGGGAAAAAATATTTAGGGAGCATTTAACATGTAAAAACATACTCAACAATGAAAACTGTAGTAAGTTCTCTCCACTGTGAACATAAAATTTAGAAGAAATTTGACCCTTCCAGTGAATCACATGGGAATACACTTGCTCATCAGGAGACAAAGATGCTATTTGATACAGCTGTTTAAAAAAGTGTAGATTTGTTCACTATTTGCATAGAGGCTGCTTGTTAAAAGCCGACAGAGTCAATGCGCTGGAACCACTTTGTGAATGTTTGCTTGTACATATATGTGTCTGTGGATAAAGGCAGCAGGTTTTGATGCTGCAATTATTGAAGGTACCACTGCTGAAGAATGAGAAAGTCCAAAGAAGATGGAGGAGATGAGATATTATTACCAATCTGTTTGCTGACTCATTGCAAATGATAACGTTAAAAGACACAAATCTGAATCACAAGCCACATCACTGTGTTAAAGCATGGCTGTATTATTAGAGTGTTTATGAACCCTGACCAAGATTGAAATTTTGCTGTGCTAGGCACTGCATAAGCACATAGGAAGAGCAAAATGCCCTAAGTAGCTGACAGAACCTAATGGATTATCTTCTTACTGCTAATAAAGTTCCTGCCACCACAGAGTCTGGCTCCAAACGACAAGGTAAAACCCTGAGTGTGCACGTGCCTCTGTTTTTTTCATGTTTTTATCATCCCTACTGGTTTTGCTATTTTTCTTTATTTTCCCATCTTCTCCATGCTGCTCCTAGACCCCAACACTGGCAAATACATAATTCACCAGAAGATGGCATCATTAGAAGTTGATAATAAGAATTCAACTTTGCAGTCACAAGTGTGACACTGAATATAACACTAATGAATGTTTTCCTGAGCTTCAAAGTCTCAAAGTACTAGTAAAATGTAATATATCCAAAGTAAACCAGAGCAAGTATTTGAATACAAGGTATCTTTTTTTTTTTTCTTCTTTTAATTTATTTTTTTAAAATTTTTATTTTTTTAAACGCAGTCCTCAAAAGAGGAAGATACTCTTATCTACTTCTTTGGCTACAAATCCTACAGCTCCTTGTATTTATTAAGGTTGCATATACTGTCAGCATGTAGCAAATGCTGTTCATGTATCTAGTGTAGAATCAATGAGAGACAGTTTTTCTCAGGCAATAAGGAGAAAGAAAATTTCGGCCTGTGAGAGGAAAATACAATTAGATAAAGATTATCACAGAACTAAATATATGACTAATGCCATATTTTTCTGAGTAGTTTTCTTATGGCCATTCCACTCATATATTAAAATAAAACTTGCAAAGAATAAATAAGTACAATCTGACCTACTGCAGGGAAAAGGAGTGATTCTTGTATCATTGTGCAAATACTTACAGAAAGCAAAACAGTTATCTTTAATTTTATTGTTCTATTGAAGGCACTCAGGAACCCTCTTGCTGGGTTAGGAGTATGAGAAACACAAATCACACCAGCCCTGTGTGCATGGATTCTGAGGTGCTGAATACTAATTTTAAAGGAGTTTTATCAGATAGGCAGATGAAAAGAATTAACAGAGACTTGTTACATTTCAAGAGTACATGCTTTGCCTGGCTGCTAGCAACTCAAGTTTGATGGAGTGCCAAGATATATATATTAAAAAGACTTGAAAATATTTGTTTTCAAAAATCATTATTTGATATAGATGAAAATCTGGAACATTTTATATAATGAAGATAGAGAACAGATACCTTGATAATATCATTAAGGCACACTATAAATAAGTACATGATAATAGATTAATTAAAATATTCAGCCTTACGGATCAATGCTAAAGAGAAAAATGTGTGAGTGCATGAAATAACATTCCCAAGAGATAAAGCAAACATCTGCAGCATTTAATGTTTTTCCTTGACACTGTCATGCACTGACTTTGTTATTTTGTGTATATAATTATCTTAGCTACAATATAAATATATTTTTTAATAACTCAAAATATATTGAAACAGCTACTATAGTATATGTTGTTTGGTCTCCTTTACAGTGTCATGCTGCTCCTGATTAGTAATGAGAAGTGGTCATTTACACAAACTAAAATGTTGCTCTAACCTCGGGAAAAATAAATAAATAAAATAAAATCTCTCTATTATGTCAATATGGCATATTCCATATGCATGCTATGTGAGCAGACACTTTCTCCAAGCCTTCCAAGCAAAGGTTTCCTGGTGTACTTTCCACCCTAGTAAATCACTAACTGCAAACCCAGATCTAACCAGCTAGGCTCCTGTCCTTTGTTTCAAAACATATGTGCACCTTCACTCCTTCCACTGTTAAGGGGGTCTGTTTTACTTGACAGGAATGTGTGTCCTGGCAACATTACAAGAATCACATTTAAGCAGCCATCAGTCACAGCACTCCAACTATGTGTGTGTCATCCTACCAGGTTTCTATAATGACAACTGTATCATAGTTTTCTGACCACACAATGGCCTCCAGCTCCTCCTGTTTGTTACTCATGCTGTGTGTATTACCGTAATGCTCAATAAACCCTCATAGAATGGCTTAGGTTGGAAGGCACCTTAAAGATCTTCTTGTACCAACCCCCTGCCATGGGATGGTTGCCTTCACCAGATAAGGATGCCCAGAGCCACGTCTAGACCAGCCTTGGGCACCTCCAGGGATGCAGCACTTATAGCTCTCTAGGCAGCTTGTGTCAGTGCCTCACTGACCTCTGAGATCCTTGATAAGCCTCCTCTTCTCCAGGCTGAGCATTCCCAGCTCTCAGTCTGTCCTGAGGCACTTCAGGAGAGGCACTTCAGCCTTTAATCATATTGGTGATCCTTCACTGAGCTCACTCCAAAATCTCCAGCACTCTCATGAACTGGACACAGATCTCCAGGTGCACTCTCACCAATGCTGAGTAGAGGGGAAGAATCACCCCTTTTGACCTGCTCATGATACCTTTCCCTGTGCACCCAAGAATACCACTGGTCTTAATGACAAGGGCACACTGCTTTCTCATGTTCATTTTACTGTCCTCCAGTAGTCCTAGTCTCTCTTCTGCAAATCTGGATGGCCCCCAGCTTGTCCTGGTACATTAGGTTGTTCCTTCCCAGGTGTAGGATGTTGCAGTACAATTTTAATTGTTAGTTCACCTCTCCAGCCTGACACAAACCCTCTACATGGCAACTGGTGAATGGAGATGACCCTCTGGTGAATTGGCTATTTCCCCCATTTTTGTGTCATTTGCAGATTGCCCAATGTGCACTCTACCCCATCAACTAGATTGTCAATTAAATGTTACAGGACTGAACCCAATATTAACACTTCGGGTACTACAGCTATTGTGTGGTCAGAGGGTATAAGATATTTGACTCTGTCATGGGTTACCTAGATTTACCTGTGCCCATGACAGGGGGCAGCTGCCCCGTAGGGCCCCCGGCCCGGAAAGGAAGGAAAAAGGGGAATGGGAAAAAGAACAGCGGCAGCAATCTAAGGAGGAAAAACTTATTTTACTAAATATGATGTCGGAATACAAGATAACACAATATAATATAATAATATTGAGGCTAATAAATCGAACAGAACAGAGAGAGTCCCCAAAAACTTAGAGTCCTACTGTGAACTCTAGGAGACATGGCTGGAACGCTTCCTACTCTCAAGAGTCCAAGAGAGAGAGAGAGCTCCAGCCTGTGAGCGAGATTATATATGTCCTCCTCCTGTGACTTATCTCTGGCTGCGACGTCCTCTGGAGTATGTAGTTCTCCTCCAAGAGCTGAGTACTCAGGACGCCACCATTCCACGGAACTGGAGCATGAATCTTCCAGTGATCCATACTGCACATGATGTTATGATGTGGAATACTGACAGCAACACCACAAAACCATGACAAAACCCCTTATTCTACATTATTACATCATGGTTAATATATATACACATATATACGTATACAAAACTACGATAACTAAATAGTACAATTAAATGTAATATAACTAAATGTATAACTATAATAACTAAAATGCACTACACATGCAAATCTATACATAGATACATAGAATTACTGATTGCACTCCCCCAGCATCACATTCCCACATTACCACATCACATTGTGGTACACATTGAACATCCCCATCCTTCTGCATTACCCACCAAGTGCACCCAGGTCCCTGGGCAAAAGCAGTTCCATGGACAGGTTTGCCCTTTCCAGAGGCTGGAAGGACCCAAACAGCTCCCCATATTTATACTTTTGCCATTGCCCTTCTTCCCAGAGAGGTTTCATCCCCTTGGCTTGTTTAATTATGGCACATGTTTCACAGTCATGAATGACTGCGTCCATAGTTAAGTCCACCCCTTGGTCTCTGGCCCACTTATATGTCGCGTCTCTTCCTTGATGGTCTGAGGTCTTATGGGCCCATCGAGCTAGAAATAATTCACCCTTATTCTACCAGTCCAAGTCAATTTGAGCCACCTCAATTCTGGCAGATTGATCTACCTGATGGTTGTTTTGTTGTTCTTCAGTAGCCTGACTCTTGGGCACGTGTGCATCCACGTGACACACCTTTACAACCACATCTTTTGTTCGGGCAGCAGTGTCTTTCCAAAGTTCAGCAGCCCAAATAGGTTTACCCTTCCGTTGTCAGTTATTTTGTTCCCACTGCTGTAACCACCCCCATAAGGCATTTGCCACCATCCATGAGTCAGTATAAAGATAAAGCATTGGCCACCTCTCCCGTTCGGCAACATCTAAGGCCAGCTGGACAGATTTTACTTCTGCAAACTGACTTGGTTCTCTCTTATCTTCAGTGGCCTCTGCAACCTGTCATGTGGGGGTCCACACAGCAGCTTTCCATTTGCGATGCTTCCCTACAATACAACATGATCCATCAGTGAACAGGGCATATTTCATTTCATTTTCTAGTAGTTCGTTGTATGGTGAAGTCTCTTTCGCACGTGACACCTCTTCTACTGGTGATGTTCCAAACTTTTTACCATGATCACCTCTAAAATTCCTGGACAATTGAGGTTCCCCATTTGTGCTCATTGTGTAATCAGCGCAATCCACTTGCTCTAGGTGACATTGGTAGCATGATGGGTGGAGGGAACCTCTCCTTTGAACATCCAATTCAGCACTGGCAGTGGAGGTGCCAAAAGGAGCTGAGTTTCAGTAGCAACTACTTCGGAAGCAGCCCGAACCCCCTCATATGCAGCTAAGATCTCCTTCTCAGTTGGAGTGTAGCACTCTTCAGACCCCTTGTAGGCTCAACGCCAAAATCCCAAGGGTCTGCCTCGGGTCTCTCCTGAGGCTCTTTGCCACAAACTGCAAGTGGGACCCTTTCTCTCCAGCAGCAGTGTAGAGGATGTTCTTTACATCCTGTCCCATCCATACTGGCCCCAGGGCCATGGCACGGGCTATCTCTTGTTTAATCTGCTCAAAAGCCTGCTGCTGCTCAGGGCCCCATGCAAAATCATTCTTCTTCCACATCACCTGATGAAGTGGGCTTACAATGAGGCTGTAGTTTGGAACGAGCATCCTCCAAAAGCCCACTACACCCAGGAAAGACTGTGTCTCTTTCTTGCTAGTTGGTGGAGATATGGCAGCGATTTTGCCGATCACATATGTTGGGATGTGACGACATCCATCCTGCCACTTTATACCTAGGAACTGAATTTCCTGGGCAGGCCCTTTTACTTTGCTTTTGCAAGCAAAACTGGCTTGTAGAAGAATTTGGATTATTTGCTCTCCTTTTGTGAAAACTTCCTCTGCTCAGGCTCAAACTAGGAGTAGATTTGCATAGTTGTTATAAATTTGTTTTGTCTTGGTCCATATAATCACTAAATGCAGCTAGCTGTAGGAATCGCTCAAGGACACAATCTTACACACCTGGTGCCTTCAGCATCATGGGGAAAACATGACAAAAAAAAAAAAAAAAAAAGAAGTAGGGAACTGGTCACATAAGAGTAGATACTTTCCAAGAAGGTAGTAGGAACTGACTGTTAAGAAGGGAAGATTGCTTCCTTGAATTAAAAATAAAGTAAAATAAAATAAAATAAAATAAAATAAAATAAAATAAAATAAAATTAAATTAAATTAAATTAAATTAAATTAAATTAAATTAAAAAGCCCTGATGAAAATACTCAATTCCCTTAAAGTTTTCAAAAACATGAATTTAGAAGCAATGTCAGAACCACTGAAAGATATCCACAAAGTGGATGAAGTTAAACATGAAGCTACATGGGGGATTTAAACTGCATTCTCCGCTGTGGCAGACTTTTTGCCAAGATCAGATCATTGGTACTGATTTCATGGGGCTTACATTGTATTGAAAGAGGTTACTATTTTGGATCCATTTCTTCTATTAGAGACATTGCATTCCATAGTTAACACTAACACATAAGCAATAGTTTTTGCACTGTCTTCACCAATGCTTTTCAATTTCAGAGGTTTTAAGTAATCATGATTCATCAAAGTGTGTTCCAATTGCTGAGACCAGGGATCTAAGAGTGTCTGCATGACTTGTGTCACAGCATGAAAAAAAAAGGATGTGCTCACAACAAGATAGTAGGGTACAGCCCAGTGAAATACAACAGAATGACCAGAAACCCTGAGCAGTTAATTGATGGAGAAGCCTATATTTCTTATGGTAAAACAAAACAAAACAAAACAAAAAAACTTGAATTAGAGCAGAAAACATTTTTTATATTGTAAGGTAAGGTACTGATGAAAATGACATGACAATGGTGGAAAGCATCTTGTTTCTTGCTATTTCAATGTTTTGTCTCAGATGTAAGCAAACTTAGTATACCTGAAAGTTTCCGATTTTGATAGTTCAGCTACTGAAATTATTAATTATTCTGCAAACTTTGCAGAAGAATCAGAGAATCACAGAATTGTAGAGGTTGGAAGGAGATCATCTAGTCCAGCCTCCCGCTAAAGCAGCTTCTCTAGAATAAATTACACAGGAAAATGCCCAGGCAGGCTTAGAATACCTCCAGATATTCTATTCTTCAACCATTCTGGGTAACCTATTCCAGTGTTCTGTCACCTTTAAAATAAAAAAGTTTTTAAAGAAAATAATTGTATGAAACTTCCTGTGTTCTAGTTTGTTCCTGTTGTCCTTTGAACTGTCACTGGACAACAATGAAAAGAGTCCTTTCCACTCAACTCCTTCCCTTACATATTTATAAGCAGTGCTAAGATCTCTCATTAGTCTTTTCTTCTTCAGGCTGAACAGTTCCAGGTCTCTCAGCCTTTCCTCATACAAGAGATGCTCTCAGCTCTTAGTCAATCTGTGTAGCCCTCTGCTGGACTCTCTCTAGAAGTTCTGTCTGCCTTGAGCTAGGGAGCCCAGAACTGGACCCAGTAATACATACGTGGCCTCACCAGGGCAGAGCTGAAGGGGAGGATCACCTTCCTTGATCAGCAGATCAAGACTGGTCTTTTTAACGCTCCACAGAATACCACTGGCCTTCTTGGTGACAGGTTCAACATTATTGTTAGATGGGGTTCATCCAGACTGCCAAATTAGTAAATTAAGTAATAAATGGCTGCTGACTGATTTAATTTGTCAGACATATTGTCAGCCCAAGTCCTGGTGGCTTTCCCCCCCATCTGGACTGCAGTCCAAACATCAAGACTTTATCTCCACTATGCAGACAGCAAGGTTCAGAGTAACATTAGAAAAGGGAAACAGATACAGGTCAGGAGAAGGTCCTTTTGTGATCATCATTCAGATCTTTCTACTAACACTTCTGCATATACACCAACTAGGAAAGGAGCCAAGATGGTAGTCCAGGGTGCAGAGTTCAAAAGAGCCTGGGATTGTTCTTTGAAGCCATTCCTACACGCTGATTTGGTTCTGAAGAATCTTCAGAGCATGTTGACCTTGAATTCAAATTTCTGCAAGAAGTTTTAATTACCTGCTCACCTAAGGTTATTTTCTGGATAATTCAGCTCCAGAACAACTTCAACATAAGACTAACTGATTCTAAAGGAATTTTACCTTCAAGCTTAAGGCATCAAATCATCCATGTTATGAAGGTTCTTCTACTTGCTAGGGATATAATGGTACCTCATATTAGTCTTATTGTTCTTTTTTGACACATTAAATATTTTAAAATTTCATCAGCAATTTATGTGCAAAAAACAGGTAAAAAATAATTTATTTCGCTCCTTTTCAGAAAAATGTTCTTTGCTAATACAACGTTTTATTTTCATTTTTTATTCCACTTGAAATCACAGTGATCCTCTTTCAAGAATTATAGGCAAAACTCTTAAGTGTAGTATTAGCATTTTAATCTGTATTCAGAAAATGATCCAAATGGTCTAACTGGCCAAGGCATTCACAGTTGAAGTGCATTCATCTAAACTAATCTGTTGTAGGAAAAGAAATAGTAGAATATTTCTATTTATTTTTAACTTCCTTCAAATTTGGATGTTTCAAAGCTTACCGGTCTGTCTCCAAACAGTTGATATATCAGATCTTGCAACCAAAAGAGCTTTGCAGCTTTCAGGATGCCTATGTCTGCTACTTCATAATGGCCCAGTCCACTCACAGTTCTCTTGTAAATATGTGATCATAATCTGTCATGACATAAATTTTAGTTAACACGTCTGATACTTCTGTAATCTTGCCAGCGATCTTTGCTCACTTTGTCAGAGGCTTTTTAATGACAGACTCTAAGAGCTAATGATCAGTTTGGGTCACAAGTGTTTACAAGAAACATGCTGGTGACAATCTTTAACATCCGACGCTACTTTACATTACCGGATTGAGTGCAAGAGTTAAAATCAGATTTCTCTCCAGGAAGAGGTAAATGGGCCCTCAGATCTCACATTCATGTTCCTTGAGGTCTCAGGTCCAGCCTAAATAGCGAGGACTGCCTTTCTAATGCTAACTGGTGCAGTCTTAACAGGAGCCAAGAAACAAAACACAATGTGTTTCTCAGCTTGGTTAATTGGTCACAGTGAATCACTGTAGGACAGCACAGATGTGCCCCGAGGCAGTAATTCAGCCAGAGCCTTTCCTGCTTGTACACAGTAGAAGGAAGGTGAATAGATATACTTATATCTAAATATTTTAATTAAGCTAAATTAGTTCTAATTAAGCTAGAGTGAAAGATAGAGCATCCCTGTGTTACTTTACATTGGGACTCCAAAAACAGATTTATTCAAGATCGTTAGCTTTAATTTTTTAGAAAGCAAGAATGATTCCTTAGGGGCCATAACTATCTTTCTTCCTATCTTACCTTCCCAAAAAAGTTTTGCAAACTCACCCAAAGATATTTGGAGAAATATTTGAGGATCTTTAAAGAAAGCAGTGAAGTAATATTTTTCTCTGTCATAGATGTGGAGGTGTTAGATTCAAGTTCTGATTAATATGAAAAGAAAATAAACAGACATGGAATTCGTATACCACCTCATCTCTCTAGTTTGCTGTGATTGAAATACCTGACATTATCTCCAGGAAATTAATGCTAAGAACAAAGTTCCTGCAGGCATCTTGAATTTTCTTGAAACAAACTTGAAGTCTCCAGCATTTCCAGTTCATCACATTTATTTTCACCTAACTGAAGCTATAAAAATTTGGCTAGCTAAGAGGCATAATGCAGCTTCGTATGTATGAAAAGATGCAGAAGAGTGCATAATTCCACCAAGATCCTATTAACTCTCTATGAATAAAACATTAGGGAGGGTAGAACAGCCTCATCCCTAGCTCGAAGAGTGTGTGCACTAAAGCATACTCTGCATTGGTTGATTTTAACATAACCTCAAAACCCTTTTTCCTCTGCTCATTAAAATGATGCCTGAGGGTTTCTGGAGCAATTGAGTCCCTAACTCTGATACCATAGCAAAATGTAAGAACATCCAGGCCAGATTTGCAGGCAAATTCAACTCATCATCATAGAAAAATTTTTGGACAAGTTCCTGAGGAACTTAATTTGATGTGGACTTTAGAGTAGTTTCAAATACATGAAAATGCCAAGAGAGAGCAGTGACACCAGCAGTCTTTTTCTTTCTTCGCAGCACTCTCCTTGTAGTCGAAGAAACCAAGCTATAGCTCCATGAGAAAGCATCTGAGTAACACCTCCAGTGGGTAAATTTCAGCCTGAAATGAAAATGAAATTTAAACTGCTTGAAAACTATATTTCTGGAAAAGCAGAATCACAAAAAAGTTTCAAGCATGCAACTAGCAGAATTACTAAAAAGTGTTCTAAAAGCAAATGGGATCCTGGGCTCTGTCAGGAGAGGGGTGGCCAGCAGGGATAGAGAGGTGATTGTCCCTCTCTACTCAGCTCTTGTGAAGCCCCATCTGGAGTACTGTGTCCAGGTGTGGAGCCCTCAGTACAAGAAGTTCACAGAGATTTTGGAAAGGGTCCAGAGGAGGGCCATGAAGATGATCAGGGGCCTGGAGCACCTCCCCTATGAGAACAGGCTGAAGGAGTTAGGCTTGTTCAGCCAGGAGAAGAGAAGGCTGCGGGGTGACCTCATTGCAGCCTTTCAGTACCTGAAGGGAACCTACACCCAGGAGGGGAGTCAACTCTTTGAAAGGGCTGACAATAGCAGGACTAGGGGAAATGGATCCAAGTTAAGGAGGGAAGATTTAGGTTGGATGTTAGGGGGAAGTTCTTTACTAGGAGAGTGGTTAGACCCTGGAACAGGCTGCCCAGGGAGGTTGTGGATGCCCCATCCTTGGAGGTGTTCAAGGCCAGGTTGGACGGGGCCCTGGGCAACCTGATCTAGTAAAGGCGTATGTTTGGTGGCCCTGCTAGGCAGGGGGGTTGGAGTTTCATGATCCTTGAGGTCCCTTCCAACCCGGGTCATTGTGATTCTGTGTTAGTAGAACTTATCTTATGTAAGCAGAGCACCCTATGATCTTGAAGGTCTTTTCTAATCTAAATGATTCTATATCTATTTTTTCTCATCTATGTCATAAAAACAATACCACAACTGCAAATAAACACTAGTCAACCTCCGTAAGTGTTTCGTATGTCAGGTAAGTGGTCTTCAGACAACTTCAACCTTCAAAAAATACGTGGAAGTACTGGAGCAGGTCCAGAGAAGGGCAACGAGGCTTGTGAGGGGCTTGGAAAATCAAACCTATGAGAAGAGGCTGAGGAAGCTGGGGCTGTTTAGTCTGGGGAAAAGGAGGCTAAGGAGAGACCTTATCGCTCTCTTCCAGTATCTGAAAGGTGAGAGTGGGGCAAGTCTCTTCTCACTGATTATAAGTGACAGGACAAAGGGAAATGGCCTCAAGTTGCACCAAGGTAAGTTTAGGTTGGACATTAGGAAACACTTCTTTACAGAAAGGGTAGTTAAGCACTGAAATAGGGTCCCCAGGTGGTTGAGTCACTGTCCCTGGATGTGTTTAAGAGCCGTTTGGATGTGGTGCTCATGGATATGATTTAGCAGAGGGTTGTTAGAATTATGGTACTATGGGTAGACTGTGGTTGGACTTGATGATCTTCCAGGTCTTTTCCAACCTAGGTAATTCTATGATTCTATGATTTAGGGATGTTTCATTTGACCAATAAAACATGTAAGTTCTTCATTCTGCTGTTTTACTGTCTTTGAGATGATCCTAAAATAGGTGTTATAAAGAAAACAACTGTGTGTCATAGGCATGGACGACATGACTCATGCATCATCCAGAATGCTCTCAGAGG
Organism: Excalfactoria chinensis; assembly: GCF_039878825.1. Taxonomy (NCBI): domain Eukaryota; kingdom Metazoa; phylum Chordata; class Aves; order Galliformes; family Phasianidae; genus Excalfactoria; species Excalfactoria chinensis. The sequence continues at coordinate 40,237,837 of NC_092857.1, forward strand.
TAAGATACAGTGTAGCTACATGGTGTTCTTGTGTGCAAATTGGAATTTCAACCCCAACCTAATCCTCTTTTTTTTTTTTTTTTTTTTTTTTTTTTTGTTACTTTAACAGAACCTGCTTCTTCCTCACTATCCAATCCAAGGCTCATCTCAAGAGAAGAAAAATGGTTCTGAAAACTAGAAACATCTAAATGGAGTTCTTTCCAGCTGCACTTTCAGATGTAACAGTGCAGGATTACAGGGTTCAAATCAGTGTAGGGAAACACTGGCCCTCCAAGGAGGCACATGGCATCAGCTACAGGACCAGCCCCTTGAGGAGCCCCTGCCCGTCTTCTCTCTGGGGTGTACTAAACTGACTGAAGGACCCAATTTAATGTGTCTCCAGTCTAATGTCCTTTGAAGAACCGATTTTAAAAACCTTATACAGAAGTATCAAAAAAGTTAACAACCAATTTCCATGGGAAATCTCTTATTTAAACTGATCAGGCTTTTACCTACACTCTAAGTTATCTGCTCCCCTACAGAACTTGTGAAGCCTGGGGAGTACTGTAAAATCTATTGAGGCCAGCGGTGTGCCTGGACAAGGCACACAAAGTGACAGAAATCCCTCCTCACAACTTTCTAGCTGTCACTGAATCAATCAATAATGATAAAGATGTGAATACTATATGCAATGAATAAAAAGAAAGGCTGCCTGACCAACATAGTACAGTGTATGCTTTAAAATTTTACCTCACTGGAGTTCATTTTTTCTAACATCAGAGAAAAGAGCATGAGAAGTTCATTAATTCAGATGTTCTTGTAGATTTTTTATAAAGCTTTCACTTTTTTCTTCCTCTTCAGCACAGGATCTTAGAAACACATAGACAGTGAAGGAGCCAAGTTGACAAATTAGGGCCAAAATGTACTGCGTTTACTAATGAAAGTGTAATGGAAGAGTTTTCTTTCCACTTCTCCCACACAGTCCAAGTGTACAGTCAGAACACAGAGGAAGAATCTGATTACTACAGAAAATTAACATGACAGGAGCTCCAAAGATTTGCTCTTAGTCAGTCATTTTACGGACACTTCTGAGGTCTCTGCAAATGTCATTAAGCAGGTGCTTGTAAGTACTTTTGCAGACTAGAGATGAATGCTGACATACTGCAGGTTACAGCAAACAGGACTGACAAAGTTTTTTCTTGAAAAAAACATAGATGGAGGTGTACCTGAGAATTTCTTAAATAATTTTCACTGCATAAAATTGTGCTTGACAGTTGCAATGTTTTTGAAAGTAAAGTATATCTTTTCAGCCACCTTTTCAGATGTGGATAGCCTAGCAGAGCACTTGTTCTGTTCACAATTTGTACATGCTGGATGTTCATTTATTTTGCACAAGGTACCACTATGAGTGCAAAGATTTATTTATTGTTCACTGTAAATTCAATCAGCAGTGTGCATCATGTAAGATATATCAAATCTGCTGCAGATAACCTAAGAGTGTATGGTGTTGATTACAACTTGGCCATGCTTTACTTGAAGTGTCTGATCTGCACAAATGCTGAAATATCAGTACAGCTGATGAAGACTTGACACTGAAGTCACTTCCTGAATGCAGATGTTTGTAAATGTTTAGGAATTGCCCACATTATAATATTCATCACAACGTTCTAATTTATAATACACTGTGACGCTGTTGAAGCTGTGAGTCATGTGGCAAGGAAGAAATTATGGGCTCTGAAGCACAATGGTGGTTAACATCACTGTTGTATTCAGTCAGGACACACACCTGACTTTGCAATACTGTAATATTTTAATATTAACCAAGTAGATTTTATTTACTTGGGGTTTCCAAAATCAGACAGAGTCTAATCTAGGTTTTTTTTTGTTTGTTTGTTTTTGTTGTTTTTTTTTTTTTTTTTAAAGAAAAACATAACAACACAACACAAAACAAAAACACAACAACTTTATTTGTGATATGTTTGTCTTCAACACAATACATGTACCTGGAAATAAAATCACTGAGAGCATGGACATGGTTATTATCATATATTCAGACAAGTGATCTAATTTCTGTGGTTTCACGTGATACAAGGTGATATAACGTGTTGAAGAAAGTTCTTACTTTAAAATTTTTGACAAGTTAAACAAACTGAAAAATGCTTAGTATAAAATGGAACTATCCTTTAAAGAAAAAAAAAAACAAACCTGCAGCTGTTTTTTTCTGCTGTAAAACAGACTGCAGAAAATAATAATAATAATAATATTTAAGTGAATATGCACTACAGAAAGCATCCGTTTCATAGCTTCTTCTTTTTCTGCTTGGTGTCTGAAAAATGACAACACAGGAAGGGTAAAATAATCATCCATGTTATAAACACTACTAAAGCCAGTGGTCACATATGGCATATTACCAGTGTAGATGGATTTAATGAAAACTGAGATCAGCTCATACGTCTGTCATCAACAAAATCTACAAAATATTTTCCTCAGAAAATGAAATGTAATTATGTAAGTGCTTATGTCTAATAGAGTTCTAACAGCTTCAAATGATAAAAGTAGTCCTTGTTTAATGAATTTTGTCAGCTAATGTTAACTGATGACTATGACTATTACCTCAAAGAGAACAGGTTGCTTTATAGGCCATAATCAAGCACACATGCCTAGATTAACAGCTCCAAAGTACTGCGTACTTCTATAAGTCACCCTGTAATGTAAAACCAAGTGTGATTTGTCACCTTTCTTCGACCTCCATTGCAGTAAGTGTGGAATTTTTCAAGCTTCATAGGAGTATTAAAATGGACAATGATAGCATGCATTTTAAAGAATAATTCTCAGTACTTGCCAAATCATGCTCTCGGAGGTATCTGCAAGTGTGGGAGGGATGAGTGCTTTCAAGGGGGCCTGTGTTTCATGGTCATCTCAGGCAGGGGGCTGCAAAGTTCATTAAATGATCTTATCTTGCTACTGCTTCTGTTCAAAATAACCTTGATATGATGAAGGATTTATGTTACCCCCACTTCAAATAAAAAGTACCAAGGGATGCATTTCATTACTGTTGTGTGACACTGGAGAAGACAGGGCTGCTGGCAATATTTTTCATTTGTTTGTGTCACAAAGAGGATTTATTTGCAAGAAGAGCCTGACTTCCAAGGTAAGTAAATACTTTTTGAATGGAAAGTTTTCATAATAATGTGAAGAAACGCATTTTTTCTCTAATTCTTTAATTCTCACATAAGTATATTTTAGGGAAGATGACAGTGTGAGGAAAATGTCCTGGAAGAATGCCTACTTTAACAGTATTCTAAGCAAGCTGCTGAGTAGCATTGATAGGGAAAAAAATAATTATAATGATATTAAAAAAAAATTGCTATTTCCTTGCCACATACATGGGTAAAACAGAGATGTATTATATGTGAACATATGTATTTTGTTAACTGATGTACTTAAACAATAGCCAAGGATGCATACACACTACGCTTGCGTAGGTTTCTTAACAGTCATCTGCTACAGAGAGGCTTTTTAATTTAGCAGTAGACACCTTCAGACAAATCTGGACATGCTTCTCTTGCATGTTTTGTTACAACTGAATGACCTAGCAAAGAATACAAGACCCAGGCAAGATGTACCTAATTGTTCGATCTCCTGTACTGAAAAATCAAACAAAAAAGCAAAACATTTCCAAGATCCCTGCTTTAATAAATATTATGTTGTATACCTAATGCTACATACTTAATCCTACAAATTCAGAAATTCATAAAATTAAGTTTCAAATATATCTGGCAGAGGGGAAAATCTTATGTTCAGAAAAAATACTTGATCATGCAAGCAAATTACTTCTGCTTTAAATATGACTTAGTTGTTGAAATCTAAAAGCCATTCAGAGACAAATCTATGGAAAGTTCATGAAAGGCATAAGGATATTCTGTACTGCATGATGCTTATGAATGCCTTTTCACTCAACACTTGCATTTGTGCAACTGTCACCACAGTTGTTTGTATCACAGTGACAGGTTGTGTAGAAACCTGGACAGGCAGCACAGAGAGCCAATAAAAGGAAGCATAGGAAGATGATGAGCAGAGGTTTGCTACAAAGATGCTCCAGGGAAAGTTTGGTGAGATCAGCATTAGTAGTTGCAACCTCAGAAAGAAGTGCATAGTGGATAGAAATTTTCAAGACAGAACAACAGAGTTGATTAAATCAGCTTGAAAGTTGTTCAGAAGCAGGGGTTTGATCCAGCCAGGTTAGACTGGGATTTGAGAACAAGAGGGCTAGCACAATGAGTTATTGGGACAGGAGGAAGAAGCTCAACAGATCTGAAGGCAGAGAATGAAAAAGTAAAGGTGCCCCTCAGGGAGGCACTCAACTATGGGCTGAAGGATAAGTTAACGAAAACAGCAGAGTGCATCTAGATAAGTGAATCCAAAATAAAATAAGATGAATCTAATGAAGCTAAATAAAAGCATAACAGCAGGAAAAAGGAAGGAAGGAAGGAAGGAAGGAAGGAAGGAAGGAAGGAAGGAAGGAAGGAAGGAAGGAAGGAAGGAAGGAAGGAAGGAAGGAAGGAAGGAAGGAAGGAAGGAAGGAAGGAAGGAAGGAAGGAAGGAAGGAAGGAAGGAAGGAAGGAAGGAAGGAAGGAAGGAAGGAAGGAAGGAAGGAAGGAAGGAAGGAAGGAAGGAAGGAAGGAAGGAAGGAAGGAAGGAAGGAAGGAGGGAAGGAAGGAGGGAAGGAAGGAGGGAAGGAAGGAGGGAAGGAAGGAGGGAAGGAAGGAGGGAAGGAAGGAGGGAAGGAAGGAGGGAAGGAAGGAAGGAGGGAAGGAAGGAAGGAAGGAAGGAGGGAGGGAAGGAAGGAAGAAGGGAGGGAAGGAAGGAAGGAGGGAGGGAAGGAAGGAGAGAAAGAGGAAAAAAAAAGTAAAAAAAAAAAAAAAGATACTAGTGGCTGAACGGATGACCTGGAGAGGGAAATAAAACTATTGAAGTGATTATTGAAGTGTTTTGCTCAAAAGGTTGTAAGAATGTTAACCTTCAGCTGGAGGACAGCTGAGCTCTCAGGTGCAGAAAACCAAGGCACAGAATCAGTTTCCTCCAGTTCAGTAATGTGTATGATCTCTAGGAAAGAGTGAAAGCAGGCAAAGAGAACTGAGATCCAACAGATGAAGAACAGATGTAAATACTTTCAATATGTGGTGTTCAAAGGCATTGATACTGCCATTATAGAAGTATGATATGAAAAGAGTCGATAAGCACTATGAACTGCATCATTTTCATTTTTTTTTTCTTTTCTTTTTGTAGAGGCTTTTTCTTAATGAGAAAAGGCTCACATTTTGTAGTAGTTCAATGCATTTTAAGAAAGCTGGTCTCTGAAACTGATAAACAAGGCCATATTCACCTACTTTCTACAGATAAGCAGTAACGAAGTCCAGTAATTGGGAACAAGGAGAATGGCTGAACATGAGACTGCTTTATGAGGTTTCCTTTCAAAGATTTTTACTTGCATATTCCAGAATTGTTTTGCTAGACGAATATCTGTAACTCATGAACTCAGGTAACTCTTATTAGTACTACTCAGTCACATGGTTGTAATTTTTATTCAGGTAAAATTCATATTTTATGCAAAACTCCAATAAATTTGATTGGAGGTTTTACACAGACAATGATCCCCTGACTGAGAACACTTTCTGCCACAAATTCAAACAACACATGAGAGATCCCTAAATATGTGTTAAAATATATGTATATTCTGGAAAATATTATAATAGCATATTTAAGCAAAACCACCTGGCAATTTGGAAGGCAGAATCTATTAACTCATTCTATATTTAATGAAGTTTTGAAACTAACAATATAATTTTCTGGTTGTAATGGGGGATAAGAGAGCTTGAGTGTTAGCCCATGGAGAGTCATCCTGAGACAGATATTTTTCTCATAGTGTAAGGTTCACTCCCAAATTTATCTCTGAGATGACATCAAATGAAGGGAGAAGTACAGAATCAACACAGATATATAATCACATTGAATAGAGTTGCTCTGTCTTAAAAATTACAAGAGTATTTGATAAGTGCGATGGGTTTTGCAAGTTAACATCTTAGTACATGAATATTTTCTCCATTCCCAAAAATAAAGACAAAAACTAAAGTCATTAACAGCAAAACACCAGAGTCAGTTTCCTTCATTGCTTGAGTCTTGATCTACCATGATCACTTGAGCATTTTTTAAAAATGAAAACAGTGAGAAATTCCCACTGGCAATTTTTCTACCTCCTGTAATTTTTGAGTACCATAAACTATATACTAACCATTATAGTAGAGAATACTAGGGAAATTCTTACATGGTAAACTGAAAAATCACAGACAGGTGGAGGTTAAAAATATCTGAAATTAGCAAGCAGGAATTCAAATCACTGCAAACAGTGCATTATTGAGTGTAGGAGGTAGAAAATGGAAGCTTAAATTGCCTACTGATATCCTAATACTACATAAAAAAAACCTGCATGAACCTAGCGCTGTGAAAACCCGTAACAGCAGCAATGTGTTTCTGCTGTGAAAGAAAGATGAGGGACCAATAACTTGTAATATAACCATTTCAAATTTATCCTTCACAGAAAATGAACAGTCAGTACATACGACATGAAGTGCGAGGATGTGAAACTAGCAACCTGAGAAACTTCTGGGAAAAGACAATTGAACAACAAACTCGATACATGCAAGTTGAAAAAGAACGTCAGCAAAAAAGTGCTCTGACAAAGTTAGTAGTTTGTATTTTGAGAGGTTATTTCAGTTTGTGTTGTTATTCTTTTTAAAAGAGAATTTATGCATATATTTATGTCACAGTGAAAGCTGAAAGTAATGTTTATTTTCTTAGATTTTTAGAAAATAATAAAGCCCCACAAATGGTCATGCTCGTGCTCGTTAATATCAGTGATAGCTTCACAGGATGAGAGAATAATTCACTTGTTCCAAAGCTGAATCCAAATTGTGGAAATTCCTGAAGTTATTAGGACAAACTCTTAGCAGTACAGATTTGTCTTGAATTTCTGGGTTCACATCAGAGCTAACACATACCTGTACTTGGTTCACCTTCTTTCTCTGTGGCTTTGTTTTCACAAGAATACAGGTTCAATTAATTCATGTGAGTTAATCTGAGCAGAATAAGTCCATAATAAAGCACATGGTCTAAATATTCTAACTGATCAAAGCAGCCATCATCTGTGGCTATATTTACCTCAGTAAGTCACATTTACTTTACTCAGTTAAATTATGAAGAAGTAGTCTGCTGCACTATCAATATTGTTCTACTTCACATGAAGTCTCTCCAGGACTTGAAGGCACATACACATTGTTTTCTTTTTTGAGGCAGTCTTTCTGTAGTGTCTAGACTCTACTGAAATAAAAACAAACTTCCAGTTATCACCTGACAGTTTTTATGTCTGTTATAGATCTTAAAGGAGTTTCAGTACTCGTAGTGCTTCCAAGCTAAATGGTGCACAGAAGCCTCTCTACACAGTACTTTTTCTAATGTAATTTCTGAGAAGGGGACTAGGGAAATGTTGGGTGTTGCTACCCAGCAGGTGGGAGCAAGCAATCTCCAGTGGAGGTGACAAGCCACTTCGGCATAAAGAGGCACTTCAGAGAGGATGAAAAAAGATAAACCACAATGATCAAGTGAGGTTGTAGTGGGATTTGAGATCTAATCCTGAATGTCCATCCAGCAACATACTCTAAATGGGCAGATTGCTTTGCACAATGACCAGCGAAAGTTCTGAAGAGAAAGATCTGTTCCCAGTAAAAATCTAGGGACAAGCTAACTAGTGTTTCTGTCTTTAGGCTGAGAAATGAATGGATGGAGAGGCTTGAAAAACGAATAAAGATGTTGAGAACCCAACCTGAAGATACATCTAGTTGAAGATCCCACAGTCACTGCATGTATGGGAAGAGAATAAAATTGTTTTGTGGAAGAGTATGACAGTGGGATGCAAAAACTTGAGTGAATTTTAATTTGTGGCTTAATTGAGCAATAAATACTTACCTGTCATTGTCAGAAGATTCACATGTAAATTGCTGCTGTTAATGTTATGTATCCATCCCCTCATTTGATAAACAGAGATTGAAATGCTCTGAAGTGTTCAAAACAAATAGTTCATTGATCTGTAGATGCTTGGAAAAAAAAAAAAAAAAAAAAAAAAAAAAAAAAAAAAAAAAAGCATTTTGCTACACTTTGCTCAGCAAATATATTTCCAGGATATGATAGTTTCCTCTCTGAAGAAAACTGATGGTAATTTAATGAAGTAGGCTCCCTCCCTCCACTCCCCCCACCCCCCCCAAGTGTTTAATGAATTGTTAAGTGATTATGTTTTTAGTTTTAGTTTTGCCTTGTTTTGTTTTTAAATACAGAAGAGCCCTACTTAGCCTAAGAAAGTTAGCACATGTACAAACATATTGTTACATTCTGGATCACAAATACTGCAATACTTGACAGCCATTATAGGTCCTATTTGGCATATTAAATATTTGTAAAGCCATTAATACATAGTGTGAGAAACAGGCTTTTTTGCTGGGAGATAAGAAGAAAACTGAGGAAAAGTTTGGCATTTACAATTTAGAAAACCTGATGTTTTTTTGTTTAATGAAAAACAAGAAGTTCAAATGCTATTTGTTCAGTCTTCATATACTACCTTTTAATTTCACTTCTATATGTCCCCAGGACAAATGAGACATATTACAAGAATTAAAACATTGAAACAATTACCAATCTAATAATTTTTTGGAAACCTGTGAAATCCATTAGACATGTATCATCTTGATGCCCTTGAAATATGTGTTTGGAAATCAAGACATCAGTAGGTATGTCATCACACTTGAGAGTAATTTGCTTGACAGATCTGAAAGCTGCTGAACACACAGTCTTCACCAGAATCTCTTTCTTAAGCAGTATTTAAGGCAACATCTACTGGGAACACACATTCTCATTTACTACAGAAGATAACAGTATAATTACAGTATAGCTGTGCTTTAATGAACAGCCTCTAAGCAGACACATAGTTTAATATTAAATTTTAGTAAAAGTTTTATTTAAAAATGTCAGTTCTCACACATCAGTTCTCCCATTATCTGTCCGTGCTTCATGGTTACTGAATTCCGTTATGCAGCAGAATTGCTTTTACACCAATTTGAATGAAATTAGAGCTTGAACTGAAGTCAGGGTAACATTTTCTGCCCCCTTAGTAATTGCGTATATGACGGCACAAAGTGCAAAACAGAGAAAATTACAGTTTAGGTAATTTACAAATGAAGACATCAGTACTGTAGTAAGCTTTCCTTTTCATCTCACATGTTCCTTCTTCTCATCTGGTAAGTCAAAATGAAGAAAATCCATGAGAAGCCAGGAAAAGAAATGCCAGGAAAAAATTATTTCAAAGTATGGTGTGCCCCACTCCCTGCCCAGCTGTCCTTCATTGTACATTTTGTAAGGAAGATGTGTAAGGAATACGTCTCTATCAAGACAGAATATAACAAAATCATCTCTGCTTCTTTTCCAGCCAAAGGTCAGGAGGAGTTTTAAGAATGTATTTCCAAAATTAAATCTCGTTTGTTCTAAGCTTTGCAATTTTATCTTTATTTCAGGTTCCACAGTACTAGACACAGAAATGAGCACCAGTGTTACATAAATATATATAAAAAGGTATATATATACATAAATATACATAAAAAGGTATAAAGAAACCTGACCACAGCACTAGAAAAGTCATCAGCTAAAAACTGATAAAGCCATCTGAGATTAGTAAAACCATTATGATGCTTAGATACTCTTCAGACTGTTCTTCACTGCTATGCAGTTTCACAGAAGTGCTGTATTTAGTTAATCATGTTAAACATAATATTTCAAATATTCATAACACAGGTACTTGAAGAAATACTTCATTTCTCTTGATTTTTTCCTACCCATATTTTCACCTTGTTTTTGAATATAATAGCTAGAGATTTTGAGTTACGGCCATCTGGTTTTAAAAAAAAACGTAATTGAAATGTTGTTAGGTAGCTGCTTATCATCCTAGCTTTCATTACTTAACCCTTCCTTTGGCTCATCCTGACACTGAATAGCAAGAACATACATGCAACTTTCTCATTCTAAATATATGGTACCTTACTGTTGGAAAAAAACCTTTAAACTCTTACAATAATCAAATGTTTTCATCCTTTGAAACAAACTCTTAATAATCTGAATCTAAGTCTTTTTAAATACTATTTATGGAAATTATTCTGCATGTCAGCGCAAAACTGACAGGTAGCCCATTTTAGCTGCATTAATAGCCATTCTAGTGTACGGATAAGAAGTGAGAACTGTGAAGTATTACTTCATACATCATATTACATCATATCTGTGATCCTCTGCCCCTCTCCACATCAGGAAAGAAAACAAACAAATCCACCAAGCAGTCTAATAACAACATGTCAGCATTCACTGCAGAAAATAGATCTGGTTTTGAACTGTAAAATTTGGTACACAATTTTCAGGTACTAACCCTGAGTGCTTTAAAATACACTTACTACCTGTAAACCAGGGAGCAGTCATCAAATGTCTAAATAGTTCTTTTTACTCAGGGATGAGAGCTCAATACCAAATTCTATCCCAGAACAAATTTTTATGGACAAGTAATAAAGCTCTTTGAAACTAGGGGGATTATAATGGAAATACTGACACAGCCTTATCTATAAGCAGGAGAGAATAGTACCAGTATAATTACTCAGTGTAACCTATAATCTTCATGGCACTGAAAGTCAAAAGGAAAATGAGAGACTTTGCATAATGCTGAAAATCTATCAGGGCTTTGATGTTGCTTTAATCCTACACTACCTGATAGCTCATTTAATGTCCAAGGGAATGAATGAAACTTAACATGTCATTTAAGATTACTGTAATTTAGAAAGACTATAGCAGAAACCAAACCAAACAACAACAACAAAGAAGAAAAAGAAATTGATTTTATTTACTCAAATTAAACACTGTTTTCAGAATATTTAAGTAAGGTTCTATGATTCAGGTCATGTTTTTAAGGAAGGTATGAAAAATTATAAAGTGGTCCACTGAAAAAGAAAAGCAAACAAAAATAAGAACATACACTTTTTGTTTTCAGATTATTAGCAGACAGCATTACGCTGAAGGCTAAAAGATGATAGCCTTTTTCCCCACAGAGAACAGCCTCAGAGCTGAGGATCATTTGTGTGAAAAACCATGGTAGTGGGATAGTGCTTTAAGTTATGGTTGAAAGGGAGCAGGGGTGAAAATGGGGTTACAAGATAGAAGCCTGTATGTAGTATGCCAGTGCTTGTGGAGAGGGATGTGCCCACAGTCTTGTGTCTTGGTGAAGGAGAAGGACAACACACCCTTCTGCAAGAAAGTCACAAGGGTTGGTGTGAGACTGGCTACTCTGAAAACACCTGAGTGTGGTCATGAAGGTATAAGGGCTTCTCCCACTTAAAAAGAGGTCCAACATAGATGCACTTACACTAATGCACACACCATGGGTAACAAACTGAAGGAGCTGGAGGCCATTGTGTGGTCAGAAAACTATGATATAGTCACTATCATGGAAACACAGTGGGATGACTCACACAGATGGAATGCTATGAGTGATGGCTATCAACTTTTCAAAAGAGATAGGTAAGACAAGAAAGAAGGTGTTGTGGCCCTCTATGTTAAGAAAGAATATAAAGGTCTGGAAATTAATGCTGGTAGGGTTATGAGCTTAGGGTCAGAATCAAATGGGAAGGCCAATTGTCATGGTTTTGCAATTTTGTGATTTTGTTATCAGTATTCCACATCATGTAGAGCATGGATAATTTTGACGAATGTGCTGCTCACAGAAGAAGACTGCATGTCCCAGAGAACATCACCGTCAGTCATAAGACAAGGACTCTATATAATCTCACTTTGGTGCTGGACTCGTTCTCTTGAATCCTGCCTGCTAGGGATGGAGCGTTGGGGAGCATTCCAGCCGTTTCGCCTAGAGTTACTCCGTATTCCAGCTGGGGCAGCTGGTAGAGGAGCAGCGCAGCCCCTAGCAGACAACACCGGTATCGGCTCTCCCAGTGGGTCTGTTCCATATCTGGAAGGGGTCAGTGCGCTTCCGGGCTGAGTGGGGCCTGCCACTATGGCTGCGGGGCAGGAGTCCGTGCTGCCCCCTGGTCTGGCCCTCTGGAGGCCCGGCCGTCTGGCACAAGGAGCGGAGCACCACGCGGCCCTGAACCCTGTTGCTGCCCAAATAAGGAACACTGATGTAAAGGTGTGCCATGTAGATGCTCATGTGCCTAGAAGCAAGGCTACTGAAGAACAGCAAAATAGCCATCAGGTCGATCGGGCTGCCAAAATTGAGGTGGTTCAAATAGACTTGGACTGGCAGAACAAGGGTGAATTATTCCTAGCTCGGTGGGCCCATGAGACCTTGGGCCATCAAGGAAGGGATGCAACATATAAGTGGGTCAGAGACCGAGGGGTGGACTTAACTATGGATGCTATTGCTCAGGTTTTTCATGACTGTGAAACATGCACCATAATTAAACAAGCCAAGAGGATGAAACCTTTTCTGGGGGGAAGGGCGATGGCAAAAGTATAAATATGGGGAGGCGTGGCAGGTTGATTATATCACCTTGCCACGATCTTGCAATGGTAAGCGTTATGTGCTCACCATGGTGGAGGCAACCACTTGGTGGCTCGAAACATACGCAGTACCCCATGCTACTGCCCGAAACACCATATTAGGGCTGGAGAAGCAAGTCCTGTGGCAGCATGGCACCCCAGAAAGAACTGAATCAGATAATGGGACTCATTTCAAAAATTCCCTTGTAAATACCTGGGCCAAAAATCATGGCATTGAGTGGATTTACCATATTCCCTATCATGCACCAGCTTCTGGTAAAATTGAATAATTCAGTGGGTTGTTAAAAACTATGTTGAAAGCAATGGGTGGCGGAATATTTAAACATTGGGAGAAACATTTAGCAGAAGCCACCTGGTTGGCCAACACTCGAGTGCAATCATGATGGTCCTAACCAATACAGCTCCCTACGTACCATAGAGGGAGATAAGGTCCCTGTAGTACATGTAAAGAGCATGTTGGGGAAAGCAGTTTGGGTCCTTCCAGTGTCTGGAAAGGGCAAACCTTTCTGGGGTACTGTTTTTGCCCAGGGACCTGGGTGCACTTGGTGGGTGATGCACAAAGATGGGAATGTCCAATGTGTACCACAAGGGAATCTGATGTTGGGGGAGTGAAGCCAGTAATTTTATGTATTTATGAGTAGAGAGCCTCAGAGATATATGACAAATGCCCAGTTAGGTGCAGGACTTAAGATAGGTGGATTAATGTGGAAGGAATACTTTCTGTGTACCTAGACTAGGCAAGTTTTATCAGTAGTAGACTATGGTTGGCTATAGTTCTAAAGATTCTCTTAATTTCATGATTTTATTTATGTAAGCAAGTTTTCCATCCGAGCTCTACATCGTGCACTGGCCATGCATGTGTAGAGTACACATGGAAAGAAGCATGATTCAGAGGTAATCTGCTGCGATGGCTGGAAAGGGATGAGTGCACCTTGATGTGGGGGATGCCCCGCTAATGCTACCTTTCCCCTCCACCGCTGTCATGTTCCTTTTTTTTTTTTTTTTCCTGGCAGTTTTGCCGTCTCCTGGGTTAGTAAGTAATAGTGTGTTAGGTTATGGAGTTTTGTTCTCAGCTTAGGGATTTGCATGAAATATACATTCATCAGCTCCAATCCACCGGGACATCCCTAGTCAGCCAAGGCTGCTGAAAAATGATAGAGAGTACTTGGGCAGCAACCACATCTGCCAACTCCCTCAGCACTCTAGGGTGCAATCCATCCAGCCCCACAGACTTGTAAAAATCCAGCTTTCGGAGCAGGTCCAAAACTATCTCTTCATGGATCATGCAGGGCTTATTCTGTTTCCCCTCCCCATCTACCAGTGCAGGGGCCTGTGTTCCCAGGGAGTAACAGGTTTTACTATTAAAGACTGAGGCAAAGAAGGTATTAAGTACCTCAGCCTTATCCTGGTCCTTGGTGACCAAGTTGCCCTCAGCATCCAACAAGGGGTGGAGATTTTCCCTAGACTTCCTCTTGCTGTTGATGTGTTTATAAAAATATTTACTGTTCTCCTTTACTTTAGCAGCCAAGCTCAGTTCTAGCTGCGCTTTGGCTTTCCTAATCTTCTCCCAGCACAGCTTCACTACATACCTGTAATCCTCATAAGTAGCTCCCCCATTCTTCCAGAGACCGTAGACTTCCTTTTTGTTCCTGATATCCAGCCAAAGGTCTCTGTTCAGCCAGCCCCGACTCCTTTCCCATTGGCTCATCTTTCATGATTTTGGGATGGTCAGCTCCTGCCTCTTTAGAACAATTTCCTTAAAGTATTCTCAGCCTTCCTGGGCTACCACGATCTCCAAAGTTATCCCTCAAGGGACCCTCTCAACCATGGTCCTAAAGAGGTTGAAGTCCACCCTCCAGAAGTCCAAGGTGTCAGTTCTGCTGACTCCCCTCTGTGGTTCAACAAGGGTCGGGAAATCTAACATTATGATCACTTTGTCCCAGATGGCCTCTGACCTTTACATCCCCTGCCAGACATTCTCTGTTAACAAACAGTGGGTCCAGAATTTGTCCACAAGCATTTTATTACTAGGAGGTATTGGAAGAGCTGGGAAGTATAGATGGGAGGTATAGATGAAGCAGCTAAGTACACACAGAAGCACCTGAGATTCTGGGGAATTCACTAGTTGAGTGTTAAGTTCAGTAGAATAAACTGTGAGTATTGTTAATATATACATTTACATTCATATCTTTTCCATAATGGTTCAAAAAAGTCCACAGATCATCTATTCCAAACGATGACATACCTCATGGAAGAGGCAAAAAAATGTCCTTTTTATCTGTTAAAGTTTTTCTTACAAAATAAGAATACTATATATGTGATATACAGCAATTGTATCTTACAGACTGTATATTATGACCTCTTAATGTCCATTACTGAAAACATCTAATGATTTATTGAGTGGGCAGCCAGAATGCCAGTTGTCTAGCAATGAAAGATAAAAATCTTTCTATGTGCACATTTTATTGCACATCCATCAATGAAAACCTTCTTAAATTATTTTATATAATTATATTGCAGGCATTATTACAGCAAAAGACCTCTCCGAAGCAAGTATCTTAAACAAAACTTTTTTCTGGTTAATTCCATTGCTGCTTAAATTGGTACTTAACCTCTGAGTATTAAAAAATATATCTTTAAAAGATAGAAATAAATCTCAGCATAAAGTTACTTACATTGAAAATACCCCAAAAAATCAGCTTTATATAAACTTGGTGACAGCAGTTTTCTGCATATGTCAAAGCCACTAAGCATTTCAGGGATCCAGTAACATAGACTGATTTCATTTCAGATGTAGAGCACTTTTGTTTAATTGACAAATTGGATTTTATTTCCCAGTCAACTATATCTTCCAGTGACTGACCACCATCCAGTCCTGAAATAAATGTTGCCTGATTAAATTTATAAAGGTTAAAATATTTGATACACATGCTGTGGATCTCAGAAATCAAGTCAAGATGTGTAAGGGAAAGAATTATTAGAGGAATTATGAAATCTGCCCTAAACAAATTAGTTCAGCAGTTTAGCTTAGCCAAAGGCCTGTCAATGAATTCAAGAACTTTGACAAAAAAAAAAAAAAAAAAAAAAAAAAGAACATCTTTTGCATATTTAAAGGTTCCCCCCTAAAGTCCCTACCACTACAAATGTTATTCATACCAATGTCCTGGTGGAGAGGGACATATTTAGCTCTTCAAACCATGACAACCAGCCAGAAAATACAGAGCACTGAGACAACATTATGACTAAGACATCCAACTTCTCCAGTGGCTGCTTTAGTTCCAGAAGAGTGGAGCATCATGGAGGGAGGAGGTCCTCTGAAGTTTGATTTAACTGGAAACACAGACCAACTGCTACTGGTTGCAACATACTTTAGCCATGACTGTAGGCATGTCATATTTTTGGGACTCGTAATTGTAGTAATTTAGTGTGTATTTGTTTTGCAAGCGTGTACTGTGTACATATGAGCAGTTTAACCCCACTGTTAGGGCAAAGGCAAAGTTCAAAATAAGGGATGGTGAACAACTATAAACATATTGTAATTGATAGGTAAGTTAGTGTAGGAACAGTGAAAAGACCAAACTTATTATTTTTACTGTTGCTGTGAGGACTATTAAAAGTTAGGGAAAATATGAAACTGTTGCAATCACTTGGGAAGATGCATAGTACTAGCAGCCCCACAGTATGTATAAATAATCTGCACTCATCCACAGTTCCTTTAGTATGGGGGAATCTTGAACTTTAACCTTTCAAAGATGTGGCAAGCTCTGCATTAGGGGGAAAACGAGATAATGGTTTAAGTCCCTAGGGGCACAAATGTGTGAAAGGATGGTTAAATCCTGTCAAAAGGTCAGGGAAGGAATCAAAAAACATTGTGTAGGGAAAGTCCTTGAGAAATTTGGGATTTCTCTTTCTGGATGGCTATCTGATTTGCCATAGGCATTGAAAATCGTCCTGATAATAATAACAGTGGTAGCAATAATAGCTGTGTAAAATCATCAGTCGTGAGATACTATGATGATGATACTATGTAAAAGCAAGACTGCTAAAATTACATAACTCTGACAGTCTCTAATGTTAACAACTGCATCAACACATACCATTGTACATTTTTACACATTCCATGTCTACATTGTATTATCCATTTTATTTTATAATGTGTTTTGAGCTGTCTGCATTTCAAAGTGTTTTGAGTTATCATGGTGGTAAAACAAAGAAGCAATGCAGCACATAGACTGGGAAGTAAAAAAGAATGACAACTAAACATAGCCACTAGATTTGCCAATTGAATGTATAGACAAACAAAACACAACAAATGGCCTAAATCCAAACAGACTGTACCAAGTAGTTCATAGCAACCAATCAGTAATGCTTATGCATCTTTAAATGCATCAAATAAAATGTGTATAATCTGAAGGCTTTCTGTTCTGGGCATTCACATTAGGTGGACTGATCCCCCATGCATCTGGTCCTGTATTAAGGGATACTGCTTCTTAATACCACGTTGGTGTTAAGGAGTTATCTTTCAAACATTTTTGTTTAGTAACAGTTGGAGTGCATCCAGAGGAAACATAAAAATGAAAAAGGGAAGGGATGGAAGACTTCTACACGAACAAGCTGAAAGAGCTGGGGATGTTCAGAGCAGAGAAAATGGCTCCAGCAAGATCTGATAGTGGCTTTTCAGTATCTAAAGGGGAACTATAAGAAAGAAGGAGATAGATTATTTAGCAGGGTCATTGTGACAGGACAAGGAAAAATTGTTGCTAACTAAAAGAGAAGAGATTTAGATTTGATATAGTGCTTTCTTTATTATAAGAGTGTTGAAGCATTGGGACAGGTTGCCTGAAGAAGTGATAGTTTTGATCCAGTTATTGGAGGAGATAAAGGCAGCATATGAGTCCAGTGATTTATTACAAATTCTAAGCAATTTAGGAATGCAGAGAAGATGGTGAAGTTAGTGATAGTAAAGAAACAAATCCTAGTGAATGGTTTACAAAGCAGGGATCCAGTTGCAGTACAGTTGAGGGGGTAACTGTACTTCCTCATAACTCATTGGGTTTTTATCTACTCCATAGCATCCTTTTGGTTGCCAGGGACAGCAGCTGGTTGTCAGGGGCACTTTTTATTTGTCACAGGCAACAGAAGTTGCAACATCATGTCTCTAGTATGTACCCTGCCCATTGGGTAATAAGCAGTTAATCACATGATTGTTAAATGGTGAGCTGTTAGGTATGCACATTGACTGTATGGTGTCTCTCTCCTCTGAGTCAACCCCCATGCTTGAATGCCCAAAACAAGCAACAGATGAAAATGTTTCTCCTGGTGTTATGGTTTTGTAATTTGGTTGGTGTTGGTATTCCATATCAAAACATCATGTGGGATAATGGGAGTTAAGGGGACAAGTTTTTTTTCTTTTCTGTGGACTGCCTTAAATGGGCATGTGGGGAGCGGCACCAGAGGGGAGGTTGGGAAGGGGACAGGGTTTCTGGCCTGGCTCCCAGCGAGGAGACAGTGTGATCGGAGCTTCCCGCCTTGCACAGCCCTTTGGTGAGACTGGGACTTGGTTTTTTCCTTACTGAAACTCTCTAGTTGTTTAGTGTTATTGGGTTCATAAAACTGCCGTTCGTTCTCAGATCATCCTTTCTTCATTTTTTCCTCCTAGACCCATTTGCAATCTCCCTTCCCTTCCCCTCTCCCAGAGCGCACCTGGCCAGACCATGCTGCGCCGTGCCATGCCGCACCGCTGTTAGAGAAGGGAGGTACTTTTGTTCCTTCTCCTCCCAGGTTTGATCCCACTGTCACAGGGTGAACTCTAGAGAGAACTTCGTGACACCTGGTCACCTGGCTGCATGTTTCTCTTACTGCTGTACTCAGGATAACCATTAAACCCAAAAGCTTGTTGAGCAGGTTATGTCTCAGATGGGTGCTGCTGAACAAGCTTTGAGCCAAAAATTGTTCCAGCTTCCTACAGTGGTGGATCCCCATTCATGGAGACATTCAAAGTTAGGCTGGACAGGGCTCTGAGCAATCTGATCTATCTGTAGGTATCCCTGTTCATTGCAAAGGAGTTGGACTACATAAACATTAAACAACCCTTCCAACTCTAATGATTCCATGATTCTACTATGATGGTTCCACACTTCTCTGTCCCCTACACCACCACAATTTAGAGACCACCTCTTATAACAACAGTATTTTTCCAGGGCTGCTGGCATGTTCACATTTTCCATCTGCATATATGTATTTAAATCCTTGAACTAGGACTACCCAGATTTGGGAAGAAAATCAAGCACTAATAATTTAGCTGAACTCCTTGCCAAGATGAAGCTCTCACTGCACCAGTCTCAGTGGGAATCAAGGTCCACCCTCTTTTGTGTGTCTGCATGTCTTTCATGTGGGGACAGTTCAGTGGTTTACAAATCTTTTTGATAACATGGTGGTGTCAATTATGGACATATCTTCATGGCAATACTTCATTAATCTTCTTTTTTCACGTGCAGGATAGTACAGAACAGATATGTTCAGGAGCATCTACCACACCTTGTTATACTACCATATGTGATTTTTTGGTTAATCCTTTGCCTTTCCACAGTTCTGACAAATACGAACAAAAGTAGAACATCTGTCTGTAGAACAAACTATGTTGAAAAAATTACCTCTTGCTTTTCTTAACCTCATACACTAAAATGCAGGTAAAATGTCTACCTGCAACTGTAAAATTTATATTAGAAGTAAAACTACCACATTTCTCTAATAGCCTCCTTGACATTCATTATTTTCCTAATGCCACTTCTTAACAGCTTGTCTGGCAGCAAAGGTGCGATTCTGAATTATGTGATTTTAACATTCCTAAATAAGAAACAGATGGCACTCTTATTTGCAATCATTCACATGGCTAGATTTGGCTAAGCTGTATCACAGGGATGCAGATGATACTTTAATTCATGGAAGAAAAGGAGGAGCAGAAGATTTAAATTTAATGTTTACTTTGGCAAAAAATATATCTTGACAAATCTGATTTGGGGACGTGCCACTACAGGGTGTTTTCGTCTGTAAACGATTTATAGGGAAGTGTAGTCATGCAGAGATGAAAGACCTGCAGACAAAGAAGAACTTGTAGGTTAGAAAGGCTAAGTGGAAACACATGCCAGGCTCTTGCTAAGTGGAAACTTAGCAGCAGAACACTTACAAAATTTCTCCGTAAAGGAAACAGTGACAAGGGCCACTTTTTGACTATTGTCTAGTGTTTGCAGACAGACTGCAGCTGCACTACACACAGCTTAGCCACTTGTGTACTGGTAGCCATAAGACATTTAATTATGGGGGAGGAGAAGGCAGAAGGGAGGGACTGAGTTCCAAGTTTATTCAAGAAAGTAATGGTTGTTTTGCAGCCAACTGGAGGGAAGCTTTCTTCATTCAGCAAAAATGGTATATTTCTTCTGCAAAGTCTGAGAGAATCGTGTGAGATCTGACGATACAAAGTCTTTCTGAACAATGCTGGAAAAAACTGAAGTAAAGAGCCAAATCTGCAAGCATCTTGTCTAATTACTGAAAAATCCTGTAGATTGAAAAGACTTATGTGGAATTGGATTTTGTGCCCTCACCATGGGTAAGAGGGCAAAAGGAAGTTCTATTACTGATCTCTAAGAAATAAATTTCCTTTCAAAGTTGTGGAAATCTAGACCATTACCTATAATTTTGATTTTGCTTTCTTTTTTACATAGTCAATATTTCAGCACCAATAATCTCAGTTTCCTTATCTGTAGTTCCAAGTTGAAATTCTCTGTAAAGATACTGACTTTAAAATTGCTTCTTGTGTGACTGCATCTGCAGTGAAGGTCCTGTGCACTAGCAACATTTATGGCCAGTATATTTTTTTGTTATATTAAACTCTATTTTTATGCCTTCTTAATCTTTAAACATAATACAATTTAATTGTCAGACCAAATAAAACCCATTTTAGAGCACATGTGGGCAAGAGAATAATGCATGAACTGAAAGCGATAGGATAGGCAGAGGTAGAAATTGTGAGTCACAGAAGTATAGTCAAGATAAAGTTAATATACCAGGCAAATAGGTTTAAACCTTCAAGTCCTTAGTGGAGATACCATACTCATATCTGTGAGGGGAAGTTTAGATCATGACTATTCAGTCAAATGTTCTTACTTCCATCTCTTACTGCAATGTTTAATTAATTCCTGAAGGAAATAGCTGAAAATCTCCTTTACAGTTCAGTAACACTGCATAAAGTATTCAGAGAAAAATCTCTCTGTAGCATTTTCACAGTAGCTGTTAGTGAACTCTCCTTCACACTGTTTTCATTCAGACGACATAGAATATTTTTATGGGTAGCAAATATGACACATCCTACTGTCCTGGTGAGACGTTTTTATGCATTTTTCCCTAGTCAGCTCCACATATACAAGTGGAAAATGTGGAGGCTTACAATAGACATGGATATTTTCACAGCTTCTTTTGGGCTGCCTGTTAATTTGTAGGAAAAGACACTGCTCCGAGTGACACAGTCTATGCATAGAGGTACCAGGAGGGGTCACTCCAGGTGTGGAGCTGCACAGCATGGGACGGTATCTAACTTAATATCTATCACAAACTTCTCTTGTAAATAGATAGTGGGAGGGGGTTGGGGGAGGGGGGGGGCGAGAAGGAAAAAAAAGAAAAAGAATAAGAAAAAGAAAAAGAAGAAAAAGGGAACAAAAAAGAAGAAAAAAGGGAAAAGGAAAGGGAAAGGGAAAGGGAAAGGAAAAGGAAAAGGAAAAGGAAAAGGAAAAGGAAAAGGAAAAGGAAAAGGAAAAGGAAAAGGAAAAGGAAAAGGAAAAGGAAAAGGAAAAGGAAAAGGAAAAGGAAAAGGAAAAGGAAAAGGAAAAGGAAAAGGAAGAAACAATTCACCTTATCCTAAAGATGACTTTTAAAATTACAAGATGAAGTTAGCACTATCTTTTGGTTCCTATACCCACATTTTACAGATCTAAATGCATTCAGATTACCACTATCAACATCTGTGACGTCAAACTATAATAAAGAAATAATCTTTTTTAATTTTTTTTATTATTATTGAGAGAAGTCCTTAACTTCTACGATTTCAAATGCTAGATTATTTGTTTTATAAGCAACATGTATAACTGAGTAGAAAAATAACTAAACTGATGTTCTGTTCTGCACACTTATATATTTCTGCAGAGACATAATTGAGCCCTAAAGCTATTGTTCTTTTGACATCTTGACCAGAAAATTAATTCTCAGTTTATTTCTGTCAATAGCATGCATGATCTCTCCTTGAAATAGACAGCTCTTGAAAAACAATTATATTCTCATTTTGAACTTGAGTGGGAGATGTGTTTTTCTAAGCACCCATTAGTAAGTTTCACTTTCTGTATTTTGACTGGACATTACCAATACAAAATCAAGAATTGGTACATTTGACAAAACACATGGGATTAAAAACTCACATACAGGGAGGAGAAAACATGTTAGTATTCGTGGTCGGTTTTATAAAGTAATGCCTTTTAGTGATCAAATATGCCAGTTCTTGTTATCAGATGACTTGTTTGATCACATTACAAATAAAATTTTGTTAGTTTAAATAATCATAATGTCTAAGCAGTGCTGACAGGATGAGTCAAACTTGAAATCTAAGATGCCAAAATATGCAGATAGCAAGTTCATAGAATTGTAGAATGGCCTGTGTTGGAAGGGACCACAAGGATCAACAGGTTCCAACCCCCCTTGACACAAGCAGAATTGCCAACCACTAGGTCAGGTACTAGATCAGATTGCCCCATACAGCCTGGCTTTAAACATCTCCAGGGATGGGGCTTCTCTGGACAACCTATTCCAGAACTTAACCACCCTATCAGTAAAAAAATTCCATGACATCTAATCTAATGCTTACCTCCTTTAGTTTAAAACCTGTCCCCCTTGCCCTATCACTATCTACCTGTGTAAAAATTTTATTTTAATCATGTTTGTAAACTCCCTTTAAATATTGGAAGTCCTCAATGAGGTCTTCTGTCAGCCTTCCCTTTTCCAGGCTGAACAAGGCCAGTTCTATCAGCCCATCTTCACAGGAGAGGTGCTCCAGCCCTTGGATCATCCTCATAGCCCTTCTCTGGACCCTCTCCAAAAGGTCCACAACTTTCCCATGTTGGGGACCACAGACTTGGGTATGGTACTTCAGCTAGGGCCTCATGAGGGTAAGTTCTCCTTATTTAACTTCACTGAAGGGAAAAGATGTTTCCAGTTCCTCCAGAAGCTGTTTTGATAATATGAAGAAAATATTTAAAGTATGTGCATAATTATCCACATACACAGGTCTCTCAGAAAGCAATGCCACTCATTTATTTCCATGAAAACTACAGTGGATACAAAAAAGCACAATAACACTGGAAAAAGATAGAGAAAGTTCTCAGCTATGTAACACTATTTTTCAGCTGTCATCAACATTAGCTATTTGTGTTCTGCCTCAGATGTCACAGGTCAGCATAATAGAATCAGGAAGCATTACTTTCAGAGTAGCCCCCATGTAATTTTACTTGACAATTTAAACTGATAAAAAAATAAAAATAAAAATTCTCTCCTCTCCTACTCTTGAACTGTGTAAGTGCCTCAAGAATCTTAAGAGCGAGCTTTCTTTTCCTTTGCAAAGGTCATGCAGAAATGCCTAAATAGTGATGCTAACTGGGTTGAACAAAACAGGCAGGTGAGCCTGTAAATTACCTCTAGCCAATTGTAGATTAAGAAACTGCTACTTGGCAACAAAAATGCGGGATAAAATTTCCACGATTCTACAGAGAAAGGATCATCATCATTAGAAGATTCAGACAGCTGCATGTTCCTGCTATATTACATATATCAAAAACATGAAAACCGTAATCTTAATAACTGTTTTGAAAAGGGTTTTAATCATAGATAGATCCATTATTCTGAAGACATTTATATTCCTATTTTCTCAGCAATATGTTTATGAATATATTTATGTAACTCACAACATATATAAATGAATATGTCTCAATAATACTTTTCTGAAGCCTGGGAATACTTTCTCTTGTGTCTTAAAAATGGAGACCTGAAACATAGAGATATGAAACAACATGCACATAAAGTAACACTAGCATCTTCTAAATTATATTGATACAAGTTGCAGCTTTTTAAACCCTTGATGGACAACACTGGCTTGTTCAGATAATGAGAAGGTTCTGTGTCTTTGCATTGAACAGATAAGGGAGGTTCCACCAGACTTTGTATTTGAATAAACGAGGAAGGTTCCAGGACTCTGTATGGAATATGCACGTATTTCTGGGAACTCCTCTGAATGTATATAAACTGAAGTCCTTTTCATGCAAGAGGTGTGTGAAAAGAGGAGAGGATCCCCCACACATCCAGTTGCTGTTGTTAAAGAATGCCTGCTTTCTGACACTCCAACTTGAGTCTTAAGGAGTATCTTGATCAGCTGCTTCACAGTAACAATATCATTGGAGAAAGTGTAATTTATCAGTCTTAACATATTTTCAAGTATGTTACTGATTATATCACACTAAGTTATGGTCAGAAAGCAGCTAAGGTGTTTAATCATTTGTGTTCTATGAGAGAAAAAGAGTTTGTTAACTTGTCATGATACATACCAACAACAGAGAAACTGCAAAGATCATTTAAGAAGCAAAATAAGGAAATCTATAACTGTTATTTATAGGGGGAAAAACTGTTTTAATTATCCTGAGATTAACAATGTTTCTGAGAAACTGCACCAGGTTCATACAGCCAGACAAACAGCACCCTGATGATAAAAACCAACAGTGACAAGCTCAGTCTTTAGGTCAACAGCGTTCCTGTTTCAATAACAGCCACCACCACCGCCCTGTAACCACACACAAGTGCATACCTCCACCCTAACAGCTATCAGGTTTTTAAAAGTTTTATTGCCTTTTCTTTAAAGCATGCACTTCTAGTTTTGCCACGTGGAAGAAGAAAAATAAATAAATAAACAAATAAATAATTTAAAAAAAAAAAAATCAGAGACCAATCCAATTCAAACAGAAAGCAATAAATAATGATATTTATTTTATTTAAAGAGAGAGTATCATAAAACAAGGTTACCTCTAAGGTTTAGTGATTATTAATTCATTTGTTTGTTTTTTAAATCCTTCCCCTTTTGGTATTTCAAAACAGTCTTCAATGAGCTGATTCTCTATATATTTCTGTGAGTATATTTGGTCAAAATAGATTTCCTACTAATAAGTGTTAGCAAAAATCAAACTTAAGAAAATAAAATAATAATAATAATTAAAAAAAAAAAAAAGTGACAGAATAGTAGAGAAAATGAGCACAATCCAAATCCAAATAATGTAGCAATGATTTTGAAGATCAGATCCAAGGGATGGACAGTAAGTAATGATGCAAGTTCATTTTGATCTTGATATTCCTGTGGTAATTCTAGACTGCTCAGGGCTTAGTACAGCAACTGCATATTAGTTCTGTTTTATGTTTAAATCTAATTTTAAAAGTCAGATATAATTTATTGTAAATAATCAAAAGTGATACTTAAATTTTAAAATTAAAATTAAACCTGCTGTGCTTTGACCAAATTTTCATCTTGAGAAGTGAAATGGTGAAATAGTAATTAATTCAAAATAACATGATAAAGTGCACTGAAACACTTCCATTGGGATTATTCAAGGCATGCAAAAGTCTAACTCGTGCTTAATGCCCTAGTTCTCAACCACAAATCCTGTTCATTTGCCTTGGAATGACAGTCTAAATGACTTAGGTGGTGTGTAATCATAGGAGAGCTTTCAATGACAAGATGTGTGTCAACTACTAATTATTATTTACTATTATTAACATAAATAAAAGTTGATAGAAATCACCACCACTTCATTTTTAAAGTTAGATTGTTTCAAGATCATAAGAATAATAACTGTTTCTACGCAGTTTGTATAGGTGTAAGTGGAAGGTGTGGTTAAAAGAAATAGGATCAGTCTTGAGGGAACAAATCGTTAGAGGCTGAATGAATTTCTATGGGACATGAGTGCAACAAGGCAATGTTACTTCTCACTAATTAAGCCTCTTAAATAGGCAGTCTTTTCTGATTGAGCTCCAAGGGCAAAATCAAACAAGCAAACAGGG
Source organism: Excalfactoria chinensis (assembly GCF_039878825.1). Lineage (NCBI taxonomy): Eukaryota > Metazoa > Chordata > Aves > Galliformes > Phasianidae > Excalfactoria > Excalfactoria chinensis. The sequence goes on from NC_092857.1 coordinate 40,263,604, forward strand.
TTGTTATACCAGCTCCATCTCTGACATGATAAGTATTTTCTTTATGTAAAACACGTGTTTCTTTTTTTCTGATGTCAACTTACTGTTAATCTAAACTCCAAAATCAGGTGAAAAACCCTGTCTTCACTGAGTGATTTGGCTGTGTCAGTGTAGAGGAATCTTTTGAAAACAGAAGCCCAAGAAAATATCAAGAAACAGAATGAAAAACAAACGAATCTGAAAGGCTCAGGCCTGGCTGTGTTAATAAAAATTTGCTGCAAGACCAACCAGTTATTTCAAAAAGGCTGGGGTTCAATATTAATGCAAATGGTTATGAAAGAAAAGATGTCTAAGGTACAGAGATAAAACAGATATCATTTTGACAGTATCTATAGGAACTTTTAACCATTTAGTAACATTTTCTTTGTTAAAACCAGACAAATTTTGATACATCATACTTTTTTTTTTTGCCTTAGATTAAGTCACAACCACCTATAATCAAAGCCTCTATTCCTGCCTCCCAGGGCAACATCAGGATCCTAAAACTGAAGAGAGAAAATTAAACAATCTTGAAAATATTGCATTAAATAAAAAATAAACTCTTTAATGAGGAACATTGTAGAAAACAGACATTACAAAAAAGACTCAAGTATAAAATATTACCTTTCAGGTAAATTCCTTATTTATTCTAGGGATTATATTTTGTTGGCCTAAAGCTCCATATTTTTATCAATAAACAGATTTCAGTCATGACACATTACACTTTAATAAAAAAAAATAAGAGAGTGGGAGAAAGAGGGAGAGAGGGGGAGATGGAGGAAAGGAAGGAGAACCTGTAAGCAGGGGAGGAGGGAAGGAGAGAAGGAAGGTGGGTAGGAAGGAGTGAAGGAAGGAAGGGAATTACCCTTAAGTGATAAATTCAATTTTCTCTTTATTCTGTTGCCCTTGGGAGCTACTTCTTTTCAGGTACTGTGATAAATCCACTACCTAATGTAATTTAAAATTGCTACTTTAATGAAAAAAGGTCAGGTAGTGAAATAGGAGTTGAAAGTTTAAAGATGTTGATCACCTGTAAATGACTTGCTTCAGGGAGTACACTGTTAAATCCCAGAGAGCTTTGTACTGCAGTTTCTCTTGGATGAAAGCAGAGAGTTGATTTTACTTGCATGTTTATATTTCACCAGAACTCCCTTGTCAAACTAATACTTTTGTTATGTGTGTATGTAACAATGTAACGCTATCCCAGAGGAATTTCCCATGAAAAGGAAGGACTGAAATATAGACAAAACAGAAGGAAAAAATGAAACATATTAGGTAAGAAATTATATTATTGAAATACTAATAATACAGTCTTCTTGAAAATATTTGCTACTGGTTACAGGAAAAATGAAATATACCTATCTTGTTGGTAGCGTTTTGAGTTTTATAGTTTTCACACTTCTTTTTCAAGTTGTTTTGTTAAACTTGGGGGATCTCTTCCCTTGCAGTATTTCTGTTACGTCTACATAATGGTTTCTTTCCCTTCCACCTATATGCTCCAAAAATGTAAATATATCTCAACAACCTCATGCTTTAATGAATCAATTTTTCATTTGACTTTATATTTGCATTGCAGATTCTTTGTAAGTATCACTACTGCTCCAGTTTGAAAATTGTCAGGCATTACTTTATTTATTGGGGTTTGTTTGTCTGTTTGTTTGCTTGCTTGTTTTTATTCATTGGTGGTTCTGTCAAGTAAACAAAACACTAAAGACTGGCTTAGTAAATAACTATCATAAGAACAACAGTCTCAGCTTTCAGTCATCTTTCTGTATGAATGGGATTACTGTGGAGTTCCAGAATGATCTGTTTAGGGGTTTGTCTGCTTTCACTTCAGGGCCCACAGTATCTGCCCCATTCCCTTGTTGCACATCTTAACAAGGTTAATATTTCAAACATTTCTGTTTTATTTTGCTATTCCACAACTTCCTGAATCTGCATAACAACACCAAGTTGAAACACAGAGCAATAAAAAGAGAAATAGCTAACACAAGATCCAAAGCACACCTCTCCACCATTTTCTAAAATTACAGCTTAGACGCATTACTTTCATGTGAAACTATTATTATTATAACTGTTCTAATTATTATTAACTACTGACATGTGTTAATTCTTTGGTTTAATTAGGATTATTTTTCAAGATGTATGTTTAAAAGTTGAGAAGCAAAAAACTGCAACAATTTCCCAAACCAGGAAAACTGGAGTGCATTTTTAAACACTTTGAAGTAAATTAATATCTCCAGAGCCAAGAGGAAATGGAGAAAACCTTCTGATATGCTACCTTTCATTTGTTTAATAAGTGGTAAATTGTTCAGCACATTGGGATTGTATGTTCATTGTGAATATTGTTTCTACAGGGGAAAAAATGACATAAGGGTCACATCATTATATTCTGAAGAAATCTCTCAAGCAAAACCAGTTCCACAAAATGCATTGATATTTACTGAGATGTATATTACTTAAAATTAAACAATCAAATGAGAGATTACGATATGATTTGAAGAAATAGTTCCACAAAATATTCTGTTTGTGAGGATAGCAGCTGCGTTTTATAATGTGATTAATGCTTCCTTGCTACATCATAATATCCTTTAGATGTTGTGGATGATAACTGTGAGGTAGCAATTTAGATGGGGAAGCATATTCTAAGACTGTTCCATTTTAACAAGGTAAAAGAAACTCAACAACAGAAAAACAACACTCCTGTTTACAGAGTCCTTATCAACAGTTAGAGGTATCAACATCAAAAGGAGACCGGATTCCCCACACCAGGACAAATTAGCCTAAAATGCAACAGACAGGCATCAAGACATTCTCCTTTGTCTTGCTTATCTACATATGCGGAGACTTCTCAGGTAGTCCTTGCATTCCACAGCAATCTTTGGGACAAAAGGGGGGTTTATTTAAAAAGATAAAGACCGATGGAGGAAGTAAAGGACCCCTAAAGAGTTTGGAGTGGATCGTTGTGATACAAGAAAGATGCTAGATGACATTGGGGACCATCAAATAAGGTTGTATTGGTTGGACAATCATTGGAAGTGGATAGGACAATAATTTTGGTAACGTAATGAATACGTAATGCATATGAAAATTTAATCTGTTCATGGATGATCAATCTGTGGTGCACTTACAGAGAAAAATCCCAGCGCTACCAATAATACTTGCTTAACAGCAACAAAACTTTTGCTGTAAGTCTCTTCACATTGATTTCTTTGCCTCATGTGTTAAGAAAACATTGTAGTTGCCATGCCTTTACATCACAGTGTGGTTTCTTTATCAGATGTCAGGAAGTCCTTGATCCTGTTGGAGCCTGGTAATTATTTGTGAGCAGTCACTAGCTACACAGGTGGCAAAATCTCATGAATCACACTTTCTGTCATTTCACACTTCTGCACTACTGGAGATGTCACAGTGTCTGTTACTATCTGAGTACTTAAAATACCGACGGAGGAATTCAAAGTGTCTCACCTTGTTTCATTACCGTGTATTTTAACTGATGAAGGAACCTAGAATATGCAGACAATTTGGAAGCAGAGTCAATTCAGAAGCTTCTGCCAAATCCTCTCCCTTTCGGAGGTAATGTGGCAAATCAGGTGGGACTGCCAGTTAAACCCTGGATTTCACACGATCAGAAAAGCACCTTTCACTACATGTTCCTAATTTTTAGATGTGAGAAATGTTTCAAACTCAGGAATCAGCATTTAAAGAGTAACTCTCTGTATTTCATACACTGAAGGGCCAACCTAAAACCAACCTTGGGTCATGCATAGTCCTTAAGCACTGCCTATTTTTGCCTATAATTCTCCTCCCAGCTAAGGGGAAACACCTGAATTTCTAGCTCTGCATTTCCAAAGGGGGGCAAGGAGGAGGGGGGGGGAGGGGGGGGGGGGAATAAAATAAATAAAATAAAACACTAATAATCGAGATGCTTCTCTTATTCTACTCTCAGTTCAATTACCAAAGTCAGAGTGCTTTGCTTGCCACAGGAAGTATCAAGGGATCTGTGCTGAAAGCTATTGCCTCAATTCAGGGAGAGCCATTTCCTTTTATATTTCCTAACATTTCTCCTAGCTCCCAGTAAAGAACTGATACTTTTACACTTGATGAAAGACATGTGTTACTAGCTTCAACTGTAGTTGTATGTGCAGTACCTGCTCACTATATATATATGAACATGTCTTTCTTCACTCTCTGGAAACATCTTCCAAGGCAATTCTGAAAATACTAGTCATCTTGGTACCATACCTTCCTGCCTGCTTCTTATTATTAACCCAGACCTCTTGCCCAGAAATGTCCACAGGAGACAGGTAATCATCAGTTTGGCCACCAGGGTTTGTATGCCTTTTCCAGACTTGGTAACTAGAGAACTAGCTCAAAGCAAGTAAGTCTTGCTCTGTTTTTAAAGAACGTATATGAAAGATGTTTGACTGATGACCTCTGAGATCTTTAATCTCCAATTAATCATCGGAATAAAAACAGTAGCCTGAAGAAAATAGTATATGTTACTGAAAAAGTAATTAAAAATCATAAAGGTGATGTTGAATTTAATCTTTGGCCTATTGAGTCCTTTATCAAATCAGGACAAATTGATAGATTTTTGCAATTGATAGATTTTTGCAATAGGCTAACAAATCTAACCTGGAAACCATGCAATTGAAGTTGGTCACCCAGCTGCCTGCATCTAAACCAGTTGCTTTACTTACTTGGCAGTCTAGTTCCTGGGATGTTTATATCTGACTCTAGAACATAAGATGAATAAGAACTGCTGTGAAAATGGGGGAAACTGCTTCCTGGAGAATTTCTGCATGTGTCAAAGAATTTACAGGCAGACATTGTGAACATGCCAGGTTTCAAGTAATTATCACAATATTTCAAGACATATAATTCCACTTTTCTAGTTATTTTTATTACTGCTGCTGCTTTCTGACAATGCAGACACCATGGCACTGTGAGACAAAGGGAATGTACCAAAGACAACTGCCTGCTCTGTCAGTGTGTGGTGCATAGGGTCCTTCACTGTTGTCTTGGTGCCTGACAAATTGCTATGGTAAGAAACAGCCTCTCATGACACAAGCCCTTGTACCTTGTGCCCAGCAGCATGCTCCTGCTGTTCTTGCCTCTGTCACTGTGTCGGTTCACCTGACTAGAATAGTGGCAAATTGCTTATGGTGATTTCTTGCAGCTGCAGCAGGGTTTAAATTCATTTTGACATTTAGTTATATGTGCCACCAACCACCACGTCATTATCACTCCGATCATCAATGTAACAGCCACCTTGCTACAAAGCTGATGTTTACCTCTCTCACAGAAAAGGTTGTGGATGTTACATTACATTGCAGGGAAGGATTTGCAGGAGTTACGTAATAATAATTTTACAAGATGCTAGATATCTTCTGCATTAGGAACACTTGACACATGGCTGTAGCACAGAGACTTTTCTACATAGTTTTTTCTGTCATAAAGGTGACTCCAAAAAGTCCATATTTGAAGAATATGAAGGACATAGCTTGTATGAATTCTTTTTATGGATTTTATTTCAGGAAGAAGATTGTTCTTTGTTTCTTTTTTACACTAAATGCAAAACAAGGCATTTATAGAATCATAGAATCATTAAGGTTGGACAAGATCTCTAAGACCATCTAGTCCATCTGTACACCTACCACCCATGTCATTCAATAAACCATGTTCCTTACAATACCTAGGGTTTATCAGAAGTGTGAAATTTATCTTTTGTATGAAAGCAAATGGAAAAGAATACTTCAAATTTACCACTTTCATTGATGAGAAATTCTAATTCAAGTGACAAACAGGAAATTTAAGAAGAGATCTAATGAATTTACATGAGCACATAAACACCTATGTACAAATGCAAATGCACTAATACACAGTTATATTTGTCTATGTATATTGTGTGTATATTGTATGTAAATATATATATACACAAGAATATATACATATGCTACAAGAAAGGAGCACTTATTTTTTTACCCACATGAGATAATATTTATTACATTTAGTTATTGTACAGCTATGGTGCTCTTCTTTCAGATACTCTTCCGTTTAAAATAGATTCCCAAGTGCATAAACTTATCCCCGTGTGACCAGAAAAAATAAGGGAAAGAGCTCTTCTGTGTTAAAAATTTACCATGTTAAACATCTAAGATTAGAATTAAAGAAACAAAAACAAACAAACAAAAAAGAACTACATTCTTATTAACAAGTTTGCTAATTTACCTCGTGATTTTACCACGTTAATTGGATTTTGTCAATCTCTTTAGAATTAATTTTTCTATCTGATTTCCCTTGAGGACTTTATTGCAAAAGAAAGAGAAAACCTGAGAGCTTTAGTACTCTCACATATTTGTTTCACATAACAAAAAAATTTCTCAGTCTCCGGAGGGAAGTTATCTCCAGCTACTTGCTCAATTTGCACTTGCAAAGAGAAATATGGCAGTACTTAAAAAGCAACATCCTGATGAAAATCTGACATTTACATATGAGTACTCAGATATTTTCTCTCCTAAGCACCATAAAACCTCATCAGTCACTTGTTAAATGTTCTGACTGCTGCAGTTTACTGCTGTATCAAAACTGTAAACACCGTTTTTAGAGATAGTTCTCCATCACTGCCGGTTCAGTTGAAGAAGCTTCTGGCAAGGCTGAAAAGAAGTAGTTTAGAGCAATAAAGAACTTGAAACAATTCAAGCAAATTGTTCTAATTTTTTTTTTCATTCTGTTTAAATAGTTAAATTTAATTTGAACAGAAATATTTAAATATTCAAATGAAAATTTAATGTTTGTTCAGGTCCCACAAAATAAAATCTCCCCGTTTGGATGCATGTGGGACTCAGGTCTGAGGTACTGAACCTTCAGCAGATAGCCTGCCTTCTTAGTGCTCAATCTCTTCTCCCAGCTGCTTTGGAATCTTCCGACAAGTGACGGAAAAGAACAGAACAGCCTTACAGAGAAAACTGTGCATACATTAAGATCCAGGTACCTGTCAGCTCCAGACCTGACTGCACGTGGTGAGAGGATTGCAGGACGACCCAACACCCACCTTCCCCTACAGCTACAGGAACAGAGGGGCTACAGTACCGGAGAGAGAGCATGACTCCTGGAAACTAAAAGAAAGACAGAAAGTTTCTGTGTCTCTGCATCTTCAAATGACTCTTACAATCGGCAATTGCCTTGTTGTTTAAACAAGGTGGAAAAATAAGCAAAACAAAAAACAAAAACAAACTAAAAAACCCCAGCAACCATCTTTTTGAGTTTGGTACATATTTTTATAACTTATTTTTAACAGTTTGCCAGTTTAACTTAAAGCAGAAATTGTTTTAATGTGTTATGTGTAGGGTTAGTTTGGGGCTTTATTTGAGTAAGATTTCTCTTGCATCATAGTTTTAAATTTTACCTCTTTTATATTTCTGGTGTTTTTTTTGTTTTGTTTTGTTTTGTTTTTGTTGTTGTTGGTTTTTGGTTTTTTGTTTTTTGTTATCCATGAAACTGTTTACTTCCCATTTAAAGTGCCATTCGGTGACTTATTTTTTACTCCTGACAATAGTTTTATGCATGAGTAGAATCAAATTCTTTGTCTTTCCTAACACAGGAAGCTCTATGGTATTTTATCTTGTGTATGTATGCTCCTACATGCAGACTTATGAATCTGTGGGATACGTATATGAAGAACAAAATAGGTTTGTACCTACCTGGGTTGTGTTGTACTTATTCAAAGAAACTGATATGTAGAAACCAACAGCGAAGTTTTATGACCATTAAGGTAAGTCTAAAGACTACTGTGGTGTTGCAAGAAGCATTAACAGAATACTTCCACAGGATCAGAGAATTGTAGGGGTTGGAAGGGGCCTCTAGAGATCATCGAGTCCAACCCCTCTGCCAAAGCAGGCTCCCTACATCACGTCACACAGGTAGGTGTCCAGGCGGGTCTTGAATATATCCAGAGAAGGAGACTCCACCACCTCCCTGGGCAGCCTGTTCCAGTGCTCTGTCACCCTCACTGTAAAGAAGTTCTTGCGCACATTTGTGTGGAACTTCCTATGCTGAAGTTTCAGCCCAACATGCAGCCCTTGGTCAGAAAGATGGTGTTGGCAGCTGTACACAAGGCATGTACTCACTACAGAAATGACACTGGGGCCCTGGAGCATGTCCAGAGAAGGGCAACAAAGCTGTAGAGGAGTCTGGAGCAAAATTCTTACGAAGAGCAGCTGAAGAAGCTGGGATAGTTTAGTTTGGAGAAGAGGAAGCTCTGGGGAGATCTTATTGCTCTCTCCAGCTATATGAAAGAAGCCTGTGGCAAGGTGGGGCTTAGCCTCTTCTCCCACTTAACTAGTTATAGGACTAGAGGGAATTGCCTCAAGTTGCTCCAGGGGAGATTCATGTTGGGCATTAGGAAAAAATTATTCTCCAAAAAAGTGGTCAAGTACTGGTCTGCAGGCTACCCAAGGAGGTAGTGGAGTCATTGTCCCTAGAGGAGTTAAAAAAATGCTTAGAAGTTGTAGTAAGGGACATGGTTCAGTTCAGAAGTGTTGGTGGTAAACTGGCAGTTGGGCAAGATGATCTTGGAGGTTTTTTCCAGCAAAGGTGATTCTATGATTCTGTGAAACAGCAGAAGTTCCAGCAAAATGTGTGTAATTACAGGACAGAATCTTTAATTCTTCCTTCTATGAAAGGGTATTGTATACTAACTGGTCTGTGGTTTCTTGAAGTATTTGATGATCCTAACATAAAACCAACCTGCATAAGTCATTTGAGAAGCCAATTAGAAGAGAGGTCTCCTATCAGATTTTTATTGTGTGCTAGTTAGAGATGCTAAGTGTTACAGGCCATCACATTTCAAACTCCTGTCTTCTGCTAAGTCCAATTATGATGAGGACAGCTATTTCGCTGTGCTGGGACATACTAACTCGTTGTTTTTCTCCTCTTATTGTAGCTACATCTGTGGTTTCAGGCTTCTCTTATATGTCACTGCAGTGAAGGTCAAGTGTCATGATAATTTTTATGATCAATCTAAAATCATAGCCAAGCTCCACAAAATTTGTATGTTCAAAACTCTGTGTCCTTCAGCAGAACTTTTGCAGAAGGTATGTTTGCAGGCTTAGACTCCAGAAAAGAGTACCACTGTTATTATTTATAATATACCTATACTGTTGTGCACCATAATAGCCAGAGTAAGCGTATGCTCAGTAAATTATCCAGTGATATAGGACTGACCTTGCCATCTCATAGCAGGTTTTGAGACAATATATTTCTTTTTTACATAACTACAGAAAACTGCTTCGTGTTTCTTCATACTTGCAGAGAATAAGGAGAGCAATGAATCTAAATTACAGAGGAACCTCAGTACAGTTCACAGCAACAGTTTTAAATGAAATAACTTGCCATTTGATTTGGAATTACACTGTTGCAACATTCTGAAAGCTTGAGTAAGCAATTACAGAAATAATGTTTTTGTAGCATTAGAGCAATGCAAGTTATTTCAGAAAAATAAATTCAAACAGCAGATCAATGTTCCTGAAAATATTGCCCTAAAAGTATTGCATACCTTTTCAAACACCCTTTATAATCTGTTATTTCTGATGCAGAGCTGAGCACTGAGGATCATAACGCATCCTACAGCAAGTTTGACCAGACAAGAGAGAACAAATTTCGCTTTATGCCTGGAGACCCTCAGTGAACAAAAAATTACAAAATTAATAACAGCAATAATTCATATATAATGGGCTAATATTTATTCACATAAACCATGTGCATTTATTCTTCAAAATCAAGCAGCACAATCAGATGCACTGAACTGTTTCCTAGTCTTTAAACTTATGCTTGAAAACTAGTACATCCTGAGATGGTGATGAGTGAATATGACATATAAAGGTTGCCAACTGCAATGAGATCAAAGATCTTTTTCTCTGACTGCAAATTGTCACCAGAAGAAGTACTGTCACACACTACTATGTGCCAGGACATGTTGGCATTTCTCTGGTCAAGAAATTATATAACCACATATTGGTTTTCAGCACCTGCACTATCTGCAATCATTTGAGTCTTCATCATCTCAGTGCTTCAGGACTGCAATGCAGTCTTATGACCTGTTAACCATGGGGATGCATTTCTGTTGTCGTGTTTTACTATAATTAAAGCTGCATGTTTAAGTCATTTATAGTAAGGCTAAAAATCCAGCTCGAAACAGAGAAGCAGAGAATGTAGACTTTCCAAGCAACACATTTATTACTCGGGGTATATAAATAAAACATTCACTTCACTTCTTCCACTTTTATGGTTTTATTTTCTTCTGTCCCCTTCCCATTCTCCTGTTACAGATTTTTCTCTATCCTGTCATTCCCATTCACTTGCCATAACACAGGAACCCCATAGCAAGTATAGCTCTCTACCCTTGTTTCTAAATCTGGAATTTCCTTTTCCCATGAAGAGGATGAGTACTTCCTCTCTCTGGTAGAAGGTGGTACAGGATTTGGACTGTTTAAGAAAAGCCAGTAGAAATAGTTTTCTTTTTAAAGAATATTCAGTTTTAATTAACTACTGTGTTCAAGTCATGACACACCACCAAATCTGGACTCAAGGAGAAATTTAAATCACAGTAAAACATACTACTGGATTCTGCTCTTCCTCCAGATTGAATCCAGATGTTGTATGCCTGGAAGAGGTCTGGTGGAGATGTATTTAGAAAGAAAATCAAGAAAAAACAAAAAAAGGATAAGATATAGGCATGATGAACTGCAAATCTGGGAACAACAGAAAGATAAATAAAGTGTCACAAAATTAATGGTGAAATGTGCAGGTCCTGGATATAATCAAGACACATCCCATCAGGAATTTTTACAGACTTTTACAGACTAAGTGAATGTGTTTCTTTGAGTTATTTAAATTAAAGATCTTGAGCACTATCTGGAAAAAAAAAAAAAAAAAAAAAAAAAAAAAAAAAAAAAAGGATGATAACAAAAACAAAAACAAAATGAACAAACAACAAAAAAGAAAGAGTGGGAATGTGAGACATGCTAAGAAAAAAATGCTGATCATGCCAGTAACTTATTTTGGTATGTCCATAGACAAAATATAGATGTAATAATATGTCAGCCATCTATGCTCTTGCTTTCCACCCCAGAGCAGTAATAATGTAGCTTTCATAACACAGAGATATTCTCTAAAATACAAAATAAAGGCTGTGAATGCAGCCAGATATTAGGTTGAAGATGTTTTTTTTTTCCCTCTCTTTCTATAAAACAGGCAATCAAAGTCTAATTATGGCAATTCAGAAGATAGCAAGATGAATAAAAGGAAAACGAAAGCAGAAGAAACAGAAAATTTATTACTCACTGGTGACATTGTCACATCAGCTTTATTTACAGGGCTATTAAGCATCTATAGGAAAAAAACAGTAATAAAGAATAAGAATATGAAAGATTTCTAACACTTCCAAGTTTACCTCCATCAGAAATAGCACAGCAAAACATTTTACCCCAGCACTTCTTCATGCTCAAGAATGATCCCAAGAAAGCACATAAAGGTGAGAAATGTGTTGCAGAGACAGTTAATAATTCAGCAAAACTTTCTGTCTCCATCCTCAATTCAAGTATGGGATAGGATCATCTACAGTGTTGCTCTAAACAGCCTTACCCTTCAAAGTCTCAGTCTTCCCAACTATAAAATGGAAACATTAGGATATAACTTACAAGGAAAAATCCCTGCATATGAGATCATTATTCTTCATTCTTCTAGCACTGTTAACTGCACCTTCATTAGTTTCTCCAAATTTCTGAGGAAAAAAAATAAAACACATCTACAGTATCACTTTTTCAGCATTTTTGTTTGTTTGTTTGTTTTTTCCCTACTCTTTAGAGTACTTGAGATGTGAACAAAAAGGTGTAGAGCACTGTGCTTTCCAGGTCAGCTGGTTACATGAACTCAATATTTTATGTTCTACACTGGCAATGTACCATGAGGATTTGGGTGAATTTGTTTCCGTATAGCTTGCAATTTTTTAACTGGTCTGGTAGTCACAATCACAGCAATGAAATCAAATGACAACTAACAATGTATTAGTGGAAAGTATTTCCACCTAAAATGAATAGCAACTAGTTTTCAATAAGAGTACATGCCCCATCATACCAGTTCATAAAGAAGCACAAACAAGTCTGGTGCTTTTCTCACAGTAGCAGATATTTTTTCTTCCTGCTCAAGAAGCCCTTATTTGTAGGCTTCAGAAACTGACATTCATGTCCCTGCATGAAACATTTCCAAGAATTAGCTTGGCTCGAATCAATATAGCAGCTGAGAGATTGGATGATCCTCTGTTTGATTTTAATACCACAGAAACAGAAGTAAAAAAACAGTCTCTTTTGCTATCAAGAGAAATCTGGCTTAACTTTTTTATATTTAAGTGAAGAAATCGTATCTTTCCTACTTAATGTTTGAAATACACTTTAATTTGTATCTGCTTAGATACAAGGGGATCTGTTTTTTTCTGTCTTACACTGGGGTAAACTTTCACTAACTCTGCATAGTTATCCATGAGCTCCTTGCTCATCTATGCTGGTCTTCTGCCTCCCTTCCCCAGTTTCCTTTTCTAAGGGATGCACCGCTCTTGAGCTTGGAAGAAGTACTGTTTAAATGTTGCTCAGCTCTCACAGGTTCCCTTACTTTCTATCACTCTAGACCATGAGATACCTCCAGATAGATCCTGGAAAAGGTTGAAGTTGGCTTCCTTTCTCTTCCTTTCTCTTCATATGTTAATACCAATAAATAAACGAGCCATTTCTATGGTGTAGTTGTTCGCAGCACTTTCTATTTCAGATCTTATGCATTTTTTTCCAGCTTACACTAGCTAATCTAAAAAAAAGTTATAATCTCCATATACAACTTCCATCCAAATTTCAGGCACTGACAGAAAACTGGAATACTACCTACTGTGGAGCTACATTCTCTAACATTTTGAATAGACACATTTAATGCCATTTAAAGCTTTCAGACAAGCTTTGGTGGATTTAGTAATTAAAGATTTGAAGGCAGATGGGATAAACTCAAAGAGGATTTTTTCAAAAGTCAGTCATGTCACATTACTTCATTGCTTCTATTGGACCAAGATAAATGTAGGCAGGTAAACTGAGACCCACTAAGCTACAAGCTTCAGAAGAATATTCAACATTAAGGCCCCTGGAGAAGCATTAGATATACTGCAAACTATACTGTTTAAAAATATATAAATTAAAAAGTCTGTATATAAAAGTCTGTATATATGTCTGTATATATAAATAAAAAGTGCATAAGAAATGGTCAAAAACAAATAATATCTTCTAGTGAAACTTCCCCAACTGCAAGAATGTTAAAAGTGGAATCATTCTGAAGTACTTTTAGAAGTCTTATTAGTGTTTTGAATGGTAACATCTGCTACAAAATGAAGTAGTGAGTTGAAGAAATTTTCCAGTGAACACAAATGTTGTCATCCACACAGAGCACTGAATATCAAAGACAAAAGAAACACATGATCTGAGGGACTGAAATAGAAGAAGTGGCATAAAAGACAGGTCATGAACTTACTGTCTAATTAAAATTTCTGTTATAAACTGGAGCTTATCATTTGGAAAGATAAGGGAATTAGATATGTGCACTGATCTATTAAAGAGTCTTTATGAGCGTAGTACTTCTCTGAAAAAAATAAATATGATTCTAGAATAAGTCAGATGAAAAAGTGAGCTGTTTGTGCCATGTATAATGGACTAGTATGCAGCTGGATTATTACATACAGTTCTCATGAGCTATGTTCAGTAAGGCTGAGTTAAAGTTGGAGCAGGTATAGAGCAAGGTCAGCATATGTATCAAGAGAACAGGTATCAGAAAAGTCTAATAAACTCATGTGATTTATTTTCAAAACAAGGGAATTTCTTTTATACATGGAACGAAGGTGAGGGATGTCTTAAATAAATTTAGATTATAAATTTGATGAAAACATGAATTTCTTTTAGGAGAAAAGTTCTTTGAATGGAAATATCAGGAAATATAACTCATTTAGACTTGATAAGTTAACAGGGTTGTGCAGTCAAGTTGCTAATAGAAGATGAGACAAGGATGACCCTTTCAATCATTTCTCCCTTTACTGGAGTAAGCAACAGCTTAATCCACTGTGCTTTCCTGTTCATCCAGTGGTACCAGTGTCGGGAAGAAGAATCTATCCAAGAAAATGGAAGTGCTAAATTACGTATCTATATATACATACATATCTGTGTGTGTATGTGTGTGTGTGTATATATATGTATATATATATATATATATATGTATATATATATATATAATATGTATATATATAAAATATTATTCCAGCTAGCAGCCGATTGAGTTCAGATTCCTGCGCTGCTCAGAGCATTAACAGCTTAGCTGGAATTCTGTCATATAACCTACTGGTGCTCTCCTAACAAAGCAGTACTTCAGAATAGGTGAGTGGGGAGAATCTATTAATCTGTCAGTCACTCATTGGCTCAATCTGAGATGGGCTGTTATTCAACAAGTTTTTTCCAGATATGTTCATTTTCTCTGAGGGGACAGTACTGAGTTTTTGCAAGTCATATCGAATTTTTGTTCCAGTGATCTGCATTTGTCAAAGAATGGCTGTTTCTCAAGAGCCAAGTTATGACATCAGTGGCACCTGCCAAAAATTATAGCACAGATCAAATGTGGCATTCAAAGTTTGTGCCATGTATCTGTCTGGCCTCTCCACTTGTTGTGTTACAGTCTTCACAAAATAAGGCTATGGGTTTGGTGTTTTGCTGCTGCAATTGAACCAATTCATAATAGCAGATGTCATCTCTCCCAAATAAAAATGAGTGACAGACAAAAAGATTTTATCAGCTATTACTGGCACTTGGAGTTCTCTTGAAAAGGGGAGCCCAGGGGTAAAAGTAACATCATTCTGTAATCACTCAAGAAATCCATATTTGACAGAAGAAGAAGCTACTTTACAATCAAAAGTAAGCATTTACATTCTTGTATTTTGGGCAAAATAAGGTTTTCTATTCCTGTCTTATTAAACTCACTCAGATATACATGCACTTACATTTATTTTTGTGTGAATTTTAATAATACTTTATACTTTTTCTCCCCATGACCTTGAATTGTGTGCATTATATAATGTTTTATCAGAAGATAATCCAATTATGTATGAATTATAAAATCTCAAATGTATTCTTTCTCTGTTTTGATTTCTTGCTTCTAATATTAACTTCAGTTATTAACCTGTTGTTTGTTCTTATGTAATCTGGGAGTAGTAAAAGTCCTTCTGTACTACACACACTTCAGGTAAAAGAAAGAAGCATTATAAGCATCCTAACATTGCGGGCTAATTAAAACTTTTAAGCTTTTCATTAAAAAACAGTCTCTAAACACATTAATTATAATGTAACAACTACATCATAATACTGAAGAATTATGTACGTTTAGGCAAAGAAGTTCCATGGAAGGGCAAAAGAAATAAGAGATTAATTAGTGGTCTGACAGAGATAAAATAGCCCCTGTTCATGATATGACCCTGGGGACTGGTTCCACTTGTAATCAAACATAGTCTTTCCATTGTTTACAAGTAACTTCAGAGAGACCCAGCGTGAGTGGGGAATATCTTTCAGAAACAGAAAGGTTCATTCTCAATGTTAAAATTGGAGGAATTCATAAGTTTAAAAAATCTTAAAATCCAACTTTTAGAATGGAAGCAATTTAGAAAATACATTTCTAAAAAATCATAGTTAAAAATTATATTGTCTCAGCACATATTTTGGAAATGAAGTTTATAAATGATTAAACATTTCTTCATCTTGATGGCTAAAATTTTTTGATATAAGAAAGAAAATACTAAGTTTGTTTCTTTATAATAGCAAAACAAACTGGTTTTGATTACTCTGAATCATTTAAACTAAAAAGTACTTTGAATTTTTTTAATCAAAATTTATTTAGACAAAAGCCTTGTTAATGCATTAAAATATTTCTCTCTTGAAGATTCTCATTGTATGCACAAGTGTTGTTTATATAAAATACTGAACTTTGATGACGATGGCTAGTTTATGACATATTAAAAGGAAAGATGGAAATAGAGTAAAAAATGCCTTCTGATATTTCAGACAAGATTTTCTCCTTTTGCCTGTTCATTTTACAGAAGTTTACTGAAAGCAGTACTTCTGTTCAAAACAGCAAGAGTAATTTCTGGTTGTAAAAATGTCTCTGGTGAGATTCCAAAGCAGAGACACAGTTGTGCAGAAGAGAATTTCCTTTCTTTAAATATATATTTTTTAATCTCTTCTTGATACCTTAGTGGAAGTTGTATGAGACTATGATAATCCAAAATTTTCAGACCAGGAAAGGAAATACACTACTTTAGCAACTTTCCAAGGCACACTCAGTCTGAAAACAATTGCAGAAGACAGGAGGTTATAGCACTGGATATTTCTATATTAATTTTGTGGCAGTGAATAAAAGCTGTGTGTATACTACCACCCAGTTGGAAGCAGAGTGTCTTCCCCATGGCACAGGAGTGGACTGCTTGGGGAAATCACTTCATTACTTGCATTTTGAATTTCCTTTCAGTACGCAGCAGGTCAAAGAACGTAAATCAGTGCATTGTCTGTAGATGCTATCTATGCACCTCAATAAATGATAGCTGTCTTACAAATTGCTGCATGGCCATTCTCTATTAACAATTCAGGAACATAAAAAATAATTCCTGTAAAAGACCAATGTTGTAACAATCCTTTTGTTAAACACATACATAGATTTCTGAATGATGAGTTTCAGAGATGCATAACATGTAAGTTCTTTTTGACAAGATATAAAACCTTTTTTTAAAAGTTGCATTACAAGCTTGACTCACAGAAATATCAGCCAAATACACTTCATATTAGCAAGTTGAACTCCACAACCAAAACAAACCCATACAGTCTGTACAACCTATATGCACTCATTAGAGGTCCTTCATAAGAAATGTGTTACAGAATGTTTTATGTATGGTAGCTATTTTTGTCCATAAGGGGCACTCGCACAAATTCAAGTCATCTAAATTAATCATTATGAACACATGGAGATATTGTTACTTATTTTACTTTTGCATCAGTGGAAAAACATATTAAATCACCCTGCAATTGGTAACCAGGAGAGCGCCTCCTCAATTTTCTTTCAGTTTCTCTGTCATGATTGCTCACTAGTTGAACGTAAATAAAGATAAGAGAGAATCCTTTTTTCTTGTTCACTTTCCACTCAGGCAAGTCAAGTATCTGAAGAAACAGTGTTTTTGAGTCCTGCTTTTTTAAATCTGAATGCTGACATATCAGAGGGAAACAGTGTTTCTGACTGCCAAAAAAGTCAAAATCAGTCGTGCTTTTTTATTCTGAACACTGAGGTATCTGAGGGAAGGAATTAAGAACAAGTTGTTTGCCAGAATTAAATAAAAATGTCTGTGCAATTCCATTTTATTTTACTGGGATATTAGAAAGGGGACAGAAATACACTGAACAAAAGTAATAATACTAATTCAAGTTCCCTAGAGCAGTAATAAGGACTCAGAAAGCAATTTCCTAACTAGAATCCTTCAATTAGGAAAAAAGTATTATGGAACATGGGATCCATACTTTCTATATGTAGATACTATAACATGAGGTTCTCCAAAAATGATCGATGTTTCAGAGTGTGAGAGATGCAGGCTAATAATGCTAGATGTCAAGATCTTCAGAAGTCTTACATTGAGAACTTGTCTTAGGAAGAATCACAGTGAACCCATGTGAAATATTTGCTGTTATTGACATTCCTAGGAATTATTACCAAGCCAAAAATCCTTGGCTTCCAATGACTCCAAGAAACATGTCAGACTAACATTTGCAGAAGTTCCTCCCTCCCTAGGATACTTGCTTGACCACAGTTCGAGCTTCTGAGTGGAGTAGCCAAGATCTGAGGCATTCAAAATCTTCCTTCATCCTAAAAATATACCCAAATTAGACCTCAGATAAAGAACAGACTCACTCTTTGCACCTCGTGAGGAACTAATTGTAGAAGCTCAGGAATCATGAAATCTAATGAAAGGTTAATATGTTCATGCAGACTTTTATGTGAGGCAAAGTATAATAGTGTTTGGAGCACAAATCTACTCAGATCATTTGTCAGGAAACTACAACTGGCTTCTGAGCCAACAAGATCATTATCTGAAGAGTGTCAAGTAGTCAAGTTCTGCTGACAGAAGAGCCTTCAAATGGTGCAAAGGCCCAGGTTACCCGCCAGTCCAGGAATGATGAAATAATCACATTTCATCTCTCACTGCAACAAGCTATTGTGAGAGCATAAAGATACAGACAGGGCATGTTCCAGTGTATCCATGATATTCTCATCTTTTGGAAGAGGAAGCCTTAAATAAAACAGCTATTTTACTTCCTCAGAATGATACAAAATATCATTAAAAGATATCCTGCATGCCTGCATCACTGATACACAAAGGACTCCTAGGAAAAGGTAGTAGTAGAAAATGGCAGTACTCATAGCAGCATAGTAACTCTTGCTGTATTCCATTGTGCTACATCATTGCCAGTTGTCATGGGTGCAGGTAGATTTTAGGGTAACCCATGACACCAGTCTGCAGCCCAAAGAAGACAAGAAAACATGAGGAAAATATCTGACTGTTTTGGCAGTATTGCAGTTCTTGCTGGCCTTGTAATGGTCCTTCCATCAGCAAGATGGATCGCTATCCTAAACATTAATAACCACCCCGGCATGCCAGATACTCCATCCCTTTATGTGGGAGATTACACTGCATGTATTAATCAGTCCCTCCTACTCTTGTTGAGCTGAGCTTGTCTTTAAGCAACAAAATTTACTGCTGGAAAGAATACCAAGTACAGAACTGGGAGAGATTTTTCTTTCTGTTAAGCAATTTGTTTGTTTGTTTCTAAGACTTAGCATCCAGCCAAGAAAATATATTTGTTTTACTTCCCCAATATTTTTTTAAAATTTAAGTGGAATCCAAATATTCTATCTGGAAAAACCCAAGATCTTACTCATGTGTTCTTCTAAAACATCAGTTTTAAATACTCTATTTGATACAAAGATGTTGCACAAGTCTTCCTTCATTGGGCTGTATCTAATAATCCCTTTAGATTTTTCTGATCTTCTGTTCAAAACATTGCACAGATCAAAGGTTTATTCTGTCTGATCTACACTAGGGTAGTCTTTTTAATATTTTAATATTTCCTTAGTAAACCTTATAAAATATGGCACTGTCTGCAAAGCAGACTTTCCAGTATATATTAAAGTCCATAAGGTATACGTTCATCAGGTAATGCTGATGAGGGTGGATAGCTGGCAAAAGTACCCTAGTGGAAACAGAATATAGACAAACACAAAAAACCAAAGTTTTTTCATACGAATTCCCAAATTGCGTACAAATTTAGTTATAGAAAACTCAGGAGTGTGTTTTGCTTCTTTCCACATCCCACTTGCTAGAGAGAGTTATGGTGGGAGAGAGAAGGAGGAAAGAGTGCTTCATGTTTGGGACAGAAACATAAAGAGCTGTTCCCATCCTACTGTCAGCTGTTCCTGGCCCAGTTCAGCCTGGTACCATAAGCAGATAGGATGGGGGGACCCATGGATCCTTGCCAGAGTGGGAAGGGGGAAAATGTAAAAGTTAAGGAGATGGGCTTAAAAACAAAACAGCAGCAATGAGATAAGGGAGAAAACTAATTTACTACATATAACAGCAAAATTACAGATAACACAATAAAATAACAGTGTAGTTGGAACTGAAGGAAAGAAAAGAACAGAAAAGAACAGAAAAGAAAATAAGAAGAAAGGAAAGGAAAGGAAAGGAAAGGAAAGGAAAGGAAAGGAAAGGAAAGGAAAGGAAAGGAAAGGAAAGGAAAGGAAAGGAAAGGAAAGGAAAGGAAAGGAAAGGAAAGGAAAGGAAAGGAAAGGAAAGGAAAGGAAAGGAAAGGAAAGGAAAGGAAAGGAAAGGAAAGGAAAGGAAAGGAAAGGAAAGGAAAGGAAAGGAAAGGAAAGGAAAGGAAAGGAAAGGAAAGGAAAGGAAAGGAAAGGAAAGGAAAGGAAAGGAAAGGAAAGGAAAGGAAAGGAAAGGAAAGGAAAGGAAAGGAAAGGAAAGGAAAGGAAAGGAAAGGAAAGGAAAAAGGAAAGGAAAGGAAAAGGAAAGGAAAGGAAAGGAAAGGAAAGGAAAGAGAGTGTCTAAAACTGTAGGCTTTACTCTAATGCTGAAGGAGAGATGGCTAGGGAACACACACTACAGAGACAAGATGTGAAAGAAGGGGCACTCTTGTAACTCCTGAGCCATTTTATCTTTCCCTCTGAACAGAAAATGGAAATGTAACAGTGAAAGTCTTCTGGGAGTTGTAGTTCTTGTTCTCTCCTGAGAAAGACACTAGATAGAAGTTACTGACAATCTGTGGAACTGTAGCATTAAGTCTTTAATTCCCAGTGCATTACATGAGGTTACGATATGGAATGCCGATAAGAGAAATCATAAAACCATAACATTCCACATGTTATTCCACTTCACTACATCATACTTAATATGTATATGAACAATAACTAACAATAGAAATGCATTAAACACACACACACACACACACACACACATACATTTACATATATACATCAAAGTACCATTAAGTTTTGAACTCTAATACATGTTTGGCTGAATCAGAAAGTGTCTTATGTATCTGAGCATTATAAATCATCTACTTTTGTATAGTACTACCATTTAGCAAGGAAATTCCCCCTCTTCTTTTTCCCATTTATTGGAACTGATGTCTACACTTTAACAAGCTCTACTTTTAGCAGTATTTAACTCTGGATTTTGACAAATTAAAGAACAAGGCGATAACAAGCTCCTGAGGGCTCTATACTTTGTGTGCTTCAACTTCAGGTTCATAATTCCCCTGCATATTTTGTGTTTGATAGCATTTTGAGCAACAATATGAATCATTTAATAGCAATGCATTTCCCTTGGATAACACCCATCTCTGATCTCTTTTTAAACTGCAAAAGTGAGAAAAAAGGCAAACCCTTCACCACAGCTCATCTAGACATCACCAGTTTTAGTGCTAAGTTTGAAAGTACTTTTCCTAAATTCTTGCAAAACAAAACAAAAAAAAATCTCACATAGTGGAGTTTACTCAGTATTTCAGAGAAATCTGCTATGCATTGTCATTACTCCATACCAAAAATATAGGTATGGCATTTAAGCTGTCACCACAGGCATATTTCAGTACCCAGTTCCCTTTTTTATTTGGCTTACATACTTTATTTTAATAGCACTTCATGGGAAAGAAATAGCAAGGGTCTAAGCAATGTTTTATCTGCCCTGAGTTAATCTGACTCCTCTGACCTCAAAATTGCCTTTCAGAAAATGAGCAAGTGCACCAACTTTGAACGCCACATGATGCATGGTCAAGATGCAGTAGAGTTGAAGAACTTCTGGGAAAAAGCCATCCAAGAGCAAACTAGGCAAAGAGAAAGTGAAGAGATTAGGTTAAGCAAAAGTGCTCTGAACAAGTAAGTGGTATGATTTCTTTTGTCCAAGAGATCAGGTCTGTGATCACATGCTTTAAAATAAGATAACCCCTATTGTACTATTTTATTCATAGCACAGATTGTGTTCTGGGTCCTTGGCACTTTTCCTCTCACAGCTGCTTGTCTCAAATTTCCATGGCTCTTCTGCATGGAAACTCAGACACCCCTCACCTCTGAATCTCATGAACATTCTTCAAAGGCCTTGGAGTATACCCAAATAAAAATAAAACACCTTGGCACAGGGTCTTGTGACAGTTAGAAAATATCAGAAATTTTACTAATACAGCCACAGCAAATAAATAAAATTATATTGAATTAAAGGTATAACAAAAACTCATCTAATGAATAGTATAAACAAATCCATACCACCTTTATCATATTTAACTATGTTTTACATCATATAAACCTTAAGGTTAGAAATGTTATGATAATGTCTACCTATGCCATGAAACATATTTCAGGATCATTCCTGGTGTACAAAAGAAAACACATAAAGATATTCAATTATTTTTATTATTTTCTGTTTTGCCAAAACAGCAAAAAATAGCAGTTGCTACCTGGAAAGCACTGTGGCTGTAATATAAATACTTCAGTCAACTATGGAAGATACCTCAAATACTTGATCAGCCTGCTGCACCTTAGAAGGCACAACAGCTTTCACAAATTAAATTAATCCCTTATCAGTCTGTGCAACAGGATGAGAAAGTTATGTCTCTCTTGTGCTTTTCTGGTATATTTTCCTCTTGAAGCTGGAAAGGTTTTCCCCCATAAAGTTTCCTCAGAACTGGTACATCCATATAAATTAACTTGATTCCAACAAATTGGAATGCATAGGTAAAGGGCTGTGTCTTTAAAAAAAAAAAAAAAAAAAAAAAAAAAAAAAATCAAATACTCTGGCCTTGACACCCAAGGAGGAAGCTACTGTTGTCACCTTAAAGGGGAGGAAATCAGTATCTATTTAGGCTGTATGTCCCAGTAGCATTGCAGGTTGGAGGTTCAGACTGGTTACTATAATAATACACCTCACCAGTGGTTAATGGGCATGGAGCAGTCTTGCTGGGGCAGCTTTCACAGCCACAAGATGTAAAATTTTGTCTTCTAGCTTCAAATAAACTAACACAAAAAGGTATCACAAGGTAATTGCAGTTATGTATATCAATAATATTTTCAGCTTCACAGAGTTAAAATGTGAAAAGCCTTTTCACAGTTTTGTCTGAGTAGGAAAAGAACTGTAGCAAAAGGTCTTTGAATGGGTCACCACAGATCACAACTGAAACGGACCCAAGCAAACTACTTCAAGGTCACTCAGCAAACATCGAAGTTGAAGCTGATCACAGAATGTCTCCTTTTTTTTTTTTTTTTTTTTTTAAGGGATGTTCAGGAGATAATAGATACTGTCAATACAAAATGTACAGGTTCACCACCTCATATAAGTAGCATCTGGAAGAATTAAATAGCTCTGAGTGTAGCCAGGCACTCCCTCTGTGACCCTTAGATCCTGTTAACAAGGAACAGCAGTACTTTGAGCAGCAAATATTTACTGAATAGTTGCACTGCTTTTTGAGGCTTAACTATACTAACAAGAGAATAGCAAAGCCAAAAGAGAGGTCAGACCAAGTGGGAAAAGTTTAGAACAGACTCTGCAGTCAATCCCAGTAACAAAATGAACATAAGCATCAGAGTGAAACTGCTACTGCTAAGTTATTCTCAGATGAAATTATTAGCTGCTTTTTTTACTACATTAAATGTAAAAGCCCCCATATTGCATGACACATTTGACACTACCATATGACTAATCCTACAGCATTTCTGGGTCAGGTGCTTCATAATAACATTCCCTTTGGAAAATGACCCAACCAACAATATCTTGTACTGGTCCCTAGTGATTTCCTCTTCTGTCTGTACTAAGCTAGTGACTTGAAGCTATGTGGCTCGTTTTGCATGTAACATCAGTTCCTTTCATGAAACACATACAAGGTCTGAAGAGATTCTGAACCCAAATGACTACATTTTCACCATTATTTTTATTATTATTATTTAAAGTACAAAAAATTATGTAAGGTCCTGCTTGCTTTTCTCCAAAGCATTTTAGAGTAAAGTTGTGGAGAGTGTATTAACTGTAATTTCACTTTCCACCTTGAATGACCTATCCACAAAGGCAGTGCACTTCTTTGTGGCTTTGAGAATACCACAGAGGAAAAAACAGAGCTCTTCATGGTGACAGTTTCAGCAGTTGTTTGACTCATTAGGAATCCAGCGATGTCACCCACTGATACCATCAGCACTATCCTTTTCTCCCCTGCATTCCCAGTCTAGCAAGCTGGAGAGATGTGTAGATGGTAAACAGATACAGGACAAGTGCTGTGGTGATGAAAGAGAGGAAAGCTTCAGTCCTACTGAAAAGCCCCAGATCTATCTGAAGGATTTGGCTTGGTGCTTGCTAAGTATTTGTCCTCTGTTTGCAGGCTTCGCCATGAGTGGACTCAGAGGCTGGAAGGCAGGGCAAAGCTGGTAAGACACACATGAAAACGCATAAAGAGCAGACGTCACTGTTATCCACTGAAGCTCACCCTTTGCCATATAAAACTCAGACTCTTGCCCTTTTCCAGACCAGCTACTAGAGCTACTAGTAAAGCTCCACTGAAATTCACTGCAAGAATTAGGCCACAGTGCACAGTCTCTTTAAAATGCAGAGGGAAAGGTGAGAAATAGGCACCTATAATTCTGCATGATGTATTATTACTCTGATGTAGCAGGACTTCTTAAGTAACAGCATTTTCAAATGACGACAATATATTTCTCAGAGAAAGAATCATATGGTTAAGAGGCATAATACATTCAGATGTCCGTGCATGAAGCTGCACATTTCCATTCACAGAACTCTCACATTCTGACTCACTGCAGACATAAGCCAAGCTACCTACCTAGATAAGTTGTGATGAAGATAAGTTGTGGTGAAGGGGGTTGAGAATTACGCTGAAGAACTGGGCAGAAGAAATGCATTTCCTAGTGGAATCAAGAGAAATAAGGAGAAAAGGATTTTTTTGGTCAAGATGTAGGAAAAGTTCCAGATCTGAGTAATTAAATGATCAAAGGGAAAGATTTTTCTTTGGTGGGATAGGTAAGAAAGAGGTCTACTGAAATAGTCTTTGAACTGGTTTGAGAGGCATCTGACTATTAGGAAGGAGAGGAAATGGGAGCAAATCAGTTCATCATAATAATCCAGGACTGCTCTGCAATGTACTGCTTGCCATACAGAGTTTGCACTTATCCAAATACTTGCTGCGTTAATTTTCTAGGTCAGGTGACATAAAGAAAGAACTAAGCACAAGATAATGATAGTGCATTTTATTTACCTGAAAGTCTATGTATCTAAATACCATAACATCCCTTGGATATCATAGAAATGTATTGTGGGGTGTTTTTTTTAAAACCCATTTAAGACAATAAAGCACACAGTTTTATACAAGATTCTCACTTTTACATAGCAATATTCTCCCATTAAAATAGAAAAGGAAAGGAAAGAAAAGGGAAAGAAAAGGGAAAAGGGAAGGGGGCAGGGGTATGGGTAGGGGTGGCAAAGGGAAAGGAAAGGGGAAGAA
The DNA here is from genome assembly GCF_039878825.1 of Excalfactoria chinensis. NCBI lineage: Eukaryota > Metazoa > Chordata > Aves > Galliformes > Phasianidae > Excalfactoria > Excalfactoria chinensis. The sequence goes on from NC_092857.1 coordinate 40,288,791, forward strand.
GAAGGAGAAGGGGAAGAAGAAGGGGAAGGAGAAAGGGAATGGAGGAGAGGGGAGGGGAAGGGACTGTATTATATTGTGTTATTTTGCATTCCGATATCATCATTCGTAAAATAAATTTTCCTCCTTAGATTGTTGACGCTGCTCTGTTTCCTTGAGCCCAGCTCCCATCTCTCTGCCCCTTTCCCTTTTCCCTTCCCATTTTGGGGTCCAGGAGGCCCACAGAACTACTGCCCCCCTGTCATGGACATGGATTGATCTAGATAACTCCGTGACAAGAGGAAAGGGAAGAGAAGAGGGGAGTGGGAAGGGAAAAATGAACATTTTACAAAGCATTAAAACTACATAAAACTTCTGCAAAGTTTTATTCTTTGTTTTCTGGAAGTTGAAGCAATACTGAACAGAAATGAAAATGCATCTGCTTTTGCCTTTGTGGCCTCTTTTGCAATGCTCATTTATTTCCCACAAACTCTTTAAAAAATTCTTTTGCTGTGCCCAAGTTAAGTATTATCTCTGGTGAAGAAAACCAGGCAGGACTTGAACCTGCTTCTGTGTACATCAGATGCACAACACTTCATTGCTCTATAGTGGCAACACTTCATTGCTTGCTCGTGGTCACTAAAAGACATAGACAAGGTCTACTGAAATAGAGAAAGGCTAGAAAACTAGATCAACTTCATTTAGCAACCTAACCACTGCCTCACAGAGCTGTGACGCCAAGTGCAACAGTGCAGTTCATCTCCACATTATACCAGAATGTCAAAAGATGATCTGTGCAAGGCAGGTCCAAATAGCTTTTGTTGTTCTGCATTTAAAATCAAAATTGTTAAATATTAGGAACAATTTTATGACATACCCTGTTGTGTATTAAGAGATCAATGGTTTTGAACAAGACACAAGAAAGAGAGCAGATGTCAGCAGATGAAGTCCCAGGCAGTAGCTCACTCTCAGTTCCTTTTCTATCCACATCTCTGAGGGGCTGAAGGAGGCATGAAATCACTACCACTGCAAGCCTGTGACACCCCATGACAACACACCAGACAACTGTCATGTACATGATTTAGCACAGCAAGCACAAGCGAACTATTTCAGTTGTGAATGTGCTTCTGATGCTTCCACTGCAAGGCAGAGTGTGACAAGTGTGAAAAATGAAATTCTACCCATATTTTCCAAGAAATAGTTTTTAGTGTCTTCTTCAAGTGCATTTGCATTCGTCATGCTTAACAGTCATCAGACATATTTTACACAACAGCAGAGTCCTGGCAGTTCTATGATCCTGAATATCTGATTTTCTTCCCCAAAATAAATGATATTCATCCATTTTCATTGCTACTGCACAGACTGAGAAAATAACTGAGTACTAGAAATAATGAAGTGTAGCAGCTGGATATAGCCAGTATCACAGGGTTATCCATGACAGGAAGGCACACGCCCTGGGAAAAATATCTATCTATCTATCTATCTATCTATCTGTCTATCTGTCTGTCTGTCTGTCTATCTATCTATCTAAAAGAGAGAGACAAAGGAGCAAAGGAAAAAAAAAAAAAAAGAAACGAGTTTGCAGCACAATCCAGTAATTTCCTAAATTCAACCAAATCAAACAAAATGAGAGAGAGAAGAGTACCCAAAGTAGGAGTCAAACCACAACAGTGTGAGGGAAGCACATGCTTTTCTCCGTGGCAAGCTGAGACGGCCAGATGCAGAGAGTGGCAGGGGTTCGGCCCAGGGTCCCATCCTGCTTTTTCTTCACACCAAGTTCTCCGGGGATGCCATCCCTCTCCTCCAGGAACCTAAAATGGTGGTAACATGGAACCAAGATATTAATTCTTTAACTGCCACTGTTCTGCATGATGTTCTGATGTGGAATACCGACAACAGAAAACACAAAACCACTGCATCCAGGTATACTGTTTGAAAATTGCAAAGCTGAAGGCAGATGGTAAAGTGAAGGGCAGTATTTTGTCCTTTTGCTTCAGTTGCTAACTGAAAATTCATTCCTGAACTTAGGCATTTCAGGCATGCCTGAAAATGGGAAACTGTCTTATTTATAAAAGCAAGCAAGCAAAACAATCTGTCTCCTTCTTCTTAACAAGAGAGACAGAGAGAGAGAGAGAGAGAGAGAGAGAGAGAGAGAGAGAGGAGATAATAATGAAAATTTAGATTACATTAGCTATATTAAGAAAATTAGACTAGTCATTTGAATGGAAAAACTCACTATCAAGATAATTTTCTTTGAGGTGTATTAATATGTGTAACAGGAACAGAACTGGAAGTGAGTGTCAGTCTACATAATAAGTTCCACCACCAGCCCATATCAGCAGAGCATTACTGTGTTCAGTCTAGCACTTATATAAGCCAATATGGAACAACTAAAATTGCACATTTTTTGTCAGAGGATAATGTTTTTTGGTCATGAGACTTTAATCATATGACTGATGATGTAATAGGTGTGGATCACATCTATGAATAAATGCCCCAGAGATGACAAACTGATGCCAGCTAGAGAACAATTGGTTATATGCCCAGATTTATGTGCATGGCAGTTAACGTGAGTATACACTGCACTCATTCACAAGCTTAATAGTAAGTCTAGTAAGTGCTGTGTCTGACCCAAAAACCAGTGACTAATAGTCAACAGTTGGCAAGGACTGCTTTTGTAAATTGACCCTGAACTGTGACAAGTCTGCATTGCTCAAATACAGTCAAGTCAGAAAGGTGAATTTAAGCTAAATTCAGCTACTCTCACTACATATGAACACTATCCAGAAGAACTCACATAATCAGTCAAAAATGTGCTAAAGAAACAGCACCTTGGCCCTTGTTGAGTACTCAAATTAGTATTCTAATTCAGAGCCTTTTGTAAGAATGCTTTGTTTGTTTGTTTGTTTTTTGCATTTACTATATCTGGTTTGGATTACAGAGCAGATTTAAGGCATGCAAACTAGATTTATTCCAAAGAAAACTAATCTAGGCCCAAAGCCTTTCTCCAAATACTCCTTACCCTCTGAGTCTCTGAGACAAGCATTAGTTCTACGGTTTTGAGGCACCCAGACAGAAGTGACATATGGAGCAATGAACTAAATAGAACCTGATGTCAAACCTGAAACATACTTCATCCAATATAAAGACCTCAGCGTCAGATGCTTCGATCTACTGAACTGCCTGCACTGTGCTGAATCACTTGCTAATGCAGACGAGTCTACCCAACCGAAATAACAGAGATGGAACCAAAGAACTCATACATGGTGTTCAGATCCAAAGGTGGACCTCAGCAGATACAATGACTGAGCTCAGCATAACTTTACATGATGACCTACTGATGTTGGATGCATTGGAACATAAATTTTGCCCACACTCCTACAAAATTTAGTATAGAATCACAGAATAGTTCCAGAACCATAAAATAGCTACATGTGGTTCAGTTATACAGTTAATTTGTAGGAATAAATGGAAAATTTCCAATTTCCTCACCCAAATGTTCTTCCTAATTACAAAATTTCTGTGTCCTGAGGGATGTTTTCTCTACCTTGCCCATTAAATAGCACTTGACTGGGGCTTCACTGCCACAGTGTGAATAAGAACTAGTAAATCACATAAAAATTGGTTGTTAAAATACTTTTAGATTGAAGAGAGCATCTTGTTGTATTTTAACTCCCTAGGTAGTTCAGCTTACTCACTGTAGCTAGGCTACAGAACTTTTTAATAGAAAAGCTTTTTTGTTTTGTTTAGTTTTAAGCCACCAAGAGATAAGAGCAAAATATGAACTGGGAAACATGTGGCTTACTAGCATAAGTCCTCATAATGTGACAGGCCCCTTGAATTTTGCTCTGAGCTGGCATGTAATTACTATGTATCTCTGATCTGCAATTTGTATCCCCTAAGTGTCAAAGCCACTCCTGATTTGCACACACATATATTTGCTTGAGAGAAGGGCTCTTGGAAGCTTTGTCTCAGAAAATTAGCCAAAAAGAAACATAAGCAAAAACAATTATTTATGCCATCCTATGCTTCAAATTACTTTGGATTAGCAAGTAAATTAAAAAGTAAAATAAATTAAACAAATGTATGTGAAATTTATCTGCATGAAATACAGTTTTCCTAGCAACATCACAAAGCATAGCACATTCAATGAGGTATAACAAAAGTAATAAAAGCCTTATACACGAAGGGATGGAACTACAGTAAAAAACACTTTTTTTTTTTTCCTGATCTAAAGCATAGCACACCTATGCAAAATTCTTCAGCAATTTCAGCCTCGTGTTCAGGAACATATCAGTTAATAATTCTCCACCTCCAATCTAAATGCATCACAGACATACTGCTCTGTCACTCATTTACTTAATATTTGGTGTTCTGCACAGTTTCACCTGGTTGTTTACCAGCCACAGAAGCAATGCATGAGAACAGAAGACTATGCCTATAATGTAAAACACTGACTCAGCACACCTCCAGAGCAGCCACAGTCACACAGGTTACTGGAATCTTTAAGCATAGAATACTTCCATAGGAAAATATTAAAATAATTTTGTCATTGTTCTTGTTCAGTTTCTTCCATTGTGGGGGAGTACATTTTTTGTTTGTTTGTTTGTTTGTTTGTTTTTGTATTTTGTTTTGTTTCATTTGCTTTTTCAGGTTTGGATTTTGCCAGAGGAGCAAGGTCCAAGAAGGGACATCTAGGCACCCATGATGGCATTGGTAAGTTGAGCTGCTCCCTCAGTTGGAAACCATGTTTTTTTCCTTTCCTCCAGGATGTGTCCAACAAATCTGTATGTGTGTCACTGAAATGATCTCCATCATCTTCTCCATGAAAAAGACATAGAGATCTGTGCAAGAAGGTCATGATGCAGGGAGGTCAAACAGGGCTGCTGCCATCTCAATTGCCATCTCACAAAACAAAACAAAACAAAAAAACACAAAAAAGTACAACAAACAAACAAACAACAAACAAACAAACAAACAAACAAACAAAAAACACAAAGGAGACAATGCTGCCACCAGCTCTTTTTACACCCACTTATCACAGTCTTCCCCAGCTTATTAAAACTCATTTCAAGCATTATCAGTAGCAGCAACAACCTGGTAGTTTTATGAGAGACAATATGAGATATTACATGACTTTCTGTATCTACATAATATACACTGAAACTACATGTGGCAGAAGCTGCAAGAAACCTGCAGGCTGCTCTCATAAGGTCCGTGGTGCAACCAACTGCAGCAGCAGAGCAGTCACAGCATGAACTCCAGGTACTGTACACTAGGCAAAATCCTCTACATAATTCCCACACACCTTTGTGGCAGGAGGAGGAATGTATAAGCAAGAGATAAAAGGGGAAATAGGAAATAAAGAGGTGGCAATGATGCCAGGATAAAATGCTAAGCAGACTAACAGATGCTCAGGAGGCAGGTAGAAAATAAAAAGTTATAAAATAATGGGGGGGGTGAGGTGGGGGGGGGAATCCTTTAAACTTCTTTTGTACCTTTATCTTGGCAAACAAAAGACTTCAAATGAAGGTTCTGAATACATACTTCATAGTCTGCTTTCTCGGGTGACCTTTTTCCTACATTAGGATTTCTCAGAATTTACTGCAGAATTCTCATTAAAATCACGCTAATTTTTATCCTGAATAGAACAGAAAAACACCCACAGCCATTATGAGGTACTGTCAGTCTTCAGCAGTCAAACTTTATGAAAAAGCTTTCCAAAACTCAAAATAATTTCAGAAACATCAAGAGATTGGTCATTAAAAATGCTGGGTTCCTGTTTCAAGTTGTTTCAAGCTGTTGAGCCTTTTCCTACAGCTCTGCAGGATTCAATTTTGTCTTGCAGCTGAAGTCCTTTGACAGCCTTAAAACATTACTTTCAATCTATCTGCAGTCTTTCAAGATCTAGCAGCTTTTATTACAAGAGATACAAACATCCTGATGTCTGAGATACAATCTTAAGAGTTATCAGTGCTGACTGTAAGTTAAAATAATCAAAAATTTAAACTGCAAACAATGACAGAAGTCCAGTCCAGCAGCAAATTGGACTATTAGGACTGCTTTTAACAGGGAAGATTGCTCTGGTTCCATCCACATGAGTTCACTTCTTGGGAAATGTCATGCAGAAAGACAAAGCCAGCATGGCAATTCGGTGCTGCCAGAAGAGCCATATTCCCCTCCTGCCCTGCATGTGCCCAGCTCTGCCTCAAAAACCTTACATTTGTGAGACTTTGTCTCAGCTTGGAGAAAGAGAATGCCCGGATTCTCTGGAAGCTCCCCTGCAATAATTGCAGCATACAGTCTCCTGCTTCCAGCTTAACGGCAGTAACTGTGAACATACAGCTGTGGCACGCCAAACCCTTTGCTTTGCCCAAGGGGAGGACTTCATGATTCCTATGACTGGGGGCGAGCAGTCATCTCATGGCTCACCTTTTCCTGCTGCAGTTCTGTCTTTGAGGGTTGACTGGGAAGCCCCTCTTCTTGGGGGGTTCAAAACTCTGAGACTCTTAATTTCAGCAACTTCTAAGAGCAAAGAAAGTCCAGTGAGTTCATACTAAATCCTTATTAATGAAGTACAACTCTCTTCATCAGAGAGCAGGACTGGTTAGGAGCTTATATTCCCTCTTCATTGACAGTGTCTCTGAGTCCACTATTAACTACCTTCAAGGCACATCACTATACATAAATATCTTAGAGAGCAAGCAGAGCAAAGGTGCCGTACAATAAGCAAAATAACAATTCACTTTCTCTGATAGTAGTGAAAGTTCATGAAGAGAGAGAAAAAATTGCAGTTAGTCTTACTAGCTTTATATTTCCTCTGGAGAAAATTGAAATTTCAATAAAATTTACATCAAGGAAATATGTAAAAGCAGAAAGTTATTCAAATGGAGCTAAAAGAGAAAATAGGAAGCAGAGTACTGACAACATTTAACATTCCTTTGTCTCCAAGGAGAAGAAGCATCATTAAAAGATAAATCTTAACAATTCTCACAGGGGAAAAAAATTAACACAACACAGTTCAGTTGCCAAAACTCAGGGAGTTTTTGCCTTGCTAGTTAGACAGACTAACATTCTTAGGTAACAGAATTCATTTTTAATTAGCAATTTTAAATTCATCTTTTCCCCCAACTGTCAGGTGATACACTGACATAATTTTACCTACTCCCTGAAGAAAAAATCTGTTGTAACATAACACAAACCTCAAAGAGCATGAGGCATTGCTTTTTTAAGGGAGCCCTAAAATTTTGTGTAAGGTTTTTGTGTGCATGTGTGTAAGAGAAAGTAGTCAATGCAGCCCAATCAAATTTTCTGATTTATTAAGAAAATAGAAGTAGCAAAGAGCCAAATCATAGGCATTTTAAGGATATAATGGAAGAGATGAATGAAGAGGTGAACAAATGAAGAAAAGGAAAAACTAAGCTGTTGAACCCTTCACTAGGAAAGTACAATGAGAAATTTACTCCACTGTCTGATAAGTATGAACATATAGCATTGGTATCTGAAACTAGGCAATGAACAAGGATGTAACATGATAAACATCTGAGATTTTCAAGTTAATGTAAGGCTAAATTCCTCTTATTTCCTCATGGAAGTTATCTGCTTTATGCTGCCTTTTAACATGCTTGTTTTCTAGCACAATGAATCAAGGGCAAGTAAAAAGGAACAGAGAGATGAATGCCACAGCTTTTGAAATCCAACCTCTCTTACCTTATGTTACTAATTTGGGGGTGGAGATGGTTCAGTTTACAATGAGGATGCCTCTATAATGATGTCCTTCCTCTGTAGCTCTCACACACAACACAAATCTTTTCCACAAACCTAAAAATAGGAAAGAAAGAAAAAAATAATAGATCTTAACAACAACAACAACAAAACTTCAATATCAACATTACTTCTGCTTTGTGTTTGCCAGCAAATTTAGCTAAAGACATTTTTATCCTTCAGGAATTCTGATTGCCCTTTCCATTAACTATGCCAAACCATCCCTTAGGAAACTGAACAATAAGCTGATAATACTCTGTACAAACTCAGAAACATATTTTCCTTTCACATTTGCTTATTTTGGGGATGGATAAACTGTTACCCAGCATGACGGTGAATGTCTATTCACTAAGCGAATGTCTATTCACTAAGATATTATTTTTAACTTCTTCAGAGTTCCATTATGAAGACCAACTATGCTGAAGAAAAAAACAAAACAAAACAAAAACAAACAAACAAACAAACAAACAACAGGGGAATCATACACAATACCAGCAGTATAACAACAACCATTGGTTGGCAGATCAAGATCCTCTTTATTGCCCCAGTACATCAAATTGTATTATCTTCCTTGGTTTGGCAGGTAGAGTGTCCTCATTGAATCACCAAGTTGTTTTCCTGTAAAATGAAGAACACACATTCTTCTTCTTTGTTCCAGCTGTAACATATTTATCTGATGTTCACAAGTTGTCATATTTTTTTTTATTATTTTTCTATTCTTCATATTGCAGGTGATGGCTATAAACAGATGGAGAATGAGTACCATGAGGGAAAATCTCAGCCCCTTTCAATTCAGTGGAGTTCTGACTTTTAGTCACCCTAGCTTTGTTCATGAGTAAAAGAATTCACAGGCAAGAACAAGCAAGAACATCGACCTACACAGGATCTCTTAATGTTATAATGAATTTAAGTAAATCCAGCTTAATACTTTCCCTTTTGTTCTTAAGTGATCTGATCTCTCTTTTTCCTTTATTCTTTTATTTTTTCTCTTATATTGGCTCTTCTGAGAGTCAGAAGAATCCCTGCGTCATTGAATAAAATGCCAGCTCTTCCTATACAGGCAATCTGCCTCATGTCAGGCACTCCAGACTTGCCAGGCAAGAACTGTAGTAGTTTCAAGAGATGACTGTAGAATACTAAATCAAATTACCATAGTGCATTTTGCAGCACTTTATAAACTAACAACTCTACAAATTTCCTTCTCCTCCTCCTTGGTTATTTCCCCAGCTTACTGCCTTCCCTTGAACATACAATTCATAAATCCATAAAACGTTGGTGTGATGTTTAAAATAAAAGAATTAGAAATCAGTTTTTCATTATTTGCCCATAGTTCTCCGCCTTCGCTTCAGACCTATACGGCTAAGATTTACAAAAATTGTTAGAGTGACACCTACTGGTAATAGGTGTACAAATGAAAAGGCTTTTGTTAACCCGTGTAAAATAATCAATCATTACTCTAGTGTTGTTTCAGCTATATAAAGTTCAAAAGTTTTCAACTGGATGTTCCATGTTCTGTAGTTATGTTAAAATCTATATTTGTGTGTAACTTAAAAATGAGCCTACATAAAGGATAAAACACTGGAAAGTTGTAAAGATTTATTGCCCTGGAGTGTAAAGCAGTAATAATCAGAGCAAACCTACCAGAAGAGTGACCTGTTCAAAATCTGAGTCCCATTATTAAGATCAATGCCCACTGCTGGAATTAATTTCATATCAAATCCTAGTTTGCACTGTGCAGATAAATATACAATATTCTGAAAGTAATATCTCCTATCTCATTACGTTGGCCTCCACAGACAGAGGCAGCTGGTGGTGTCATGGCAGTAGAGGCTGAACTTTCCTGCTTGCCTGCCAATATTTTTTACATTTTGCTTTGTGCAACAGATGGCAGCATAGGGACAGTCTAACAAAATGATGTCTGATGCAGAAGTACCTATTTAATAAAAGTGTGTCGCTAAATTCCTGCGCATGGAAAAATATGTCACTTACTGATATTCACTGATACTTGCTGAATTTTATGCAGACCAAACAGTAGAGGTAGCACAGTGAGGCTGTGGGTGGTGTGTTTCAGCAGTGATGACAGCAATGGGAAAGGCAAGCCAAATTCCAAGCAGCCATGCACAGCTGTCACACTATGAAATGAAGAACTCTTGTTCATTGCTTACAAAAATGCATAGCTAATGGTTGTGACTAAGTTGAAAAGACGTATTCTGTAGCAGAAAATGTCCTCTATCAAATAGTATTACTGTGTTCTTTGTAGCTCTGGTGGTTTCCAAGGAAAGAAAGAGGAAGCATCACTTTCGGAATGATAAAAATATTTTAGATTCTGAACGTGGGTCCACACAGAAGGAAGATGCCCTGAGATAAAACAATCCTGTCTTCTCATAGATAGCTTCAGAATTAAGTCAAATTCAGTCTTGGGATACTGTAACCAGGATTTCTCTATATACCAACAATCATAGAATGGTTTGTGTTGAAAAGGATCTTTAAAATCATCTAGTTCTAATCCTCTGCTATGAGCAGGGACAACCTAATCTTCAACTACAATTGCTGTTTGGAAGATGCTTTGTTATAGCCACATGCTGATTTCTCTTCCTTCTCTGCCTCCCATGAACAAATTCAATGCCTTTGTCCTCACTGTCTCCTCAACTATGCAACTATGCCTTCAGGCATAACCTCCATTAAGTGAAAATGCACTGATTTACCCTTAGAATTGAATTGAAGTGGGGGGGAGAAAAAAAAAAAAAAAAAAAAAAAAAAAAAAAAAAAAAAAAAAAAAAGCAAGTGAAAATCTGACCCAGTTTCAAACCTTGAATTTGATCTTCAAACTGTCTGCCTTCTTTACTTTCTTACTGTCCTGCAAATAGCAGTTTGGGACTGCTGCTACCTGAAGTGCGCTGCTATTGAAACCCACACACATTTGTTTCATCTCCTCTTCTCTACTCTCACAGCCTCCTCCTCTATGCCTTTGCCTCTAAGCTCTCACTAAAACAACAGTTGTGTTTCCTATCCTCTTTATGTCCAGACCTCCCAGACTTGATCTCAAAATCAAACTATTCCTCTTCCTAGTCTTTCTTTTAATTATCACTGACCCCTGCCCAGCTCAAGACAGCTATTTGACAGCTCTTTTCATGGTACTGCTGAGGAGAGCTGCACAAATACATCAAGCAGGTGTTTTTGTGGATGGTTCTACAAAAATAAAAACAAACCTGAAGTTAATTATACCTGATACCATGGAACAGAAAAAGAAATAAAAAGACTAACACAGCATAGAAACTGTGAAGTGAAATAGCTTGTGTGGGATTCCATACATAAAGTATCTTATACTTTCAACCTTCTGAATTATTCTGTTTACCCCCAGAATACTTTCACTTATCTATAGTGGTCTGAAATTCCTTTCTCAAATTATTTGGCTTAGCAATATTTTAGAATACATCTGCAATAAGGACATGTATATATAAATTATCAAATTACTGAATTATTTTCTGTAAAGTCCTAAGTCACCTTTTCCACTTGTATTGCTTATTACCTGATTTGGAAAGTGATTCTGTCAATATCTACCAAGTTCTGAGTTAGCAGCAGGATCACTTTCTAAATCATTTCCCAGACTGTCACCTATCTCCAGCAGGTGTTTGGTATAGATTTCCATTTTGCATAACTACTTCATTTTTCTCCTCTTCATTTACATCATTTATCAGTGCACACTTTTTATTCCTTAATTTTATCTTTCCACCAATATCCCACAGAGAATGTTCCAGGCTTCTCCATGGTTTATAAAAATACATTTTCTCTTTGAAACTTCATTCTCTGCTTACACTTGGGTCATACTCTCACATATACTTTTCATACCCTAACAAGCATATTTTCTTCTTCTGTGGACATATTTACAACAAAAATTCAGGGGAATCAGAAGTAACAGTTCTGTTGTGCAACCATTGGAGACCCACGTCTGAGAATACTGACATGCCTCCTTACCCCACTGTAGCATCTGCATCTTCATTGTGTATTAAGAAGAAGGAAATGTGAGCCAAATAGGAATACTTACAACAGAATTCTCAGAAGAAAGGCTTGGCCTCTTCCCCCAGGCAACAAACAGGATTTGAAGAAATAGCTGCAAGTTGTACCAGATTCCACTAGACATAAGAAAGAACTTTTTCTCAGAGAATGGCCAGGTGCTGGAATGGCCTGTCCAGGGAGGTGGTGAAGTCGCCGTCCCTGGCAGTGTTCAAGAGGAGTCTGTATGAGGATCTAAAAGATGGCTTAGTGGTTTGTTGTAGCTACTGTAATGGGAGGATGGTTGGACTAGGTGATCTTGTAGGTCCTTTCCAGCCTTGTGATTCTATGATTCTAAGCATTTTAAGTGTTTACCAGCATAGCACATGTACAGCAGTTGGCAAAACTTTCACAAGACGTATTTCTGATCATATTTCTGTGACTCCAGGCCCTAAGCTCATCTTACTCTTGCTTTTTTCTTTTTTTTTCAACTGAAACTTTTGGACAACTCCAACAGAAACTGAAAACAAAGTTGGGACCATTCACCTACCCTGTGTCTTCAAGGCCTCACCTGAAGTACTGCATCCAGATGTGGAGTCCTCAGTACAGAAGAGTCATGGACCTGCTGGCATGCAGGAAGGCCATAAAAGTGATTCAAGGGACGGAATAGCTCTCCTATAAGGACAAGTTGAGAGAGCAGGGGCTGTTCAGACCAGAGAAGAAAAAGCTCCAGGGAGAACTGAGAGAGTGGTCTTTCAGTATCTGAAGGGTAGCCACAAGAAACAATGGGATAGGCCCTTCTGCTGGATCTGCGGTGATAGAATGAGGAAATGGTTTCAAACCAAAAGAGGGGAGATTTGAACTGGATATAAGGGAGAAGGTTATTACAACATGAGTGGTGAGGCACTGTAATATGTTGCCTGGAGAGGTGGGACCATCCTTGAGACACCCAAGGCCAGGCTGGACCAGGCTCTGAGAAGCCTGATCTTGCTGTAGGTGTCCCTGCTAATTGCAAGGGAGTTGGACTAGATGGCTTTCAAAGGACTCTTCCAACTCTGAGGATTCTATGGTTCTATGATTACAGACATCTTTTTAGGTATTCTAAAAATTCGCATATTTTAAGGTTACAGTTTAGTGGCTTCCCTGAGAATTCGTTGAGAGAGCGAAATGTAGTCTGCTGGAGTGTGTGAAATGCAAGTTAGATCAAGGTATTGTTGCTTAGATATCAGACTGCAGTCAAAAAGGAAAAGAAATTTTGATTATTTTGTTTTCAGTCACAGTCTGGTTGAAATTAGAGTTTCATTGTTTCCTTGTAAATAGCCTTCAATCACCTGCTCAGTTTTTCTCAGATTTTTTTAGAATGTATTTTGAAGAGTTGTACAGAAATAGGAGCTTTTCTGTGCCTCCCAAACAGAACTGGTAATCAGCTGTAGCAGCAGACTATGCAAGAATTCCAAGAACGTGAGATGGTATGGAAATAAAATTAATAGAATTAATAGATTTTTAAATTATTTTTTTTAATAAGCAATTAGCATAGCTGGATGAAAACAGAACAAATAAGTACACATCTTTCTTAACCCTTACTCTCTACAAGCAAATAAACAAAAACAAAAACCCACTCTCACTGAAACAACAACAACAACAACAAAAATACTAATACCCGAAGCTTATTTCAGTCACTTTAGGATACCACCATTCAATTTAACATTAATAAGCACACTAAATGAATGAAAGAATTTATAATCCCCTCACTATGGATTTCTCCTCTGTGATATGAATACCTTTTACAAGCTCCCAAAAGGTACAGTGAAAGATGTCTTTAACCTTAGCAAATGTAATTTTGGACCAACTTAACATTATTTTTCTCAGAATGAAACCGTATGTCACCTAATGACTCGGGAGAAATACTGGCGATTTTCACATTTCTACTGCCAGTCTGAATCTCACCAAGGTCAATAACAACCAACCCTGATGCATCAGAAGGCTGTGGATTAATCATATAAAATGAGTCTGCCTTCTCAGCCCAGATTCTACAGCAATTTTGCGCACCAGAACATGGTAACTGCAAATAGTTCATATTTTCCATTCTGCCAGCAATAACAGGGAGTCATCTAGAGATTAAATAATTGTATATCCATGAACATTGTAGAAGTCAATCCCTCAAACTGCTGAATGTAGGATAGGGCTCTTTTGAGATACAGCCCTATATAGAGACAATGGCTCTCCTCAGACAATCATTCGTAGATATTTTGCACTAACACTATATCAGCTCCTCCCAACTCTTCCTTCACACGCATTTACACTATTAGACAGACAAGTTTAATACGTGTTCCACACAGGATGATAGATCTTTAGGTAATAACAACCCTCTCTTCTGAAGTGAGATTCAGATTTGGTAGAAGCATAATAAATCTTCCCCAAAAGAAGAACGTGAAATTCATCATGCAGTGCCGTAATGAGAGGATGTTAGAAGATATAATCATTTTATGAAAGCTGAAGAAAATACCAGAGGATTATAACCATTTAACTGTCTTTGAAATACTATTCTGGAGTAGAAAAGAATTAAATAACAATATTAAGGCACACATTGCACCAGAGTATACCAAAGGCCTAAGAAAAAAAATCTATTTAAAAGCCTCTAAGCAAAGGAGCCTTTTCCTAATTTTGAGCAGGAGTAATTTTAATCAATATGACAAGTAAATGTTGTCTTTGCATTAGTGAAAATACTGTGTATCTAGATTACCTGTTCTCAGTTAGGTTTCAAAGAGTATTGTTCTGTTTTTATTTCCTATTGGAAAATTTAAGACAACAAATATTTTAATGTATAGTATGACACCAACACACAACTGGGAAATGGAGGTAAGAAAAATCATAGAATCATAGAATCAGCAAGGTTGGAAAAGACCTCCAAGATCATCCTGTCCAACTGTCCAGCTGTCACCATTAGTTCTCACTAAGCCATGTTCCTCAAAACAAATAATGTTCCTTGAACACCTCCAGGGTTGGTGACTCCGCCACCTCCCTGGGCAGAATATTCCAGTGCCTGACCACACTCTCAGAGAAGTAGTATTTCCTAACACCCAGCCTGAATCTCCCCTGGTGCTACTTGAGGCCATTCCCTTTAGTCCTATCACTAGTTACATGAGAGAAAAGGCCAACACCCAGCTCACTACAGCCTCCCTTCAGGCAGTTATAGTAAGCAAGGAGGTCTCCCCCTGAGTCTTCTCTTCTTCAGACTAAACAATTCCATCTCCCACAGCCACTCCCCATCAGGTTTGTGCTACAAACCCCTCACCAGCTTAGCTGCCTTTCTCTGGACTCTCTCCAGGACCTTGATGTCTTTTTTGCAGTGAGGGGCCTAAAACTGGACACAGTACTTGAGGTGCAGCCTCACCAGTGCTGAGTACGGAGGGACAATTACTTCCTTGCTCCTGCTAGCAAACCATCTCTGATAGTCAGGATGCCACTGGCCGTCTTGGCCACCTGGGCACACTGCTGAAGCAAATTCTGCCCCAAGACTGTAGTGGTGCCTGAGGTAGTGGCCAAAGCACAGGATCCAGTACATTGTCTTGTTGAACCTCATCCCATTGGCTTCAGCCCAGCAATCCAACCAGATCACTCTGTAGGGCCTTGCTACCCCCAGGCAGTTCGACACTTCCTGCTCATTTGGTATCATCTGCAAACTTACTGAGGGTGCCCTCAGCGCCTTCATCCATGTCATCAATTAAGATACTGAAGAGGACAGGCCCTAGTACTGACCCCTGGGGAACACCACTCGTGACCAGTTGCCAGTTGGATTTAACTCCTTTAACCACCACTCTCTTGGCCTAGCCCTCCAGCAAGCTCCTTACCCAGCACAGGGTGTACCTGTCCAAGCCACAGACTGCCAGTTTCTCCAGGATAATACTGTGGGAGACAGTGTCAAAGGCTTTGCTGAAGTCAAGGTAGACCATATTAACAGCCTTTCCCTCATCCACCAGCCAGGTCACTCAATCATAAAAGGAGATCAGGTTGGTCAACCAGGACCTGCCCTTTATGAACCCATGCTGTCTAGGCCTGATCCCCTGGTTGTCCCACACATGCAGGTCCATAATCTTCCCTGGAACAGAGGTCAGGACAACAGGCTTCATAACCCTTCTTGTAGATGGGAGTCACATTGGCAAGCCTCCAGTCTTCTGGGACCTCTTAAGTTGACCAGGAACATCAACAGAAGATAGAAAGTGACTCGGCTATCATCTCTGCCAGTTCCCTCAACACTCTTAGATGGATCTCATTTGGCCCCACGGACTTGTGGCAGTCCAGGTGGAATGATAGGTCTATGACTCTTTCCTCCTGAATTGTGGAAGGTTTATTCTGCACCCCATCTGAGATTTCCAGGTCAGAGAGTAGAGTACCCTGAGGATAACTGGTCTGACTTTTAAATACTGACCTCAAGAAGGCATGGAGAACTAAAACCTTTTCCTTATCCTCAGTGGTCACATTCACAGCATCATCAATGGAGATTCTTCTTTTCCTCCTCTTACTGTTAATAAATTTGTAAAAGAGTTTCTTATTCCTTTTTACTCCAGTGGCCAAGGAGTTCAAGTAGGGCTTTTGCCTTTCTAATTTCCTCCTGCACATCCTAGCAACTTCTTTGTACTCTCTCCAAGTTGCCCATCCCTTTTTCCATTGGAGGTAGATTCTCTTTTTCTCCTGGAGCCTTAGGAAAGGCTCCCTGTTCATCTTAGATCACCTTATGGCTCAGGAGGACAGTCTGTTCCTGCACCGTTAAGACTTCCCTCTAGAGGCAATCACCCTTCCTTGACCCCTTTATCCTCCAAGACTGAATCCCAAGGGTCCTTCTAGGCCCTTACTTACTAGTCTCCTGAACAATTCAAAGTCCGCTCTCTGAAGTTCAAGGTAGTAGTTTTACTATTCCCTCTTCCGGCTTTACCAAGAACTCTATGATTTCACGGTTACTCTGTCCAAGAAGCCCCTTACCTCCACACCTCCCACCAGACCTCCTCTGTTCATAAACAGCAGGTCTAGCAGTGCACCTCCCCTGATCTTTCACCAGCTGCAGAAGAAAGTTATCTTCCATACATTCTAGAAACCTAGATTTCTTCTTCTGTGCTGTGTTGTATACCCAGAAAATAGGAGGGAAGTTGAAGTCCCCTATGAGGACAAGGGCTGGCAATCACACAACTTCTACCAGCTGCTCATAGAATACCTCATCTTCTCTTCATCTTGGTTTGGCAGTCTATAACAGACCACCACAATGAAGTATGCCTTGCCAGCCCTTCTTCTGACCCTTACCCATCGATACTCAACCTTCTCATCCCCAGCCACAAACTCAGTAACATCAAAACACTCTCTAACATAGAGTCATACTACCATCCCTCCCCCTCCCTTGCCTATTCTCTCTGAAGAGCTTGTAGCCATCCATTGCTGCACTCCAGTCATGGGAGCAATCCCACCATGTTTCTGTAATGGCAACTAAGTCACAGTTTGCCTGCTGCACAATGGCTTCCAGCTCCCCCTATCTGTAGCTGATGCTGCCTGCACTGGTGTAGATGCGCTTCAGCTAAGCACCTTTCCTCACCCCTAATCCCATTATTGCTTCCCTAGGCTCATCTTCAGCAGGCCTGGTTTTATAACCTCCCCCCTTCATATCTAGTTTAAAGCTCTCTGAACAAGCCCTGCCAGCTCCTGGGAAAAGATCTGTTTTCCCCTTTGAGACAGGTGAGACCCATCAGAAGACCTCAGGTCCCCATGATCAAAGAACACCAAATTCTTGCATTTGCACCAGCCTCTCAGTGCTTATGTTTTTTTATGCTCCCTTCAGTGTTCTTTCCTGCCACTGAAGAAACAGAGGAAAATATGATCTGTACACCTGCTTCATCAACTAACCACCCTAGTTCCCTGAAATATTTTTTTATAATCATCAGGCTTCCGACAGTGACTTCATCACTGCCACCTGAACTATCAATAAAGGACAATAATCAGAAGAGCAGATCAGACTGGGGAGTTTCCTAGAAATATTCCTGACTCAGGCCCCAGGGAGGCAGCACACCTCCCATGGGTAGGGTCAGGCCAACATATAGAGCCCTCCATTCCCCTCAGTAGGGAGTCACCTATGACAATCACTCTTCTTTCCTTCCTGACAGAGGCAGTCTTGAGGTGTGGAATTGACCACCTCACCCTAGACAGTTTTGCAGGTGGACCTCATCTTTGCTCACCTCTCCTTCAAGTTCCAGGGCCTCAAATTTATTGCAGAGAGGCACCTGGGAAACCAAGATAGGTCGAGATGGAGGTTGCCTGTGTCACTGAGCTGGGATCTGTTTCCATTCTTCCTCTTCTTTCAGACTGACTCCCTCTGCTTGACTATAGCAGGGGAGAAGGTCCACCATTGTTTGAGATGTGTCGCTCCAGAATCTTTCTCACAGAGAGTTACTCTAGATTTATCTCCTGCTTATGTTCCCTGATGGTCCATAATCTCTTCACCTCCTCCTTGAGCTCCAACACCATACTGAGCACCTCACCCACCTTCTCACAGCTCATGCAGGTGGAATCCTTGCTGCCCTCCTACAGCAGCAGCGGGCACAGGCTGAGCCAGAGACCTGAAAAGCCACATTTCTGGGCAGGTCCCTCTGTCTGGGTTGCCAGAGCCTACCTGTGGCATGCCTGCTGTCCAGTGTAGACCATGTTTAAACCTGTGATGTCAGGAACTGCTAATAGGAGAGCTGGTCTCCTGAACAAAGAGGGAAAGCACTTATACGCCCTGATGCATGACCCAACTGCCACACCTGCTGCTGCAGTACAGTATGGGCAGTGCAGGCCGTGCTCACCCACTGACTTCACCTCCCTATTCTTAGTGGGCAGGTAGCTCTGTCCTCCCTGAGGCTTTTTACAGCCTAGCAGGCTAGTCAAGCTCGAGAGTGGGCAGTGCTAACTCCACCCCTGCTAGCTCAGTAGCCTACTGACAAGCTGCCAGCCCCGTCACAAGCTCAGCAATTTTGCTGGCCTCAAAAAGCCCTAAAAAGACCTTTCCTATTACCCTCTTTGCTTCAGATCCCTTTCCCAGTGCAGTCTTATCTGCCCTGAGTCCAGACTCTGCAGAAGTGCAAATAATTGATAATACGGTTTCTTATGCACTCCATGGGAGCTGTATCACATAGAAGGCTAATAGGAAGTGAAAGAGAAAGAAGAAAGAAACAGAGAGATGATTTCAAAAATAAGAGAAACTTTTTCCTGATTAGATGACATTCCACATATTGTCACATAACCAAAGGACCTACATGAAAGAGTGTGAGTCACTACTTCAATGAATTAAAAAACAACTGGCACCTGTGGGTAGGGTTTTTATGTTATTAGGCTTGATATTTTGCAGTGTTTTTTTCTTGTCATTACTTTGCAAGGTGAGTATGCATATACAGAAAGCAGCACGCACAGTTTACAGATTTGGCTTTTTTTATTTTTTTATTTTATTTTATTTTATTTATTTATTTATTTTTTCCTGCTGTGAATCATATTGTTATTTTGGAAAGGATATGTATTATGTCAGGTGCTGAAAAGGACACTATCAGATTCAACATACACTCCTCTTCATCACTACAGTAACTGTAATCTAAATCTCAGCTCTTATTCCTGTGTCAGACTTGTATCACAAGTCTCCACATTCCCAGTCTCCCAGCATCTCATTGTCTATGCCTTCCGTGTTGTTAAACCTCAAAAGCAGAGCTGTTGCCAGGAAACCAAGAAGGGCTACTGCCACCAGTGTTAGCTTGGTGTGGAGAGATTTTTTAAAAGAGCGTGCATATCCCTGTGTCTTCACTGACTGCTCCAGCCTAAGAGATGAGTTGAGCAAGTTCTGCAAAAAAAAAAAAAAAAAAAAGAAGAAATGACTGGTGAGAGCTGTGTGCCATGCAGGATCTACCTGCAATGGTGGGCATATGGAATCACTTGCAGTTCCATTTGCACGAACATCTTTCCAAACACTCCTTGTATACTGCTGACTCAAGCACTTTGAAAGACCGACTTGAAATTACTGTTTTAAAAATGTGAACATTTTCTCACTGAGTATGCAGGAAATTTAATGTGTTAGGACTTATCCATTTCAAATTAGATTCAGAACACAACTGTTTAATGTGAGTGCACCCAGCAATAGTTTACATTTGTCTCTCCAATAAGCTTTTTAATCAAAAGTAATTTAGTGTTAAAAGTATCAAAAAGCCCTTAATTAGCAGTGGATGGGGTTTGATTTATTCATATGCCATTCTACATATGTTGCTGATGTTGTAGTCTACTGCATCTCCAATTTTAAGTAAGTGTTTCATTTCTGGGTTGATATCTTGCAAAAAGCCCATCTGCAGCTTTGCATCTTGCATGGCAGAAACATTCGGTGTGCTCAGAGTGGCTGGTTTGTGTTGGTGAATAAATCAGAGAACAAGTCATGGAGCATCAGGTGGCAGATTGGAGGGATCGTGCTGTTTCCTGGGATTGTGCTGGGTTCTGTTTTTCCCAAAGTTGTTTCAGGGTATGATTTTAATTTACATATTCTTTTTTGCAGCAATCCTCTGCAGAAAGAATATGTCATTCATATATTTTCAAATATGCTACAACCAGGGTCACAAGGCCATATTTTGCGTAAAGTATCTATCCTGAATAAGGTATTTCATTTTAGTATTGCAATGCATGGAAAAATGAAGTTTGGTGGTACTGTCAAGACCCATATATTGAAAGCAGTTCAACATCTGCCTCATCCAAGGTGTCATGAAATAATTCAAATAGGACTAGAGTTTTTGAAGGTAGATATATAGGAAGTACAGGCAGACTTTTGAGAATCTTGTTTAGTCTAACACTATAATTAGACATTTTTTTTAATAACGGCAAGATAGCTCTTCATATCAGTTATTGCTTTTTGAAAAGCTCTGCTTATCTATTTTGCATTGCAGATACACACATCCAGATTCCTAAATAATTAAACATAGCTTTATATTATGTCTTCTTTTGTTTAAGTAGTTTTCAGTCAATTTTACCACAGGTCAGACAGTAGCATGCATAAAGGGGTATTTTTCCCTGCTTTCCTCATATACTTAAGGCCACATGCCAGCTTTATATTACCATTTATGTTACCAAAAAGCAGATGATTGAAATGCAGTTGTAAAAATGGTCAGTGCGTTTAAGAAACTGAAAACTGAGGTGCTCCAACTTATTGTAAAATTTCTAGATAACCTCTACAGATGACTACTGGGTAGACCAACAACATTGCTTGAAAGGTTTCTTACCCCGATAAAGATATTAAAAAAACACCAAGGACATGTCAGAACGAAATATTTCAAGATGCTTGCTCACAGTTCACAGATTCAGTTCTTCTAAATCCCCTCAGTAATGTGCACTTCTGCACAGCCGCCTTTGCTACTGGAAAGCTGCTGAACATGCCTGGTAAGAATCATTAAAATGCTCTAATAGTGAAAACAAGCAGAGTCTTGTCAGTTCAGGAGCTCTGAAGAAGGGTAATAGGAGAGACAAGCAGCTCATCAGCGAATTAAATAGAGTTATTTTCCATTTATCCAAAGGAATCAAATTCAGGTGAATATCTATCACCCAAAATATTTACATCTTTGTTAAAATACATTCATATCATGTGTGGAAGGAGACACAATTCAGGCTCAGTTCCTCAGTACCGACCCCATGTCTCCTGAAGCATTAAAGATGTGGAGCAGAAACTGGAATTTTATTCTGTTCTTTCTCCCCTCAACAGTGAGGGATAATAACTTGCTTTTACATACTTACACTATGTGTTCATACCTGAAGCTGTTCCTTCCAGTCTCTTTCTCTTTGAAAACATTTGAAACTTACATTCAATTTCAGAAAACAACTATTCTTTGAGAATAGGCTTGAGAATAGGCAAGTAATGAATGGAGAGATTACATAAGTGCACCAAGGTGAAGGGACAAAGTATGCATTCAGACATTATTAGACACTTGAGATACTCTGTGAAATAGAAAATTGTTTCTCAACGATCTCTGAATATTCTAGAAAAATGAATTTATTATAGCCTATAACATACAGGCTTCCACTAGGAATCAGGTCTTAATACTTCTGATTCATGGAGCAACTGTTTTTTCTTTCTTCCACAGCTTGATTCCTTCTTCCATTCTCTTACAAATCAGCTTCATTTTCTGTGTGTGATGAACAGCTAGAATAGGTTACATCAGTAACACCCTGGTTCTGTTTTGCTTATGTGGTGAAATGCAGCCTTGTGAGTACCTCTGCTCCCAGTGTATTAATTCATTCAGCCCCTAAGGCCTCTAGTTATCCATTTATTTCATGTAAAGAAGAAAGGCACTGTCATCTGAAATCTGGGAAGAAAATGGTCCAGAGCCCAGTGGTAAAAAAGTGTAAGATATATCTTCTACAGGCTCAAAAGGGGTCTTATTCCAGTCTTTCATCACTCAGAAAATAGTTCCAATCTGTCTCATTTGACAAGAGATCTTTCAGCCTGCTCATCTTGCTGCCCTGCAAAGACCTCCTTCATCTGTGGGACCTGACTGGTGTTTTACAGTTTATGGGTATGAGTCAAGATGTTCACAAAACCAATCTTCAGCTTAGTTGTAGCAGAGCTGAGAGGTGATACAAAAGCAGACAATTAACTTGTAATATTCTCTTTGCTAAAACAAGGGTTGTTTGAATTATAAATGAACATAACCATTTGTATTTACAATGCAGAGTAATGTGTCTCAATAAAAATAGTACAGTATGAACAAAGATATATTTTAGGATATAGGACAGAGGAAAACAACTTGTACAAACATTTTCTTACACATTAATCTGCCCACATTTAAGCAAAGTGTGACTGTTTTAATTTAAACAACAGAAAAATATCAAGATTGTTTAATTAAATAAGGTTGTTGAGTTTTTTTGTTTTGTTTTGTTTTTGTGTCATACGGAACTTTTAAACCTTTTATTCCATCAGGAAAATCTGATGCATTTTAAAGATAGCCTACCACAGCCGCGAGAAATAGAAGCTGGATAAACACTGCCATCTAGTGGAGTCCTTGTGCTGCAGAGTATACTGCAGCCTCACGATTTTACCCAGGAATAATTAGAGCTTCCACTTAACAGAAAAAGTTTACTAAGATAGATAGCAACACTAAGTCTTCAACACAGGTTACACTGAAGGAAATGATTACAATTTTTGCTATCCGATTGGTTGGGATACCTGAAGTGGGGGCATTTTAACCTTGAAGAAGCACTTTGAATCAGAAGTAAAATAAATAGCTTCGTAGTAGTTGGCTTAAATCAGCACTTAGATGGAGTGCTGGCAGAAGCAGAACCCCAGTAAGAATAAAGGTGATGAGCAGTTAGGGTGTAGTCAAGAAGACTAACCAGGAAGGATAAAAGTCATCACATGGAAATGAGGCAAAAGGAATTCTCAGCTGACAGTGTAGACATTCAGCTGAGCAAGTAAACATGGCTGCAGAAAGGGACAAAGATTGCACTATTGCACTTGACAGTTGGCTTCAAGGTCACTCTGTTACACCTTAAAGTTTGTGTAAAGATAAGAATCACCCAAAAACAGTGCAAAGAAGAATTTATGTGCTACTCAGCCTACAGTAGTAAACAGATTCACTGGTGGATGTGATCTCCTTTGTAGTATACTAACAGGGCAGAGGATGCCAGTCACTGACTGTAAGGGCTTGTCAGAGGTGCCAGGGAGGGACATCACGGACACATACAGCAGTATGATGGCAGAAATAACATTGCTATTGCTGTTCATCTAGCAGAGGCAGAACCACAGATTTGCAGACACATGAACTTGTGTTTGAGCAGTGGATGGAAGGGGAGATTGCAGGTTGCATTCCATGCCAGAAATAGACAAATAAGTTCTTGCTGAGCACTTACTTATCCAGCTGCTTCCATGTGTTGGGTATTGGGTAGGTGGTGCCTGCGTGCACCAGGGGTGGAGTCAGGGAGGTCACGAGTATCTGATAGGGGCGGTCACATGTACCAGTATATAAGGTTTGTTGCACGGCATTAAACTTGTACTTTTGGCGTTACACACTGTGTGAGTCCCGTCTGTTCCCTGTGCGCGGAGGCATGGTACTTTCACACAGCAGCCTTAATTTGTCCCCGGATTGGGAGGCGACACCATGTAAATATAAGAAATGAGACAAAATATTGGAACAAATAAATACTGCTGATGGTGACAGTTTCTTGTGGAAAATATGACAGATGTATCTAAATTTCACCAAACCCAGACTAAACTACACTCACTGATGGCAATTCTGCACAAATCAATAACATCTTTCATTACACATCTTTTAAGTGCAATGTTTTGCATTCAAACTTTTCCTACAGTCCTTTCCCTTAATTTCTGATCCAAGGAGAGAACTGTATAAAATTTTTGTCTTGTGCCCTTTACTAACATTATCATTGCTACCAAAGAGAAATACAGCCAATGAAGTTAGGAAAGAATGCTCAGGATTCAGACCTCAAGAAGGGCTGGCAGCTGGAGGGGAAAAAAAAAAAAAAAAAAAAAAAAAAAGAAAGAAAAAAGAAAAAAAAGGGGGTGGGAGGAGGAGGAAGGTGGATGGGGGAAGAAATCACACAATTATGGAGCAAATTTGATACCAGCAGTATTGAAACAATAAATAACCCATCACTGAAAGTCAGTGACTCAGAATGAAATGCTATAAATGCCAATTCTTGCAAACGATGACAGAGGTTAGAAAACTG
This sequence comes from Excalfactoria chinensis, assembly GCF_039878825.1. Taxonomy (NCBI): domain Eukaryota; kingdom Metazoa; phylum Chordata; class Aves; order Galliformes; family Phasianidae; genus Excalfactoria; species Excalfactoria chinensis. Next base: position 40,313,244 of record NC_092857.1, read on the forward strand.
TCTCAGACCATTTTCTCAAACACTTTTTAAAGGTGGTTCAATACATTCCTTTAATTCCACAAGTGACATCTAAAAATAATGCATCTGACCCTTACTCACAGAGTATCTCTTACAACCATCATACATTACATTAACACAGTGGAATAGTTATTGATGGTAGTTGGCATAAAAGATTTTTCTTATTTACAGCCAGTTCAGAAATGTTCTGTCTCTAAATACCAATGACTATGAAGTCAAGAATCTTATCTCATACGTGCTTTACTAGCATCATTTCTACTGGAAGGATATTTAATAGCAAACAGAAATCTCTCATCCTTGTACAATGCTCACGTGTCTCAGTTTCCCCTAAGTGCAGCTCTGCTCAGTGTTAACCCTGGTACTTTCATGGTTGCAGCAATAACTGTATGAAGGGGTGGTTCCTGCCATGCACTGAGCACATTGGAAGAGACTGGAGAGAATCACATAACTCAGAACAAATTAAGAGCAGAATCAGTGTACTGGACTGCTTGACACATGTCTTTCTGCTCGCAGTGGCACGTCTTGATGCACGAGACTGGTGCTCAGTTCTAGTGCCCAGCATAGCACCAAACACACTTGGTAACAGGAGATAAATGATGAATTTATCTGAGGACAATGAGAGACTACTATGCCTTTGGCTAGAAAGACAGCTAGGAGATGTCAGCAGCTACAGCCAAGAAAATCCACAAAATCCTAATCTTATGACTCCAAGGAGGAGAAGCTCTCTGGGGAGCAGCTGCCTGAAGAGGAGTAGGGAAGGTTCAAGAATAGCAGGCCACACCAAGATAACTTTCTGAAATTTGAGGAAGCTGGCATGCCTCCTTTTACCTGTTTTATTTCTTCCTAACAAAGTTCACAGCACAGTGTGTATATTTAAAACCAGCAAACTGAACTGAGACTGCTATGCAAATGCCCCTTTAGGCCTGTAATATTGCTAAGCACAGGTTATCAGGCAACTATGGCAGCCAGGGAAAAGCAGCAGGCCTAATCTGCCTTCCCCACAGTGGAGTAAATAGGGTGTCTCCATTTTCAAAAGAATCTCATTCATCCGGATTTTTATCCACACAGCTGAGGGCAAATTTAGCCCAGCTTGTTCAGTGGCCACGAGGGCCTACAATACACATGCAAGGATGCACAGATTTGCAACGAAATCTGAAAAACATGCTCTGCCTTTTTCAAAACTGTGCACAATGAATATTAAACAACCCCCTGAAGTTTCTGTTGCCACTTGTCTGGAATCAGCACTGCCATCTCTATTCTAGGAGACCTCTTTGGAATGCTAATGACTATTTAAACTAATTTAGAGTGGATGGGTAAAAATACAGGGCAGTGACAGGGGTATGATACAAAATAAGTACAAGAGTTTCCTGTACTCTTATGTATTCTTTTCTTCTTTGTTTCAAGAAGGCCGGACATTTTTTTTTCCAAACTGGATGGTTTCTGAAATTCTCAGAAGACATAAAATGTTATTTCCACATCTGAGTGGCTTACACACCCACAGGCACTGTTAGAATTAGAAAATGAAAAAGCTGCCACATACCAGAACACCGTGTCAGAGGCTGAACTGACTAGATGAGTCACAGAGGAAATGGATGCAGAGCCTTGTGAAAAGTGGAATCTCCCTGTAAGCCACAGTGTTTCTGTAGCTTCGTATTTGCCTTCTAAATATATTTGCAATAGATTTCAAAGAATTACAGCACTAAAGAAGCAGGAAGATTAAGTGCATGTGTTTAGTCAGGAGATAGCAAGCAGGTGATGCAACGGCCAATTATTTATACAACCAGAAAGTATTTATACACAATATACAATCCTGTGTTACTTAGAAATTACCATATCTTACTTTCTTCTGTTTTCTGAAATGTAACACTGCTAATACCTCAGCCAGCAATATAATAGGGGGACTTTGCTTTCTGGAGCTTTGCAGGTTCCATTTATTAACTTGAAAGTGGCTTAGTGTCTTTTTGTTTGTTTGTTTGTGGCATGGAGGAAGCAGCATCAAAATAGTATTTGCTCTGGCTTTTTGCATGTATTCTCTCAGAGGGTACCCCCCCAAAATCATCACTTTAGTAAGTCCTGATCTAAATTTAGCATGTTACCAGATGTACATATCTTCTGAGGAGTCCTTCTCTGAAAAGGCAATTGCAACATAAATTTCATTTCTGATGCAAAGAGAACTTGCACAAAATTCCCACTGAAGTGAACTGGAACATTAACAGTAGATTCTATGATGAATATCTTGGCACAAAAGCATGAACACCTGAATTACAATAAGACTGGTGAGCAGGCAGCAACTGGTTATCAGATTAAGTTCTGTGCTATCTGAAAGAGAAGATAAGAGTTCTAAAAATCTGTAATAGTTCAAAGAGAACACAAAAAGTAAAGCCTTGGGATGGACCTAGATTTTTGAACAGCTCTAAAATACCTTGACACCGTGCTGTTAGATATGAGACTGCACTTTAATTTGAGGTATATGAAATACAGCACCCTGGTATTTGTCCCCACAGGAAGCTTTTTGATGGAATTATGTCTACTTCTCCATCCTCCTATCTTACACTCCCTGCTCAGCAGATCAGGCCTGTTCTTTAATCTTTTTTTCATCCTTCCCTGTTCAGCGTGTCCTAGTGCAGTACAGAGGCAGGGAAGCTGTGGCTGCACCATAAACATATTTTTCTAGGACAGAGCTAGCAAAGCTGCTGCTACTCCAGCTTTTCAAAATGTTCATAAAACATGAAGGATGGAGACACAGTTTGCTATACTGCTGCATGTTCATGCAAAGGTTAGAAAGAATCTAGCATAGGATATAAATAAATAAATAAATAAATAAATAAATAAATAAAAATCATTAAAATCCTTGTTAGGTCCTTGGTTCTCTCTGCTCTCTTTGTAGCATCCTCTCACCTAATTAGAACAGTGGGGGATTTTGTCAGTCTTTAAGTAGATGACAAGCTATTCCTAAACTTCTCTGTATAAAGGTCAAGAATCTTCTTTTAAAGACACATTATTTCAAGCTACAATTCTGGGATCAAATTCCAAGCAGAGAAAACAACCCCAGGTAAAGCTGACATCTCTAGAACATTTATGCCAGTTTTTCAGGGGGATTTGTTCTTACTAGAATCTTAGCAAATAAAATGTGTGACTAAAGAGAAAGGTAGAGGGGAAAAAAACAAACCGTATTTGCATCACAACCTCTGAGCAATGCTAGGCTGTGTTTTCCTGACACCAAGTGGTTAAACTGCAAAGGTGCACTCTGTTGCTCTCAGATGCTCCAGGTTCAAAAGGGGGTTTTAACTAAGGTTCATAGAAAGACAGTTCTCCTTGCCTCACTCTTCATTAAGTTACAGGTCCTAAGATGATGCTTCCTAAGAATGTCACATAATGTTAACTAATCTTTCTGTTAGTTTGTTTCTCTCTGTGAACTTCATTGTTTAAAGAAATTTCAATTTATTCATACTAAAAATATTGCTAAATCTAGAAGCCAGATTAGGTATTTTAAAATATCCCAGCTTCTGTTATTCTGTAGCAGGAACCAAATCTACATTCTGTGGAAGTCAGTAAATACCTATTCATTATATTTTGAAAGGAACTCACAGACAACAGAAGCTGAAACAAAGCCTGACGTTGAGCAGGTATCCCCTCCCAAACTGCTATCACAGAAGTCAGAAAATAAAATTTATTAGCAAAGAAAAATAATTTTAATAAGCATACCAACACAATTGTTATTTGGTTCAGACCAGTTGCCTTCCAAGTTAATGATTATTGGGACCCAGATGTCTTCAGACTCTTTCAACAGTAAAAAAAATCTCACTAAGTGTGATCAGCATTCCAGGGAAAAAATCCCATTTTCCTTTGAACTTCCATGTCTAGTGAACAATTAAAATGAGAACAATCATGTTTTATTTCTGATTCCTGTGTGGCTGTCCTCAACAATTTCTGCCCGTTTTGAGTTAATAAATTCTTCATGGTAGACCCTATGCTCTGTGACTTCCTGTTTGATTGTTAAGCAAATATGTCCAAATTTTCACTTGCTTACTCATTTCTATCATTCCTGACACTTCTGTTTATATGATTCTGTCTGCATTAACACAGAAGAGTTTTTACAAGCAGATAAACTTTTTAAATTGCAGTTCAAATTTATTATTACTATTTTTCCAATCCATTAGCTTCAGCCAGCGGCAAGTGACGTTCAACCAGGAACTTTCTTATCTGTCCTGAGCCTTTTAAGCACTAGGTTTCTGAGAACATGGTTTTACTATTGCACTAAAAATAAAGAAAAATAGATTAAGGACTTTTGAACAGATGTTAGCAGTCAAACAAGACTGTGGAAAATCCTGGGAACTATAGCAACCTGCTGGTTGGTATATTTTTTATAAGAAGAAAATTGACTTCAGCATTTACACCAGATACCTACTACAAGTTTCAGATATAATTAATTGCAGTAGTCTTAGCTGAGGTGATGATCATGGAGAAAAAATAATGCCAGTATTTTCTTGTGATAAAGAATAACAATTTTTGCCTAGCATACTAGATATGAAGAAAGCATCACTCAGACTTCATACTAACTCAGCTCTGCTAGGTACACTTTTGGTAATCAAAAGCAGATACCTTTGAAAAAAGTCAATATTGTGATAAATTCTTACTGCATTTCATTTCTGATTACCCTCACTTCCAATTTCATTTGCATTATTTCTTCCTTCTCTGTTTTCAAACTATTCTCGTATACACTGTTCTGGTATACATCTTGGAGGAAGAGCCATTTTCAAAAGAGACTTGACATTTTTTTCTGATTCGCATTTCAATGTTAAGCTTTTCATGAATGTAAAGTCTACAAAACATGATTACAGAATAAACAAATCAAAAGACAATATAACAGAAGTTTGTATGTAGAAAGGCTGAACTATCTTGAGATGCTTTGGGATGCTGCTCCCAAAGTTTGGTTTGCAGGGATACAGTATGTTATGTCAAGAGGCTGCATCCAGCTAAGCTGGGCACAAATGTTATCTTTACAGGGCCTTCAAGAGTGCCCTACTTAGGTATTAAGTTGCTGCCTTGTGACAGTCACAGGAGAGAAGGAACAGAGGACACATATGGAAGGAAGCTTGGCAGAAGACACAGCTAGAGATGGCAGCACTTTCTCAGAATCACAGAATTATCAAGGTTGGAAAAGACCTAGAAGATCATCCAGTCCAACCATTACCAATGCTTCCCAGCTAAATCATATTCCTCAACACAACATCCAAACTTTTCTTGAACACTCCCATGGTTGATGACTCTACCACCTCCCTGGGCAGTGCATTCCAATGCCTGACTACCCTTTCCGAGAAGAAATACTTCCTAATGTCCAGCCTGAATCTCCCCTGGTGCAGCTTGAAACCATTGCCTCTAGTTCTATCACTGATTACACAAGAGAAGAGGCCGACCCCTAGCTCACTACAACCTCCCTTCAGGAAGTTATAGAGAGCTACAAGGTCTCCCCTGAGACTCTTCTCCAGGCTGAACAATCCCAGTTCCCTCAGCCGCTCCTCATAAGGCCTGTGCTCCAGACCCCTCCACCAGCTTCATAGCCCTCTGAACACGTTCCAGGGCCTCAATGTCTTTCTTGCAGTGAGGGGCCCAAAACTGGACTCAGTACTCGAGGTGCAGCTGCACCAATGAGGAGTACAGGGGGACAATTACCTCCCTGTTCCTGTATGTAAGTACAAGGTTACATAACGTTTGAATTTTCTGTGCTTGCTTGGGTATCTTTTATGATCTTTGCTGGCTGTTTGGGGAGATACCCCACTCCTCACTTTAACCACACTTGGGCATAAGGACACTTCGTCTGTTCTGACTGGTTACTGCTTTGGATTTGGGCTCTCATCTCAAGGCTGTCCATAGCTGTCTTAGATCTTTGAAGAGAAACATCCCATTCTGGGAAGGTTGTTTATCCTAGATCAGCAGAACACCTGGAACTTGAAGCGGAGCTTCAACCTTGAGTAAATACTTCAGCCAGACATGTCTCAGTCTCAGCCCTAGTATTTTACTAATTGTTTTCTCTGTAGTTCTAAAAGACAATCAACACTGAAAGACTATTAACTTATATAGAATATATGCTGAATAGTTTACTCTTTCTAAGGCAGCACATAGCTGCCAAATAACACCTTCTTCAAGGTAAATAGCAGGTATTAGTACTAGTGACTCTATAGCTAGTGTTCATACCCTTGCATTTGCATTACAGTGTGCCAGACAGCACAGTGTCTGAGTAAGTTGAACTGCTGGCAGAACAATCTTTAATATGTAGCATGAACCTTGTATCTGCAGTATTTGCAGTCCTCAGGGCCTCCATTACAGTGTCAACAGGGTTGTCCATGAGCTTTCAACTGAACTACATTTTTGTATTTGCATTCTGTCCAAATTTTCACTGCATTTTTTTTTAAGTACTATGCATTCCTTTCCTCTTGTTTTGAGTTGTCATGTATTATTTGTGCACACTGTAAGAAGCCCACAGGCTGATCACTACTTGGAGTATAAAATGTAAGGTCATGCAGTATCTTAAAAATGAAAGCTGCTTTTGTTCCTTTTATTTCATTTCAGAGTGGAAAAGAACAGTAAGAAAAACCACATTCCCCCATTCAAGCCCTTGGTTAATCCAAAGGGAGGCATGCCAAGCATTGCAGCATTTGCAGAAATCACTAGAAAGAGGTGACCAGCAGTAATTTCAATACTGCCTGCTCCAAATAAAGATAGTTCTTGAACCAGATTCTTTTCAAGCATGGCATACCTGGGGTTCTTTTAAAGCTGAATTTGAATTTGTATGTACCCGGACTTAATTTTCAAGCTTTCCTTCATTAAGAAAAAACACTAATAACTTTCTAGTAAAAGCTTAGGACTTAAAGCTGATACTTGTCACCCATTATATGGTATTTTCCCATTCCCTTCATCTTTCAGAAACATCTCAGTGCAATTTTAGCATATGCAATGAAAATCATAGAATCATAGAATTTCTCAGGTTGGAAAAGACCTTAATGAGTACAAACTCAACTTAACCATTCTACCCTAACTCTAATTACACACAACTAAATCATGTCCCTGAGCACCACATCCAGGTGATTTTTAAACGCATTCAGGGTTGGTGATTCAACCACCTCCCTGGGGAGCCTATTCCAGTACTTAACAGCCCTTTCTGTGAAGAACTTTTTCCTGATATCCAACCCAACTGCAACTTGAGGCCATTTCCCCTTGTTCTGTCACCTGTAACCAGTGAGAAGAGACCAGTCCTGCTCCCACTGCAGTCACCTTTCAGGTATTTGAAGAGAGCAATAAGGTCTTCCCTCAGCCTCCTCTTCCCCAGACTAAACAGCCCCAGCTCCTTTAGTCACTCCTTAAAGGGCATATTCTCCAAGCCCTTCACCAGCCTTGTCACCCTTGTTTGGACCTGCTCCAGCATCTCAATGTCCTTTCTATATTGAAGTGCCTAAAACTGAGCACAGTACTTGAGGTGAGGTCTCACCAGTGCTGACTACAGGGCAGGGTGACTTCCCTAGTCCTGCTCACCACACCATTCCTGATACAACCCAGGATGCTGTTGACATTTTTGGCCACCTGGGCACACTGCTGGCTCGTATTCAGTCAACTGTCCATCAGTATACTGTGGTCCCTTTCTGTCAGGCAGATTTTCACTCACTTCTTCCCAAGCCTGTAGGGTTGCCTGGGTTTGTTATGACCAAAATACAGAACTGGACACTTAGCCCTATTGAAACTCACACAGTTTGCGTCAACCCATCCATCCAGTCTATCCAGGTAGACTGTAGTGCCTTTCTACCCTCCTGCAGAATAACACTTCCTCCCAACTTGGTGTTGTCTGTGAACTTACTGAGGGTGCAAGAGTAAATTTTTTGGCACAACAATCCAACTGCTGACATTTTGTTCTTCATGGTGTTTTACATGCAGTTTATTTCTATAACTGGATAGTAAATAACTTACTCCAGAAAATTATCATCAATTTTATTCAAATTAAGTAGTACATTTAGCTCAGTTATAAACTAAATATTTAGTTTAATGACATCAGAGAACAGTGAAAATATTTTTTTTTTATTGTATGAAATTCCTGTATTAAGCCAAAATAGCGCAACTCTAGAACTCCCACAGCTTGTCCTACAATACCAGGTGTAAGTATTCTGAACAACTTCACATTTTACATACATAAAACTCAGCTAATATCCCTTATTCTGATTTAGCCTCACTATTTGGAAGTTATTTCAGATAAGAAGAATTCAAATAAGCACATCTGTAAGTGGAGCTACTTGACAATACCCACAGAAATTGAATTTATGTCTACTTCAATCAAAACTAACATTCAAGTGTGAATAATCCCACCTGGTCTGTTAGCCAGATTTCATTTCTGATCTGGATACTGGCAGGAAATTACTATTGTTTTTTTAAAGAATTTTCCTGTATAAAGTTAGGAATAACAACGTGAAAATAAATAAGTTTTACTGACTGATTGTTATGATCCCCAGCTAATTTATCTGTATGATCAAAATGATATTGATGTCATTTGAGCTATGTGTCAGAACCTAGTAGACCATGGCAGAGCCACATCATGGATGTCTGAGTACCTAATGAGACTTTTTAAGCAATGACTGTTGATCACCCTTTCCTGTACCAAGTGAGCAAGTCATTTCAATCCAAGAAATTCATCTGATATGAAAATAATACACTGCCACACAGAAAGGGCAAAAGCTGCTTTTTACAAATTGGTGATGCGTGATAACAAACTAAATGCAGATTGTTTTAGATATTTTATAGAAGAACAATACAGAAATAGGGGGAAAAAAAAGTTAATCAGGTATTAAGGGCAGGAATTAATGGAAAATATAATGCAATCAGTCACTTTTCATTCTCTTACCATTCTCTTTTCTCTTTTTTAATTATTCATGTTGGTATTTTATTCTTCAACTCTTCTATGAGAAATTTTTGGTTGCAGACAGAAGGGTGTTACATATGCTGTCTCAGAAAATGAAAGACGATGGTGTAATGGAACACTGGTGCATCAATTTAACTGACCTTTCAGCTTTCGTTAGAGCTAATAACCTGTGTTTTTATTCAGTTCTCCATAACTAAAGCAAATTGAACACACTTGCATTCCTTCCTTTCATTCTGCTCTTCACTTCTACTTTTGTGCTATTTTGTACTTTTCATCTCTATTTTTGTGCATAAACAAACAACCACAATAGAACTGCAAGCATAGAGAGAAGAGAATCACAAATGCAAATGAAAAATAAAGGAAGACAATAGATAGCCTTATGAAGAAGTTAAATTATTCTGAACCAAATTAAGCAGATTCTTTGTTGAAGCAAGTAATTATGACGCAAACAGCAGAAAGAAAAACATTTTCTTGTTTAAACACAGTCCCATACAAGAGAGACCAGATTTCTCAACCAAGAATCAGTCCCTGGGGCACCAAGCACAGGGCTTTCACTGACACCAGCTTAAGAGCCTGGCCCTGGAGGCTCAGGGCTGGACCTCAGTCCCAGCTTTGGCATGCATTGTCCTGTCTATGGTGGGAGCTTCACCAAACACAAGATTTCCATTAGAGACATTTTTAAAGGCCCTCTGAAGAGATCCAGCTGAAGAGCTGTGATTTTTAGAATTCTTTACAGAGGATGCACATGATGACCATTCAATAATTTATCTTGAACTGCTTTTCCTTGTTTAATCATTTCTTTAGGAAGGCCTTTCTAAACAAAACTTCCTTACTTTCTCCAGGTGTGGTATGTGAATCATCCCAGTCAGGCACATGATAACCAGAGACAAGCAACAAATTTTAGTCATTTTGAAAGAAAGGAGGGTAAGCGTAGGCCATGGAAATCCTGTAGCCTGCAGGAAACAGGCAGTCAATCAAGCTCAAATGTTAGCAAAATAAAAATAAGTAGCTAAAAAACAGGTGCTATAGGAGAATAGACTGAGTTCCTAACTAATCCCTGAAGCAGAGAAGAGATATCAGAAGTTGTTACTTATGATTATGTACCAAAAAATGAATGAGATCTGTTCAAGTCTGTTAAAATTTGACTAAGCTATTAGCCTTCAACAAATACTTTATACTAGTCAGTTTCCTAATAAGAGAATTCCTCACTGTAGCTAAATATCAAAGTTATCATATGTAACAGAGTCAGGTGAACTGAATATACTGCTGAAGTGGACACCCAGCTCTCCCTCCATGAACACAGAAAACAGAAATAGGACATGAGAAATACAGTCTTCTTGTGGTATGCTTACTTTGTATAATCAAAAAGAGCAGAAGATTGTGGGCGAAAGAGAAAAAGGGAAGGGAGAGGAGGAGAGGCAAGGATAAAAATAATAATAATAAAAAAAATTAGATTTCTCTGCTGAATTCAAATATGTTTTGGATTTAAAAACAAACAAACAAACAAACTACTATATAGGAAAGTTATTGTTCACCTTTCAAGACAAGTGTAAGTCTCAAATAACAAAGTTTAATCTGGTGTGAATACCCCATGTGATCCACTTTTCATTCTTTGCCCCACAATCCTCTGATCTAATTTACACTACAATTTAAACACTAAAATAATTAGCTTACTTTCTAAGAACCTTTTTGTCTAACAAGATATTAGGCAAGCTTATTTGGATAGCTTTGATTGTAGCATATCTTTTACTTGTTTTTTTGCCTGTGATTAACCTATGTAAGTAATGAGTTCTTCAGGTGAGACACTTGCTTCCTCTCAGTACTTTAAAGAAGAATATAAACGCATGGCACTGAGCCACATAACAGCTTTTCTGTAATCTAATTTACACTCCTGACATGCAGCTGGTCATCTCTGGTATTCATCTACAGCACACAAAGTAGATAGATGCAAAACGGGAAAAGATCAAATATGAAAAGCACTGAATAAATACAAAGGCTTTTTATGCCTTGAAGCTGTATTAATCAAAGTATCACACATTCCATTTAAAATTGTTACACTTTGTTTTGTAGTAAGGTTACGTGTTACTGCGCTCCCTGTAGGATTAGCGCTGCCAAACTAAATCTGCCCAATTTAATAGAAGAAAATTTTTCTCTCCATTGATACATATTATCACTAAGCTACTACAGTAGATTTTTAAGAGTGTTTAAATTATTTTTTATATGAGGCAGCAGCTAATCAGTATACAATACACACTGACACTTAAAGCAGACTTAAGAAATGCTTAGTCTTGTAAATAGAAAAAATAGAAGAAATAGAAGAACAACTTCAAAAAAGGAGTGAAAAAGCAAAGTGCAAAACTTTGGCAAGTTCTGAAACAGTAATATGTCCTAATATGTCCTCCCATAGGGGGAGAAAAAAGACAAAAAAAAAAAAAAAAAAAAGTACTAATAATAAGGGGGGAAGGGAGATGGGGAGAAGAAAAAAGAGAAATGACATGATGAGATAGTGAATACACTAATACACTCCAGGTAGAATAAATAAATAAATAAATAGAGATGAAGATACTTGAAATACAACTTCAAAACTGCAAGTTATTTTCTGGCTGATTGAAATAAACAGTTCCACAACCCCATGACATGAAGTCTAGTATAACCTAGCCTCATTACACTATCAAAAACAGTGAAAAGCAGCCACAAGGGAAAAAAGCCTCTTATCTACGGCGCAATATACATTTTATTGCTTTTTAATTACAACAGTTTGAAAACAACTCATTCTTAGTTAACACTTAACAAAACACTTTTACTCTAGAATTTTAAACATTCATTTATTTCAGCTGATAATTAATAACCACAATACCTCTAGCTAAATGATACTTAGATAAACACAAACAAAAGAAATATTACAGTACTAAAAAAATAGGGCATCTTGCAGAAAAGATAATATGGTATTTTACAAGTACACACTACTTACTCTAAACATTGTGGCATACTACTTATATAGGACACATCACTCTTGTCAGATATTTTATTTGGTTACTCTAAATAAAAGGCTTCAGGTTGCATAGTTACAGCTGGCATTTTGTTTCATTAGCCAATACAGAGGAAATTATTTCACATCTGTTTGTGTTTTCTTCCCCTTGAAATGGTAGGAATTCAAATTTCCTATACAACAAAAAGTAAACCAGCTCTTAGCCTTTTAAATATTTGGCTAAGTTTCTTTTTGCAACAGTAAATTGCACTGCTGTGAAGAAAGTAACTTGCATCCTGAATGCTACATCGTGATTAATATGACAATATACTAATTAATTCTCCTTAAGCCAATAAAACAAAGATGATGCTCTGATGACTATGTTGTTTATGTTATGAGCATCTCTGTATTTAAGAAGTGTAAAGAAACTCAGGGAACATGGCAGTGTTCCACTGTAAGGAGCATTTTGTGCTACTTACAATTCCACAGAGCACTATCAAAAATGGGGACCACACTGTTTGAGGAGCTTCAGAGAATATTCCGGAAGATACCCTTGGGAACAAGATGCTACTTATCAGCATACACTGTTGACACCAGCTGTTAGTGACATGCTTTCTCAGCTCAGGCATTCTAAACAGCATAAAAGAGGTAAGCATGCAGGCAGACTTTTAGGCAGGAATGTGTAAAACAGCTCTAACAGATGCGGTGGGCTCCTCGGAAACTTCACTTCCAATCAAGAGAGACTGACTTCTCTGTAGTCTAGGCACAAGAGGATAGATTGAGCTGGGACAGTGACCTGCAAATTCATGACAACCCTCTGTCCAATACCTCATCAGCAGACCCAACCATACCTGCATCCCAAAGAGCAGCTGGCTGCACACCCACTGCAGGAGCACCACAGCTCAGCTGTAGGCTCTAATTTCCAGCTGTAGAGATAACGGCCTTCTCCTAGCTCTGCTATGCCCTTGTGCCCTGCATACTGAGGCCTGCACTACCCAGAGGCTTTGCTGCATCCATAGCATGGATAGGTTATGTGACCAGACTGCCCACTTCAGCCTCACAAAGAGCAAAGCATATCAAAGGTCACCAGTTCTCCCTGCTTTTCTACATGTGGTAGTTAAGGGTAGGCAGGCCATTCCCTCTGTGTTGCAGAAACCAAATTTTTCTCCTGGGCTGCTGGTTGAAGGGACCCAGCTGACCATAGAAACTATATGTAACTGTTACACGTAAAAAGAAGTCTGACAGTTGCAACAGGGAATTAATGCTGCCCAAACTCTTATCTAACAGGAAGCAAGTCTCACAATTTTCAGAAATTCTGTACAAGTTTGAGGTCACTGTGGAGTCACACTGGACTACAAGTTTAGTCTTTCAAGCAAACAGCAATAAGCAAATCTACAACTTCTTTACTAACATTTGAACACTGATTTACTCCCACAGCAAAGCATTATGATGATGACCACATTTAACCTGACAAAACTACAAGATGGATTCATATAATGAAATAAACTTCTACTGCTGAAACAAAAGGGCTATACCAGTTCTACCCACAGGTACGTGCTGGAAATCTGACTCAAGATCAGCCAGGGATCACTTTCCCTCATGTTGCTGTTTACTGTGTCGAGCTGACTTGCCTTTATTGTTAACATGTCATACAGCACTTGATGTGCCCTGAAAACCATTTAACAAGCTTTAGGATATTAGTTAGAGAATATCCCAGCTGGGGATGAACTGTGTTGAGGGCGGAAAGGAATGGTTTTAAAAAAAATAAAAAATAATTTTAAAAAAAATTAAAAAAAAAAAAAAAGCTCAATTGTGGAAACAATATATTTGTATAGTCAAAAATCGAAGTAGTGAGTGAGGGGATTAACCCGCATAGAAAATGCAGTCTCCCACAGTAGCATGAAACCAACAGGCTTAACCCAAATTTCAGAAACTGAGTTTGCCAGGAGAGTCTCTAGAATTAACTTCATTCCCAGCTGTATTCCTTCTGATACCTCTTTTTCACAGCCCCCTATGAAAAGGAAGGTGCTGCCCTCCTCATGAACTGTCAGCTAACAGCAGACTAAAATTCCGCTCATGTCTGGTGCTCCTATATTCAGGGGATCTATTGAGCTCCTCTACTGCTGTATGCGCACCCTACACTCACACACTTCTGCATTGCTCAGCATCCACTGCTTGTCACCTGCCCAAGTCCTTTGCAGTTATTTCACTCCTGAAAGGGAACAGGTTATTCTTTTTCTGGTGTAGCAGCTCAGCACTTCATAGAAAACGGCAGTTTCTGACTCAGTTGTGGCACGCTGAACAGGCAGCCCTGACCAGGGCTTGGTGACGATACCGCTGCTTCTGCTCACACATCATTTCTGGGAGCTTCCGTTTGGCTCCGCTGCAAGTAACTGCATTCCGGCTGATAGGCAGCGCTTGTGGCAGAACATCGACCTTCCTGCTCCTTCAGAGGCCGTCACTGGCTTACTACCCCGCCGGCAGGACAGCGCAAGCCACTACTAGGGGCGGACTCCATCGGCCGGGACAGGACGTAACCCTCCCAGCCTCCCTCGGCGCCTCCTCGCAGCCAGCGCACTTCATCGACCGACTCCGCCTTTCCTCTCCCCCGGAAAGGCCGGGCGGAACGCCGGAGCCGCGGTCATGTCCCGACCGCCCCTGTGCCCCGTCGTGCAGCAGGTCCGACCTGTGTCTGCTGCGCCGCGCTTGGAACCCGCGGAGCTGCGGGAAGCCGCCAGCTGCTTGGTGGTGGACGCGGACGGGAGGAGGATTCCCTTCGGGGCCTTGTACAGGAGGCAGAAGGCCGTCGTGGTGTTCGTGCGGGTGAGGAGGGCGGCATCTGGCAGGGCTGGCTGCCAGGGGTTGGGCAGAGTCACGCTTGTACTTGGGAGTTCGAGCTGTAAAGGTGGGAGCGGGGCGTCTGTGGCTGTCTGTGGGTGAGCAGAGGCAAATACATAGCAGCTGCCCCGTGTCCCAGCTGACAAGGCACCTCTATAGATAGATGGCTAGCAAGTCCTCCAGCCCGGAGTCTGTGTTCAGGCTCAGATAAATTAAACCGGGTTCTTAACCCAAATTTTGTGACTGTAGTGAACTTCAGTCTTTCTTATGCCCATTTCCTGGTCACCTCCAAACTAGTTTGTGCCTGAAGTCAGAGTCTGTTTCTTCACTGCTGTGCAATAACGTCTGTTTCTTACATGTCCGTCTGTCGCAGAATTTCTTGTGTTACACCTGTAAGGAGTATGTAGAAGATCTGGCAAAAGTTCCTAGGAGTTATTTACAAGTAGGTGCCACACCTCCCTACGTGTTTTACAGTCAGAGAGCTTCCAGGAATCAGCAAAGTTAATGCTTGCTTGTTTGCTACAGTTGCCACAATGCATCTGTGAAGGAGACGCATGGAGTTATTGCCTGGTATACTCTGTAGCAGCACTATTAACTTGATGGCATTTTTTCTACTGTATTCCAGCTGTTAAGACAGCATTTGACGGGAGTTTCTCTTGGTTTTAGTGATGCCCTGGGCAGTTGTCTGCTCAGACTACTTCACTTCCACCATGCTGGTACAGCTAGCTGCTGGGTGTGCATGGGACTAAATCAGAATAGTGCTCTGAATTAAAAATAGTCTCTGTTGACTGGGTTATTTTTTCTAAACTGCTCAAGTAATGTTACTCAGAATGACGTTTTCTTAATTTGGCTGCTTAATACATACAGAGAGTCAAATCCTTCCACTTTTTTTTTTTTTTTAATTTTTTTTTAGTATGACTATTTTATTTTTAGGATGGCTTATTTTCCTAACAAGACAAATGATTCTGTTTGGGATAGGCAGGTGCTATGTGCTAATATTAAAAAAACAAAAAATGAAAACAAAACAAACAAAAAAAAACCCCAAAAACAAAAACCCACACCCTGATACTTCACTAACTGCGTTACTAGCATCTAAACAAACAAGGTCTGTGTTTTAGATTCAGGCCTAATGGTGCAATTGCAAAAGAAAGCACTACACACTGATTAAAGTTACATATTCTAAGGGCCATCAGTGTATGGAAATCACAGATAAACTTGTTTGTGTGCCAGTCTTTGCATTCTGCATCCATACATGCAGGTGCAACTGTGGTGAAATTTTACATTTCCAAAATTATGAACAGGTTGCATTCAGTAGGAAAGATGATGCTACTACTGCTACATAAAATGTTCACATACCCGTAACTTAAGTTACCTTTTAAAAGTAATTTACTATGTAATAAATTAATGTAGCTACTAACGGTTACAGGTTAATAGGTTACAGATAAAAGCATTTTTGCTCCAAGTATATCAGTGACATTAATTTTGAATAATTTTAATGCAGTACACCATTATCATTATCTCAGAATGTCAGAATGCTTAATGCTTTGAATCCATGAAGAAATGCAGAGTTTCTCAATTTCAATACCTGTGATTTGTTCTAGGAAGCAAATGTGAGGCTTATAGTTATTGGACAGTCATCATATCATCACATCAAGGTAAATAAGGTAGTCATTAAATAAATTGTATACTCTATAGCGTCTTAATGAGCTGCATTGAGAGATTTTCCTCAGAGTGGAAAGACAGTCATTAGCAGCCATAGAAAACCAGGCCAGTATCCTTTTTGATGAAGCAGTTCTAATAGTAATGCTTGAATAAAGCAAAAAACGAAAGCTTTCAGATTAAAATCCACTGAGACTTGTTAAGGGGAGATCTTCTCGTGATTTCAGCAGAAGCTTTGTTTTAGTAAAAGCTGCAGGGCCAGAATTTTTGGCCTTTACTTTCATTTAGCATGACAAAGTCACAGGTTTTAAAATTGGGGTGCATTTCAGTATTTTTTTTTTTCACTAACTAAATTTATTTCTTAATCTTAATAATATCCCTTTCTTTTATGTACATATTATGCAGCCCTTTTGCAGTTTAACTGGATATACACATGAAATGTATGTAGATCCACAAAGGGAAATTTATAAAATGCTTGGCATGAAAAGAGGTGAAGGTAATGATGTATCAGGTAAGAATAATTTTCTCATACTGATATGACTAACAGAACAAGAATGCTCAGAAAATAATAGCATGATCACAGTGGGAACAGGGAGCCTAACATCAGACCATCTCTAGGTTGTACCTAGTCAAAGCACTGGTTTCTTCAATAATCACAGCAACCATTTGATTTTGTTATTCTTGTTATGCACTTCCGTATGTCTACATGACCACTTCTTTGCTGTTTTGTTTAGTGCAGAGCCCTCATGTAAAATCAAGCATGCTCTTGGGCAGTATTAGAAGTATATGGAGAGCAATGACTGGCCCAGCTTTTGACTTCCAAGGAGACCCTGCTCAACAGGGAGGAACTTTGATTTTAGGCCCAGGTGATCTCACTTTTTTTGTCTGAAAGTGACAGGCTACTACTTAGGTTGTTTGTTTTAGTGCCGCCATCTCTGCTGCTGTCTCTGTGGACTTGTAAGGAAAAGGACAGTCCTGTGCTGTTTCTGCAGTTCTGCTAGCAGAATGAACCCATGGAGTTGTCATTGTGCAGTCTTACCTCTGGCAGGGACAGCAAAAAGCTGATATCTGTTCTGTAGAAATCAATAGCTGATGGCTTGAAGTTCAGAAGGTATTTTTGAGTTGTATTAACTCATATTCTGCTTTCAGTTTGATTTGAGGCCCTTAATGTGTTTGTAATAGAGGAATAAAGCATTAAGGGGGCTACCACATAACAAAGCTATCTCATGTCATTAGGACTTGCTATTCTTCAGCAGATTTAGTTCAGCTAGATGCTCCAATGCCCCTTGTTTCTACAACTTAATTTTAAAAAATCCATGTCATAATTTAAAATAGGATTTACTGTGCAGTTTACAAGACACATAAGATCTGGTAGGATGTTACAATGCTCCTTTGATTCACTTATACCTTTTAATAGGAACCATATTTAACTAATTGCTTGTTTATTCTCATTCCCTTTCAGGTAATGAAGTTCATTTTTTGCATCATGATAGAAACAGATTGGATCATGTTCCCATTAATTCAGTTTTGCAGATGGCAGGTGTTAAAACAGTAAACTTCACAAACAAACCCCAGATTATTGACATATGACACTGAGACAATTTGTCTTTTTCTTTTTCTTTTTTTAATTGTCTACAAGAACAACACTCCAGTGAATTCCCAATAGCTTCAGTGCTCTTCATCTTTATAGGACATCTGAAACTGTGTCTGAAATACCAGAACACAGAATAAAGAACCTGGCACTGGACACTAAAATGCTGTTTTCGTTGTGTACAAGATAATAAAAACTAAAATGCAACTAAGACCTACTGCAAAAGTTTCTGTAGTTTACTGCTTTCTCATATAATAATCTTGCTAACCCATTTTAAGAATCTCTGTTCAGAATGCACTGAGCTAAAATGTTTTTGCTCAGGAAGAACTTGGGTTTCTTGCCCTTCAGTAAGCCAAACTGCATTTAAATCCAAAACTTTTCAGTGGCTTTAAAACCTCCAGCATTGTATGGCAATCTTGTATAAAAAAAATACATTTAAAAAAATCACAGTTCTAAGCAGTGGAACCTAAGCTGTCATGCATCTGGAAAGAGCGGATGTTTATTTTCTATTTTTGAACAAGATATTTTAAAATTGTCACCTGCTGTTTGATATTATTTTGTGTCATACAAGAAGGTGGATCTATTAAAACAGGGAGGGGCGTGTCTGAAATGTATTTGTGATCAGGTAGTTGGTTTTGGAATAGACCACAGTTGGTTACTTGTTTTCCTATTAATTTTTGCAGAAAATACTCTGTGTATATCTCAAAAAAAATCCTTAGTTGTTTCTGTCATAGACAGCTGAGGTGAGGAGGTTGCAGTTTGTGGTTCCATCTGATTTTGTAGTAACTTTTTCTATAAGAGTTTATATTCAGAATCTATTGCTTTCAATAAAGCAGAACTTGCCCTCTTTTGAGGCATGAGCACTTTCAAAATGAGATTTTCCAAGATTTATTGAGGAACATAGCCTCCTCTACAGCTGCTGTTCTTTGACCATTCCTGTAAGCTGTTGCTATTCATACACAACTCTTCTGCAGAATCTGACCAGTCTTTGGCCTGAGGAGTACCACAAGAATACTATACCTGTGTAAAATTAAAAGGCTTGTCCCTCTGTCCATTAGGGTCATTGGAATGCCCAGCACAAACTTCTGAGAGCTCTACACCCTTTAAGCTCCTCAATGAAAAATAAAAAGCTTGCTTAAGGAAAATAATGACATTGAGTAATGTAATTACATGAGGAGGTACTATCCCTTAGCCCACACATTGTGATAGCACATATTCAAGAGAAGGATGCTATTAATGTAAAAGTGCCATGTGATCCACTGCTCAAGCCAGCAGAGCCCAGCTTGGTCTCACAGCAGCTACCCGCAGTCCCAGCAGTGCCACAGACACATGGGGGGCAGTGGGACAGAGCGGACGCGTGAAGTATTTTGTAAGTGAAGGGATGCAGGGCACCCAGAGCACTTGCATGCTCATTTATGCAACCAGACATCCCAGTCATGATGCTACTTCCAGTTCCACTTCTGTTTTCCAGTCATCTCGCATTCATGTGCCCAGTGCTTTCCACTCTAAGGGAAATGTTTGTCACTTCTTGAACTGTTTTGCTTTCAGTGGGACTCAAAAAGTGCACGGTGGGAACAGTTTTGTTGTGGTGTTTTAACTCATTGGAGGAACTGGACACAGCTGCACATTCCTAAGGGGCTCAGAACAATTGAAGCTGCCATTTGCCAGTGCTCATGAAGCTGCCTGTTCATGGCACCTCGGTGCTAACAGGCCATGTGATTTTGCATTATTCCAGCAAAATCTTCAGATAGAATCACAGGATGAGAGCCAACAAGAGGAATAACAGCACAGGAGGTTCAGCAGAAACACAGCTTTAAGGAAAACATCGACCCTGCATATATCACACACCCACTGCATGCCAGAGCCCACGTGCACAATGAATGGCTATGGGCAGCTACAGGCCCTTTGTGTTATTTAAAAACAACGTTTTTAAAAAGTTCTGCAGCAAAACATGGGCGACAACCGCTGGCTGCACATGGCAAGATCTGGGCTGCGGAACACAGTGGAGGACAGGGAGTGCCCCACCTATTTCGGTGTATCGAAACGTGCTGTACTGAACACGCTGCTTGCGTGCTAGACACAAACGCAGTACTTTAAACTTTCCAAATCCTGAGCGGAACGGTGCAAGCAGCAGGATTCCGCCGAGGACACCTCTGCTGTTGGGAGCTCTGGGCTCAGGCAGCGGAACGTCACCAGACTCGCCGCATATACACAGTATATACAGCGGCGGCTGTCGGCGGCCGCGCGTAGCGCCTCGCGGCCAGCCCGGCCCAGCCCACCTGTTACCGCGGCCGGTATGACATCACTGTTCCCACCGCTCCGCGCCGGTGACGCCACAGCACCCCGACCCAATCAGTGGCGGCAGAGGGGGGAGGGCGGGGGTGCCGGGAGACGCCGGCTCCGGGCGGGGGGGCGGTGTCCACGGAGACGCGTCAGCTGCCGCTGCCGGTCCCTCCCCTGGCAGCCCGAGCTCCGCGGGGAGCGGCGCGGCGGGGAAGAAGCGGGCCGTCTCGCCGCACCCACGGTAGTGGCGCGGCCGCCTCCGCCATGAAGCGGAAGAGCTGGGCCGAAGCCCGGCGTCGCGCCAGTCCGCCGCCGGCTCTGAAAAGAACTCGGAGTGCAGCGTCGAGGGCGATGGGGGTTGAGGAGCAGGACGAGCGGCGGCAGCAGGCACCCTCCGCCACCGGGCCCGAGACCTGCGTGCAGATCGCCGGTGAGGGGGGGGCGTGTCTGGGCTGGGCGGGCTGCTCCGCGGGGCGCCGCAACTCGTGGCCGGGACAGTGAGGTAGGGCGACGCCCCCCTCCCCGCCGCCTTCTGCTGTGCGGCGCCGGGGCTCCAGCCAGGCGGTCTCGGCCGGTCCGGGAGAAAGTTGGTGGCGGCGAGGAGTGGGGCGCGACGCCCGTGTGTGGATGGCACTGGAGCGGGGTGCGCCTTGTTCGGCGGTGTTGGGCGCGTTTCGGAACAATAAACGCAATGTGCGCTGAGTAACTTTGGCAGAGCCGAGCAGTGCCTCACGTTGGGGTTTGGCTTGGAACAAAGCGGCGAGAAAGAGTATTTAAACCGGCGAAACGCGTGTCTGTGAAACAGAGCCCAGTAGCCTAGTTTGTGTTAGCGCTGGGGGCTCGTAACCCTCCGTGCCGACTGGTGGGCGTGACACTCGTACTGGCCGTTGTGCTATGTCTTGTCCCGGCACCGCGCCGTGCCCCTGTGCTGCTCGCTGTGGCATTGCGATAGCAGCCGGTGTTCCGTGTGGCAGCCGTGAAGGTGCGGCCGAAGTAATTCCCTCAGTTCGGCGTTTAAGAGACGTGCTTGGGCTTCGTTTGTATAGAAACAAACACAGAAATGGACGTTTTCTGTGTTGTATCACATTTAGGAATTGCGTTATTTACAACTTATTTACTAAAAAAAACCCAAAAACTCACACACGCACAAAAACAAACAAATAATAACAACAAGTAATAAGCCTCACCTCATTTCTGTGAAAGACAGATGGGAAACTGTATGTAAACAGAGCAGCAGGAATACTGAGAGCAATCACGGACAAAAGCATGGATTGCATGCTTGCTGAGAAGTCTTTAGATAAACCTGCTATGTCTCCTAAGTAGCAGTATGTTTAGAAAATCCTAAGATTCTGTCAGTGTTTTGGAAACCAGGCATAGTGATGTAGGAAGAACGTGAATTCCCAAAGCATAGCAGAATCCTCTTTTAAAAAACGTGTAATAGAGCCATGGAATAAAACTGGAATACTCCAGCCTAAAATGTAGTTTTTGGGTCTAGTCTTCACGGGGACATAATGGAATATTTATATGCAGAACTGTAATTCTGTATGTCTGTATTTTTGTGTAGCTTCTTAGTTGTAACTCTTTGTGCAGGAATGGCAGAATTTTAGGGTTCAGTGTAGAAACCTCTGATTAGACAGGTGTTGCCCTTTGGTATCAAAGTACCTCCCCATGCTGGAATGTTGTGTAGCCCAGCCTAGCCCCACAGACTATGATCAGTCATGGGCAGAATCAGCTTGGGGCTGGGGCACACCTCCAGCACTGAACTGACCCCTCATATTACTGTGTTTTCTTTTCCAAGGAAATGCTCACTTGTTCAAATAGTGCAGCTTGTCACCTAGGATTTGACTTGTGTTTTTCAGTGGGAGTTCAGCATGCACATAAGTAGGCAGCATAACAACCTCAATTAAAATGCAATAGGTTCTTGTATTTGATAATAATATATGTTCCCTTAGTCTTTTCATACTGCTCACCATGGCTGCTGTTTACAAGCTTTTAATAATACATCAATTACTGCCTAATCTTCATTTCATTGGTATTATTTTATTTTATTTTATTTTATTTTATTTTATTTTATTTTATTTTATTTTATTTTATTTTTTTCCCCAGTAGAGAAACTTTGAGAGAGAGAATGGGCCTGTAGTCTCATCTTTTCCTTTGGCTGCTTTAAAAGTTATTTCAGGTTTTGGACCGTCAGTTTTGCCTTCTCATAATGCAGTTCGGAATTAATTCGGAATGAATTAATAGTTCTGGACTGGAAGCAGATTAAAAGCATCAGGCCTCACTATTGCACTTGGACATACTGGGAAATATTCTAGCAACCATAAAGGCTGAATGCCAGCATTACCTTCTCTGCTTACAAAACAGCCCCAGGCTCATTAAGAACATAGCAGACTACTCTCATTTTCCTCTCCGTGGAAGGCAACAGCACAAACCATCCCAAATATCTAAAAAGATGTATGGATTTTGTCTCGTCTGACATTATGCTGATACGTAACAGAGTTGGTAATGCTTTATTATGCATAGATTTTATACTCAATGCAATTATTGTGTTTCTTTGTTTCCTACTGAATTGCACTTATCAATCTAAATATTTTTGTTTGCTGTTAAGAGTAGTTCAGAGAAGCTCTGCTTCTGGAAGACTGTTTATTTTGGTTGTTAAGCTGCATGGAAAATCTTGCCGTTTTGTCTCTGTTGACTAATGTGTAAGTCTGGCTGGTATGAATTCAATTTGCTGGTACTGAATACATTTCTTCTGTTTACTGAAAGCATATTCCCACATTCTTCTGATCTCTGAAAGAAGTAATTTATACGATGTAAAGGAAATGTAACCGTTTCATCTGAGAATGTTAAAAACTCATTACTTCCCTTCATTGCCAGGTTGTCATTGCTATGATTTTATAAATAACATTTTAAAGAAAGTGTAGAATTATAAGGCATAAACTTTGCACAAAAGTTGTGTTTCTCTCTCAGCTCCAGCAGTTAATTCCAAAATGAAGTAACTACAGTAACGAAACATGAAATTATATTTTGAGTGATAGAACACCATGGGGAATCTTTAAAGATGTTTGTTACAGTGTGTAATTAACTCCAGAAAGAATGTCATAAACTGTACCATATATCCTGTCTTTTTTTTTTTTTTTCCCCCCTTTAATTAGAAATCATTTCATTTACACTGTCATTTAGATATTTTAAAAAAGAGCATCTGGTTCAATATGCTAATTGATAGATAGGTTGAGGGCTTTTTTGTTCTTTTACTTGTGTGTTTTTGTTGGAGACTTAAGGGTTTTGCTTTGTTTTTTCCCATATTGTTGGTTTGATATTGCAGATTTTTTATGCTATGAAGAAAACAAATCTGTTCTTTATTATTATTATTATTATGAAAAAAAAAATTGGGGAAACTATGACTGTCAGCACTCTCAATTCTGTTATGCAGATACATCTCATTTCAAAAGTTGTATTTAATCTTTTATCGGTATGACCTCACTGGTGAGCATGTCTCAAAAAAATTTTAAAGCCAAATATAAGGCTTTTAATATCCAACCCAGTGCTTGACAGCATGCGAACACTTGTAATGTAGTCTTACAAACTGGACAAGAGCAGTTGAGATCAAGGACAACGTTTAAGTAAAGTACCACATCAATCATGATGTGCCCTGAAAATATTTTTTTCATGGTAAATAAAAATTTCCTTTAGCATTCTAGTGTGTCTTCATTTTCTTTTTCAGAAAGCCACGCTGTTGTTGCTATTTCAACTGTATTATCACTTAAATATGAATTGTATTGTAAAGATGAGAGAATGAATGTTTTCAAGGATAAGATGACTAACACAAAAATACTGTACAATTTTACTTCTCATCTTAATATTGAAACTGAATTTGTCTTCTTGTTTTCCTCTTGTGTCTTTCTGTTATTTTGGAGCTCTTAATGTAACAAAGTGCTATCCACTAACCCTGATTTTAGAAATACAGTTCTGTTAGAATAGTAGAGAGTTACTTACTTTCATTCCTTATAATTCAAAACAGACTGACATTATATTTTGTTATACTGTCAGTCTCCTCTGAATTTCTCATCTGAGGCATCTGTTTAGCAGTAGCACTGCTGAGTTTTTCTTTTGGTGAAATAATCTTTGCTGCTTGTATGCAGACTTGTCCTACCTGTAGTGAGTGACTGTTTAGTGTTTAGATGCCTCCTGAGTTACTGAAATTGCTTTCTTCAAGCCCTTCATAGTGGACTCATAGAAGCATCAGGCTCACTGAAGGTAAAGCTAGGAGATTATTTTGTCATCTCTGTTTGCCAGTGAACACAGTTGTGAAATAGTAGCTCTTAGTGGTGTATACCTATGCTGCTTCTATGGAACACTGCAGAGCAGAAAAATGTTTTTCTTTCTGTATGCACATGAAAACCAGATGTGTGATTATTGTGGCTTGTATAAGCAAACATATTTGTTCTACCTTTAATCTCACTAATTCAGTACTAGTAGTAGCAAAACTGTGAGATCACAGCCCCCAGGTAGGGGTCTGAGGACTTGTTTTGTTGTACATAGGTTGCTTACTAAAATTAATTGCCAGCAATTGTCCATGTTTCTGCATTTTTGTTTTGTTATTTGAGGCAAGCAAAATTAAACATAATTGAAGTACATCTAATGTACTGTAGTCATATCTTCTAATTGCAGTGCAGATGGAGCCTGCAAGGCAGTAAGCCCTGCTTTTATTCTTCTGAGACACTATTAGAAGGATCTGCTGTAGTTTATGATAATTTTATGATGACCTCTTATTAGAAATCTGCAAGAATCTGGAAGTACTGAATTACATTATATGTAAATGAGGTACAGAAAAGCTAATATTAACAAAAATAAAAATGCATAAAAATGTTAAAGTGGAAGCTTTGCTCAAGTAGCCCAAGCTGTTGTGGAGTCCTTCTGAAATGCATTTATCATTGCTTCAATGTATTTCATCTGCAGAACCTGGTCCTGCAGTCATATCCATAGTGGAAGAATCCTTGTTTCACCGTGTTGGCTACTCATGTTCAAAAATTAACACTGTAATCCTTGGTAGCTGTAAACAGAACTGGAAATGCATTTGCAAAATATAGATAAAAACAGACACAGTGAGGAGTTTACCATTTGTATGCTGTCAGGCTGGTTAGCCAGTAGAAAGGCAGATAGGTTTTTGGGAAAAGACTGCTCTACACAGCTTATTACTAAAATCTCCTCGTAGGAAGCATTTTCAAAAAGATGGAGCCTGCTGTTTACATAATGGAGAGCAATTGTTAGTAGCCTGCTGGAAAGGACAGCTTGTCAGGATGTTGGCATTTGACATATGCTGCTTTTATTGTGAAGTGGTTTTACAGCCATTAAGCTTGGGTTCCTTGCTAAATTCTTGCAGGTGTTTTAGAATAGCATCAATTAATGCAATCCAAAGATACCAATGTGGAATTGAATGCCTACAGCAGTTCAAAAGGCCATGAGTACTCTATTCACTCAGGAGATGAATTCTTATTTTTGTTGGACTTTTTTGCAAAAGCTGTGGAAAATTTTCAGTAAAAGCTGGAGCACTGAGGAAGCAAGTGATTCACATACTCCAAGTCCTGTTTCTGAATAAAATGCTATGTTATTTTGGTCTTTGGACCTATGGAAATGTATTTCTTTGCTTTTTTGTTCCTTCTCTAGTATTCAGGGATTTGGGATTACTTCTTCTATAGAGCTTTTATATTTTCAAAAGTGATGTACAGCTTATGTGAAAAGTTGGCAAGCAAGAAGGTAGCATGCCAGCCCAAGCACTTCAGCCATTCTGTTCAGACCTGGGTGTGCATGTTGTTTGAGTGCACCAAGGGCTCAGTCCTAGTCAAAAAGGAGTGAGTCTAAAGAGTAGGTGCCACTGGGGGTGGGATTACTGGCTGTGTTTTGACACTGCTAGCACGCTAGTAATAAACCTCGTGGCAGCTACCTGTTAAACCAGATTAGAAACAGTGTGAAATCATAGCTCAGGGCTGTAGTGTGACGTGGATTTCATCTAGCAACACCAGTTTAAATACAATCCCTAGATATTATATCTTATCCATTCTCAGTTTTGCTTTCTTGTGTGCTCTCTGTCCTTTTCCTATGGCCATCAATGCTCATTTTCAGGGAATAGGGGAGTAAGCATGCAAAGGAGCCCCACCCCCCCTTTTTTTTTTTTCTTTTTTTTTTCTTTTTTTCCCCTTTCTCCTATAAGTGAGCGAGGTTATCTGCTGCAGCCCCTGAAGGTGTTGGACATAGCTGCACAGAGAAAGGGAGGGAACTCTGTGGTGTGAAGAGACACCACGTGTGTATATGTACATATGTAATGTGTGTGTGTGTATATTTATATAGTTATATGCACATACATTTTTTTTCCCCCGGCAGCAAGAACAGAAGTGTGGCTGCGTTGCTTCAAGGCCTCTGTTTAAAATGACCAGTTACTAGAGGCGCAGCAATTTACTGCACGGCACAGTCCATGTTTAAAGTTCACTGCAGCTGCCCTGCCATTGGAGAGAGTTTTGTTTTGGTGTTTTCTTTTGTTTTAACGTGAATACCGAGTGTGGCTTTAACCTGTTCAGCAAGGGGCGCCAAAACAAACACCGGGTGTTCCTGCCTGCCTCTGTGGGGGCTACCGGTATGGATGGCGGGGGCTGGCTGTGCTCTGAGCCTCTGCTGGGGAGCGCCGCGCCCCAGGCCGGTTCGGAGACGTTTTGCTGCTCGGTTTAATGTCGATGCCGCGGAATTAGTACGCAGCTGAGGGCTGCCGTGCTCAGAGGGCCCTCGTGCGGCCTGGCCTGCGTCACCTGCAGGAGCCGGCACACCCCCGCTGTCCATGTCCGGGCACTAGCAGCACGCGGAGGGTTGCGAGCCCGGAGCCGTGAGGAGGCGGGAGGAAGCTGTTTGGATTTGTGTTGTCGGCGGACGTGCTGCAGAAAAATAGGGTGTTTGTTAAAGCTCTGTTTCCCTACCTTTCAGATCGCCTTTATTTCGCAGTTCTCTGCCAAAAGCCAAAGAGTGGAGCTGCAGCTTCAGATACCCATTATTTCTGTGTAGACAATGAACTTGTGTATGAGAAGTAAGTACAGACTTTCTTTTTTTGTTTGTTTTCGTTTTTTTCCCCTGATCACTGGAATAAATCAGTCAGAACGTCAGTAATGAGAAACCAGTCTAATTGACGTTCTGTGTTTAAATGTTGCTGAGGGAAACATACTATTCTCATTATAGAGCTAATAATATGAGTCTGTCCTCTCAGACTTACTTGCTGTGATGATTTATAAGGTTTAGAATGATTTCTTGGCTTCCCATCAGGGTTTCTTAAAAATCTTTTCAGAGCCTTTGGTATGCCCAAACTTGTTAGAAGACACTGGAACATGCTGCAGCAATGTATACTCTGAAATCTACATTCAACCACTGAGCAGAAAGAGATGTCTTTAGTCACCAGAATATTAAGTGGAGCATCTAAACATCCTGGAATAAGTGAAAAAGCTGACAAAACTTTAACTCAAGATTTATGAGCCCGCTAGTGAACAGCATATGTCTTTGGATGCAATCTGGAACACTACTGATTCTTGATTTGTTTTTAACCAAAAACATACTGTTTTAAAAAGGGCTGATGAATAATTATTCTCTGTGTTTGCTTTTCTTTAGCAGTAATGCATACTGTATCTTCAATTAATTGAGGTAATTTACCATAGAATGTATAGGAACACTAGGTATATGTAGACATATTCCCAGAATATTTTGATTACTTATCATTGCCTTCATTTAAAACCAGATATTTGGGTTGGTTTTGAAGCAGGATTTCTAAACTGGTGTCCCAGAGTGATAAGGTACTGGGACTTTTTCAAATCTTGAATATTCTACTGTGTGTGGAAAACAGGATACAACTGGTTTTCCATTTAAATTAGTATACATATAAGAAGATATTTACACGCTCAGAATTATTCATGTGTATATTACTATGTCTTACTTTGTGCATCTAGCTTAAACTATCTATCTAAATAAATAAATAAATAAATTTACCCTTTCTCTGACTAGCTTCTATGGAGATTTTGGACCACTCAATCTGGCAATGGTCTACAAATACTGCTGCAAGCTAAATAAGAAATTAAAGGTAATGCTTGTTTTAGTATTCAGTATTCATGTCTTTTTAAAGAACAAAAGCAAATAGGCCAGAAGTTTCTGTTGTTAAGGTGCTTTCATGTATTCCTATTGAAGCTATGTTTTGAACATGCATGCAGTGTTCCCTTACGTGCATTTAGGGAGGAAAAAAGCCACTTGCCTTTAAAATCCACTTTCTTGTGGCAGAGAGATGTTAAGCTCCTAAAAGATGAGTTGCTAAATGGTTACAGGCAGAGTTAGATTTGTAATGGTAGATTTTTTTATATATATATTTTTTAACTTATATTCCTCTTCTGGTACTGACACCTCTTCTGTAAGAAGCAATATGTAAGAAGCAATGATTTTTGATAGTATTTTTGGCATGGTCCTAGAGAAGACTTGTCATGTTCCCACTGCATCCTTTTTTTTTTTTTCCATAGGGTTGCTTTGTAATTGGAGTCTTGTTAGAACATGGTGTCTTTATAATAGAGAGTTTCTGTATTGATGAAATCAATGACTTCAAGTTAGTTGACCTTTTACAGAAGTTGGACTATAAAACTTGCTAGGCAGATAAAAAGCTTATTAGCATTAATGTGAATCCCCATTTGCCAGTTCAAAACTGTTTAGGTCTTAAAAGTACCACTGAGCTATGAAAATTGGAAAGCACGTGGAACATAGTAGTTTAGCAAAGTTTAAGTGGGGTTTTGTTGTTTTTTGTTTGTTTGATTTGGTTTTGGGTTTTTTTGGCAGAGGGTATCACTTGGTGTCTGTAAATGGCATCAGTTTACTTAAATCCATCTTGTATTGTCACTATAGAGCTAAGAACAGATTTACCTTAGATTTAAGGCTTTCTTACTTCTGTTTACAGCATGGGTGTCATACCTTTTGGCTTTTCTGGGATGCCTTAAGTACAGAGGAATTGTCTTCGGCTGCATTTACACAAGTTGCTCCAAAAGTAATGCCTTCTGTGTATTTCCATGGAAACTGCAACCAATACAAAGAGCACAGTTCATGTATGGAACACTATTTTTCAACACAGTTGAAAAAATACCACTTGTTATGCATTTCTACTAGCAGTGAACAAGAGCTGCCTGCCACACTATCAAAATCTGCCCCAGAAGAGATGACCTGCTGTTACCACTGCTGAAACACACCACCCACTGCCTCACTGTATTCACATATACTGTTTCATCCCCATAATGAACATTCAGCAAGCATCAATGAATATAAGTGGGTACCATTTTTTCCTCATAGAACAATTCAGTGACACACTTCTACTTCAGGCACTGTTGTGTCAGACTGTTGCCATCTGTCACGTGGCAACAAAATGTAATGGGTTATTTGTGGGATGGTTCAGCCTCTGCTACCATACTGCCAACATAATAAAACAGGAGGCATTACTTTTGGAGCAGCCCCTGTGAAGTAGACAATATCGTTAATTTATGAGTAACAAGACATTTTATTTTATTTAATTTTTTTCCTGAAAACGTTAATACAGGATTGGAACAAAAAATATAAAACTAATGGGATATGTGACCCTTGCTGTGAAACTAAAGCATCAGTCTGGTTTGATGACAATGGTTGCAGTTCTTAGTGAGCTCGCAAGGTGTTCATCAGAGATTTTTGGTGAAATTTTTCTCTTCTGGTGCATAATCCTTGACAGTTGTTTACAAACATGTGTACTGCCAAAAAGTGACAACATGAACAAAGTGTGGTTGTGAAGTGAAGGATATTTCTCTTGTAAGAGAGGGTGTATAAAAGTCTGATAAAGAGATGTGATCAGATTTTTTAGTTAAATATCTGATTGCAGCCCTATGCATTCAATTTGAAAACCTGTGGGTAGTGTGTTTATATCAGCTGAAAATGATGTTTCAAACATAAATCGATTTTTTTTTTTTCCCAATCTTGAAACATATTTTCAAATCCCCTTATTGAACCAGAAAGCACAACTGCATATTACTTACTGTTCAGAGCACTGAGTTCAGTCAGTGTGTCAAAATACATGCAGTTATTCACTATCACTTGAGTCAATGCTGTGTTCCTTAGGCCTTGCTTTCAGCCAACACAGTGTTAACAGTGTGCTAATGGTTTGGGTGTTGCTGGGGACTGGGTGCTTGCCCAGGTCCTCTGTGCAGCAGTGAAAAGCTGCTGCCTTTATAGATCAGGTCAGGAAGTTAGCAGTATTGCCAGCCATGCCGAGCTGCAGTTTGGACATCTGTTTTACAGGGTGCTCTGAAGCAACAGAAGTTTATATAATTAATAGTCTCTTTCAATATATTGGGTTATTACATTGGAGGGAGGTGTTAAGATTGCTGAGAACATATTACTGCTAGTGATCTGGATTATATTTGTCTTAAGTGCAGTGAGAGAGCAACACTGCTATATAACAGAGATATTTTATGATAGTTTAGCAGTGATTCAAGTTTCAAGGGCTTTTGAGGGATTTGTCTATGATGTGTTCTGTCTTCTCAATACAAATGGTTGAAAGTAGATGAACTGAGCCTTACAGGGAAAGGAGATGTGAAACACATGAACAGCAAAATTATAATCTTGTTCATTTCTTGATACAGTCATTTTCATTGATAAAGAAGAAAATAGTTCATTACACTGGCTTTGATCGAAAAAAGCAAGCAAATGCTGCATTTCTCATAGGCTCCTACGCAGTAAGTATTAAAATTTTTACCATTACATCAAAAGGTTAAATAAATTTATTCTTTCATACTCATTTTTTAAAACAGCAAGATAGAAACACTTTTTTTCTCTTGGATAATATTGTTATTAATGTATCTTGCACTAAACTGCCACCTTCTATTAGAACTTGTAATGTCCAACAGGTATATGGATAGATTTCTTTTGTTTTTTGTTGTTTTTTGGTTTTTTCCTTGTAGTGCAATCTGTGCTCCTAGAAGGAAAAAAAAAAAAAAAAAATCGCCTCTGAAAAAAATTTGGAGTTTCATTATTTGTCATAGTTTTTTGAATTTCGAAATATGTATGCATCTTTCCCTTTAGAAAAAAAAAAAATGATTGATTTTTATTTTCTTTTTCCTTTTTTCAACAAATATTGTCTTGGACAAAGTACAGTGTATCATTTCCTTTTGCAAACATTTAAATATGTCTTTTCTTCCCCACTTTCTTCTTTTTTACTTTGAGATGATCTCTTCAGTTAACCTATGAGGAGGCTAAGGTTGTGTAGTAGAGCCAGTATAAAGCTTGGGCTGCAGATGTGCTGAGTCAGGTTCTTGACTGCAAAAATGGCTTCCCATTGCAACTACATCTGGAAGAATCAGTACTTGGTATACAAAACTGTAGCTGAGGAATAGAGTACAAACAGCCTAAGTATGAAATATGTGATGAACTGCGTTCCTGTTCTGTTTTGACTTGTAATATGGCTTGATTGTAACACACTCTCTCTCTTGTTCATTTGCTTTTGAAACAAAGTGATGACCGCTGTGTTTTTTGATGTTGAAAATCTGAAGGATCAGAGTTCATCTAGCCTTAGGTCATTGTGGTTTACCAGCTGTGCCGCTATACAGTAGTAACTGTGCTAACAGCCTTCTTGCTGCTTCCCTACTTCATAGCTAAGTCCTGTTTGTTGCTTCGCAGGTTTTCTTTGTTATCTGTTTTCTACAATAATCATATGAATAAAGAACTTAACTTGAAAATCTGCTATTTCGGCTATCTGTAAAACAGGAACCTTATGAGTGTTACTGCTGATCTTTGTATTCTTAAGAAACTGGCAACGTGAGTTACTAAATTTGTTCACTGTTAAGATATTACATTAAGTAAACAGCTGCAGCTTCCAGCTGCATATACTGCTGTGTACAGGGTTGTGGTCCTCCATGGAGGACCTTCAAAATTATATCCAAGAATTTGGTATGAGGGAAGTTATCTATTAAGATTTGATAGCCCTGATATGGTTAGATTCTCAGCGGGACCTGATTTTACAGCAGGCCGCTTCCCACCTATATGGTACTCTGGTCTCAGTATTAAATCCTCTATTGGCATCAGAGGTGGTGGTCCAGCAGGCTGCTCAATTAGTAGCTGACCTTGGAGAAACAGAGCGTCTGCAACTAGGCATAATATCCAGGCATTAGAAGAAGACAAAGTCCTGCTGGTGATTAAAACCAAGAGGCTGGAAGGACCAAAATGCCATCAAAGTGTTCCAGTGTTGCTGTCAGATTGGGTGTTGCAACACCTGGTGACAATCTACATGGGGCTGACGGAGCATAGGACAGACCTGCACCTTACAACCACATGCCTCCAGATGCCTCCATCATCGAGCACTGACATGAAGAAAGATTATGACTGACTAGCCAGTGCATATGGGAGGACTGTGACATATGACAGAAAGAGGCAAGTCAAAGCCACAGATAATTTTCTGGAGTTCAGAAATCTGCACTTATTGTATTGCCTTTTACAGGTTCAGTCTTTCAGCATTGTCCTTTAATGAAGGGAAGCACTATGTTAGTATTCATCTTCTCCTTGGGGGTAGGAAGAGTTGTCCTTTGGATAATTACGAATCATAGATGGTGAGGTAGTTCTAGTTGGATCCTGTTTTTCTTTCCAATGCAATGGTTTTTGGCTTCTGTACTACCTTTTCTATGAAGTGAGATATAATCTCTTCCCAGATTGATGCGGGAGGGATTCCAGTGAAGGAAGATCACAGACTGTTCCTCTAGGGCTTACTTTTTTTCCTTGGTGTACTTGGATGATCTTTCATGAAGAGGCAGGCTTAATTACAGTAAACAGTGCTGTAGTGTTCAGACGCACATATCCCATGTTCCTGCTTTCTGTATTGTTCTCTGTGAAGCACACAGGGGCTTAGGATCTGCACAGAATGTCTGAGAAATGTATGTGTATAATCGTAATTCCTGACTGGAAGGAAGTACATTAAGGTCATTTTTATGTAGGTTTAAGCATCCAGATGCTTCTTCTTCAGTTCAGAGTGCATAGCTTTTTGATGAAGAAGGATCTACCATTTGGTAATGCTTGTCATTATTTGAACTGAATTGGATCATTTCTTATCCCATACTGTAGAAATGATAGATTGATAGATTGTCATTCTGTATTTTGTCTTCTGTGGGTTGAATATTTTTTCAAGTTCAGTATCTGCTTTCCTTAGATCAAGGAGCTGTGTGGCATTGCATCATACTGGGGGAGCCTGGGTGGGAAGAGCAAGGAAGTAGAATGGGGAAGTAGTGTCCACAGAGTGAGTCATAAAAATAGTGCTCATCTGTGTATGTTATAAGGCCTTTGATAGCCTATGCATAGTTTTGGATTCTGCAGGAATTCCTAATTGTTTGGAATAACAGGCTACCAGCATTTAGGAATAGCACAGATACAGTAAGTGTGTGTGGTTTTTGTACTTTTTTTTTTTATTATTATTTTTTTTAATGGAATCACACTTGAACACATGAATACATTAAAAATACAATGAACTGTATGTAACTGTTAAAAGACATTTGCGTGTTTTCATAAGCTTTCAGTATTTTTACACTTAGCAGCTTGAAAGTCTATCTTTTAAAGGCCCATCAACCTGAAGTTAAAATTCCTAAGCAGTTATTTAATTTCTGTTGATAGAAATTGTAATATGTTGGCATGACTGTTCAGCATCTTTTGTCTGAATACATATGTATGTGTATATTAACTGTGTGGAGATGTGCTCATTTTGACAACTACTGCAATTGTAAAGGTCTTCATTAACTGTGGTGAAGTGAAAGGGCAGATGTTAGCGTTCTGGTTTACAAGCAAAGTCTGCTCCCAGTCTCTTCCTCACAGTTCTTGTTTTATAATGTTCCCACATCTCCCATCTTCATCTGGCTTGTCTGTCTTTCCTCTTTTGTGGAGATAGTTTCTGAAGGGGACATTCAAACTACACGCTTATTTCCTTCCCCTCCTGAATCTGCTGCTTTCTTCCAGGTGTACTTTGATGTGACAGCACAGCCTAACTCAGGCTACAGGGCTCTTCAATGTAACACGAACTTAAAGAGGAAGAACAGAGTTTCCAGTGCACTGTTATATATGTAGCTTTTAGGATATTTTAGTGTAAATATTAACAGTTTAGATCTTAGTTCCTATATTGTTCATCTTTCATCTATGCAGGTCACTCTAAAAGTAATGCCTCTATTTCTTTCCCTGGAAACTATAACAGATTCAAGGAGCAGAACAACAGTATTTGATCATGCAAATTCTCAACTACAAAGCATACTTTTTCAATATAGTTGCCTATACAGTCCATCTTTCATCATCCTGAACAGATGGAAATCAGAAGGTGCCAAATGAAAGCATCTGGTGAGTATATGGAAGGGCAGTCTAGTCAAGACTAGCAGTGTGCTCTGTGGACTTCATACTGGTATGAGCCTAGCATGATCATGTTGTAAGAGAAAGGTTGTCTCCTTTGGTGTGACACTGGAATTTGAGCCTTCAGCTTAGTCAGTATTGCAGAACTGCGGGTTTGTTCAGGTTCCAAGAAATCCAGGATGACCCCTTCCTTTCCCAAAAGGCAGTCCACATCACTTTGCCTTCTGAGGACTCCATCTTGAACCTTTTCTTCAGTGGGAAATTCACTCCCTGCGTCACTGCATGGACTACTGTTTTCACACTGGTGGGGATGCTACCTCTTGTCACCAGTAATGATGCCAGTCCTAGAAGCTGTCACTTTCAGCCTCGTATTGGTTAAATAGGTCCTGACAGACTTGCATACTGTGTTATTTCTGTTCCCGTGTAAGTCTTCGTGGGAACCACCTGGTCCAAACTTGGCAATGTTTCAACTCTGCCACCATTATTTCCAGTGCATTGAAGCTGGTATTCAGCTCCTTACACAGTTCCTTCGTTGTAACCTGCTGATTTGCATGGATGAGTCAAGCAAGTGGCTCTTCATTTCATGGTGTCACATTTGTGCATGGTCGTCTAGAATCTGGCTGTTGCCACTGCTGGTACATACCACCCACCACCTCTCTGTGCTCACATCTACTGTTTGATTTCCTTAAGCATTCAGCAAGTGTCATTGAATGTCAGCGGGTGTTATTTTTTTCTGTCTGGAGGAATTCAGTAACACCTCTTTGCTTCACATGCATTTCTGTGTCAGATACCATTTTGTCAGTTTATGCTTCTGCTGCCTGGCAGCAAAATGTAATGGAAGATAGGTGAGATGGTTCAGCCTCTACTGCCAGCTGCCTCCAACACTGTGGGCCAACATAATCAAATTGGAGGCATTACTTTTGGAGCAGCCCTCATATTTTTGTATTTTGTTTAATTTTTATGTATGTTATGCTGCATAATGGGAATAATATTTTGTGTACACATTCAGCCACACAAAGCATAGCCACATTTGTTTAGTTGGAGTTGAATGGTCACAAATTATTTGGGGTGGATAGTGTGAAGGGAAAGATGGGAAGGGGGAAAAAACACTTGTTCTTCACCTCCTGAAGAAAAACTGCTTTTCCTTATAAGCTGTCTGTGTTGTTCAGGCCTTATCACTCTACCAAAGCAGCAGTGATCTTCTGAGTTGATATCTACAGTGGCTTCTCTTGATTTTCACCGGGACTTGGCTGTGGGTGAGGAAAGTCTGCTTCTCCTACCATTGCTCCTTCTATATTAAGAAAGAAAATATATTCTGTGTACTAACCACCCAGTTACCAAGATCCCCCCTCTCCCCTTAACTGCATTAACTTAGTAACAGTGTTTCTTTTCTCAGGCCTGGCACTAATTATGTACTTGGAGGGCGACCCTCTGGGGGTACTGCCCCATGAACTGCTGTAATTCAGGTCATCTTCTCCAGGACTCATCTCTGTACTTTGTCTATTTTCTGATCTTCTTTCTTCAGGGTAAGCAGCATTTCCTTCATCCATTCTGATCCATAATACTGTTTATGACTTTCCAGTTTGATGGTGGCCTTCCTGACTGTGGGCCTAATGTGGCTTAGGAGTTGGAAGTTGTAGAAGCAGTTAACACCAGCCTACATATAATGTTGAGCTGTTATGCTTTTACTGTGGCACCTGCAGGTTATCTCTGGCTAAGATGTAGAAAAGGAGGTAAATCTGTTTAGTGGTCCAAGCTGAGTGATAGTAAATGGGTAACAGGTACAGTGCTCAAATTAGAGGTGGGCAAACTGTGTTCACTCTCAGCTGCATTTTGGTGAAGAAAGTTTATGCTTGTAATTTGAATGGCAGAGAGAAGAAGAACAAAGAAATACTGGTATTTCATACTAGCAAAAGTTGCCTTAAGTCTTTCTCTGTGTTCAAGACCTCTAAAAACTTATCTCATCTGAATGGCATTTTGGAAATCATCATAAGTTTTCATTATAACAGTTTTTCTTGCTTTTTTCTACTAAGTTCTTCCTTACTGCGTTCTTTCCAGGCTGCATTTCTGCATAGTATTGCCCTCTGGGGTTTCATCACTATAGTATTATTAGCTTACTTTCTTAGATGTTATGAAGTGCTGATGTTTCCAGCTATGCCCCTCTCAACTGTTTTAGAAATGATTGGAGGCTTCTATCTATTTAACAAACTGTGTTTCTGGTTATAAAAGTGTAGTCAGCTACATGTGCATTTCTTTAGTACAGTACTCCTCCATACACAAGCTTCCATTTCTTTAGTACTGTACACTTCCATATAAAAACTTATTATTCGAAGAAATATTGCTAGAAAGTTTAGTGTATTAACTGTCTAGTATGTTCAGTTTAGGTTTTAATAACATAACATATTTTATACTTTTATAGTAAAATTATGCATATGTGCCAGCTTTTGATGTAGAGGTATTTGTTCTGAATTGAGTGATTTGTATTTATTTGTAGTTCACAGTGGTTCAGATTATTTTAAGTGAGTGACATTTTTGGAACATAATTGTATTGCATAAAATGTGCTTGTAGGCAGTTGAAATTGAATCTTCTCATTGTTGTCATCCTTTTAAGTCAATGGGGTAAGATTTGTGGTTGAGGGTAGCAACCTCAAGTAGGTATTTCACTTAAGGGCTGACAAGGAGAATAAAGTTGCTTATTAAGCACATCATCAACATGAATTCAAAGGGCTATTTGCAGACTTGAGTTAATATGATTTTTAACAGTATGGCTTTCTTTATTTTCCCTAAAAAGCAACAAATGATATCAGGTATCTTTATTATTTGATGTGTTCTGTTTTGGGTGCAGTATTACTCTCACATGGTAACTCTTGGTGAGAACACCAAAAGTTGGTGTTCTGGGGATTTAGATTTCTACCAGGAATACTTTCCATCCTATTGCAAATAGTGTTTCTGTAGGAGCAACACTAATCTAGCAGACCCGTGTTTAAAATAGGACTGGTTTGAAAACAGTAGTATAAATCAGATAAGATTTGATTACTGCTAGAACTTTCATTCAGTGGTTGATTGTGAGTGTTCAGTAGCCTAGCCCTACAAGCTTTCCCATTTCATTGAATGAGCATTCTAGTGGCTGTTGGACTACATGGCAGTATTGACAGGAGCAGTGCATGAGAGGTTCTTGACCATTCACAGAGCTACATCCAGTCCTTTAATTAGATGTCCTAAATAAAAAGGATAATTAGAGCAATGTTAATGGTTCAACCCTAATGGCAAATTTCTGGCTGTATTTTGAAGTTCAGTAGGATATCATTTTTACATGCATAAAGAAAAAGAATTTCTAAAGAAGTAGTATGTAAATTATTATACAGGGTGAAAAAACAGTGTTACTGTGAAAGATGTCAGTTCTTTATTATAATAGTTTTCTTGAATATACTTAAGAAAAGGATTTGTAAAAGCTTTTTTGTGTGTGTGTGAATGTAGGCTTGTATGTGCATGTGTCCACACTTGTATGAGATTGTAGGAAAACATTAAAATCAATGCAGCTGTACTTTTGCATGCTTTCTTTCCAGTCTTCACAAAGCAGAATTTTCAAGTTTCTGTTAAAAAGTTGCTTGTTTTGAATGTTTGGCCTGAGGAAGGAGAGCCCTTGTGATATGATTGTAAAATTTGAATAAACTTTTCTCTGTACATACAATAATACACGAAAGTACCCAGAATACGTTAGTTTCTACTAAATAACAGTTAATTTAATTGCTTAGAATTTATACTTGCATATCATTTTATTGTACTTCATGGTGGTTGCATTATGGGCATTAGCTTCAGAAAAGAGCTTTGTGTGTGAAAAATCCTGTAATCCTGCAGAAATGTAAGTAGCCAAGCTTAGATTCAGGATGTAGTTAAATTGGTTTCAAGTGTTGTATATTTCTAGTGGTATGTCTCTTCCTATTTCATGTCCTCCCCCTTGTACACACTTCATCAGTTTACAAACATATCTGTAAGTGTATTTGTTTTCATTTTTGTCAGTTCAACATTCACATTTTCATCTTTTTCTGAAACTTCAGTTCTGTTGAGTACCTTATAAAATTCTTCTTACTTCAAACAATCCTGTCTGCTCAGAAGTCACTCTAATTATCTTTACTTCCTCTCTCATTTACTGCCTTTCACATAATTCCAGTGAAATAATTCATCCTTAAGGTTTTAGCGACCTCCTTTTCAGAAAAAGTAGCTTCCACTGACCTTGAACTATGGGGTATTTGTCAGTTTGTCTAACAAAGTTTAGGTTTGTATCAGGAGTCTGTTAAAATTGGATCTCTCCTTAAACCCTTGGTCAGTGCATTTTGGATCCCTTCATGGAGCACCGTATGGGCAATCCCAACAGCTCATGAGCGTCCGGTCCACGGGATCAGACTAGGACTAGCATGAAGTTAAAATAAATAAAAATTCCAGAAGTCTACGGTATAGATGTCAGTACTTTGTTGCCAGCTTTCAGTCTGCAGATGCATTTATGCTAGTTTACACACATTGTAACACAGGTGTGGCCTTTGCTGCTTTGATGTCTCCTGTTAGCCTGTTCTTGGCTGCTCCATGTCTCACTCCTTTAGTCCTACCTACAGTCAGTTTCTATGAAGGCTACTCCAAAATGAATGCTTCCTATTTGATTATGTTGCCTCACGATGTCAAAGGTGGGTGTTAATATTATGGCAGTAGAGGTTGAACCTTCCCACCATTTCATTACTTTTTGTTGTTACGTGACAGATGGCAGCAGAGGGTTGCTGACAGAATGGCATCTGATGTGGAAGTGCACGTGGAGCAAAGGGGTGTCATTTCTCCATGCTATAAAAGCAGCAACCATTGACAGTCATCGGTGCTTGTTGAACAAGGAGACCAAACAGTGGATGTGAGCACAGTGAGGCAGTGGGTGATGTGTTTCAGTAGTGACAGTAAGTGGCAGTACAGATGTAGATATTTACAAGTGTGGCATGCAGTTCTTATTCATCTCTGATGAAAATGCATCACTAATGTTAGTGACTGTGTTGAAAAAAGGAGTTCTGTAGATGAGAATTTACTGTATCAAATAGTGTTACTGTGTTCTTTGGATCTGTTATAGTTTCCATGGAAAAAAATAGAAGTCATCGCTTTCAGAACAACCTGTGTATGTTTGGAACCTTGTCCACTAGCAACCCCAATCCAGTTAGAGATTCATCCTTGGTCCAGCTTTCCACACATCCAAGATTTCCTGCTGGGATTCTCTTCTGATCTTAAACTGACAGAAAAGATCTTGCTTCCACTTCTGTTTTAATGGCTTCTTGTGTTGTGTTACTGCTGGGATACTTTCATTATGAATGAAGTTTCAATTTGTAGTCTTTCTCACTCAGTAAAGACTGAATGCTATTCTTTGTTTGGAAATAGACCATTTTATCACACCTGCCCAGATATCCTCCTACTAACCTGAGGTTTTTATAAACAACTTTTCACCAAGAACTTTATCCAGCAGTTTCACCCACAGTTGTCTCTGAAACTGTTCCACATGTTACATCTTATGTGTGCAGTACAGTCAGAATGTACCACAGTCTGGTTTTGTTCCAGAAAATTTTAAGAAGTCTAACTCCACTAAAGAGCTTCCTTCAGTGAATGTACTACATATTGTTTCATATGCACTGGAACTATTGTGCATTTTTGCTTAGTTAAACTTGTTTGCATTTAAAAATGCTATATCCTTGCAGTGTGGTTTTGTTTTGTTTTGTTTTTGGTTTGTTTGTTTGTTTTTTATATGTACTCTGTGATGGTAGATATTCCGGTGCTCAGAATTTTTCATTAGAAATCACATTGGCTTTCTTAAATGTGCTTGTCTGTGGTGAATGCTTATGTAACTGTGTCAAGGAATATCCATTCAGATGTGCTTCTTCACTAGTATTGTCATTTCATAACTAAGAACTAACCAGTTTTGATACCATGTGGTGTAATTTAGACTTAATTATTGTGATGTGTCCACTAGGGCAACAAGAACATCCTCTTGCTGCCGTTACATTTGCAAACATGCTGTTGTGTTGAAGCTTGTATTATTCAAGAAGATGGTAAAAGATCAGCTGAAATGTGAGAGGAATCCTTTTCCTTTGTGCTACAGGTGCTTCAAGGATTAACTAACCGTATATGCCTTTCTGTTTGCCTGTTGTACAAGTATTGCTCTGTATTACCCAGCCTGGCAGCACTGAATCACAGCTTCTTTACAGAGTGACTCATTTCTGGGTACAACCTCTGTTTTTGCTCTTTAATTACAGTTCTCTCTGTTTGTTAGTGCCATTTTATGTCTCTGGTTTAGAAGTTTTTCTGGGGCAGCACTTTCTCTGATAAGTGTGTGGCAGCTGAAAGTCTGTGTTCATTGTGCTCTGAGACATTTAATGTGACTGTATCAAAACATACAACTTGGAATTCTTTTTAACATAACCATCATGTCTACTTCAGGCAGTGAATTGTGTATAATGTATGCCTGCAGAATAGAAAGCAACTGAGGAGCAGGTCTTAAGTGATCTACCTACCTATCTATCCAAAATTTTGAAGTCTTTTTTTTAATTCTAGGTATATGCTTGCAAATTGAAATATAAACTTCGCTTATACCACTTCAGTGAAAACACAAGAAACATGCAGTTTACATTAACATAGTATATTACTTAAACAAAAAATTGTGTTGTTGTTTTTTTTTTCCCCTTTGGTTTTGCTAAATGCATAGGAGGAATGCTTAGTATTTTCAAATCAGAGGAAAAACAGGAAAGGTCACCTGTTGCCATTTGTATTTTAGGTGTCTGTTGAAGATACCTAAAGCTTTTCAAGCTTTTATTTTTTTAACAGCATCTCTTCCACCTCCCATTCTCATCTCACAGGAATGTGTGTGGGTGTGTGGAGAAGATGTTGCCAACACAAATTAGGCCATTTGTTCGAACTGGTTTTGCAATAGCAAGAAGAAAGAAATCTGTATGACAATGCTAACTTTAAAAAATAAATAAATAAAGCCAACCGGGAGCAAAAGTGATGTACAATTTTGTGGGTAATACGAATCATAAAGTCATAGGATATCCTGAATTGGAAGAACCCACAAGGCCCATTGAGTCCAACCTCTGGCTCCTCACAGCACCACCCAAAACCCTATACCTGGGAGGAGTATGCAAAAACTCCTTGAACTCCAGCAGCCAGGGGCTGTGCCCACTGCCCTGGGCAGCCTGTTCCTTGCCCCCAGCCCCGTGGTGCAGAACCTGTCCCTAACTCCCAGCTGCCCCTCCCCTGACAGCTCCATGCTTTTCTCTCTAACCATATCGCTGTCACAGAGAGCAGAGCTCAGCGCTGCCCCTCCGCTCCCAGTGAGAAGCTGCAGCCACCATGAGGCCTCCCCTCAGCCTAGCCTGCTCTGGGCTGAACAGATCCAGAGACCTCAGTTGCTTCCTTGTACCCCTTACCCTCAGACCCTGTCTTCATAGCCCTCCTTTGAACACTCATTAGTTTTGTGTGCTTCTTGTGTTGTGGCACCCAAAGCTGCAACCAGCATGGAGGTGAGGCTGCACAGAGCAGACAGCCCCTTGCCCGCTGACAGTGCTGGGCCTGGTGCACCCCAGGTATGGTTGGCCCTTTGGGCTGCTACTGTGTACTGCTGCATCATGTTAAACTTGCTGTCAGCCATAATCTTCAGATTCTTTCATGTGGGGTTGCTCTCCAACTTCTTATTCCAATTTGAACATATATCTAGAATTTCCCAATCCCAGCTGCAGAATCCAGTGCCTGCTGTTGAACTGGTGATTGTCCAGCTTTCAGCTTTGGCAAAGTCTCCCTGCTTCCCTCGAGGGATTCAGTAGCTCCTCCCAGTTTAGTGTCATCTGCAAGGTTACTTAGTATACCTTCAAGTCCCATATCCTAGTTATAGATAGGTGTTTAATTAGTACTCACTACGATTTCTACATACAAGAAAAACTGTAACAAAAAAGGCTTCTTATATAGGAGGTGTAAATAAATTTATGGAAATTTCATGAAACAGTAACTTCCTGAAGTTTTATAATGCTTAGTTAATGCAGTTCTAACGAAAAAGTACTAGCATGAAATTATAGAACCTGCTAGTAACTGCTTTGTTATTAACAGTTATTTTCTCATGGCCATGTGGGGGATATTTCTTGATTACTGGAAGATGTGATTTGCATAATAAAATAGTTATGCAATATTTCCTAAGCAGACCTTAGTGTTAGAGGATATATAGGAGTGATCAGGTGTTTCATGAGGGAAGGCCATCAATACACCTGTCGTTAGGTAGTCTCTATGATTTTTACCTTTTTCTGAGATGCTTTGATAGTGGAAAGTTTGATTTGTAGAGTCTCAAGTGTATTCGTTCTATTATTATAAAAAACATAGTTCTAGAAGCAGAATCTAGAACTATGGATTATT
This sequence comes from Excalfactoria chinensis, assembly GCF_039878825.1. NCBI lineage: Eukaryota > Metazoa > Chordata > Aves > Galliformes > Phasianidae > Excalfactoria > Excalfactoria chinensis. Next base: position 40,356,318 of record NC_092857.1, read on the forward strand.
ATTTTTCCTTTATGACATCTGGATTTAATTACTGAACACAGCTTCAACAGTATGAAGGAGGAAGTTCAAGATCTAGAATAATGCAAGTGTACTGCTATAGGAAAATCAAAACATTTAGAAGTTATTATTTTAATCTTATCTTTTGAGCATTGTGCACTGTTTTGTAGAACAGATAATTCATACATTTGCCGGTATCTTCACATTAGTCTAAAATAAATGAAATTTGGGAAATCTGTACATTTTGCTTGAGAATATGTGTTCAGGGTTTACCAGTATTTTTTATTGCTTTGTTTGACTTTATTATGGCACACTTGTATTCTTTTGCTCTTCATGGAGGTCTTTCCCAGTGCTTTTGAGCTCCATGGTACTTATGTCTTGTGTATAAAAACAGTGACTTTATTTCTGTGAATCATAAGATAATTTTTCCCTCTTTTCCCATAAAAACAGATAATATATCTGAAAGAATCACCGGAAGATGTATACAAGCTTGTATTAGCTGGCAGTGTTTCATATCTTCCTTTCAGGTGAGTAATAATATGTTATAACTTTCTGTAGCTCGATATTTTGAAGAAGAATATAGTATTTAGCAATACTACTTTTTTCTTTCCATTTTGCTTTGTTGCTTTATTGTTGCTGTTGTTTTTACTATAGTTTAAAAGGATACAGCTTGATTCTGAGTGCAGGGGCCTAGCATCTGATTCTGAAGTTTAACAATGCAAAAGGTGAAGAAGCTGCACTATAAATTACACACTCTTTGTTGAGCTTTTTGATCTACATTGCTTTCTACTTGGCATTGTTTTTATGCTAGTAGTTGACTGTTAAAAGTCAGAGTACCTTCCAATAATCACGCAAGACTTATGATACTTCTAGTACTCATTGTTATTTCCTTTAGCAAATGTGTGAAGCAACCTATGAATACTTCTGTGCCTAAAGAATTCTGCCTAGCCTCTTGATATTTAGCATAACTTTGAAGTATTTATTTTTACCAATGAGGAAATATATAAATCCACTGGTTTGTTATTGCTTGACCCTGAGGGAATGTAATTCTAGCCTTTTCTTTCTGGTATATGCTGTGCAGCTTAATTTACCAAATAAAGTTGATTCATCATGCATAGAAAAAATTTCATAAATTCTTCAAAGAGGTGATCCTGAAATTTGGGTCAAACTAACATTCCATTGGCTGCCTCTGTGCAGAAAAGAATGGCCAAAAAACCTTTTAGAATGCAAGTTTGCTGTCTGGTTTCTGGTGATTAATTCAGTCCTTGCCTGTTTGTATTTTCTAGATCCTGTCCAAGGATTTGAATTGAATTTGATTTGAATTTCCTTTACTTCTTCATAGTAAAAGTGTGTAGTAGTACCCATCTTTATTTTCATGTTTCCATCAGCCCATTTCTATTTTTTTTTTGTTTTTTTGTTTTTTGTTTAATTCCCAGAAATAAAAAGGCCCCTTTAAAGACCTTTGTGTTTTTAAAAATCCTAAAGATATATGTGGATAGCTGAGATAGTAGCTTTTCACTCAGGTCATACACAATGCCCAAATCCCCGTATGATCACTTTGACAGCCCCAGTGGAAAAACAAAACAAAACAAAACAAAAAAAAATATATATATATATGTTATTTAACAAGAATTATTGAGAGCTGACTTCTGAAAACATCTAGTCTCCAGTATCATACATACAACATGCTGAAGTTGCTAGCAATGTTTCCATTTTCTTGAATTCAGGAGAACTTACTATTGAATTCAGATCACTCTCTCATCTTCATTTCTGCAAAAAGCATTACCTTTCAACAGAATAACAGAAAGTTATGTAGTTAGTACTTCTGGTCATTACCAACAGGAAAACTTGCTAACACCATGCAAAGAATGCTTTCCACTTACTTGAAATATGCTCTGTTATCACCGTCTCCTGCAGATTTTTTTTTTTCACCTTCACACGTAGTCATTAAGGAGAAAAGAATAGAAATAAATTGTAGAGGCAGACATTCAGGTTCTTCAGAACTTCTTCCTCCTTTTAGTTTGCATTTGAAGATGGTCTGTTTTTTACTTTTATGTAACAGTAATGATTTCCTGTATTCTGATAAGAGCTGCATGTTTTCAGAAGTAGCTGTTCTGACAAGATAAAATATAATCTGATATTGATTCTGTTTATTTTTTACATGACTGAAGTATTCTTGTCGAATGCTTATTTGACTGTGCTTATGGAGTCTAGTAATGGTTATCTACCAAGAACATGCTATTTTTGCAGTCTTGTAACATACCCATACAAATACCTATCTTGACTTCTTTTTTTAAAGTAGGTACTATTCACAGATGTTAAATGCATTTGTGAAGTGTCTTTTTTCTTTAAATGGAATTCGAAGAAGAAGATTGCCCTGTATTATGGTTTGATGTTTTTAAAGTGAACTTCAGATGGAAATGTTTTAAGAGTGTATGTTACAGTGTGATAGCTCTTTAGGCATTAGTATTAGCCATAGGGAGTTTCTGTTATTTTTCATATATTTCTGTTCTTTGTTGACATGTACAGTGAACATGTCACATTTAACAAAAGATATAACTGGAGTAAGGAATTTTCTGTGTTGTTGTTATAAGATACAAGAGGGGAAATTAATAGTTTGACATAATTATTTTGCTATACTGTAAATTGTATTTATCTTCTAATGTTGCTTTAGAGAAATATCTTTTGTATTCGATTGGATTTAAACAGGAAAATTTTACAGTTTTGATCATCTTATGTTATAGGGACGCTTCATTTGGTACTTGCAGTTTTCACCTAACATTGCTGGATTGTTTTCACGCAATAAACAAAGTAAGTTAAACAGTATTTTTTTTTTTAGTGTGAGACATGAGGTAATTGCTGCCCAGCATAAAAGGGGGGCTTTGAAAGCTAGGATCTAATTAGTCTGTTACAGCTACAATTGCAATTTTCTGATTGTTAGCAGCTTGTTAAGTATTACGCATTGTAACAAAATTTCTGGATGGAACAGTCCTAGAAGTGAACTTAAGTACTCAACTAGGAAAGTTTATAAAGGGGAAATGTTGACTTCCATTTAGTTAATCTTTTCAGGATACTTGTTTGTACCTCTGATCCATAAGAGCTTCCTGGCAGTTTTTTCATATGACCCACTGTTGCCTTTGAAAGAGGTTATGAATTCTTTATTGATGTTTTTTAGGCATTTTCAGTATGCAGTTGTAACTTGAAGTTTTGCTTCAGTATTGTAAATGTGACAACGTTAAAAGCTGATTTTTTTTTTTTTAATTTTTTATCATAACCTTGTGTCTTGTTGAAGTACATTGGTGACTAATGTGTCATTTTAGAACAAGGAGAATTTGAATGCGCTCTTTTTCATCTATATGAATATTAAAGTGGGGAATTCTGTGGCTCTCCATTCCATTACTGCTTCTTTTCCATTATGAGTGTCTCTGCCAACTACCACTGTTTCTATTGCATGAGCCAACGTCTTGTAGTTTTGAGATTTTTCAGGTGTATTTCTGTGTTCCAACACTGGCTTCTCCTTTGCCAAGAGTGGTGGATTGCTATCTTTTCAATACTGGTGAACAGCAAGGAAAACCACAATGGGCTGTGCAGTGAGAGAGGAGATTTGAATTTAATATTCAAAATCTATGGTGTTTTGAGATTGTCTTCGTTTGCTCTTTCTGATTTAATAAGTGATAAACTGCCAGTTACCAGTAAATATAATGGCTGTAGACAGTAAGGAGCATGAAGTACCACACTGATTTCTCTTTACTACTATGGGCTTAGTCTTTCTGCAGCCAGTTCTTAATTAGTGAAGATATTAGAATATTTATAGAATAGTATCCATACACAAAAATATTTGTAATCTTTGAATGCAGACTTCAGAATATACCCATAGTTGAAATAGGTAATGTTTGCCACTTATTTTTCTCTTTGACATATCTTACTACTAGCAGTAATAAAAAGACAGTACACTTACAAAGTGTGAATTCATAACTGTCCTCACTGAGATGATGTTGTTTTTGTTAAAAGTTGTATTCTGGATTCTAGGCTTTGCAGTATGGTTTTCTGGATTTTGATGAATTTGATGTAAATGAATATGAGCATTATGAGGTACGTGTATCAGTTTTCTTATTTGTTTGCTATTAGTATGATTGTTTATAATACGTGCTATCTGTTTGTAGTATTACGTTCCATTTCTGTTTTGCCTCTTTCAACTATGATTATTAAATATAGGTGAGTGATCAGAGAGAGAGTATTAAGAGTCAGATGTAAGCATAGTCAGCCTTAAACATAGTGGGGAAAAGCAGAAAACAACACAGAATTAAATACTTTTTTTTCCTATATTTTTATTAAAACCTTGGAAGATGGTGGGGGAGAATCTGTTCCTTGGCCATCTTTTAAATGTCTTGCATATTCATGAGCAGTTACTGTAGGCAACTTGAGGGCAGACAGGCCCAAGTCTAACTGATTTCTGGAAAACTGTGCATTTGTGAACACAAAGCAAAACTATATTATCATTCTTTAAGGTAAAGAAGACAGGACTGGGAAACTCAAAGCCTCCAACATTCTGTTTGAAGTGTAGGAAATTAATATGAAGATAAAGGACTACAGTGTCTGAATATATACAGTCTCAGAAATGCAACACTGCTAATTATCTGTAAAGAGAAAATTGGGTATTCTTACAATTTGAAAAATCATGCTTTAAATAATGAAGAAGATAAAGATCATGGGTTACATACCTGTACAGACTTTAGAATTGGAAATGGCTCTTCATCTAAAGCATATCAGTGGCATTGTTCTAAAACTGTAATTTAGAAAAGGGAAAATACAAGCAAGAAGAGTGAGATTAAGAACAAGTGACAACTTCCCGATGAAGCAAAAAGCAGGTCACTAACACACCTTCTTTGACAAAAATTTTACATCACGTCTATCTAGCATGTGTTTTGAAACAATAAGGAAAAGCCTGAAAATACAGGGATAATGATAAACCAAGCATTTTCTCTTGACAGAGAGCAGAAAATGGAGATTTTAACTGGATAATACCAAACAAATTCATTGCCTTCAGTGGACCTCATTCAAGAAGTAAAATTGAAAATGGTATGCTTAAAAAAGGAGGTGGGGGACACAAGCCCACTGCTTTCTTAGTTGGTTGCTACCAGTAAGAAAAAGCTTTAAAAATTGTTCCTCAAATAGTGTGTTTTTTCCTTGGCTCTGTTTCTTTCATAAGAACCCTGACAGTAAAATTTTAATGCTTGGTTTAATTGCGTCTCATCTAGGTGGTTATTTTAAAATTCCATTTTCAGTTAGAGTATTTCTTTGTGTTTATCGTAAGTTTTATTTTGAAAGTGTTTTCATCTGTTGGTTTTCAGTCTTAATTTATTCTGCAGTTTGAGCCTCATCCTTCTTCTTCCCCTGCGCTTTCTTTCTTTCTTTCTTTTTTTTTTTTTTTTTGAATAGGCTATCCCCATCATGCTCCAGAAGCTTATTTCCCATACTTCAGGAAACATAAGGTCACCACTATAATACGCCTCAACAAAAAAATGTATGATGCCAGACGTTTTACGGATGCTGGATTTGAGCATTTTGACCTCTTCTTTGCTGATGGAAGCATACCTAATGATACTATTGTTAAAGCATTTCTAAATATTTGTGAAAATGCTGAAGGTGTTATAGCCGTTCATTGCAAAGGTAAAGTGTACAAACAATTTATATTACAAGTTACAGTTTCTAAGATATTTCTCAACTTGTGGTCCCTTCCACAGCCCCATTACAATTATGTAATTCCATTATATCTAGTTTCTGACAGCTCTGCCAAGCAGCAGCTTTTCTGTGCACATTCTTTATGTGCTTCTCTTCTACTCTTTGTCTTCTAGTTTTTTAAGTTCCATAATAGTCTTTCCAAATGAGGTTGCTGGAGGTAAGCTTGCCAATATTAACATCTCTTTCTTCTAGAAAGTGTTAGCACTTTCAAAAGATACTTTTGATCTGGAAGTTAGAACAAGGGTTATAGTTATTTCTGAAAACACGTGATTAAATACATCAAGTTATAAATTTTTAAAAGTATCAGTGGAGCTTTTTGAGAAAAGTTGTCATGAAGTACTGGAGTTCCTACAGAACCATAAAAGTCTTTATCCCTCAGAAACCCTCAATACTAGCAGTGCTGGGTATCTTTGAATGTCTGTTCCTTGGCTGTCTAACTTGAAAGGAATGCATACTGAGGGCATGCTCAGTGTAGCTTGAATGTAGCTTTCTGAGGCAGAGAGATTTCTGTGGTTCTGCACAGAATCGTTATCCACACCAAATAATGATTGAAGGAGAAAGGTATTTTCTTAAATGGTCCTGGGACCTTCAGAGGCTCAGTTTTTTTTTTCCCCCAGATCTTCACGTGCTGTATGTTTATACTGTAAAGTAGACATGATCAGAACAACGTAACTATTACATGTATGTACACTGCCTACTAGGATGTGAAATCCAGGCATATCATTCCTTTCCTTTTCACATTTGTCCACGTAAATGGTTCCATTTCTAGGGCCAAATAGGAAACTTTTCTAGAGTAGTCCTCTTTTTGGCAAGTGCCCAAACTTCCTTATTGCTTTTCCTCGGGAATAAAAAGAAGAGCAACTGATGTTATTGCAATTTTTGATCAATTTGCAATTAAAGTGCTTTGTGAATTTCCTGAAAAGGCATCTGTCCTGTACCTACATAAAAACATTGTCATGCCCATTTATGTAAACAACCTATATGCTTTTGTGTGTGTGTAAATATAGATATACTTAACAGATACTAAAAAACACTTAATGTGTTATTAACTATATATATAAGGGAAAAAAATTAAAAGGTAGGTTGCACTTCGTGAGTTTTACCATCAACAAGCTTAACTAATAAAATAGGTTTTTAACTTTTTCTCTGAGTAACAGTGTCCATAGCTGCAGCAGCCTCCAGATGAAAATAAGCATATAAGCCATCCTTTTATCTTACACAGCTGGTCTTGGACGAACTGGCACACTTATTGCCTGTTATATTATGAAGCATTATCGAATGACAGCTGCTGAAACTATTGCCTGGATTAGAATAAATAGACCAGGTTCAGTGATTGGACCACAACAACATTTCCTGATGGAGTAAGTTGGTTGACTACAAGTAATTTTGAAAATAGATCTAGTAACGTTTTGTGCTTTTATTATTGTATCCTTAAATTTTGTTTTGTTAATTTGTTGGTTATGGGGTTATTTTTCTATACCATGATAGGAAACAGCCAGAACTTTGGACAGAAGGAGATCTTTTCCATGCAAAATTGAGACGAAACTGTAAAATGGGTGTAACAAGAATCCTGTCAGGAGTAGGTCATATTTCAATTAATGGTGTTAGAAACAGGAGAACCATCCAAAACGACACCGAACTGGTAACAGTCTGAATTTCTTGCTTTTGTGAGAATTGTGAATGCTGCTGTGGATTTCTTAGATTCTAAACAAACCTGTGGGTACAATAGAACTATGTTAGCAGATATTACTTTATGGTTTGCATTTTTTATGTCAAGACGTTTGGAGATAAAAATGCTATGGACAGGCATTATGATTTGAAAAATGAAGTGCAGTACATAGGCAGAGTAGGAACATTATAATCCTAGCTGAATCTTGCAGTTAGATAAATATGAGAACAAACAATATTGGAACTTAAAATTTGCAGTCAAAAATTCTGTAAGTGTGTTTTAGATCACCAGTTATATTACTGTATTGCGTTCTTTGTTTTGAGGGGAGGAATGAAAAGTTTTTCACTATTTTGAACTTCGAAGCAATTACAACTTCTGTACAACTTTTTGAAGCTGACTACTTTTAAAGAAAAAAAAGAGCAACTTTTTAAAAAAGGTGGATAGTTGAGGGAAATGACAAGTGAGTGTTTATTGTGCCAAAACAGTGATTTGAGATGTGTTTCCAATGTTTGAACACTTTGATGCATGCAATTACGTGACATCATGGGAAATAGAGCTGTATTTATTTAAGTGAATTTCTTTCAATTTTATGCTGGCAACCTTTCTTTTGGAGATAATTCTAACTTTATGATTTAAAGTAAAGTTAATTCTTTCTAAGTGTATACATTTTAATCTTGGGTTTTTTCCGTCTTATCCAGTACAGTGATGAAGATGAAACAGACTGTATAACACAAGGTGATAAGCTTCGTGCTCTGAAAAGTAAAAGAAAGGCAAAATCTACAACCACATCTCCACTAAAGTAAGTCAGTTTGTGAACGCATAAATGCCAGAAATACTTTTACTCTCTTCTTTATGCATTTTTACCTTAGCACTCATAAATTTGTTGACAGGACTGATTTTGCTCATTTAAAATAAGCCTGAGATTAACCTTTGTCCTAAAAGTTCTGCTGACTGCATTAAGGAAGCAGGAGAACTTGGTTGAAGAGCTGCATTATTCACTTTCTTTCTGTGTTGATCTTTGACTCCAGTGCTCTGTGCTCTGTAAATTCCTGTAGTACTTATGAATGCTCTATGCTAGTAATTTCTTATTCATTCCTGTGGTATTATAGCAGTGGAAGAATACGAGTGATTGGTGGTGTTTGATTGCTTGAAACATAGTGTGTTCTTAGTTTTGCCAGTTTGGGGCCAGTTGAAATAAAAATCTTAAGCTTAGTTTCATTTCTTTCTCCTTGGAGAACTTTCTCTAAATCCTGTGGACTTTGGGATAATGGCTGATAGACAGGAAGGCAGGTAGTAGCAGTATTCCAATAAATAAACTCTAAGGAGACCTGTTCTGTCTTGGAACCTGGTATGTTAGTCTTCTTATTTAAAATAAGCATGAAAAACCACCTGTAAAATGAAGTTTGTAGGCAGCTGTTGTTTGCATCTGTTGTAGACTGCAGCAACTGTAGATGGAAGAACTTTGTCTCCCCATACATAAACTGCAAGGGAATGCAAGACGTGACAGACATATCTGAGATCTCATTTGTTTGCTATGAAAGAAAGGGTGACCTCCGGCTGGTAGATTTTTGCAAACATTACACTACTGGAATTACAGACCAAAGGCAACTTGGCTTTTTGTATGCTATATTTCTGTAGGGATTATGAGGCAAAATTCATAGCTATCTATGGTCCAAAAAGTGTCATCAGACTTTTAGGGAAGTGAAAAGTGCATAGTAAAGATATGATAAAGTTAGAAGAGTGTCTTTGGATAGCCTCACATGTTGCTGTGTAAGAATTTGACTTTTGTTTTGATTAAAAGAATCTCTGTCATTCACAGTCATCATTTGCACAGACAACCATATAATGAACAATATAGAGAGAAAAAAGCCTGTACGAACTGATTTTTTTTTTTTTTAAATAGAGAAGTCAGACAACAATACAAAACAAACAAACAAACAAAAAAAAACCACAAAACCCACCTCAGTGTATTCAAACAGTACAGTAAAAAATGGCTACCTTGCACATTATTTTCTAAGGCATATATTGCCTTTATTTCTACTTCCTAATAGTTTTTTAATATGTGGTACTTGAAGTCATATAATAAAGTTTGTGAAAAGTCTCAATTACAGTGTATTCCTTAGAATGAATGTTGACTGGGTAATTTAGGGCTTACAGTATTTTTGCATGCATATTGGCACAGGGAGGTGGTATACTAACAATGAATTGGAATTTCCTTTTTACTGTTTCTTGCTGGAGGTGCTTTTATGGTTTGCAACTTGTACTGAGATAATGTGATGACAGAGTATTACTGTTACTAAACCAAAATACCAGTAGGGATGTTTAGCTGCCTTACCAGAATTAGAAGTCCTCCATACCTAAACAGCTCTGAGCCTTTTTCTGTTTTAGTTCAGAATCTTAAAAATTAGTTAATGGTACTGAGAAATCGATTTTGTCTAAGCAAACAAAAAGAAATTTCTAAATCCTGTACGTAGTTTTATTTCAGAGAGAAAACAAAATAATTGCTACAACAAAAAACACAAGCAAAATAAGAGCACCAGAAGCTGAGAGGTTTGGTCTTTTGAGGGCTAGAAGCATTACTTTGAGTCACAAGGGGTTTCTGTATAGCATTTTGAAGATGGTTGTATGAGCTTTATGTGATTTTTGCGAATGGATGCTTTGTGTATGTTCCAATGAGCAATATGTTATACCTTTGGCAAATGGAATATCAGTTAGCTTTGGCACTTCTGAACACAGGAATGTAATGCACCCTTGCTGTCTCGAGTGTTCACAAATAGTTGCTAGAAAGTGCTTTGGCTCTGATCTAGTATTTTTGTATCAAAACGTGGTTGTGAAGTAAGATCTATTGGTATAGGCAGCTCAAACTGCTTTAGAGTTGGCTACAAATTGTCTAGAATGCATTTATTTTTGAACTATTGACAACTTTCTTTGGAATAGATGACCTCAGTGAGGATTTCAGAAATTTTGTTTTGCTTCCTGTAACACGCAGATACATTTGACAAGTTACAGCTGCATGGATTCATATGGAAAGTAAGAAAATGGTTGACTAAGATTATGAAGCAGTATGCTTTATGAAGAACTTGAAACAAGCTGAAATGCAGCAATAGCTTTTGCTTTTGAATTTTTGTTCATCTTTTCCTCCCCCTCCAACCCCTTTTAGATGGCTCCTAGCTATGCTGGTGTCTACACTGTGTAGCATTGTCATCTGGTGGATTGTATGTGGCTCCCTTCTTCCCAGCCTGCTATTCTGTCTAGATGGTTTAAGAACATAGTAACCATCAGGACCCCCTGAAAGAGAGCCACTGTGTAAGTGTCCCATTCCATTTCTCTATAATAGCTCATGCTTTCTGTCTAGTATGTCTCATAAATGCATGTTTTCACATCATATTCCTTACTGGCTTTATTCCGAGAGTAAATTCCACTGCTCTTGCTTTGTTGCAATTTTGTATATATTATTTGAAATAATTGAGTGATTCTTATGGCTGGCTTGCAATACAAAAGGTGCAGAGCTTTTATAATTAGGGTTATTTATAATTTTGAAGCTTTTCTTCTCTGCATGCTCCTGCAAATAAGTAGAACTATATCTGGAAAAAAGAAAAAAAATAAAACTGGTTTATAATACGATCCTCCCCACTGCATATTGCAAGTGAAGATTTTAGCTCCATTTTTACTTAAAAAATCATAAACTTGCAAAGGTGCTTAATTTCCTAAATGATGATATTATTCATGTGCAATACCAGGAATTAGAATTAGAAGTGGCAGGGTTTTTTTTGTTTTGTTTTCTTTTGTTTTGTTTTTCTTTGAACAGATTGTAGTATTGTGTCACAAGAGACAGTAAATTTTTACACTTTTTGACCTTGTAACAGAAGATGAGACAGGTTGCAAGCATTAGGTCAAGGCTTACTTATTTACTCAAACAAGCTATTTCCGTCTTTTGTTCTTATCTATTTTTATAGAGTATTATAGGAATAGTTTAATACCTTCTTTCTGTTACTCAAATTCAGGAGTTAAATCATTAAAAATACATTCATTACTTGAGTACAATTTGTACTCTTTTCTCCACTCAGCTTTTGTCAGAGTGATTGCAGCCACTTTTTACTAAGATAGTGCAATATCTTCATCAATGGCAACTTTCACCTTTTGGCCAAATAAAATTTCAGCTGCACACAGAACTTTCAGGAAACTCAAAACAGCTTCTTTCTGTTTGCTTCTGTGTCTCTATGACACTGCTCCACCACTTCTACTACACCCAAAATAAAATGTTTACTTCAAGTGAATGCTTGAATATTCAGTGCTCTTAGAGAAAGATCAGGAGCCTTGCAGCCACACAGAAAAAAAGCACAGAAATAATTTTGTTTAAGTAAGTCAGTCACTGAAAATAAAAACTGGGGGAATTGGTGACTACTTTGTTTTTCCACTAGCCTTAGCTGAGGTCATTTTAATCTAGTCTTCTGCAGAAACAAAACAGAACATAACCGAAAAACAAAAACAAACCCTTAAAGATCAAATTACTTTTTTTTCTTTATTTTTTTTTTTTCCCATTGGTACCAAGCTTTGCCAAAGAACACACTAAAATGAGGCTTATTCTGAAAGTTTTATTTGTCAGTGTAGCATTAAATCTTGTCTCAGTGTTTTACAGAAGTGAAGCTCAGATTTCTAAAGGCAAACTGAAAGAATAAATTTTGAACAGCATCTCAAAGAAATGGAACATTCTATTATTGTTTTCTTGTATTGTAGGATCAGTTTCATTTGTCTTCCTTTCTTTTAATATTTCTGTGTTCCGTGTAAAAGCTCCTTTGCTAAGGAGAAAGTAGGTAGCAGGTAGGAGAAAAGACTATTTGATGTTAGTAAATATGTTATTATACTAACAATTGAGCTACTGGTGCCACTGCCTCCTATTCAGAATTGACAGTCATGCAGTGTTGTTTTATGTCCTAGAATAGAAAATACTTAAATTTTCCTTAAAAGCTGAGCTAACATTCTCTGCATTTCACAGCTAGTATCTGTCATGTTTTAAGAGACCAAGTTATCAGTCAGATGATTCAGTCATCATTTTTAGCTAGTCTGTCAGTTCTGTAAGCTGTTTACCTGTAGATGGAAGAGCTAATTATCAGTAACTTACAGGAGTGTTACATATCTCAAGCCAGCCTTCCTGAAAATCAAAAGGTGGTGAGAAAGCAGTGTTCTATTTGACAGTGTAATGGTTTAACCCGGCAACCAGCTCAGCACTGCCCAGCTTCTCAATCACTCAACCCCAGCAGCACTGGGAAAGAAAATTGAAAAGGTAAAAAAAGTACCAGAACTTGTGGGTTGAAATACAGTTTTGTAGGTGAAGCAAAAGCTGTTTGTGAAGGCAAGATAATGCACTTTGTCCCATCAGCAGCCAACATGTTCAGCCTTTTCCAGAACAGCAGAGCTCATTGCACATAGCTGTTAGTTGGGAAAGCAAACACCATCATGCCAGGTGTCCCAGTTACTTGTTCTTTGGCCCAGTTTTACAGTTGAGCATGATGTGATAGGTTATGGGACACTTATTTTGCCTGTTTAGGTCAGCTCCCCTGTTTTTGTCCCCTTCCAGCTCTTTATGCACCTCTAGCTTCTTGCTGGAAGAGCAGTGGGAGGAGATGAAGTGTTCTTTGCTCTGTGCAGCACTGCTCAGCAACAACTTAAGTATCAGTGTGTTATCAGTGTTATTTTCATCCTAAATCCATAACATATCACATGCTAGTTACTGTGAACAAAAGTAACTCTTATCCCAGACAAAATCAGGACCTTATAAAGTAGTAACCTTGGTAAAACTCCCACCAGGTGGTCAGAAAAGATGTGTTCCGGTGTAGTCTCTCTTCACTTTATCCCTTCTTAGGACATTTTAATCAATTATATTTTTGTGAACTTTTTGTGTGCACCGATTTTCCTGAAATTTTCTGGTGTTTGGCTTGGGTTTGTGAGTTGGACTTTTATGCCATAGTATCATAGTATCGTGCGAGTTGGAAGGGACCTTAGAGATCATCGAGTCCAACTCCCGGGATTCGAGCCCTCTAGTGTAGCAGAGCGGCAGTTATCCACTTGCGCCACAGGGGGGATTCGAACCTGGGCCTCCAGTGTTGCAAGCGGCGGTTCTAACACCGTGCGCCACCGGGGGCACACAATGTGTTATGTTATGGCCATGTTGTTATGTATCCCCTCCTCTTTCAATTTAAATGATAAATTGTGAACTATTTAGAAGTTGGTGTTACTGACCCAACACTATTACATCAAAGCAGGTTTTGATTTGTTTGAAGACCAGTATATTAGCTTAAAGAGAAGTGGTATGCAAGCTAGTGTCATGTTGGAGGATGTATTAGGTTCAGAATTAGCAAGTGATGCTAATGGAAATGAAAAATTCATAGCATGCATATTTTAATAGCTTGGCCATTAAAGCATCTTGTAGCATATCTTCAGGATTTTTCTTTTTTTTTTAAATCATATTTCACTGAGATGAGGAATATTTTGTACGTCAGATGCATTTTCTTCTGGTATTTCTGTAAGTTAATTGTTCAGCTGTACAATATGACATGCTATTTTTCATTAATAGTTACCAAGCAGTAAATAGGTGCCCTGAGAATCATGTTCTTTATGAAACACATCTATGAAACCAGTTCTCAAATGAGGCTGCCAGTCTAATCACCTATTAAATCAAAATTCTGTACATTACAGGTAATGCAGCTCCTAAGCTGAAAGCTGGGTCTTAAGACAGAAGTGAGTGCTTAGTAACACCACGTCAGACAGTGGTGCAAATGGGAATTTGTTTGTTTTCCTTGAGGTGCTCTGAGCCTTCAAAGGCAAAAGTTTTAGTCTGATTCCAACCTGTTTCTCTGATCATTTAGCAAAAGCTTTGTTAAGAGGAATTTCGACTGGATTTTACTCTCTTGGGCTAGCTGCATGATGTTTTATATCACTTGGCTGTAAAAATGACGTAACTTCTGTGCTTTAAGTTGGCTCTAAGCTGATCCCATAGGATTGCTCCTCTCCCTACCTTTTGTTAAATACAGTAGTTTTAAGAGGAAGATGCTGTAGTTGACTTGATCTTAAAGTTGAGTCATCTATGGTGCATATTTTTATAATTCATAGTCCAGTTTTTCTTTTCTTTCTTTTTTGCGAACACACAAAATCACATGGAGTGTAAGGACTTAGCTATGATATGTCAGAAAGATAGCATTTATGTGCTCATGAAAGATTATTATCTTATTGCTTCACAGCATTTTAGTTCATATTTAAACGAGTATATAGGTTTAATCTAGATGAGTATATAGGTTTAATCTATATACACTGGCTTCTTTTCTAAGCTTTTGGTGTCTGGAAAAAAAGACACTATAAGAAAGTGGTAATAATTAGATAATGTTCCAATATTAGCTTTCTTTTAGATGTACATTACATGCATTCTATACTAAGAGACACTGTATGCATATATTTACGGAGAAAACATGTTTTTTTTTTACATACGTCTGTCTGCATAAGAAGTAGTTAACCAGCATGCGCCATGATACAGTCATACTTTAAGTGATGAAAAGTCAAGAGGATAAGCAGGTTTTGTATCTGTTAATTCAGTCCTGGAAATCACTGGTGGCATAGGTGAAGGATGTAATGTTGACTTCTTTTCACTGTTGGCATCATTTGCAAATTTTAGTTCAAAGTGCAGTGCTCCAAATTAGTTCATGTTGTACAACAGCTACACTGAAAAGAGAATGTTAGGTTTTGATATTAGAACTTACTAGAGTTGCTTTATCAGAACAATAGAAATTATAAAGTGAAATTTAAGGTTTTGAGCCCTTTCACCCTATACATGCAAAGAAAACAGATTTTTGGTAGAAGAACTCAAGTTGTTTGCTGCAGCGTGATATGATTTTGTAGGCACTTGTATTCTATTTTCAGCCTCCCATATAACTGGTTCCCTTGACTTGAAAATTGTAGTGCTTACCGTGGAATTTGCATTGCATTTTAATAGTCCTTGCTGTTACAGTATTGCAGGTTTGGACTTCTGCAAATCAAGGTGCAAGTCTGAAATATTAGAAGAGTCTTGTTCATATAGAAATTTAAAGTACATGAACTGTGAATCATTTTCCAAACAATATAGAAGTAGTAACTTTGTTTACAGCTAGGTTGCTGATCATTTTTACTGCTGTAAAATGGAAAAAATATACTACAGAATTGATTTTAGATGAAATTATGCCCTTTCAAGTACATTCGTGTATTCCAGTTCTAGTATAAGCCCGATATAAAACAGTAAATATACAAGTTTTTCTTTTCCTGTTCATATTTTCAGTAGCTGCTCTTGACAGGTAAGTATGTTGTATGAGTACAAAAGTACTCATATATATTTTCTCCCATGAATACTTGTCCACTTCTGCTCCAGAACTTATGTTTTATGTTTATATATAGGATTCTCAGAAAGCAGGTTTGTTGGAATATTAAACAACCAGGAAGCAGCTTATTTAATTTAATGAAACTTAGATTGCGAATTGAATGCAGTCTACTAACAGAGAGTTCTCAGTGAAGCCACTGAGAACTGAAATGCGAATGCCAATAGAGGAAGAAAAGAATGTATCCTGAAGTTACATTAATGTCTACAATGATGCGTATTTTTATAGTTAGAAGCTTGCAGATTGAAGGACTAGAAAGTAGTTGTACTAAATATATACCTCTAGACTGCTGATATATGTGAGTTGTCGTTATTATTATTTTTTTCCCATAGGATCATAATTTTACTGCAAGTACTAAGGAATACTGAAAATGTGGTTTCCCTACAAGCAAGCTGGAGGATAGCTAAAAATAATTATTTGCATTTCACAGTTACTTTGTGTTACTGGTGTTGATGCTATAAGCAACACTATGATTTTCTTCCTGTTAAAGAAATAGTCAGAATATTGCCCTAGAGTCCTCAGGAGAAGCTGCTAAACACAGCCAGCATTTGAGAATGGTGTGCTTATTACCTGTAATAACAGAGTGCTGGCATAGTCAGTGTTTTTTTCCCAGGCAGCTGTATCTGAAGGGAATATTTCATATTTGGCTTCAGGACACTGAGACTCACTTCTTCACAAATCAGTTTTTTTGTTTGTTTTGTTTTTTGTCTTGTTTTGTTTTTCACTTCCTTCTATGTCAGACTGGAAAACGACATTTGGTTTTGTTGCATACATCAGTTTCACTCTTCATTTTCTCTGTTATTGTAGCAACATGTAATAGATTTTTGTTGTTGTTGTTCTCTAAAACCCTAAAAGAAAACTCCAAACTATTATTTATTCTCGGTTAAAAAAATTAGAATTTTTTTTTTTTTTTTTTCCACACTGAAAGGTATCTATCTATATTCCTAAAAAGGCCTGCATATTACCATAATGATAACAAGAACATTATAAGGAGATGGCTGATTTTAGGTGGAAAAATCTGCTTTTCAAAATAAGAGGCCCACTAATACTTGTTAAATTTGCTGAAAATGTAATACCCTCTTTTCTGTGTTTTCCTAGAAACTTTCAGGTTATATAATCTCTTCTTTTTTCCTACTCTTTTCAGAGTAATTCTGCAGTCCAGTGTTCAGAAAAATAAAACCTCTGAACCTAGCATTTCTGACAGTACAAACATTACTAAAAGAACTACCAGGTCTGCAGCAAGAAACAAAAGTGTAAAAAGGTGAGAGTTACCCTCTTTAAAGATCCAGTAACTGTTCTGTAGACAAATACTTTTGAGCTGGTGCATCCATTGCTGTTAGAGGCTTTTGCCACAATTTAATTCCTCCTTCTGAAAATGAGAAATGAGAAGCAATTTTTTGCCTTATGTTATCCAGAACTTGGCATCTTACATGATCAGTTTATGCTGCTGACTCTTTCAACTTACAGAATTTTTTATTATTATTCCTAATGTCTGTTAGGAAGAGAAAAAGGTGGCAAATTCATACTACATATTGGGCTACAGCTTGATACATCCTTACTAGATAAAGAGGGGGGAATTAAGGGATTCTGGTATTTAAAAAAATCTTGTCATTACGAAACCTAATATGGAGTAAAAGAGGAAAAGTTGTTCACAGCATGAAGGGTTAGATTTAGCATGCTAAGTAAATTTGTTGTGGATGACTGAAATGCAGTTGTAGGGCAAATCCAGCGATGGGTAGGTGAAGTATATAAAATGTGTATGTATTCTGGTGTGAGATTTCATAATGAGAATGTCACTGATTATCTGGCCTGAATTTGTTCCAAAAGCTTAGGGAGATCTTAATTAGAAGGAACGTATGCAAGAGTGAAAGTGTTTTTTGATGCAGAAGAATATGGCTATGGCCGCAGTACTAATATGTTTCTTCTACAGGCATATGTGTTCATGCCTCTCTGTGGTAGCTCTCCAAGACATTACCAAAGATGAACTTTAGAATATAACTGGATAGAATTTTCAAGTAATATTCAGTGGCTGCAGATGAACAGAATCTGTCTTGGGCTTACAAGGAACAACTTTTGAATGGGTCTACTGGGTGATGAAGATATTTTTTTGTTAGGAAGAGAAAAAGGTGGCAAATAACAACAACAACAACAAATCCACAACCCACAAATTCTAGTTTATGTGGGTTGCTTAATAAATTTTGCTGAAAATTCCCAGATTTTGTGCAGTTTTTTTTCCCTACATAGCTTTTGGTTCCACAACCTCACCCTTTACTGAAGATATTACGAAAAATCCACTCTACTGGGTGAGGGAAGTAGTCTAATTAATACCAGTCTGCAGGAATGTGCTAGTCAGAATTTTCATCAGCAGTGATATGAATTTGATGGATTATACTTTGATTCATATAACAGAATACTTCATTTTTCCTGAAATATCTGTTTTCCTAAAAACCTCAAGTCTTTCTCAGCTCTACTGAGAAACTCCATTCTATGTTGTTTTCGCCATGTCAGTTTTGCTCCAGTAGACTGACAGAATTCCTACAGCTGTTTTTATTCTTCATGAGTTTTAATTTACTTGCAACTTTTCATAGGTATATACTTGCAGTTGTGTAATTGAGCAGGCATATTCAGTTCCTGGAAAACACACTTTTAGTAGATGTTTGTGTTGTGGGAGATAAGACTACTTATCCATAGGAGAAAACAGCATCCCTAGACTTAAAAGCAATGAAGATTTCAGTTATTTTGAAAGAAATGCTATACATGTGTTGACAGATTTATGACTTAGAGGACCAAGGATCAGGTTTCAAATTATCTCAGATTTCATAAAGTATTTCCTATTTTCTAAAAATTCTACCCCAAATACTTCATTCCATATACTATTTCTTCTAACATTTGAGATAGAAGAATGTCAGTGAGTTTATGTTTGGACTGTGTAGTCAAAGTTGCCCTAAATATTTATTGTCACAGCTCTGGAGTTCTTAATTATCTTTTTATCTTAGAGAATTAATTGGGTACTCATCCCTCTAAAGGCTATTTCAGTAAGGCTGTACATATCCTGGATTTCTACCTTAGTACCTTGCTATTAATCCTGTAGGTGTACTTTTATTAGAGTGTTTGGCAAAACCTCACTCAATTTTTTTTAAGCTTTGCTTTCTTTTTTCATGCTTTCTCAGAGACATCTGCAGCTAGGACACATTGCTTAGAGTCCGTTCCAGCTTGGCCTCAAATGTCTCCAAGAATGGAGCATGCAAACCCTCTCTGAGCAACCTGTTCCAGTGCCTAACCATCCTTATTATAAAATCTTATTCCTTGTATCCAATGTAAATATTCCCTCCTTTAATTTACAGCCATTTCCCCTTGTTCTGTCAGAGCAAACCCCACTAGAAAGTCCCTTCTTTCTTGTAGATATTGTTAAGCTGCTGTCAAGCCCCCCTGAAGCCTAATCTTCTCTGGGTTTAATCACAGAATGGTACAACAATCAAGTAGTTTGGGTTGGAAGGACCTTTAAGATCATGTAGTTCCAACCCCAACTACTAAAGGCAGAGACACCTCCCTCCAGACCATGTTGCTCAGAGTCCCGTCCAGCCTTGTCTTGAATGCTTCCAGGGAGGGGGTATCCTCAACCTCACTGGGCAACCTGTTCCAGTGTCTCACCACCCTCACAGTAAGGAATTTCTTCCTAGTATCTAGACTAAATCTTCCTTCTTCCAGTTTAAAGCCATTTTCCCTTGCTACCTGCCCTTACAAAAAGTCCATCCCCAGCTTTCCTGTAGGCCCTCTTCAGGTACTGGAAGGCTGCCGTAAGGTCTCCACGGAGCCATCTTTTATCCAGTCTGAAGAGCCCCAGCTTTCCAAACAGGGGAGGTGCTCCAGCCCTTTGATCATTTCTGTGGCCCTCCTCTGCACCTGCTCCAGCAATTCCATGTCAAACAGCCCCAGCTCTCTCCACCTGTCTTCGTAGGGAAGGTTTTCCATCCCTTGGATAGTTTTTGTGGCCTTCCTCTGGATACTCTCCAACAAGGCCATGTCTTTTCTGCATTGAGAACCGCACATTTGGGCAGAGTACTCCAAGTGGGGCCTCACCAGTGCGAAGTAGAGGGGCAGGATCACTTTTCCTTGACCTGCTGGTCACATTTCTGTTGATGCAGCCCAGGATATGTTTGGCTTTCTTGGCTTCAAGGATACATTGATGGCTTGTGTCCTGCTTACCATCCACCAGTATCCCCAAGTCCTTTTCAGTGGGACTGTGCTCTATCTTTGAATACCCTAGCTTGTATTGATAAGTATTGCCACAACCCAGCTAAGTCTATGAAGTTTTATTACCTCACAGTACACAAATAGATTGACTGACCTTTTGCAGATAAATTGAATGCAATGTAGAGAGAATGATATTTCGGCCAAAATAGCTGTTTGCAGTTAAAATATTCTATTCTGGTTTTGCATAGTGATCTTAAGAGAATTTCAGTATATTGCTCATATTATTCATTGCATTTCCATTGTGGAAGGTTTAGAGATGTCAGCTGCCAAAAGACCAGTACTGGTGGACATAACACACTGTAACTTGTGACTGAAATAACACTGTTGTGTAACTGCAAGACACTGCATTACTAAAGCATTCTCCACAGCCTTTTTTTCTGTGGGTGTCTTTGCTCTAATCTTTTTTACTCCACTGAGGATGTATCCTGTGTAAATTTGCGAGTTACTGGAAACGAAGTCTGTCTGTGTTTGTATCTTAACAGGATGCATTGTCCAGATCATTTTAAGGAAAGACAGGTCATTTTCCTCTCCTTTTTCCCTCCTCACTTTCTTCTTGTCAAATCACTTTTGATAGAACAATGTGCTATATCAGCTGAAAGGTGAGTGAAATGGAAGAGGAATCTCAAAATCTTAACTCTTAACATATAATCATTATCTAGGCTTGATCCCTGAGTACATGAAGGACTGGAGGAGCATTCTTCTTGGACAGATATCTGGACTAGCAGAAATGCATAACAAACCTGTACTGACTCCAGGATAAAGAACCCTGTGCATTCTGGCCAACATATTGATACTAAAGAAAATCTCAGACCAAGTGAAATGTAGTGAGGCCCAAGTGAAATAGTTTCCTCTGTTTTACGAGAGACTTAGAATTATGTACCTAACTAGTAGTTGGTTAGAAGTGAAATCATGAAAGGTCAAAGAATTTTGGTAGGTAGAGCTGCTTAACAGAGTATGGAGGTGAAGTTATCACAGAAGAAGACAAGTGGAAGGACAGGAGAAAATGTATGAAGACTGATATAGATTCTTTTACTTCTTTTAACAAGAGATGATTATTGCTTTTACAATCTCATTTGCTTTTGCTTCATTGGAAATTGTAAAAGGAGCCGTCTGCACCCTCGTTCATATACTGAAAATTGCCTGCTGCATTTTAGAGCTTATCTATGTAATCTTAAGTCTAGCTTAAAAAATATTAATGTTTCTTTACTATTCTTTCTACTTTTCCTGCAGTCTGATACCTCAGAGGGAGAGAAGGAAAATGAATACTTTACAGCAATTGTACTTAATGAAATTATGGTACTTTTAATCTTCTGTTGCTTTTTTGTCTGAAACTGAGCCTTCTTCATATTGTCTGCAAACACACTGGTCTGAGCTTTCTTTACACCTGATATTGCTATGTTTTTAAATGCTGTAACTTTTCTCTTGTTTCTTTCTTTGAAATATAGTTCGGTTGTTTTATCTTGCCAACAGTGTCAGCTTCAGATAATTTTTTGAGTACGCATTTATTTTCTTTTTCTTCAAATATGTTCTATTTCAGCAGCCAGTCCATCACGAGAACTAGAACAGTATTGCGTTAAAATTCCAAATCGGCAAGCAATGTTGAAAGGGGATATCCAGGCATGAAGGGGATACAGCCTGAAGACGCTTGATTGCAATTCTAGGAAGGTATCTTCAGCTCCATTTAAACAGAAGAAACTTACTCATAGTCGTAAAATAAAACTGGCTACATGCTTGGTGTACAATTTCTTAATTGCTAATGCTTCCTCAAGCAAAACCAACAAAATATGTGTAAATTCAGACTCAGGTGTAAATACTTGAGCTCTCTATTTTGAAGAGGGCTCCCTTGTACATTTGATGCATGTGTATAAAATGTGATGGCAATCACTTAGAGCTGCTGACCACCAGATGTGAAAAAATGGTGGGAGATTTTAATATATAAATCTGTGTTGTTCATTGAGACTTGGCTCAGGTCTCCACTTGAGACTGAAACCCAACCAGAGGCTTTGTGCTTATAGAATTGGTACTCTCTTGTGTTAATTGGCTTTATATGACTTTTTTTATTTATGAAGTCCCAGTGTTGAGAATACAAAGTAATTATTGTCCACCAAAGAGTGCTTTATTTTCAGTGATTTTTTTTTTTTATAATTGTGATAGATTTTCAGTTGTTCCCAACCACTAGCTCTTTTACCTATTTGTAATTGCTTTAAATCTGGTGTGATTGTAAGGAGGAGGAAAAACATTTAAAGCAGTGGAGTGTCTTCATATCTTCAGGTCTTTTAGATGTCTTTTAGATAAATCTTTATACTACCATATCTGAAAGGTAAGACTTTTTTCCCCAGGATCCATTGGTAGATTTAATAATTTATGAATGTTACTGGGTTTTTGTTCTTGTTGGCTTTTTTTTTGCTTGAAAATACTTAATGAGTGTAGCACATTTATTTTTATTTTTATTTTTTTTTAAAAAAGGAAATATACACTTTCTGTACAACTGAAATTGATAATAGAACTCAGGAGCAGATACAGTTGGGAATATCTAATTACAGTGATTAAAAAACTACTGCTTACCTCAGTTAAAGGCAGTGAAGTTTTTAGAGAGTGAAATTTTCATCCACTACAAGTCTTCAAACACTGGCAACCTTCTTTCCCTTCTGTATTCACGTTATGAAGTACAAAAGCTTGCTTTGAAGTGAGGCATTCTTGCTGCCTGGAATAGCTGCATTTTCCACAGGTGAGAACTACTGCCATGCAGACTTAGAATACAGTTCTCTCTTCATTTTGTAACTCTTACAGAAGAAAGGAATAGAAAAGGAGTCCTGGAATCATAGGATCATAGAATCCTTAGAGGTGGAAGGGACCTTTAAAGGTAATGTAGTCCAGCTCCCCAGCAGTGAATAGGGACACCCACAGCTAGATCTGGTTGCCACAGCTAGATCTGCCTGGTCTAGCCTGGCCTTGAGTGTCTCCAGGGATGGGGCATCCACCACATTTCAGGGCAACCTGCTCAGTGCCTCACTACCCCCACTGTAAAAGACTTTTTCCTTATATCCAACCTAAATCTACCCTCTTTAAGTTTTAAATCATTTCCTCTTGTCCTGTCACCACAGACCCTGCTAAAAAGTCAGTCCACTTCTTTCTTGTAGCTACTCTTTAGACACTTGAAGGTGTTGCAGTTCATTGGATCATTTTTGTGGCCCTCCTCTGGATGTGTTCCAACTGGTCTGTGTCTCTCCTGCACTGAGGACTTTGCATCTGGATGAGGTTGAGGTCTCTCCAGCAGAGCACAGAGTGGTAGGATTGCCTCATTCACCCTGCCAGCCACACTTTTTCGATGTAGTTCGATATGATTGGCACAGTGTTGGCTCATGTTCAGCTTGCCACCCACTAGTACCTCCAAGTCATATTTGGCTGGGAATTGTAGCAACATAATAACTTTTATTTCAAAGACCCAGATTATATTTGCAAAGTGGAGGATTTTCTTTCTATGAAGAAAGAATTATTTTCAAATGAAAGGAAGTTACACTAGTGGTTTCTCAGTGCCTCTATGAATAACCGCACCTGTGTTTGAATACGTTTTTGTGGCCAAAGAAGAGCACTGAGAGTTGGAGAGGAGGCAGGATGTAAAATGTACAATGATAGCATCTATGAGTGTGTATAAGTATATACATATGTTTGTATATTCCAGATTTGCGAATATGAACACAAAATATTAAAGGTTTGTATGGTACAAGAAAAGGAGCGCTGAGGCTTATACCATGTCTTGTTTGTTTGTTCTTGTTTTCCACTTAATCTTCACTATCTCTTCCACTCTTCCTGGTGAGAACCACCCAAAAAACAGGACAGAACTCAACCTGATAGTGATAAAAATTGTACTTCCTTTTTTTTTTTTACCTCCTTTGCCAAAACTGCAACAGGTGATGTGTTGCGCAAATATGAATCTCTTTATTTTTGAAGAAAATTTTCATCTCGAAAATTTTATCAGTGAACTTCCTTGCAAGTCTTAACAGGCAGAAAAGTTCTGAGTTGGAATTTCCTTTTTTTTTAAGTAATCAGCAAAGTAATTAGTACTTAGAAGTTAATCAGAAGCAAATTTGCTTAAATTTGCACACTACACGTCAACTCAACCTAAACCAAAACTGTATTTGGCATGAATACCCAATGCTGAGTATCTTGCTGGGAAGCACCAAAGTGTCAGAGTTTCAGACATTAACATGAAGACTCTCCAAGCAATCTTAGATGGTGAATTAACCCATTACCTCATTGTGTCTCATCTAATTGTTTTGCTTTGTCTGTCCAAGTTTTTAGTATTTTGTCTTCTATCTTTATTGCACCATACCAAAGCTGTCTTAAGTACAATTAGGAAGAGTAGCCATGGATGAGGGAATCCTTGGTTTCCAAATCTTGTTTGAAATGTGAAGTATTGCGTGCCAAAAAGGAGCAGCTGTATGACGGCAGTGCAACAGAACTGCTGAAGGAACTTACTTCTGCTGTTACCAACTAGCAGTTTTGGTTAAATTATTTCCACTCTTTCAACACATGATATGGATTCTTCTGTGATCTCTGCAACATATTCAGTAGCTGTGGTATCTTAGGTCAAACTGCTAGCTTCCATTACAGCATCAGTATAATTAATGAAAACAAAAAGGCAATTCACTTTTAGATGAAGGGGGTTGGGGCGGGGGTGGGAGTTAAAGAAGTTAAATCAGACCACGTCCTTTTGCCCCAGGACAACAGAATAAGTGCTACTTTAATAATAACAAAGAAAAACAATATTTGTAGAGACTCATGCATTAAAATGGGGGGAGGAAAAAGTTACATTTGCCAGTTTGTTGCACTGCAGTTTTTATATTAATAGTTTGCAGACTGTCTTATGTAAACTCGTGTACAGACTATCAAGATCTAGAAGTCTTCGACTAATCTGTACTGTTCATCCTGATTATTTTTAAATTGTATATTTCTAATCATATTTTTTTAACTTGGATTGACAGAATGGGAGTTTATTTTGCTGGAGGTATTTTTAAGATAAAGCTTCATATTATCTTGTAATATCGAATAGCTCAATATGCATTTGTGGCTCATTGGAAAATAGTGCATATTGTATTTGGTTTTATACAAAATATTGAATAGTGAGAATTGTAAACATGAATTATGTAAAATTAAAAATAATAATCAGAAGTTTGTGTCTTCGCTTTTATTTCCAGCGTTCTGAAGGAACTCAGAGCAAGACTGTATAGTTCAGACCACTTTGTGCTCTTAGAAATAATGAAAATCTCACTCGCCTAAGAAATGTTCTTAATTTGAAAGCACAAATCTCAAAATACTGCATTTTAAAACCAATTTTTGGCTCTACATTTGAGGGGACTGACTTCAGAACATAACAGTAATTGTATTCAGAAGGTTGGGACCTCTTAACCAGTAAAAACCTACATGGTTAAACTGGAACAACTGGCTTCTAAGTTATTTTGCTTTCATGTATGATTGTGTAGCACTCATTTTTTGGAAATCGGTATGAAATACCACATATGACATGAAAATGAAAATTTCTGAAAACAGAATTTTTTAGAATCATTTATTTGTACCTAAGTTATATGAGTTTATTTTAGTCCATGAAAAGGGAAGGGAGGAGAAGGGGAAGGAGAAGAGAGAGAAGGAGGAGGAGGAGAGGTACATATTCTTCACTCCAACATTTATTCCTACCTTACATATTTAAGAAAAAGCAAAGTGTGTGCACCTGGGGTAGAACTATGTGACAGATGAGTAAACTCTCACTTGCTCCAGAAAGGGATGTTCATATTTGTTTGGAAAAATTTCATGTTTATCAGTTGTAAAGTGGCCCTTTCTATACTGGATTGTTTACTCACTAATAGGGAATGTGAGCTGGGATTAGACCGTTGTGAGACAGGTTAGTAATGTAATAGTTCTGTGTAAGTGTTTAAACCACTTCTTCCTTTGCTAGTTGCCTGCTGAAGAGTGAAGAAAAGGCTCTGCCTGGGCAATGTCTGTGTTCGCATGTGACCTCCACAGCAAAACACCACTAATCCTTATGTAGAGATGTAAGCATAGCGCATGCACTGGATAGGGAAGGGCAAAGGACCAAAACACCGTACAGGAAGCAGCTGAACAGTGGCCCAGGCTAAAATTTTGGCAATGTTGTGCACTGCAAGATTATTCTTTTTCACTGTATTTCTGAAGCTTACTTTGATTTGTCACTCTTCAGACTCCTTTACAGGTTCTACAAAGCCCAAGTAAGAGCAGATAGCCCTCACCACTTCAGCCACTGCCTACAACCCAGCAGGCAGCAGGTGCAATGCTCACTCACTGAACAACTCAGCTTACTATGAGCAAAAACAGTGGCTACCAAGCTGGGATAAGCTGTGGGCTGAAGTCGGCTTCTGCCCTCCTTGAGGCTCTTTAAAGCTTGTTGTCAGGTGCTGACGTTAATGGCCAGCAACAACAACACGTTTGCAGGCTGTTTAAACGGCCCGGCTGTGTCAGCTCCACCCCGATGACTCGGGAACCTGCCTACAGCTGACAGCTCCCCAGCACAGGCAAAGCACTGTTACTGCCTTCAGAAAAGCCTGATGGCTTTCACATACTTCTCAGTCCTGGCAGGCTATGGACACCTGACAGTACTTACGCAATAACTTTTTCATCAAAGCTTTGCTCTGCTTTTCACTAAAAGCAAATAATTGCTGCTGGAGTAGCATAAGACTAAACTTAAGGAATAGAGGTGGTAATGCTAACAACAACTTGATAGAGCAATAATAATTCTTATGCCATTAATATGCATTTCCCTAATGTTTAAAACTCACATCGTGGTTTGGGCTGGAAGGGATCTCAAAGCCCACTCAGCTCTAACTCCCCACAGTGGGTAGGGCTGCCACTCGCCATCAGGCTGCCATTTGGCCCCATCCAACCTGCTTTCAGGGAAGGAACATCCACAGCTTCTCTGGGCAGCCTGTGCCAGTGCGCCACTGCCCTCTGAGTAAAAAATTTCCTCTTAATATCCAACCTAGGTCTCCCCTCTTTTAGTTTAAAGCCCCCTTGTCCTGTCAATACACTCCCTAATAAAGAATTTAATTAATGTTCTGATAACCCACTCCTAAGGTGCAGGGAGGCTGCTGTTGTTATAAGAACAAAATAATAACTTAGGAATAGTTAACATGCTAAGTTTCATTATCTGCTGCAAAATGGAGAATGAGAATTTATAAGAATAAAGCCATAGTCTTTAGCGCAGAGGCTCTTGGTACTGGGAAGCCACCAGCTAGCTCTCAGATGCCCCAAAAAGTACCTTGCATCAAGCAGCCAGGCAGTAACAATCACCCCATAGAGCTGTCTGCATAAGATGGACCGTGGGGCTCTGAGCAGCAGATTGCTCCACCAGGCACTGGATGGAACACAGGAGCAGGTTGGGCTCGGCACTACCGCACTTCTCACAGGTGCTGAGAGCAAACTTGGATGCATCAAAAGCTGGAGAGAAATGGACAAAGTAAGAAACTGTACTAAGAGATACACTAAGGCAGCCAGAGATCTGCAGTGTTAGAGTGGAGGAACCAGAACCGGGGCAGCCAGCTGCCTCCTGCTCCTCCCCCGCGTTCTTTCTGAAGTTCCTGCTTCGGGACCTACTGCCCGATGCACAGAGGTCCGGACCCACATCGGAGCAGCACGACGCCTCTCGCTCCGTCAGCGCTCTCTTGGATCCCGCAGCCCGCATCATCCGGATCGCACCCTGCCCGCCGCCACCAGCAAAGGCGGCGCCCCTCGAACCCGTTCCCATGCCGCTGAGAGGCCGCCACTCTTGCGCAGCGCAGTGCCCCGTGCGCTGCTTCTGGGGCTCCCACCCCGTGGCACACCCTCTGCCACCGGGGCCGCCCCGCCGGGTCACCGCTTTGTTGAGGCTTTTGCGTCGCTGCTGGCAGCGGTCGGCCTCGCGGAGGTTGTCGACTCGTCGTCCAGCAGCTGGTAGAAGCTCTTCTCCATAACGGCACCGCATCCCATCGCCCTTTTCATCGTAAACACGGCCGCTGCCGCCGACACCGCGCCAGCTCCGCACCCCCCACCCTCACAGCCGCAGCATTACGGCACGCCCTCCCCATCCCCTTTTCAAGCCCCGCCAGCCAATCACAAAACAAACAACCGGCTGTTTGCAGCCGCCTCCTATCGGCGCTGCCGACCCCGCCCGCCGCCAATCTTAGACAATGATAAGGGTGATCAACCAATCCCTGCGCGGCCTTGCCCCATCCGGTTAGCTGCTGCAGCCAATTAGAATGCAGCGACCTGCAGAGCCAATAATTGCCCGCTGACCAGGTGGCGCGAAGGGTGAATTGTAGAATGATTCAGGTTGGGAAAGGCGCTTAAAAATGCCTACTCCAACCATCCTATGGCACTAATATTTCCCCACTAAACTACGTCCCTCATGTACACGTTTATGTCCCATACATATATGTTTCTTGAACACCTCCAGGGACAATGACTCCACCCCCTCCCTGGCTAGCCCTTTGCAATACCTCACCACTCTTTCAGAGAAGAAATGTTTTCTAACATCCAATCTGAACCTCCCCCTGAGAAGCATGACACCATTCCTTCTTGTCCTATCACTGCTAAATGGGAGAAGAGGTCAGCCCTGCACTGTAACTACCTTTCAGGTAGGCAGTAATAAGGTCTTCCCCGAGCCTCCTCTTCCTTAGACTAAGCAATCCCAGTTCCCTCAGCTGTTCCCCATAAGACTTGTGCTCCAGATCCTTCACTGCTTTGCTGCCCTTCTCTGGACAAGCTCCAGCTCCTCAATGTCTTTCTTTTTGTGAGTGGCCCAAAATGCAGCACTCAAGGTGTGGCCTCACCAGAGCTGAATACAGAGCAACAGTCACCTCCCTGCTCTTGCTGGCAATACTGTTTCTGAGACAAGACAGGATGCCATTAGCCACCTTGGCTACCTGGACATAATGCTGGTTGTTGAGCCAGCTATCAGCTGATGGTCTGGAATCCTTTACTTCCACACAGCTTTCCAGCCATCCTGCCCCAAGCCTGTAGCATTGCATGAAGTTGTTGTGACACAAGCACAGAATCCAGCGCTGGGTCTTGTTGAACCTTGTACAATTGGCCTCAACCCACTGATTCAAATTGCCCAGCCCCCTCTGTAGGGCCTTCTACCCCCAAGCAGATGAACATTTCTTCTCAGCTTGGTGTCACCTGAAAACTTACTGGGGGTGCATTCGAACCCCTCATCCAGGTCACCAATAAAGATACTGAACAGGATGGGCATCGGTATCGACCCCTTGGGAGTACCACTCATGACCAGCCACCAGCTGGACATATATCCATTCACCATCACTCCCTGGGCCCAGCCCTCTACCCAGAAAAGTATCTATCTGTCCAAGCCATGAGCTGCCAGCCTTCCTAGGAGGATTTTGTGAAAGACAGTGTTAAAAGCTTTACTGAAGTCTAAGTCACCATCTTTACCTCATCCACCAGGTGATAGATCACCCAGTCACAGAAGGAGATCTTGCTGGTCAAACAGGACCTGCCTTTCATGAACCCACACTGGGATCATTTCATTTTTAGCAGTAAAAATTTTGACTGTTACATGAAATACAAAAACAAACTTTTATAAAATAAAGTCACCGCAAATGAGGTTGCCACATTGATCCAAGTTAGCAAATAATAACAAAAAAACAACTGTTTATGTTGTTTTTTTCCCTGATCCCTTAAAAACAACATTAACACTTCTGAATGAACACAGATGGAACAAAAAGAGGGCACAAGGAAAGGTGGCTCCCCTGGTTGTCCCACACATACCATGTCATTGCACTCAAAACGATCTGTTTCACAGCTTTCCCTAGCACCAGGGTCAGGCTGACAGGCCTGTAGGTCTCTAGTTCCTCCTTATGACCCTTCTTGTAGATAAGAGTCAAACTGGCAAATCTCCCATCATCTGGGACCTCTCCAGTTCACAGAATCACTGATAGGAAGTGGATTGGCAGTCACCCCCAACAGCTCCATCAGCATCCTTGGGACTTATCTGGCCCAAGGACTTGTGGCAGTTTGGATGGGGTAAGTCACTTAGCTGTCTCCACCCAGAATTTTGGGGAGTTTATTCTGCTACCCATCTCAACCTTCCAGGTCAGGAGGCTGAAATGCAGGCACAGCATTACACAGAGCAGTTTGAGAGGCTGAAAGACACAGCTAATTGCTTTATGAAAGTATTTTGTGATTTGAGGATGTTCCAGAGTGGGAGGAAGAGTGAGTGCTCCCCAGCAGCGGGCAAATGATGGACCAGAAGTGCTGTAGAGGCTCTAACTTCCTTCCGTCTACTTGGAACTACAGTGGCAATACAGTTCTTGCACCTCAACAAATGTGTGCAGTAACACTGGGCAGCTTGCAGATGCAGCACTGCAGGGAGATACACAGCTTTGAGAGTGGTAAGGCACTGGCACAGGCTGCCTGGAGAGACTGTGGTGGGTACCCCATATCTGGAGGCATTCAAAGCTAGGTTGGATGAGGCCCTGAGCAGCCTGATCTAGTGAACTGTAAACCCATCCATTGTAAGGGGTTGTAACTGGATAATCCTTAAGTTGGTCTCCTCCAACTGAGAGATTTGTTCCGTTCAGCAGAAATACTGAGTGGAGATCCTCAGCTTCCACTTACAACCCAGCCACATAAGACTATGTCATGGTTTTATGATTTTTGGTTATCAGTATTCCACCTCATAACATCATGTAGTGCATTAAAAGCTGAAGCGTTAATGCTCCAGGTCTGGATACCAGTCCCAGAAGAGAATAACTACTACATTCCCCAGAGGACTGTTTGTTGTTCTGCTATTATTTCTGCTCAGGGGGAACAGAGTAGATCTTGGTAGGTTACCTGACACCCCTTTTGGTCATCTCTGTTGTGGGTGCAACACACCCACTCTGTTGTGGGAAAACAAGACCTTTTTCTATTCCAAATATTCAGATTTGTCAAGAACTGAGTACACGAAGTATAGTGGCTTTCAGATCTCACAGCTCCACACTGTATGACATGCTTTTACCAGATAAGGCAAAATGCATACATGACACTACTTTTCAGGTTATTCCTCCTCATCATCACATCTTTCACTGTTCAGACACACTCTCTTTACTCACATGGATACAAATCTTTGCTTGCTGTGCCAGGAGCAGCCCGGCAGCTGCAGTCTGGGCACTGCTATCTGTGTATGGTTGCAAAACTGTCAAAGGTCTTGGGATACAGGGTATAAATGTACCTAAACAGCTGTATTAAACTAGAAACAAGACAGACCCACAAACACTAACGTGCTAACACGAGTAACCTGCTGAAACTCTAAGCACAAAATACATTAAAAAAAAAAAAAAAAGAAGAAAAAAAAAAAAGTGACCCCCACGGATCAGGGTGCTCCTGGCGGCCCTCAAAGGCCAGCACCCAACCGCCATAACGGCCGCCTTTCACATAGCGCTACCCTGCCTGCCCGGCCCTGCTGGCACCGCCCGCCGCGCGCGCCTCTCCCCACTCCCGCGCGATGCGGCCCCTTTAAACGGCACGCACGCTGCGGCGCGGGCAGCTCAACAACAACAGCGCGCGCCAAACTGAAGGCGGCGATTGGCCACGCCTTCTACTCTTCGTCACACCCACTCTCTCACCGCGGGCCAATCAGCGAGGGAGAGAGCCGCGGCGCCGCGGGGCAGACGAGCGGCCCGCGAGCCCACTCAGTTTCGAATTCTGCCGGTGGGCCGGGCGCCGGCCCAATGAGGATACAGAGGAGAGGCCGAGTCCCGCCCGGGCCGCGCCTTCCAGGGGCGGGTCGTTGAGCTTCTCGCAGTGCGATTGGCTGGTGCGAGCTGCTGCTCGGTGACGCCGGAGAAGGGCTCCGTGATTGGCTACGCCCAGGCGCGAAATGAAACGCGGGAAAATCCCGGGCTCTGCGGATGCGGAGGGGTTGCGGCGCTGGAGGCAGCGGTACCAATTTGCGCGTCGCTGGGACCGATCTGAGATTGGGGTCGGCGCCGCTTTGAAAAGGTGCGGGGGTGCCGTGGTTCTCGCGATGGCTGGGGGCCGCCGCTGACTGCGCGGGTCCGCTCGGGGGTGGCCGCGGAAAGGGAGAAGGTGCCGAAAGTTGGCGATGTGCGGCTGAGGCGCCGCCGGGCGGTGCCAGGCAGGGAGCTCCGTTTCTCTCCGTTCTTCCCTGCGGCGTGGGCGAGCAGAGTTCTCCGCGCCCACGATCCCTTTCCCGCAGCAGTCCGTGCGGCCATGTCGGAGCGGCCGCTGGGCCCGCCAGTAGTCCTTTGCCAGGACTCACCCAAGCGCATCCTGGTGTCGGTGATCAAGACCACTCCGATCAAGCCGCCCCCGCGGCGGGGTGGCGAGGAGCCAGCGCCCTCCCCGGCCGTCCCCACTAGTCCCGGCTTCAGCGACTTCATGGTATACCCGTGGCGCTGGGGCGAGAACGCGCACAACGTCACTCTCAGCCCCGGAGGGTCTGCCGCCGCCCCCGTCCTCTCGCCCGTCCAGCAGCCCCGCGGCGCTGTGGCGGGGGATCCCACCCGGGACGACGAGGAGTCCGGCAGCCCGAACGGCGGTGGACGGCACCGGCACCTGAAGGTAAGGGCCGCGACGACGAAGAAGGCGCGGGAGGCGGGAGGGCGCCGGCGGAATTAAAGGGTGGCCCCGGGCCGCCGCCCCTCCCCCGCCGCCCCGACTCCCGGAGATTTAAAATGAGATCACTTCCGGCAGCATCGCGCGCGCTGCGGGGGCGCCACCCGTGGGGGCGGGGTCATCGCGGCCCGGCGGGGCCGCCCACAACGGTCGCTCTTACGGGAGTAACGGCCGCAGCGCCGGGCGCGGCGGGAGCTGCCCTGAATTGCTGGTTCCACCTTCCCTGACCGGTGCTCCAATGGGCTGCGGAAGAGCCCCTGTGCTGTGGGTGGCGGGGCCTTGCTTCTGTGCTTGTCCTCTCGGAACCGCTCTGCTGAAGGCAGAGTACTTCTTAGGGCTGGGGGCGCCTCATGGGGTTCTTTATAGGGCGTGGCTAAGAGTTAAACTGTTGGAACTATAAAGTCCCTAAGTTACCCAATGTCACTAACTTAAGATAGCTACGAGAAAGGCGCTGTCTGTGAGGGCGACTTCTCGCTTAGATTTGCTTCTGGCTTCTGGGGAAGCACAGCCCTTCAACATCCTGCTTCTCTTCTCACAGGATGGCTTACGGCGTGGCCGACCAAGAGCGGACACGGTCCGTGAGCTGATAAATGAAGGAGAGCACTCCTCTAGCAGGATCCGATGTAACATCTGCAACAGGGTGTTTCCCAGAGAGAAGTCGCTGCAGGCACACAAGCGCACTCACACTGGTAAGTGAGGAGGTTAACAGGTGGCATGGACAGATGACCAAGAAGCTGGGGAGGAAAAATAATAAACACCTCAGTCATCAGCTTGCGAGTGTAATGGTTAAACCAATTATGCTTCTCTTCCATGTTTGTGAAAGCAAGGGAAAGTCTTTGAATCCTTCCTTTGTGACAGATGAGTATAGCAGCAGTTTGGCAATAGTACTGTAAACACATACTGTGAATTTTTTTATCTTCTCCTTCCACGGATTCTCTTAGAGGGAAAACACTTCTTATGCTTGGCATGCTGTTCTTGGTAGGATTTATTTTACTCTTATTCTCTCTGCTGAGATTTCTGTTTCTTTCTTGCTTGTGTGCTTTTCAAGTACTGGTCAGCTGAAGTGGAAGAGGAGGAATTATTTAAAAATGGCAGGTAACTTTTACAGGGTAGTACTGGGTAGCTTAAGGTTGGAGAAAAATGACTCTACAGTTGTCTCTGCTAGTATCTACTTTCTGGAGCACAGGTAATTACTGTTAATTTACAGATCTGTGCATACAGAGATGTTCTAAAAGTAATGTGATTAAATTAAGATCTGGTATCATCTCATTCAATACCCAGGCAAAGTAGCAGCAAAAGATAAATGTTTTTATATCTAGCAAGTACTTGTTTCCCCTTCATGCTATAATTTTTCACTTTTGCAAAGAAATGTGAGCTATGATACTGTGTAGCAACATAATCAGTAGTTGAATGGAAAAAGAAAAAATCTTGGCTCCTACGGATTTTGTTTATTTTGTTGTTTTTTTGCTGACTCAAGCGTGTAAGGCTAATCTAGTTACAAAGTTAAGCGCAAGATTCCTTATCCTCTTGAGGCTTTCATTTCACGTGCTGGAATTAGTTGTTGAACTTGTATGTTAAATATGAATGACTTAATTGAGCTGAACTTGCCCTGATGTTACTCTTTTGACTTAGTCATTGTTACCTTTGTTTTGTCATCCGTTTTGAGCAGTGTTGGCATGGAGCTCCTTTGCATAGTAGAATGCAATCATATTCTCTTCAGTCAGGTAGAAGATGCTTGTTATTTACCTCAGTTCTTCTCATCAGAGTTTGCACGGGGAAATCATTTTTAATACATGGTAGAAAACTTCTGTAGCTGGATTAAGTTTTTTGTGTTACCTCCACTTTATCATTAAAACTTTTTTCAAGTGGTCTACTTAAACTCAGTAGTTTATTTATATTTCTGCAACTTCTTAATCTCAGTTGCTTAAGTCCATGTTAATGGTAATACTTCTGTGGTTACAACTTGATGTTTCTTGCTCTGTAGGCATGCGTTTACACAGGACAAAGTTTATGTAATACTGTGTAAGAAGCTTGAGTGAAAAAAAACTCACAAAACAACAACACAAGAAGTCATTTCAGTTTTTCCCTTGGGTTTGGGGGAAAGGTATTATCCAGCAGTGCTGAATATCTACGTGGGGGGAAAAGCTGAGTTCTGCTGTCAGATGCACTGAGGCTCTTTGAATACACACCAATGTCTGAGTGTGTTAATGGAGAACTTAGTTGTATAAACCTCAAGCTGAAGGTGATAACTGTACTTTGACTCTGCTTTTCTATTCAGATTGATTCTGCTTTTTTAATTCAGCTTTCACAAATCTGTTCTGTTGTTATTTTTAAGGTGAAAGACCTTATTTGTGTGACTACCCAGATTGCGGGAAAGCTTTTGTTCAGAGTGGGCAGCTCAAAACTCACCAGCGTCTCCACACGGGGGAGAAACCTTTTGTCTGCTCAGAGAATGGTGAGCCATCAGATAATAACTTGTGGCTTTCAGAACTGAGAGCCATCTAGTACTGAAAATGTAAGCACATTCACATTGCAGAAATCTGTCAAATCTTTGGATCTTAACTTGGGGTAGATTCTAAGGAAGAGAGGAGCTAGAATAATCTGCATAATGATGCAAATATGTATCTAAGATAAGTTGCCAGTACTCTTGTCAGTTGTTAATAAAATGTGAAATTATTGGGCATGTTTTATTACTCTTGTATATAAAAGTTGCTGTTTTCTAAATCTTGCTTTTTCTATAGTGAAGAAGGCTGGATTCAGTAGCACCTGGATGGTATAGATGCTATGCTTATATGGTGGTTGACTGCTTTCTGTAACGTTTTTATTGTCATTTTGTGTTTTCTAAGGCTGTTTGAGCCGATTCACACATGCAAACCGCCACTGCCCCAAACATCCATATGCCCGACTGAAGAGGGAAGAGCTTACTGACAGACTGAATAAAAAACAGACTGCTGACAATAAAGCTGTGGCTGAGTGGCTAGCAAAGTAAGTTTCTTTAGACAACCACAAAAGTGGTTTGAGAAAGCACTCTATTCTTAGGGGCAGAAAAACATACCAAACACACACAAAAACATGCGTGCACAAAACCAGCTAGCAAAGAACAAACCAGAACTGGTATTGCTCTTGTGTTATTCAGTCCAGCCTTGCCTCTAAGACTTGTGAAATCTAGTTTAAAGCAAGATTCGTCAGAAGACTTTTTTCTTTGCTTCATTGTTTCTTTGTTTGAACACGGGTTAATACGTTGTTAGTTAGTGGCTATAGTCTTCCTAGCATTTATATGAGGATCAAGAACAGGGTATGCATGAGTAGCCTGCTGAGGATACCATGTGAAAGCGTAATATATCACGGATGTTGCTTGGACACTTCACATTTAAAATGCCTAATAAAGGTTTCTGACAGCTTAAATACTACCATTATAAGATCTGAGAGATAAAACTAAATGCACTGTTCTGTCATATACAAGGTAAAAAATAAAAATAAAAAATCAAGTGTTTTGCCAGTTTTGAATGGTTGTTGCATGTGCTGAACATATTTTAGAAAGCATTTTTTGTGTTTGACTTTGTAGGTACTGGGAGACTAGAGAACAGCGTGCTCCTGCTTTGAAAAGTAAAACAATCCAGAAGGCTGATCAGGAACAGCAGGACCCAATGGAATATCTTCAGTCCGATGAAGAAGATGATGAAGAGAAAAATAGTGCTCACTCAGCTGCTCACCGTCGCCGCCTCCAGGAACAGCGTGAACGAATGCATGGTGCCTTGGCTCTAATTGAGCTTGCCAACCTAGCTGTGGCACCTCTGCGACAGTAGATGTGAATGGATTTTGCCTATACAAAATGTATTTCCTGGTGGCACTTAACCAGTTAGATCCTGGGCATAAGCTAAGCACCTTATTTGCTTGTTATAGGCTGCTATTCTGTAGAATTTATGAAGAATGTTGTTGCTCCATAACATGGGGTAAGAGAATTGCACTTTTTGTAAGGTTAAAGATAGTTGTAAAGTTTCTGAGTATTTTTGTAAATAGGAGACTGCATAATGCAGGGTTAACAAAGTTCATGTGGGAAGCTAGATTTTGCAAGGTTAAGTCATTTGAAGCAGTTTTCACAGGAAGCACTTTCTGAACAGTGTTTATGATTAGCAGGATGGTATGGTACGTGTGGCCAAAGAAGGCTGACAAAAAGAAAAGTATTTATCTGAACTATTTAAGCAAATTTATATTAAGTGATAGGTCTGAAGATACTGTAAGCACCAATGAAAAATATTTTTCTAATATCAGTGCTTTTTTTAAATTTTAAAAATTTTTTTTAACCTTGTGTCACGAAGTAGGATGCAAAGCTTAGTTACTGTGACCTGTAGAGGGGAAGAAACTGCTTCATGCAGATAAACTGTAGGATAGTTCACAGTCTTCACTGTGACTGCTCAAGGAATGAGGCTTGACTTTGTTATTTTACATTTTCTGATTTGATCTCAGCAGAATCTCTTGGTAGCACTTGTTATTCCTAACCCACGATGTTAGGAACTTTTGCACATTGTTGGTTTTATCTGAAAATGATTAGTCTTGCAAAGTCTAGACAAAGGAAAAGAACTGGTGATATTTTTTCAGATGTCTTTGAACCCTGTAGTGATTTGGCACTTGTTTTCGTTAATAAGGGGGTATTTACAGGGTGTTGTGGATTTGTAGTAAACTATTTTAAATCTCTCATTAGCAAACACTAAGTTTAAAGTCTTGCTTTTACATGTTTATTAGCACATAGGAGCCCCTGTACTTTTGTGCATAAAGCCACCTTATTGCTTTACTTAAGGATAACATGCCGATTTTGTGTTCACTAACTTTAGCACAGCTATCAGTTAAACACTGCATAAAAATATTCACTATACAACTAGAAAATAGGCTTCCAAAGATAGTTACAAGTGTGTTATCAGTGTGATTTCATATATTTCCCAAATAAATGAAGTTATGGAACGCTGCTTAGTAAACTCAAATGCTGATATAAAATGTTTAGTGAAATATTTTGTTACTTGTTGAATGTTGTATACTTGGGAATACCATTGTGTCATGGTAATCCTTTTCTGTATTCTGCTTGGAAGACAACCAGAGAATCATGATATGCTAATAGTGTATTGTTTTGAAAGTGAACTTGTTTTTTCTTTTTGCAGTTGAGCTACTGCTTTAGGGGATATGAAACATTTACTGTCCTGCTTGCTCTTAACCCTTCCTTCCCTCTGAAGGTTAGAAAATTCAGAGGAGAAGGGAAGCCACTTTCCCTCTTGTTTAAATGAGAGAAAAATGTTACCAAGCACTAGGAACAAACTGACTAGATGCCTACAGGTTTTCCAGAATGGTCTCTTTACATCGGGAAACTGCTACTGTTGAATTATGGTCTTTGTTCATCTCTTGATAGAAAATCCTTTTAACCGAGTTTGTTTATCATTGTATGTTGATTCACTTGACTTAAAAAGTCATTGGATATTTTTTAAAAAAGCATATGGAATATAATTAGTTTTATACTAGTTGTATGGTTTAACTTCTATTTTCAACTCCTAAACTCAGCTGTCATCAGGCTCATTTTAAGTCTTTTGAGCTGAAAAATATGTAACTTTTCACAGTCATTCCTGGTGCCTGAGCCTATGTAAAATGGGTAACTCAGGATACGGACTTATAATTCTTTAAATAATGTGATATTCATTGCTCAGTCGGCAAAGAGCCTGATCCCAAATGAACCCTCAGCGTTAACCTGGATTTCTGATTTGTAACTCAAAATTGTGGTATTTCATAGTACATTCAATTGTTGTAATTGCCAGTCAGTTGCAGAATCATGTCAAAACTTCAATAGATTACTTTTCTTCTTTTTTTTTTTTTTTTTTTTTTCTCCTTCAGTCAGCTGTAGTGCTTTGGTCAACTTGGAGAGTATTTCTTTCAGTATGATAAGTATGCTGAATTCTACTTAGATGTAGACAAAATTCAGACATTTCAAGCTGTTTTGTGTTGTGACAAGTTACTAGTAAAATATCAAGTTAAAAAATTGAGATGTGGAAGACTGCTTTATATTTTAAGAAGTGATTGAAGAACTCTCGAAGATTACTGTTTGGTGTTAACAAAACAGTGCTGTCACTTCAATACTTGCTTTGAATAAAAGTTTGGTTTAATTTTCAGGTGTAGTCAATGTGTGTACTGCTTTAGTTTTTCTGTTTTCCCTTCATTACTACTAGCCCGACATGTCACAGAACAGAGGTGGTTTGTTGAAATTTTTGCATGTACTCACCACCTAGAGCATGTTCTGAGTCCCCTCCATCCCTACTTGTCCTGCCCTCCATTCCCTCTTCCTCTCACTTGACAAAAT
Organism: Excalfactoria chinensis; assembly: GCF_039878825.1. NCBI lineage: Eukaryota > Metazoa > Chordata > Aves > Galliformes > Phasianidae > Excalfactoria > Excalfactoria chinensis. Next base: position 40,395,358 of record NC_092857.1, read on the forward strand.
ATTGAGAATTTTTGAAAACAAAGCCCAGGTCTATTGTGTTGAGGCAGCCCCCAACAACCAAGCAGACAGGCTAGAGGCTGGAGCAGCTTAACCATCTGGACTGTGGTGATTCACAGCTGTGTTTGGCTGCTTTTAACGTTTCAGTCTGAGAGTGTGTGCTTCTAAGACACTGGACTTCCTATCTGCTCATACAGAAATCTTCCTTTCCCTTGAGGAAATTGGATTAAAATTTAGGAAGTGAGTATCACACTTTCACAGGCAGTACTTCGTTGAAGTGACAATACCGGCCCACTATGGGGCAAGGGGCTGTGTTGCCACGTGAGCAGACCGGGTGTGGGCAGAGCTCACCGGCGCCTCACCCGTTCAGGTAATGCTTAGGTACTGATAGACAAGGGTTGGCAGTCATTTAAATAAAAGGAGTTTTCCCCAGCATGGGTCACAGCCATGTGTCAAATTCTAGTGTGTACATTCAGATGTTAAGTGCACAGCACTCTGGTGAGGATGACCTTTCTTGTTGGATGTGGGAGGTGGGCCCTGTGCACTGCTGTGTGTGTATGCATGCTGCAAGTGTGGCATTTCCAGCTGTGTCTCTGATGCTGAAAGCTATCTGACTTTCCTGGAAGCACCTTTCTTTTCTCGGTGAAGGCCTCTTAGTCATATAAACACTGAAGACCTGCACCTTTGACTTGATGAGGAACTCTATATAGAATCAAAGTCCTGTACCTGCATTATCATCAATAATATACTTTACTTACGTTTGCTTTGGTTTTCTTGTATTTTAGCCCATTGTGAGCTAAAAACAAAAGAAGAAAGGCAGAAAAAAAAGCAAATCCAAACTTTTTTTAGCAGTCAGTACTATTTGAATGTGAAACTGTATATTGCATCTCCCAGAAATGACATATGATGCAAGTCATGCTTTTATTTCATGGTGGTTTTCATCTTACCATCAGCAGCTTCTTGTAATGCACCCATAAAAAAATATTTCAAAACAGTGTGACCACTGGTGAATTTTACATAAAGAGTGTTTAACACTGCTAGGGGTTCCTATGGCTCCACTGCTCCAAAAGTTCTGGAGAGATTTCTGGGGCATAAGTGAATGAAATCTCCAGATTTGTATGGTGTAGCTGCAAGTGCAAACAAAAACACAGTTTAGATGTCATATAGTTATAAATGTAAGTGCTGTCTTTAATTTTACCTCCCTAATACCTATGACTCCTATGGCCTTCCTGCTGCACTTCAGAGTGCATTTACAGAAGCACTGGAACAAGTCACCTGGAGATGTGGTGAATGCCCCATCCCTGGAGACATTCCCAGACCAGGCTCTAAGCAACCTGATCTAGATGTGGGGATCTCTGTTTATTGTTGGATTAGCTGCTCACTCTCCTTTATTTTTATCATACCTTTATTATTTAGTGTTCACTTTACTATAGACTGACCAGTATACATCCCCCCTTCTCACATTAACAAAAATGCTGTAGGAATAATTTTGCAGGCTAAACAACACACCATATGCTAACAAACATGACTTATATAGGATCGTGCCCTGTTTTATTTTTACAGCGTATTAAATACTTCTCAATTCACAAAGTACAACTAATTATCTCAGGCCATAAAACCTTGCTTATCTATATTGTACTTTAAATAAACAGGCAGAATTTTAAGAATAAAAGATTATTTAAGCATTGGGAGAAGCATTTGACAGAAGCCACTTGGCTGATCAACACCAGAGGATCGGTCAATTGAGATGGAACTACACGATCCAAGTCCCTACGGACTGTAGAGGGAGACAAGGTCCTTGTAGGAAAGAGCATGTTGGGAAAAGTGGTTTGGGTCCTTCCAGCTTCTGGAAAGGGCAAACCTCTCCAAGGAACTGTTTTTGCCCAGGGACCTGGGTGCACTTGGCGGGTGATGGAGAAAAATGGAGATGAGCAGTACCACAAGGGGATTTGATGCTGGGGGAGTGCAGTCAGTGATTCCATATGTATATAGGTATGTGTATATGTAACGCATGTTAATTATTGTTTGTTCCTATATATATACATGTTAAGCATGATGTGGTGATGTGGAATAAAGGGTGGAATGTTGTGGTTTTGTGATTTTGGTTGTCAGTATTCCACATCAGAACATCATGCAGAACAGTGGCAGATAAAGAGTTAATGTCCTGGTTCCGTGTTACCACCATTTTGGGCACTTTGGGTTACCAGAGGAGATGGACGGCATCCCCGGAGTACTTGGGGCAAAGAAGAAGTGGGGTGGGACTCAGAACCAGACCCCAGCTGCTCTCTGCCACTGGCCACCAAATTGGCTGGGAGTGTCAATTTGTCTGGGAGTGGTGAGGCCCTATAGAGAGATCTGGATAGGCTGGAGAGCTGGGCAGAAACCAACGGGATGAGGTTTAACAAGACGTAATGCTGGGTCCTGCACTTTGGCCACAACAACCCCAGGCAGCGCTATAGGCTTGGGGCGGAGTGGCTGGAGGACTGTGTGGAGGAAACAGACCTGGGGGTACTGATTGATGCTCGGCTGAACATGAGCCGACAGTGTGCCCGGGTGGCCAAGAAGGCCAACGGCATCCTGGCTTGCATCAAAAACTGTGTTCCTAGCAGGAACAGGGAGGTAATTGTCCCCCTGTACTCCTCATTGGTGCAGCTGCACCTCGAGTACTGTGTTCAGTTTTGGGCCCCTCACTGCAAGAAAGACATTGAGGCCCTGGAACGCGTTCAGAGGAGGTCTACAAAGCTGGTGAGGGGTCTGGAGCACAGGCCTTATGAGGAGCGGCCGAGGGATTGTTCAGCCTGGAGAAGAGGAGGCTCAGGGGAGACATTATTGCTCTCTATAACTTCCTGAAGGGAGGTTGTAGTGAGCTGGGGGTCGGCCTTTTCTCTCGTGTAATCAATGATAGAACTAGAGGGAATGGTTTCAAGCTGCACCAGGGGAGATTCAGGATGGACATTAGGAAGTATTTCGTCTCAGAAAGGGTAGTCAGGCACTGGAATGCACTGCCCAGGGAGGTGGTGGAGTCACCGACCATGGGAGTGTTCAAGAAACGTTTGGATGTTGTGTTGAGGAATATGATTTAGCTGGGAAGTATTGGTGATGGTTGGACTGGATGATCTTCTAGGTCTTTTCCAACCTTGATAATTCTGTGATTCTGTGATTCTGTGAATTACTCTTTGAGATGCCTTGATTCACTTTTAAAGCTGAGAAGCACTTTATGTCTTAGTCCACAGCAGAAATCAGTAGAAATGATGTCTTTGTTCAGATTAGCTGCTAGAGAATTTGAAACCAACAAAGCATTGATGAAATGATCGCATAGTTCCATAGCTTGTCTTCTTTCTACAGGGGACAATTTCATTTTCCTAAAACCTGATGGGGGTGTGTTGGTGGACTCTGAGTTTAAACTTAGCCTGGCTTGAATTTGGACCAAGTGCTTTGAATACCTTTTATTTGGCAAAGAGGCAGCCCTCTAAAATCAATAAGAAAGAGCTTTTACTGTAACTTTAAAGTGTGCTCCTGCATGCTTGAGAATGCAAAAACTGCTTTTAAGTTGTGGAATTTGGCTTTCCAAAGAATAAAAAGAAGTACATTTTCAGAGGGTGGAAGTAGTTCTATTTTGACTGTCAAATAGCTAATTTTCTTTCCTTTTTTTTTTTTTTTTTTTTTTTTGTTTGTTTGTTTGTTTGTTTGTTTGTTTGCTTTTCTTCAGAACATCAGTAGTCTCAATGCCTTGCTCACTCTTAGAAAATATACTGATTTTATTTCAGTGCTAAACTGTCCATAAGGCTGATATCCCATGAAGCTAATTTAAGCACTAATTTTGGAATACAACTATTTCCTTAGAAAAGTAACTTAATGTAATTTATGCTGGAGATGTAAATTGACTTCAGTAAATGCACAGCTTTTGTTTTCTTTTCAGAATATATTCATCGCTTGCACTGTAATGTTGCTGGGTAGAGATTACTTGTTCTCTGTGCTAAACTTTGTAGGCTAAATATTTGGTAGGTGGAAGTTTATTTGTTAAAACTGAATGTTTCTCACTGATTTGCAATTTTGTATTTTGTTTGATTTGGCCCATTTTGGTGATATAGTTTGGAAACTACTGGCCTGATGAAGCACTGTCTCAGGATGTTGGGTTTGTTGCAATTAGTAATGTTTTTTCATTTTACTATTTGGATTCAAGCTTATCCTTTTTATGATATCTGATCAGTTCTGAGCTGCAAGGCTTCCAAGGAAAAAAAGTGGTATGGGAAATAAGAACACTGACTGAATGAGTTACTTTTAATAAATATGACTCAGAGATGTTACGTTTTGTGTTTTGGTGAACTCTTGCACCTGCTTATGTGAATGTTGAAGCAACTGTTCTTTGGAAATTCGGTACTGGTTTCTTAGGCACTTGTGAGGCACTCCTGATTTTTGCTAGCTGGCATTCCTTCATCCTTTGGACGGAAGAGTACATACCTGTAAAATACAGTATGTGTGCACATACCGTATTAGTTATGTCTGAGGCCTGTGTTTGTTCTCTTTTCTTTAGTATGGCAAGAGGACTGAAATACTCATTTTTAACCTTGAGAGGAAACAGCAAGCCTACACAACCTGAGGATGAAGCGAATGTACTTCTTGAGTCAAAGTGTTAGCCAAAAAGCCTTCCTTGGAAGAGACTGAAGATTCAAGTTTGCTTAACATTGTTGAGAATGTAAACAAGTGTATTCTGGAATACATTTGGAATGAGGGAAAAAGTATTCTTCCTCAGTTACTACATATCTCATAGGTTCAGAAATATTCTGAACATATAAACACATTTACATCATGAGCTAATTTGTAGGAAGAAATGCCATGAGTAAATCTGGAGTTGTGAATTTCTTCATTCACCTATTTTTGGTGCTATTTGTGCTTAAGAAATTCTGTGAATTCTCCTTCAGTTTCTGTCTACTCTCTGAGGCAGAAATCTTGTAAAGATCTCAAGGCTTGGTTCACCATTGCTTTATGCAGTCTGTGAAAGCAGTGGAGAGGTGAAAGATGGTTATGACTCAGAACGGTTTTGCTTATGCATTTGCTCTTTGTAAGTGACTGTGGAACACAGAGATCAAAGAAGAGGTGCGCCCCAAGGTTGCTCCATGTGTTAACTGAAAAACTAAGGATATGGCATAATGTGTTTGGTATGCATTGTGTAGATGTTCTCAAGCTTTTTCTCTTCCTCAGTAACATGTTAGTTGCAACTGTTACAAGTGAATCATCACAACTTAGCTGCAGTATCAAGGAAGGATGGAAACTGGAAGAGCCTTTTTTAATATTTAAAATTATATATATAAATATATATATATATGTTTTCTGAGGCAATACTAAGACAGTAATTAGGAGAAGTAACAAAGGTAACTCTATTTTTATGTAGGTATACTCATCATTTTACTACCACCATTCCCTTCTCTGATGCTTTTTCTAACCTTCTGATGCTGCAGAAGTGATGATAATAGGTACAAAATACAGGAAGGGGGATATGGAAGACTAATTGATATAGGGAAGATTAACTTTTATGTTTCAGTGAGAATAAAGGACTGGTGTCCTTCTTTGTCTTATATATACACTGAAGGTTTGTGGTACTAATTTATGTTCAAAATTCACAGCAAGTGAATATAAAGTTAGCACAGTGATTAAAAGTAAGTCTGGAATCCATTGGTTTTTTTTTTTTTTTTTTTTTTTTTTTTTTTTTTTTGTTATTATTTGGGACAATAAGGACACTGCTCTGTATCTTTGTTTCCTTCTCTGAAATACAACTGATAGTGCTTACTTGCATTTCTATGGAGGTAGTGTTTAGTCTGAAAACACTTAGAAACCGTGGGCTGGAGGACCACAATTAATCTTGTTGAAGTTTTCTATTTGATACAAGTGTGAATCAAGAATTTTAAAAAATAATCAAATCAAAATAAGATTTTGGAAGACCTTGGTATGGATCCAAGGTACTCTCATGATTTGTATCCCAGTTTGAATTAAAATACAACAAAAACTGAAAGGGGTTTTACTGGGTGTAACATGAATAACCAGACTGGATTAAATCTAGGAAATCGACCAGTAGCTCCCACCAGAAGCTTCAGAGACCACTTGGGCTACCCACTCCACTGCCTACATGGGTTTGAATGGTAAAAGGAAGAGTGGCTTCAGATATTATAAACTTATTTCAGTAATAAATGGTCACAGTGAAAGTTGAAACAGAAGTCCGGACTACCCAGTTTCTCACAACAGGATGCAAAATTGGATGGAGCTTTGGGCAACCTGATCTAGTGAAAGGTATTCCTTTTCATGGCAGGGAGGCTGGAAAATCTCAAACCATTTTCTGATTCTTTGAGATGTGACTGTCACATTCTACCTGCTGAAGAGGTGGGAAGGGAATATGTTACTACAGGTACAGAGGGTTCATTTGTTCTAAAGGATTCCCTATGTACTTTAAAAACTCCAGTGTTTTTTGAGCATATCCTTGTATAGGACACTTGTTTTTCCAGGTCATCTAGACCTCCAAAATCCTTGTTTTTGAATATCAATTCTCCGCAGTGGAACAAGGCATTGTGAAGTTTTCACTGACTACTAAAAGACTATGAAAGCTGTTTAATTGTAATACCCGTGGACACATAAGGGTGTGTACTAAATAAAATGTAGTTTCCACAGAAGAACAGATAACTGTATGCATTTCACTGATTAATGTTTTGCTTTACCTTTTATAAATAAACAGATGCATATTATCAACTAATTTTTTATTTGTGTAGATACTTTCAATCATGTGAGTGGCATGAATATTTGATTTCTGTATCATTAACTTCTGTACTATAACTGAAGTATTTTCATTAATTCATTCTGTACTACAGTGGAAGTGACTTTATTTAAATCATATTAAATCATTTTTTATACTATGTTTTATAAGTTCCTTCATAGTTGCACTTATTTAAACTACCAACCTAGTTCTCACAGATTTTACTATAGTAATACTCTGAATGGTTTAAAGTTTAGGAAAGACAAAACTAGGTGTTACCTATAAGAGCTTGAAAAACTAGGTATTATCTGTAAGAGCTTGCACATGATTACATCTTTTTCACAAAGCAATTCAGCTTCAGTTATTTACTATTTTTCCTCTGTAACTGCAGAACTGATATTGTTCCAGTAAATCTGTCTGTTAAAACTGGGAGTATGGACTCAAGACAGTTTTTCGTTTTAGAGTATTGGTAATCACTGAAATGGCGATTCGGCTACGTGGTTATTTCTCTCAGTTAATAGGACATTAATTTAAAACTGATTTCTCATATGCTCCGTCTGTAGCTAGCTCTGCCCTTAAGTTTCTGCCATTTCACATTAGTTAATGAAATACTAAAACAGCTGCAAAACAATGTGACTTATTTGCTGCGTGAAGGTTCAGTTTCTTCTTTTGGTACACTGGGGAAAATGATTACAGATAACTTTGGTCTTCAGGATATATATTTAAGCAGTAGTAGTTGGCTTAGTTTTAAGAAGTACTGGAGAGGCTTCTTTAGTCACATTCCCTTATAGAAGTTTCTCGTGGCTACATCATGCTAGCTGCACAACTAAATTTTCAGAAATCAGTCCAATATTTTTAAATTTAATCTTAACAGTTGGCTGTCTGTATCCACAAGGAGCTTGTGTATGTAAACACAAGAAAAAACAAATTCTGAGGGCAATGTCAATAACTGGATTAGAAAAGAATGTTGCACTGCACAGTAATCTGTTTGTAATCTTGTTATTATAGGGAGTGCTTACCACTGAACTGGTTGTAGTAGGATGAGAAGTATTGTAGCCATTAGAAGCTTTCTAGCCATGATTCTTGCAGTGATTCCTGTGGAAAAAAAATGGAGAAGGAAAACCTCAGGGGAAAATAAAATATAATAAAATAAAATAAAATAAAATAAAATAAAATAAAATAAAATAAAATAAAATAAAATAAAATAAAATAAAATAAAAATCCTATCTAAGCTGGATGAACAATTTTGTACATTCATAAGGAGTTTTTTTCCTCCTGAATCTCAGCCTGATGTACAGATATTAGGCCAAAGTAAATGTATGTCAGACTTGTATCCAGTCTCTGGAACATAAAGATGAAAGGTAGTCAGGACAGAGCGAAAGAAGACCAATAGCTGTGGAAATCTGGAATTTGACTTTTTAAATTTTTGTTTAAAGGAGGTATTCAGCACCATTGTTGCATATGAAAAACATAGTACAGCTTGTTCAGATTTAAAGTAGTGAAAGACTGAGGAATTTTTCTATGTAAATATTTTTGGGAAGTGTTCAGACCTTTGTTGTTATGGCTGGCCTTACTTGTGGAGTAAAATTAAAATTAGTAAAATTACAGTGTAGGTAACAGTGATTATACTGGAATTTTAAGACCATTTAAGTGTCAGGAAATGGATTGTCGTTAAGCTAAGATAGTAATGGTTTTTATATCTATCATTTTGTTCCATTTCTTGTAATTTAAACATTGTCTTTACTCTGTAATGTATTGTGTTCTGACTGAAGGTGTCAGTAATGTGACACTCGGTATAACTTTCTGCTTTTCTGTTAGAGACTTTTGGCTGTCAGAAGTCAGAAGATTGTTCCTGTTAAATGGGAAGAATATCACAGAAGTATGGATGCAACTTATGTTTTGTTTTGTCATAAATTTGTGCACCAGTATTTCTCTTCGCCATTCTAAATTGGTCTTTAGAAAATGAATAATGTTTCAAACTACCATTTGCAAAGAATTAATGCTGTTTCTCTGAGAATTTCTGCTCGTTGACATTAAAACAACAACAACAGCAACAAAAACCCAAAACTTTTAACTGTGAATTTTATTAATCTTGTTTTAATATTAACTTTTATTTTCAGTTTCACTATTATTATCAATATTACAAAGTAACACTTCTTTTAAACCTTTTGATTTTTATCTATGCCCTCAACTTTAACTCTGTTTCAAACGTATTTTGTTCAGAAAACAGGAAATTCTATTTTCTTGTTAATAAACTACCATACCAATTTGTGCCATAATTGCCCGATCTGTAAACTGTGTAATAAACTACTTTCAGAATACTCTTTAAAAAGTTATATAGTATTCATTTCACTGCATAGGAAGAACTAGGTGTTTTTATTACTCTTTTATTTTTTAGTCTTTAAATTTGGAGATAAATCTATTTTTCTGGCCCAAGCACAAATTCACTGTGCCCTGGAATCCTCTGTGCTAGAGCTTAACTCTTCACAGCTGTACAAAATGGTGTTGTGTGTTATCCCCAAGGTCTTCTTATCCAGGGTTTTGGTTTAGACCCATCATCAGTCTCTGCAAAACTTAAACAAAATAAAAATATTTTTCTTCTTTTTGTTCTTGGGTAATTTCCAGGAAAGGAATTAAACTTTCCTACTGAAATTAGAAGTCATTGTTTTTTGATTTGTTGTTGTTTTTGCTGGTTTTATTTTTTATTATTTATTTTAGGGATTTTTGTTTGTTTGTTTCCCCCCCCCCCCCTCCCCCCCCCCCCCACAGTCAGTTACAAATCTGTAAAACAGAGACATTATTCTAGTCTAAACACTGGACATTCCTTGGAGAAAGCAGACCACATGCTGTGATTAGACCTTTTGCTGATCTGCCAGTGCGCACTTCCCGGGGAGAGTGTTACTGTTGCACAGTAGCTTGCTGCTTTTGCTTGCCATGGAAGACATCCAGCATCAGCTGCTCATTGTTCTTGGGGCTCTGATCTGCTTTTCAGCTCTGCTTAAATGCATCAGATTGATGAAATATATTTTCCCATGTGTTTGGAGTGCTTTGCCTCAGGCTTTCTTCCGGTCGCTGGGAGAATGGGCAGGTAATGGAAACTTCCTCACCTTCCTCTTGTAACTGAGAAATGAATTGTTACTAACTGTGCGGTTTTCCTTGTGTTTCCTTACCTCATTCCTTCAGAAGGGAACACGATTTCCACTAAATCTGCTTTGCTTCATTTCTTCCTTTTGTCTGCCAGTAACTTCAGTTTTATGAGCCTTCAGTTTTATAAGCCTGAAGTCTTTGCCTGCTTGGGGAGAAGAGAAAAATAAACTGGCAGCAACCTGCACACCCAGTGGATGTGAATTCTCTCCCAGTTCCTACTTCTGATGTTTTTTCTCTATTGGAAATGCTTTAGTCTTAATAGCATTGCCTATATCCTCAGTTTCCTGATATGTGAAACAACTAGTTTATGTCTAGCATATTGTCTCCAGTCTTCAAAGCAACTTGTCTTTATTGCTGGTGACTTTGCTCCAGCCTGTTTCTTTCAGAATTGGTGATCTGTCCGTAATGGCATCATTAACAAGCCAAATCTATTCTTGCCTAAAAACTTCAAAGGCTACAACTCAGCAGTGCTTTTTTAAAGATATTACATATTCTCATTAAAATGACAGAAATGTTTAATAAAACGATTCTTCCTACTAAACACTGATGTTTTTCTTAGGCTTGGTAGATTGTCAGTACAAGTAAGAATGAAAAGGCAGTACAGTTTTTGAGTTGCTGGGCTCATGGCATCTTGTTAAGAAGTGACCCCGAAAGAACTCATGCTAGACACTAGGTATCACTGGATTGTGTATGTGTTTAACATGCACATCTCACTGTGGATGAGTAAGAAACAAAGTTTGGCCCTTTGTGGAACACCTGGCTAAGCATGAGGTGCTTCTGAAATAACACGTAGGCCTCATTTTGGTGCATGGGTCTGGCTTGTAGTCAGCCACACTGCATGGAGCTCTCTGAAACCCTGTCCTGCTGGAGGCCAATAGACAAGTTGTGTTCTGTCATTTGACAAACATTTTCTTGGAAGCCCTGCAAGGATGCAAGCTGGCAGGTGGAAGCTTGCTTTTCATCTGCAGGTCTGCTATGGTCATAAAGATCTTTCGCTTCCTCACCATGGAATCTGTACTCCCTGTGAACAGGAATGGAAATGCTGTCCTCTTGGCAGTGAACCTAGCTTTTCAAGTTCACTGTGCTTCTCTGTTTTTCTGTCAATTTACAAATCCTTATTTTACTTTGTTTTTAGACATTGACTTATTTTCAGTTTTTGCTCTGAAAATGTGTCAGATATACCTCAGAACTGCTTTAGGGTGTTCCTACTTCACTTATTTCTCCCTTATTTCTGAGGTGATAAGTATAGAAGTATCCTTTTACAGCCCTTCTTTGGTATTTGCTTCCATAATATTTAAGGTCCAGGGTGCCTTGCAAATGCTAAGGCTTGTTTATTTTCCCAGTAAATCCAAAGGTAAATTGTGAGGCAGAAAGCATTGTATAAGTGATGTTAAGTTAGTTTTTCCTTGCAGACTGACTTGCTGTGTAAGGAAATATATCAGCCTCTGGTCACTCTTTACCTCCTGCCATTGTGCCATGAACATACAAGCACAAAGCAGAACCTTTGAAAGACTATATGCCTATGAGAAAAATCCTGCTATCTCATAGGTAATGGATTTGTTGCTGTCTCCCCATGCAAAGTGAGAATATTGACTATGCTGCCACTTTGGGCAGGTGACTATGGAGAGAGATTTGCTTGGGAAACAAATAGTGCTAAGTAAAGCAATAAAAAGGAAGGCTTGATTTAGTAGTGTACTAGAAACATTTTGATAGTAATGTCCAAGAAGTGAAAAGATTAAGTTTAACAAATTCAAGAAAGAAAGAGATAAAGCAGATCTACAAATACAGTCTCTACAGTCCTTAAATTTGTTTTCTTTCTCCAGTGGTCACAGGAGCAGGAGATGGGCTTGGAAAAGCATATTCCTTTGAGGTGAGATAAACTATACTCCCTTAAGTTTTCTTCAACAAAATGAAAATTGCTATCCATTACCAGTCTTTGCGTGTTAGTAAAAAGAGTTTAGGATTCAAAGCTACTGTGACAAACATAGTACTAATCTGTTCCCTCTCTATTCATAGAGTAACATGAACTGAATGTAGAATAACATGAACTGAGTTCTCTAAGGACACTGGTGTTGCAATTAAGAAGAATGTCATTCATGTTGCAGTGGTCCTGTCTGTCCAAGAATATGAAATGGAAACACCGAGTAATTGAAAAGATTTTGTGTTGTCTGTCCTGAGTGGCATGTTTTTCAGACTATCCTTTTATTCCCCCCAGTTTTACAGCCAATGCAGTTTTTCTTTTTTGGTGAGGTTGTTCAGTATTAAACATACAAAATGTATTTTGCTATCCTTCACAGTTGCAAAGAAATGTTTGAGAGATATATTTGAAACAGCAAAGAAAGGAGAAATATACATAAGTGAACTACAATTTAAGGAACTGTATAAGGATCCCTGATAGTCTGGTTAGTAATCTGTTGCTGCAGGAGCCTGCAGGAGGAGGGAGCTGTGGTCTGCCATGCTCTGCTGTGCAGATGCTGCAACATCACCTCTGCTCACCATTGAAGGCAGGGTTCCCTCTGAGATGGTCCTTGTACGTGTGATAGTGACAGTGGCAGATTTTCTCTTTGATGTCTTTATTCATAACAAGCTCTCTGTCTGAACTGCATTGCTTGGCCGCAATGAAGTGTAAGTTACTGTCTTCAGAACTGAGATGACTGGATGAAAATTAACAGACTGTAATATGTGAGATTCTGTGTTAAATGTAATGTATTCTGAGGTGATAAATCATACGTGGTGTGAAAAATATGTACATGAAACATATCTCACTGGAAAGGAAAATGCATTTCCTATTTATTTAATTGATTAAACCAGTCTTCCTAAGCATTTACTCATACTTGAAGTACCTGATTTTGATTACTGGGAGTTGCAGTAAGTACTTTCTAAACTTAGAAAACACAGGTACCAAATATTACAGTGTTTATTGTAGCTGTGATAAAGATCACTAACTCTCTTGTGTGAAAGAAGGGAAAATGTTGCCTTCTGTCTACTGATTGAGTTGTAATGATAAGCAAACAGAAAGATTCTGATGAATATGTAAGTCTGGGAAGAGTGGGATGAGGCTGAAACACAGAACTGTCAGAAATGCTTAATCATGCCCTTAGAACTGCATCTCCAGGTGTAGTCACACACAGAAGTAGTGTGCTGAAGTAAATGTGTGAGAGCACCTGGTGATACTTTATCCATGAAATCTGCAAGCACCTGAGAGTGTTAGGTCAGAATTTCTGAATTTCTGTCTTTGTTCTGCTTCCTTTGTGCTACATGGTTATACAATTGTAAACCCTAGCTAAAAGGCCAGCTGTGGCATATAAATGGCTGCTTCAGTCATCAGAAAGAATAAAAGAACTACTGTCTTTTGTTCCTTTCTTGAGAAAGCAGATTTTGATAGGAACTGGCAAGTTTTTGTGGAATGTTTCTTCATTATTTTTGGCTTTTTTTTGTGTTGCTGAGATGTATCTTCTTCCCCATGTGGTCCCATTCATACAAGTTGTGCTCAGTTGATATGTGGCACTGTTTGAATTCCTAGCTTGGCACATCATTTTGCTGTCTGAGCACATGATTGTGAGAGGCTTTTGGATGAGTGAACCAGCTGTGTCAATGGTCTTATGCTGGGTACAACATTCTCTGATGTCAATCTGACATAGGTTCTACTGGTGCTATGGGCTGGTGTGAAGGCAAATCTTGCCTGCAGGCCACAGGGCCAACACATCTCTGCCTCTGGAGCTTGTGCTCTAAGACCAAGCAAGGGCTGTCCTTCAAACATGGATTTGTAACAAGCCACAAAATAATGCTAGAGCTCCACACTCCTGTGGTACCAGAAACTGACACTAGTCCTGGTGATTTGGAAGGATGGTGTGATGTGGCTGTTTCTGTTCAGTGTTTTATGTGTGAATCTGAGCTAGTGACTAACAAATACAGTTCAGAGACAGGTTCAGGCAATGATTACAGTTCTTACTGGGAGAGAAGCCCTGTTTCCAAGATTTATAGGTAGGTAAATATCTCTTACTGGCTGGCTTGGTCTGTGTAAAAAGCTTGAAGTCTCAGAATACTGATGCAGGACACATATTTTATTGTCCTCTTACGATCACAATCACAGAATGACTTGGGTTGAAAGCAACCTTAGAGATCAAACAGCCCCTATCATAGGCTGTTTGCCAGCAACTAGATCAGGTTGTCCAGGATCCCAACCAGACTGGCCTTGAATGCCTCCAGGGATGGTGCAACCACAGCTTCTTTGGGCAGCCAGTGACAGTACCTCACCACCCTCCGAGTAAAGAATTTCTTCCTAATATTTAACCTAAATCTCTCCTCTTTTATTTTAGAGCCATTCCTCTTTGTCCTATCACTATTTGACTGTGCAAAAAGTCAATGCAGCTCCTGCTTATAAGTTCCCTTCAAGTACTGAGAGGCTGCAATGAGCTCTCCCTGTACACTTCTCCAGGCTGAACAAGCCCAGTTCCCTCAATCTTTCTTCATAGGAGAGTTGCTCCTCCAGCCTTCTGATCATCTTCATGGACCTGCCCCAACAGCTTCACATCCTTCTTATGCCAAGGACCTCTGAGAAAAAGGAAAAAAAAAAAAAAAAAAAAAAAAAAAAAAAAAAAAAAAAAGGAAAAGGAAAAAAAAAAAAAAAGGAAAAGAAAAAGGTCTTGAAAAAATTTTGGTGCAACTTTGCACTTCAAATGGATCTGGAATACAGCAGCAAAGGAGCGTCATCTCATTTATTCACATGAAAGCCAGCATTTTTGCCATTCTAGCTAAAATAGGATCATAGCAATAGGGATCATTTTTTACCAGACACAGAGACATAGCTAAGGTATTAATGAGAAGCCCTGCAAAATAGAATTTTGATTTTATTTTGTACATGACATGGCTGATATATCGTCTCTGAATGCTCAAAAAATCAGAACAATCTCTGCAATCATCTCTGAGTGACAGGTACAAATAAGGGTCCAGAACAACAGAGACTGTCTGCATTGCTCTTAAAGTGGGTTGGTAGCAGCTTGAGTCAAGCACATTTTAGACAAAGGGAAATCTGCCACTGTGCAGAAAATTTACTTTCTGTTCCTGAGTACCTCAGACAGAGCCCATAAAATAAGCTTTCAAAACTACAGAGTGCCTAAGCCTGGACATGTCTCTGTGGAGTACTGGATAATTATGTGAGAGATTCTTGAAGAGCACAGAATTGTGAGCAAAGTCTTTGTGCTGAAAATGCAAATGGCTGTTGCTTATACATTTAATAGATAGTCTGCCCCTTGTACTGTCAGGATAGTGAGTTTTCAAATAAAGATCCTTATTCCTTGACATTATTTCCATTGTTTTCAGAAGAGCTTAGCAGGACAATCTGCTTCCCTCCAGTAGGTTTAAGGAGAGTGCATTACGGGGAGTCAGTGGCAGAAATGAATGGGTCTTCAGTGAGTAGCCTTCATCAGTTCACTTCTTGTTCCAAGATAACGTGGTATTTTCAGAAGAAATTGGCTTCATCTTTTGTACTGACTTTTTTTTTTTTTTGCTTCTTGCTCTCACAGGCATTTTCTGGTTTCAGCTCTTATCTTTCTTTGTGCACATAACTCTGTCCAACTGCTGCTTCTTAATAACTTCATTTCACAAGCTTGGGGTGTGCTTTTCTCTCAGATTCTGCCTAAAATTCCTTAGCTGACGGGAAATGGGAAGCCTACAGAAAACAGGAGAATACCATTCTCTGTATGTTCTCCATTTGTTCTGCACATGAAGGTGGATGTACCTTTGCATGACTTTTTTTCTTTTTCTTTTTCTTTTTTTTTCCCAAATCTAATAAAAGAATGAAGGTCAAAGATGGTGCTGTAAAATGGCCAGAAATTCATCATTTGTTTTCCCAATGCTTTTCTGGGAAATGTCACATTGTCTTTATTCTCTGTGTACACACACATGTGAAACTGGCTATGGTTGTTTATTTTTCATCATATGGTTGGGACCTCATTGTTGTTCAGTATATTTTTCTTGTAAGGGCCAAGGTATTTTCTCAGACTATTAGAACCTGGTCTTAATATCTGTTGTTTGCCCATTAGACCAGTGTCAGACAACTGAAAGCAATTAATAACTGCAATTGTTTTTGATAGTAAAATTAGAAAATATACAAAAAATCATGTCAGTGTTGCTTTCCAACCACTTTTATATTCTTCTCTTGCAGCTAGCAAGAAGGGGGTTAAATATAGTTATGATAAGTAGAACTCTCGAGAAGCTGCAGAGAGTGGCCAAGGAAATTGGTAAGTGTTACACATTCGTTTGCCTTCCCATTTGGCAGCCTGTCTTGGTGGGAACCTGGGTCTGCTTCCCTTGTAGAGTGGAGTTCCAGATACTGCTGCAGATAGAGCCCAAGCTGTTACTGTAAAACTACAGGTACTGTATCACTGCATTGGTTGAACCCTTCTAGTCATGGATTGCTTTAAAAATATGTGCTATGATTTGAACAGTGCAATAGTTTGGGACAGAGAAACATGACTTCAGATTCTGTTCTGACTTCACCTGAGCTTAAGATCTGTAAATATAGGCAAAGGAGTTAGGACAATAGATTTATTTGAGCGATCTACAAACAGGCTTTTGCGTGAGAAAGAAAGGTTACCTTAAGACTAGTTTTTGAAATGCAGCAGAAGAGGAGTAAAAATGAAATAATTGTAGTTGTCCTCTTTTTTTCTCTTTTTAAGGTTTACAAAATGCATTTGGCTTTCATTAAGACAGTGGTGTGTCTTTAGAATTAATGTTCATTTTCAAAATGAAAAATTTGATTTTCATTTTCTCCTTCAAAAGGAGATAGCCCTGGGGAAAAGCTTGTTTAAATACATTAGGACAGTTAGGACTTGAATAGGATTCAGCTGAGATAATATCACAGAATCACAGAATTGTAGAGGAAGGGACCTCTAGAGATCATCGAGTCCAACCCCCCTGCCAAAGCAGGCTCCCTACACCATGTCACACAGGTAGGCGTCCAGACCTGAGACAGGCCTCAGACCAGGTTGCACCCACAGGAGATGTCTTTTGTGTCTTGGGGATGAGACTGAGGACTGAACTTCTAAATTTCCTGTCTAATTTATCACCCATTTCTAGATACAGACTTGCTTTCCCTTGAGAAGCAAGAAGTACTG
The DNA here is from genome assembly GCF_039878825.1 of Excalfactoria chinensis. NCBI lineage: Eukaryota > Metazoa > Chordata > Aves > Galliformes > Phasianidae > Excalfactoria > Excalfactoria chinensis. The sequence goes on from NC_092857.1 coordinate 40,412,362, forward strand.
AAGGGGGAAAGCACCAGCCTAGCTGTACCCCATGAGACCAATGTGTCTGGGGCATACTCCAGCTCCTACTAAGCAAAAAGCCATAAAAAATGGACTCCTGTGGGAATTATGCAAACTCTGGTGTCACTGCATTTTTCTGCAGCTGAATATTAAAGAATTAAAATAAAAGGAACCTAATTAAAAAAAAAAAAATGTTTAAGAAATTTTTGCAGTTTCTTTGCATTGTAAATCATAATAGAAAACAAAGAATGAAAACAACAAGGTTCCTGAGACTAAGATAGCTAAGAGAAGAATGAGAGAGGTGGAGCTCTGGGAGGGTAGTGCCCTGCAGATTCTTCTTCACAGGATTTACAGTGAGGCCATCGTTGGGGCACCTTCCCCATGCAGGGCCTCCTGTCCTGGATGTTCCACTGTGGCAGCTTGCCGTGGGCAGATGGCACTGACTTTTCTTCAGAGCTTGCCTGAAATTTCTGACCGAAACCCAATGAGATCTTTCCATGCTGTTCAGTGGGTTCTGACATTTCTCCAGAATGACTTGTGTTATTTGTCATACTGGTTTGGGGAGGGGTACATGTGTGCCTCCGGTGGCGCAGTGGTAGAATTGCTGCTTGCAACACCAGAGGCCCGAGGTTCAAATTTCCCCTGTGGCGCAAGTGGCAGAAATGCTGCTCTGCTACACAGAAGGGCTCGAATCCCGGGAGTTGAACTCGATGATCTCTAAGGTCCCTTCCAACTTGCATGATACTATGATATGATGATACATAACAATTAGTTGGCACAGGCAAAATGAATGGGAGGAAGACACAGCAACAGCAAGAATCTGTTATGAAGATCACTAAAATCAGCAAGGAGCTCTAGGTGTCTGTTTAGGTTAAAGCTTTCAAATGGCTCATCTGATTTCAATATTCAGACTCAGGATTTATTGTAATTAAGCTAAGTAGTCACTGGGAAGGCAAGTTAAACTTACTGTGATTTTGTGAGAGTAAATAAACAATGGAAATCCAAAATTTAACTACAATGATTTATTTATTTATGGCTTTTTCTTTCTAAACTGCTTGAACAATAAATTTTTCACTCCAAGCAGTTATCATTACCCTGAATTAATGCAAAGAGATTAAGGCACAGAGAGATACAGGCACAAAAATTACCACAGGCTATGCAAATATGTTGTAGGACTGCACACATTACTCATATTTCCTTTTTCTTAACATTTTCATGGTGTATCCTTTTCCAACGAGTTGGTCACAGTAACAAGAAGACTTGACTTCCTTCTCAACTTGTTAATATTATTTACCTAATTGTACTGCATGTGATATTCTATTCAGGTATTGAATAAAATAGATGAAAGGAGGCTAAAATGTAGATAATTCCCCTATTCTTAGTAGCTTGCTTTCGAACTGTGGATTGCAGATGTGCTTGAGAGTAGCTCTCAGACATGGGTCTTTCATCAGGCAATCCACAAGCCAAAAAACCATTTCCCTAAAGAAGAATCAAAACCAGATTTCCACCCAGCTAGACAGGATGGCTCTTTCAGAACACGAGATAAAAGATAACAGAATAAGTCTTGTGTGAGGAGATAGAGGTAACCATTCCTCTAGATGTACTGCTTATTTAACATGTTTACAATTACTATTGTGATTTGACATTGGTCAGAAAGTTAGATATAATGGAAAGCTATTAGCTGCACTAGTTCTTCTTGCACTTACAAACAAGCCCTACAAACAAAGCATGATCCAGGCAGAAAAGTTTTACCCTAGAGTTGGCTAATATGATCAGAGTCTATGCTTGCTTAACTGTTAAGTCTTGCCGAACAAAAACAAAACAAAACAAAACAAAACAAAACAACAACAACAAAAAAGACACCTCTGTAAGACATTAATATTAATTAAAAACATGTGTTTAAGGAAATATGTGGCATTTGGTTCTCAGAAAGCAGTTAAAAATACAGCTACATCAGCTTAGACTGGCTTAGTATGTGGGCCATTAATTTGAATTTGGTGATATAGTTAAGTCTTTCAGCTTTTCCCTGCAGAAATCATGTCCATTGCCATACACCCTACAGAACAGTCAGGAACCAAATGAGACTTGCTCCCACTAAACCCATACAGATGCTAGTTATGTCTATCTGTTCCCAGTCCTGCAGGAAGTGCTGTACTGTGTCCTCATCCTCATCCAGAGATAACTGCAAGAGCTAAGCAGTAACAAGCTGAGCTTACTGAGTAGTCCTAATTTTGCCCTTTTCTCTCTCTCTCTCTCTCTCTTTTTTAATATTTACTCTCCTTAAACTGTTTTTTTCCTTCAGAAACAAACAAAAAAACACAAAAAACACATTAGAACTGCAGTGAGAACTTGTAATTTACAGTTGTACAAAACTTTTAGTGTTTCTCACCAGTCTTAAATATTTTTTTTACCTTCTTTTTGTTGTTTAGATAACATTTCATTTTTTCCCCTCTCTCTGCAAATTTCCACTCAACATGAAGGTTGGGTGCTTCTTTCTTCATTTTCTAGTTTAATTATCATCATAGTATCATAGTATCATAGTATCGTGCGAGTTGGAAGGGACCTTAGAGATCATCGAGTCCAACTCCTGGGTTTCGAGTCCTCTGTGTAGCGAAGTGGCACTTCTACCCCTGCGCCACAGGGGGGATTCGAACCCGGGCCCTCCAGTGCCGCAAGCAGCAGCTTAAACCACTGTGCCACTGGGGGCACACAATATATAATTATATACACAATATATAATTATAATACTCAATGGATTCCTATTACTACAAAGATTAGTTCTTGTGTTATTCAGGCATTCATTTTGTTACCTCAGGTTTTCAGAAGATTTTCATATCTCTCCATACAGAAAAGGAGAATTTTTGACTGGCTTTGTGTTCTAGTCAATATCATTCTGCCTGATTTATTTTCTTCTTAGTAAATTTTGAGAGGCAATACGTCATTCTGTCCAACAAATAGAATTGCCAAGTGGTCTGAGGACAGGAGTTAGATGTGTCTTTAATGATGCATTTTGTTACACATTCGATGAAACAATGCAATTCAAGTTTTTCATTGTCCTTAAATTTGTTTTCTCTTCATTTTTTACAAAGGAATTACCTATCCTGATTTTTGAAAACCAAGGTTCTGGCACAGTTAGGTGTCCCAAAAAGAGTTGGAAGAATTGTCTTCAAAGATTGCCACAAATCTTTGTCATGAGGATAGAGAGACCAAGGAAACTTGGAACTTAGTTTTTTTGGCATTCCCCTTTATGTAATTGTTATCATTCTCTAAAGAGCTGTCCCTGGATAGCTCTTCATTTATTAGCATGATAGTTTTATTGTTGTTTAATATATTGTTTTATTCTTTAATGGAACATAATAGAGCCATCTGGAATATTTGTTTGTTCAGTAACATCACAGGTTGCAGCAGAACTATTATGCACAGACAAGGGCATGTAGAGAAAGGCTGAATGGTTTGTTTAATCTTAATTTTTATGTGGCTGTAGTTTTGGCTGCCCTTCTGACTGCCTGCAGGAAAGATGGCAACAACATCCCTACAGTTTTTAAGACTATGTCACTTTGTTATGTAGCTGTTCAATCAGCAGGTCACCATACATGTCTGCTCCAGCTGTTACTCTGCTCTTTCTCCTCACTCCATTTATACTTAACAATGTCCTTATTCTTTGTAGCTGTACCATTCTCCAAGTCTGGGACTACTAGGGGTTAATTTGCTACTAGAGTTGCTTTAATAGGTTGGAGGTGCAAATGATGTTTTGTCCCTTTTATACAAACAATTGCAGCCTGGAAAGAGGGCATGGAAAAGGGCACTTTTTCCTCCTTGCCCCTGTCATGGAGACACAACACATGTCCTCGAAAGTCACACACAAGATGTGGCCTACTTTCAGATATGCAGTCTAAGAGCCTACTGTTTCGTCTAACTGCTTCTATTGCTTTGGTAGTGTGAGATGTTTGGGGCTGGCAGAACAGGGAAGGAGGGATCATCCTGGGAAAATAGCATCCTCCCATCCTCCAACACAGACCCTACATGTCTGCAAGCTGGCCTACTGCACTCAAGGCCGCTTCCTGCTGGCCTTGCTGACCTGAGGTGGCCTAGGGAGTAAAAGGCCTAAATCTGAACAGACACAAAGATTTGAGGCGCAAATTCTTGTAGAAATCAGTGAGTGATTCCTATCCAAGTCTGTGCTGTCTGTATGACAAAACCAGACTCCAAGAAAGATGACAGCTGCTCAAAGAGTACTCAAAGCAGACTTTATACCATCCATGTGCACCTGCATTTTTAGCATATGCAGCAGTCTGCAGCCCAATCATGTACTGACATTTACAGGCTTCACTTCTTGCTTTTTCAGTGAACTTCATCTGGATTTCAGATTGCCCATGAAACTTTGAAGTAGGTTTAGTAGCAAGAATTTACAATGTTAACATCTAGTTAGAAAAGACCTTACTGGGCTGCTTTGAAAGAGAACCTTGCCTTCTGAAACGAGTAAATAAGAACCTATACCTCTTTTCCTCATGAAACTTCATTGAAAATATGGACAGTTATAAACCAGCTGCTGAGAACAATAGTAATGAACAACTGAGCTCCTCCCAAATAGCAATGGTACTGGAAAAATAACACACATTTCTCTTTCCTTTCTGTGTAAACTGACCTTGTAAAATTTAAACTATACCCTTCCATATGTGTTTCAGTCCTGCAAAGTCCCATGGAAGTTTCAGTCCACAGTGGCCCAAATGTAGAAACAAGAGACAAATTGCCTGAAAAGGTTACAGAAAATATGGCATCATAACTAGTCTACCTTTCTACTCATCCTACATGAAAAAATGAACTCTGCTTGTTAAAATGTTTATCTTTTGCATGAAAAACAAAACAAACAAACAAACAAAAAACCCCACCTCATATTAAAACAATTCTGTGATTACGTTGAGGATCTGGTACTCATTTGCCTAATGCATACTGAGAATGCTCCTTTATAAGTACAATGACAGCACAGGAAGAGTTTCTGTACTGTTTATTTTTCTTTTCTTTTTTCTTGCTGAAGGGTTAAATGGTGTTTGGATTTTGGGAGGGAATTTCCATTAATTTCAGGATATATATTCATTCTATTTCCCAAGCTATTTCCTTGGAAATAACTGTAATGACTGAGGGTGTTTATTCTTTTTAAAGCAAGAATGTTGAAAAAATGACTATCATCTGTGCAGTGGACATTGTTAAATGAGATATTTAATTGTTTTTCTTACTACTGCATTGCTGTTCTTCTCTGTGTAAGTGGAAAGGGGTTTTCTTTTTATTTTTTATTTTATTTTTTTATTTATTTATTTTTAATTACAGAGCAGGCCACAGGTCAAAAGGTGAAGGTTATACAAGCTGATTTCACTAAAAATTCAGTATATGAGAGCATTGAAAAAGAGCTGGAAGGCTTGGAAATTGGTGTTTTGGGTGAGTTGCTAATATCTGTTAATTAAAGAGTATTTTATGGCTGCAGTGTATTAAACAGAGAATTTTACAAATTGTATGTGTTGTAACAACTATTTAGCCAACAGTTAAAACTAAGTACACAACTGCCTAATGCGTTTTAATGTAAGTTATCTTGAAGAAGTTTTAAAAGTGCATTAAGATATTCCAGACATTTCCTTTTTTTTTTTTTTTTTTTTTTTTTTTTTTGCGCACTTGCTTCTTCTGCTGTGAACCATTTTCTGCCATTTCATGAGCAGTGTCCACCCATGGGATGACTTTTTCCATTTTGGCCTCAAGGAATTACAGCTGTGTGCCGTTCTTACATTCAAACTGAAACAAGCCTGAGGCTAAAACTAATTGGTGTGATCCACACAGGAGCAATTGAAACTTTCTTGTTTATTTGTTAAGACAATAATCCTTTTAATAGTGAAACAAACAAATTAAACAAGAACAAAGCAAAACAACCAGAACACCCTCCCCAGACTATACTGTGGACTGTTTTCCTGTTCCTGAAGTCAACACTGATCAATAGCAATGACTTCAGTGAGAACAAGACACAAAGCTAAGCATCATTTCTCTTCATATGCAGCTTAAACACTGAGTCTTAAGGAGAAGTCATTTGCTTAATTAGCTGAACTGTACACTTTGTCTTGATGTGGTCCTTATCATTATGTTTCCTTTGATTAGTTAACAATGTTGGAATGCTTCATAATCCTCTTCCATGCCGTTTCCTTAACGCACCAGATATAGATGAGGTAGGATTATTCTGTCATTTTCTACTTTCAACATAATAATTAGGAATTGTTATTCTCTTTAGCAAGTGGCACATCCTGCCTCTACTACCATCAATGCCTATTTCAGTGTAGAAGCATATTTTGATTTGCTTTTAATGTTTGGAAGAGCTTGCAATAGGAAAAAAAAAAAAAAAAAAAAAAAAAAAAGTAGAGTTCAGCTCCATTGCAGCAGACATCTAGTAATAGTAGAGATCAGCAGCCTCTGGCACACTGCTGTCACAGAGCACCATGGGGCCAGCCCAGTCACAGCCACATTTTTGTTAGTATTACCAAAACTTTATTTTTTTGAGACATCATTGATTTAATGTGTAGGAAAATAAAAAATAAACCTTGCTTAAACATGGTTTACTTTAGGGGGGGATTTACACACTCAGATTAGTTTGACAGGGTTAAAGACTTGATCACATTCTTCTTTGCCTTATTATTGTCTACCTCTACCATGTTAGCAAAGAAATAGATAGAGCTTCCAAGTGCATTTCTCACTAGCCCCATTTCCAGGATCCATTCAGTCTGTTTGTCACCATCTGTTATAAACTACAGATCCCCAGCTGGCTGCTGCCCACTGTGCTGCAGCCATGAGGTGGAACCTCTGCTGCTGCTATGGCTTGTGCTGGTCTTGGGACAACACCTCTACATAGTGATGCTTATTCTTCACAGACATCATATAGGGAAATATTGCTATCTCCATTGATGGGAGACATTCCAGCTCAGCTTGGAACCTTTGTAAGCTAGGTGCAATTTGGCATGCATCTAGTTTGGTTTGCTGGTGTCATCAGTCCTGGGACACCAGACTCTGTAGTGTCATCATGTGCAAGAATACAGCTGGGCAAAATGGAGAGTGCTAGAACAAAGAGATGTATGGGATTTGACTTCCATGTTTAGTGAAATATGAATCCAGGGCTCACTTGCCTTTGAGTATCTCACATCGTAGACAAAGAGAAAATCCAGGGCAACTTCACATTGCTAGGAAGTTTTTCAGTTGGCATTGCTTGGTATGTAATTTAGAAAAGCTACATGCTTACTGAAGTTAGCCATGAACTTACTGTTTTCTTGCTTATTGCAGAACCTTATCAACTGTAACATTATTTCTGTTACAAAGGTATGTGCCACGATTACATGCAATTAACGTTACTGTACAAATTCATCCAGTTTATCCAAAGACATTCATTTTAAGCCAGAATGTCAGCATTATTTAAAGGACTTTGTTGGTTTCTAATATGTATGAAATATTTTGAGCTGACTGGAAATGTTTTAGCACAATTGGTTGTTTGAGACACATTGTTACACTGCATCTGAGTCATTTCACAAAAATAAGATGGTGTCCCTAATGAAGAAGATTTGTTTGAAAATTAAATCTGCAGGACAGGAATATCCACAGTCTGACTTTTTGTATTATACTGTATATTCATTTTTGAAACAATTCTGTTTTACAAAAACATCATCAGTGTAAGAGAAACTTCAGGAATTGATTCCCTAATCGCTATTCTTCTTGGGGTTAATTTTGGTTGGTTACTTCACTTACAAGAACAGATTAACTTCCATGCTTTAAAATTTGTGTTGCTCTGCAGTTTGCAAGTAGTATGTTAACAAGAGCAGAACCAGAGGTTTAGAGTTCATCTTGACTTTGACTAACAACTTCTTAAACATTAGATGAGAATTATGAACAGATATTACTCTTTCTTTGGCTAGCAAAATTTACCTCTCAAGTTTGTAGTGCTGCTTAATGACTTCAAATAATAAATCATGTGAGATCAATCAACTGTAACAAATTCATTTATAAAGTAGTTTGGTGAAATTTCTGCTCCTTGGTTTTATTTCATTTATCACAGAACTGTAGAGGTTGGAAAGGATCTCTGGAGACATCTAGTCTGGACTCCCTGCTAAAGCAGATTCTCTTTAGTAGGTTACACAGGAAAGCATTCAGGTGGGTTTTGAATATTTCCTGAGCAAGAGACTCCACAACATCTCAGGCATCTTGTTCTAGCACACTGTCACCCTCAAAGTAAAGTTTTTCTTCACGTTTGTATGTAAATTCCTATGTTCCAGTTAGTGCCCATTGCCCTTGCCTTGTCTGTGAGCAGCACTGTAAAAAGCCTGGCCCCATCCAATTTGAATCCTGCCCTTTCATATTTACACTGATAATATGTCCTCTCAGTCTTCTCCTCTCAGTCTTCTCCAAGCTGAAGAATCATAGCTCTGTGAGAGCTTTCCTTTCCTCATAAGAGAGATTCTCTAGGCTCCTAATCATAGAATCATTGAATCATAGAATCGTCTGGGTTGAAAAGGACCACAATGATCATCTAGTTTTAACCCCCCTGCTATGTGCAGGGTCACCAGCCACTAGACCAGGCTGCCCAAAGCCACATCCAGCCTAGCCTTGAATGCCTGCAGGGATGGGGGATCCATGACCTCCCTGGGCAACCTGTTCCAGTGTGCCACCATCCTCCATGTGAAATACTTTCCCCTAATATCTAACCTAAATTTCCCATGTCTCAGTTTAAAACCATTCCCACTTGTCCTGTCACTATCTACCCTTGTAAACAGCCATTCCCCTTTGTTTTTACATACACCCTTTAAGTACTGGAAGGCCACAGCAAGGTCTCCCTGGAGCCTTCTCCAAGCTAAACAATCCCAGTTCCCACATCCTTTTCTTGTAGGAGAGGTGCTCCAGCCCTCTGATCATCTTAGTGGCCCTCCTCTGGACCTGCTCTAGGAGCTCCCTGTCCTTCCTGTAATGGGGGCCCCAGGCCTGGACGCAGTACTACAGATGGGGCCTCACAAGAGCTGAGTAGAGGGGGACAATCACCTCCCTCACCCTGCTGGCTACCCCTTTTTTAATGCAGCCCAGAACACAGTTGGTCTTCCAGGCTGCAAGCACACGCTGCTGGCTCACGTCCAGCTTCTCATCCACCAGGACCCTCAGGTCCTACTCCACAGGGCTGCTCTCAAGGAAATCTTCTGACAGTTTGTATAAATACCTGGAGTTTCCCCAACCCAAGTGCAGCACCCTGCACTTGGCCTTACTGAACCTCATTAGGGTTCATGGGCCCACAGGTCATTAGGGACCTCATGGGCCCACTTTTCCAGCCTGTCTAGGTCCCTTTGAATGGCTTTCCTTCCTTCCAGTGTACTGACTGCACAGCTCAGCTTGGTGTCATTTGCAAACTTGCTGAGGGTGCACTCAATGCCATAATCTATGTCACTGATATAGATGCTGAAGAGGATCTGTCCCAAGACCAAACTGTGAGGGCCAGCAATTGTGACCAGCCTCCACCCTGACATAGAACCATTAATCATAACTCTTTGGTTGCATCCGCCAGCCAATTCCTAATCCATCCAATAGCCTGTCCTTCAAATCCATACCTCTCCACCTCTCACCACTCTCTGTAATTAAGATGAGTGGTGCATTTGACACAGTAGAAGGGAGGTATACCATCCAGAGGGAGCTGGACATGCTTGAAAAGTAGACATGTCAGAATCTAATGAGGCTTAATAAAGCCAAGTGTTAAGTGCTGCACTTGGGTCAGTGTTATCCCAGATATGAGTATAAAGCGAGAGAACTCATAGAAAATAGCCCTGTCGAGGAAGACTTGGATTTCCTGATGAAAGAAAGTCTGGACATGAGCCAACACTGTGTACTTGCAGCCTGGAAAGCCAACAGAATCCTGAGGTGCATCAAAAACAGGGGTGGTCATCAGAGAGAGGGAGAGAATTAACCCCCTCTACTCTGCCCTTGTGAGAACCCATCTGGATTAATGTGCCCAAATCAGTGGCTTCCCAGTACAACTGTGGAGCTCTTGGAGCCGGTTTGGGTGGGGGGGGGTGGGGGGTGAGGGGCCACAAATATGATTGGAGGGCTGGAAAACCTCTCCTGTGAAGAAAGGTTGAGAGACTTGGGCTTGTTTAGCTTGCAGAGGCTCTAGGGAGATCCCACCATGGTCTTCCAGTACTTAAACGGAGCTTACAAGCAAGAGGAAAACTAATTTTTTACATGGTCTGATAATGATAGGACAAGAGGGAATAGCTTTTAACTAAAAGGGGAGATTTAAGTTAAATGTTAGGCAGAAATTTGTTACTCGAAGAGCGGTGAGGCAGTGGAGTGTGTTTCCCAGAGAGGTTGTGGATGCCCCATCCATGCTGGTATTCATAGCCAGGCTGGATGGGATCCTGGGCAGCCTTACCAACTATCAAGCACAGGTGGGTTGGAACTAGATAATTCTTAGGGTACTTTCCAACCTAAGCCATGATACGATTCTTTGATTCTTGTCTCCTTCTTCTTGCCCTTTTTGTAGACTGAATAGGCACTGTCTTCCCTCCAGTCCTCAGGCACCTCTTCCATTCTCCAAGACCTTACAGAGAGAATAGAGAGCACTTTGAAAATCACCAGCTTTCTTAGCACTTGTGGATGTATCCAATTGATACATGGATACAACAAGCTTGCCTAAATGATCTCTGACTTCAACCAAGTGGAATTCTTCCTTTCCTCAGACTCTCTCTCTTACCTCTACAGCGTGACATTTCTGAGGCTCAGTCTTAGCAGTAAACACTGAAGCAAAGAAGGCATTCAGTAGCTCTGCCTCCATTATCAGGGTGTCCATCTCATTCAGCAGTGGACCCACATTTTCCCTACTCTTATTTTTGATACTGATACACTTGAAGAAACGATTGTTGTTGTCCTTGACCTTCTTTGCCAGATATAATTCTGGGTGGGCCTTAAAACTCTTCACATCCCAGCCTGCCTTGGCCACCATTCTTATATTCCTCCCAAGTGGTCTGATCCTTTTCCCACTTTCTGTTGTCTTTCTTCTAAAATTCGAGTTTTTCCATGATTTCTTAGCTTGTCCAAATCATGGGGATTCCTTTCCCTCAATGATATGACCCCTTCCTCTTCAGTTTTTCACAAACATTCACTTTCCTGCAAAACACAGTGAAGAAATCGTGCTCCTAAGTACCATTCCTCTTGCCTTGGTCAAATCATCTTTACCTTTTTTCCCAGTCCTAGGCTTGACTGCCGGCAAGTGTCCTGCTCACTACTTCTTGCAGTGGGACACTTGCACTCCAGGCATTCCTGGGTCCTACAGATGTCAGTAGAATTTTCACTACTGAGGAAAGGCAGGACCATTTCTAGTATTTTCCAGTTTCCTTGAAAATTCTCCTTTACCCAAGCTGATGTGACCTGCATGCGTCAGCATCCTTTCTGAAAATGAAGCTTGTGAATCCCAACTTGATCCTTCAATCCTGTAGTATACAGTGACACGACTGAAATAAAATAAAATAAAATAAAAAGAGAATTAAAAGGGACTGAATTAAATGAATTATTCACTTGCACTGATCTTTATTACAGCTCTTATCAAATTAGTTTACACTTTTATCCTGCAAAGTTTCATACATAAATGTTTTTGTAATGAATCAATCTGAACTTCCTTAGGAGTTAAGCTTAATGGCAAAAATATTTTTAAAATGTAGAAAGCAGCAGCTGATTTCTTACCTGAGTTTGGATTTAATTGCACTTTAAAATTCTGAAGAATGATTCAGTCTCTTGTTAATATTGAAATAGATCTTTAAATAATTAGTATAAAAAAATGATCCAAAAATTTCTTTGTTACCAGAAAGCAAGTTTTCTTTTAATCATTTTCTGCTATTTTTGACTGAGGTGGAGCCAAAAGGAAAAATCTGATAACATGATAAAATTTACTTTCTCCTTATGATTGTAAACTGAAGATTTCTGAAATTCAGATATTGATAAAAAACTTTGGATAAGCATAAGATTTTCACAGCTTAGAAGACTAACCTTAGAATTTTTCTAGTAATTTATCTAACTGGCAGGCCATTAGCATTTCTAAAATGTTTCTGAAATCTTTGAGCTTGCCATGTTTGAACTGAACGTGTATGTCTGGGGCTAAAGCAAATGGGAAACCTTGTGAATAAAACAAGAAGAATAAAAAAATGCAATCAGAAATAGGAGATTTGGTATGTATATTTTTAATCCACTTGTCTTACAGATGACACAGATAATTTTGAAACAAATGGAACTGAGGTAAAAATCATTTTTTCTGTAACTTTCAAATGATTTTTGTTTCCACCACCACTTTCTTCAGTAGTAGGTATGCTTTTTCATTATTAACTCCTGCACTTGATGGAACATCAGTCAGTAAGATTTACTTCTCTTGCCGTTAGTGCTGTATGAATGAATGAATGATGTAAACTGCCACAAGTTGACAGATAACCGTGGAATGAGACAGATAATATAAAATATTGATCTATTTATATAAAAAGCAGTTAGCTACTGCAGATATAAAGTGATATGTGATGCCGTGCATTCAATTCTACTTGAATATATTGTTCTATTTTTCCAGGAGTGGTAGCCACGCCATGCTTGGAACATCATTTTTAAAGCTCTGGAAATCCCCATAATTCCTCTGGGAGATTAATTCATCTGTGTATTCCCTTTTTTCCTTTTAGTACAGTGTGCACTTTAGACACTGTGTGTCCTCAAACCATGAGTTGAGGTTTTCAGATGCAGTTTCTAGAAAACATTAACTGGTACCTTTTAGAGGACAGTGCATGCTTTTTGTTTTGGTAACAAAATAAGCTCTTACTGTTTAACTGTTAAGCTTTGTTTTGCTTTTCCTGCTTCTTGTAGAATGAATTGGTTTTGGTGATTTGTACAGGGAGTTGTGAATAGGGAAACTAAAACAACAGATGCATGAAACAGGAAAAAGAATGTGCTGGCTAATGAGCAAAGGACCTACCAATTACTTAGGAACATAAAATCTTTCCTATGATGGCAATTTTTCCTCTGTTAGATGTATAGTAGTTTCTAAAATGTTCCCATGGTTCTGATTTCACTTATTCTATTTTTCCTAGCTGCATTAGACTTAATTGCACCTAACAAAACAATAAAAAAATGTGTCTTTACAGAGTGCAGTTTACAGGATAATAAGAGAGCTCTGCCTTCTTGGGGAGAAAGGTTGCTTTGCACTTGTGAAGGTTTTTACCATAATGCTGTATGTAACTATCTAAATTAAATTACAGACAGAAAGGGCTGATTCTGAACCTGTCCTCTGGTCTGGGTACTTTCCCTTGTCCACTATACACAATGTACTCAGCATCTAAGGTAAGTCTTTCACATTGCTTTATAAAGAAATCTACATCAAGTGTTTACCAAAACTTTGATGTCAGCAATACTGGCCTGGGATTTTAGATGACATAATCAGGATTATTTCTCTGAAATAATGGAACAATGTGAATTAGTGGTAGCTAAGAACTAAGAGTCAGCTATGCAAATGAAATCCAGCTGAAGGTATGTCTCATCACTGGAACATTTTTGCCTTTAATTAGTGTCATAACAGTGCTCACAGTCTGTCCTCATTTGTGGAATGGAGAATTTTACTGGGCTTGCTTAGCTGTCATACTTGGAACTATAAATGTACAAGAGGGTTAAACTTTTCTTGTGAAGTCAGGAATAAAGATCCTGGTAGGTGGCTGGTGAGTTTCCTCATTTCCTGGATTTCACTTTGAAATATTACTTCAAATTAAAACCCCAGAGATTAACAAAATTAGGAGATACTGATTTTTACTGACACTCCAAAAATTATCTGCTCTGATCAGGTTTGCTTCAAATGAAAAATTCTAATCATATTTGCTTGAACAAAGCTGAAATTCAGCTCATTAAGAAAAGCTAGCTTGGTAAGAAATTCCACTTTTCTATTTCATTTTTCTCATTTTGATGTAAATTTCTCACTGCTCAAAACTCAAACTAAATTCAGGACAGACAATTTTAGTTCCTTAGAAAGTTTTAGTTAAGATTATTTCAAAATGGTATAGTACATTAAGTGCCTTATTTCAACTATTTTCATTCTTGAGTGTGTTACCTTTATTTCTGTGTCCTTTTAAAATTGACTTTTTCTTACAATGCCATGAAAGAAAACATTTCACTGGTCAGCATGTAAATGTATCATGCAAAACTGCAAGACTATGAGTGTTTAAACTGTAAGATGTCCAAATGATTGCTAGGAAAAACTGAGGTTCTCTTGTTAATATGGTTTTTATATCTCTTATTACTAGAGTTGTTCAGCTAACTATGTTCAGTGTTGCTAAGATTCTGAGTATTACTAATATCATTCATTATATTTAAAAGCCAACTTTTACAAAAATAAGTTCATATACATTTAATCTTCATGGTGTGTAGGAAAGCTGAGAAAGATAAATCCCAGTGGTTGAAGCCTAAAAACAAACAAGCAAATAAATAAATCTCCAAATCTGTATTTTTGAAAATCACATTTGTATGGTCATAGACATATATTGAATGCATGAGTTGTATTTCACTCGTCTTTTCATTGCAAGAGAGTGAGCAATGTAAGCCTTGGACTAGGAGGGTAGATGTTAGCCAGAGATGGCAACAACATGCAACAAGAACTAAGATAAATGGGACTCTAATATTTTTATCTCTTACATTGTTGCACATATGACAAATCTTTGCTAAAAGTCTGCAGTTATACCAGTTGCATGTCTGGCTTGGGCGAGTGCCAGACTCCATCTTCTCTGTTGCAGGTAGACAATCTTGCTGTTCCTAGTGGAGGAGAGTAGAAAATGCGTCTCAAGATGCTTTTTCACCACTCAATGTGCCTTAGGTTGTCTAAGATGTTTGGGCATTTTTGTTAAGACACTTTGTGCATAAATTTTTTGAGTATTTAAAAAAGTACATAAAACTGCACTAACATGATTTCATTTTATTTTATTCTAGGCTTTTATACGCACTTTCTCCAAAGCACTACAAGCAGAGTATAAAGAAAAGGGAATTATCATACAGGTGTAACTATATCTTACCTTTACTTATTCCATATCATGCCTTAATCCGTTGCAGATATGCTTAACAGTTTGTCAGATGCTGTAAGATTCGGCAAAGTGAACGGTCTTATGTGGGTGTCACCATCAAATTCTTACTACTTGCCTTATTTTAGGTGGTGGCTCCTTATGGCATCTCTACTCCAATGACAATGCACCAAAAACCTGGTCTTATTATAAAGACTCCAGAAGAGTTTGTTAGTGAGTCACTGCATTACGTCACTTTCGGAGATGAGATCTGTGGATGTTTAGCCCATGAACTACTGGTAATTGCATCTGATAGTTTGTAAACAGATTCTAAAAGTTGAATCAAGCCTTTCTGGTTTCATTGTTGGTTTTTTGCCTGCTTTTGGAAGGCTTAAAGTTATGCTTCAAAAGACATACTGTGAAATAGGTTAAGGTTAATATGGCAAAAGTAAACTCCGGAGGGAAGAAGATACATTTGAAGTGCAGTGCTGTAAGAAAAGTTCAGGATTCTCTACTTCTGTGTTTTGAAGCTGAGGTCAGTTTGATATCTCAGAAGTCTTCATCTTTTCTCCTAACTGCCTGTTTCCTATCAAGAATAGATCAAGACTCCTGCTCCTTTAAAGAAACCAATCAGCAGATTCAAAAGTTATTAGCAGGGAAAGTACATAAAAACAGACTGTACTGTCACATAAATATAATTTCCTTAAGATATTAAACTAATACATATATATATATATATGTGGTAGCTGTTAATGGTGATCATTAAATGAAAGTATAGGGATGAGAACAAACCTGTTGAAAGGAAAGGAACATTTTATGCTGAGAGAAATATTTGTACTAGAAATATGATGTAAAAGCTTATACATTTATTATTTTCTACAGTCTTTCTAATTGCATGGTTAATTTCTTTCAAGAGGTTTTTGCAACCCTTTGATTTTGTATTGTTTTTTCTTGATCATTCTAAAGGCATGTGTTCGGCAACTTGTTCCTTTGTGGGTACTCCACAGTGACAGGCTTCAAGAAGTAACCCTGCAGGCATTTACCAGTTATCTTAAGAAGAGGTGGAGGAAGTCCTAAGTCTTTTTTTTTTTTTTTTCTTTTTTTTTTTTTCTTTTTTTTTTTTTTTTTTTAATGATGGTATGTAATGGCAAACTTCAACAGGAAGTATTTAACTGTGGCTCCGTGCATGTGGAAAAAAATCAAATCAGATGGAAGCACACGTCCTTGCAAATCACAAATCAAAAGATAATTGACTCAATTAAGCGAATTTATTACTGTCCCTTTCCAGTGACTTCTGTGCTTTAGATAGGTTCTATTAAGTGTCTCCTACTATTTTGACATGAGCTTGGAGGCCAAAGACATTTATGCTTTTTTGATCTTCACAAATAAAACAATAATTTGCTTTGTTCCTGAACTTGTTTACAGTGGTTTTTGATGTTTTTATGAGTGGTTTTAGTATCTGATGTATTTTGTAAAGTCGAGGAAGTCTGCAAGGAGAAGAAAAGGAAGCTTTTGGGATGGAAAGTAAGCGTGGAACTTCGGAAATCTGCAGCCATAAAATATCTACTTCTGTCCAGAGATTGTCAGTGACTGTCATCTACATTGTCTGAGAAGGTCTGGAGGAAACAGGATCATAGGCAAAAGATAGACTTAATATAAAACAATTCTTTGAATCAAACTGCTACTATTACCACTGACAGCAGAAAATATCTAGTAGTGAAAGTGAGATGTCTGTATAGGACATTCAGCATTGTTTATTTGAATAGCAAGGAACAGAAGCAGTTTGTTCATTGCTGCATAAAAAATGTGTTTCCCAGTGACTATATTATGTTCTGGTAAGTGTGATATTTGTGCTGCTGTTTCACAAATAAATATGGACTATAATATACAATACATATCACATATGAGCCAAAAATGAATTTCCTGAGTGAAATGCACATTCAATAAGAGGCTCAAATGCAGAGTGCAGAGGTTGTGTTTGCTTTTGGTAGAAGTGCCCATGCATCATGGATTTCAAGCACTGTGTTCTCTGATCTTTGCACAAAATGCAGCACGTCTCTTTTTCTTGCCTCTCTGTTCCCAATACATTCTGAGGTTGTGCCTATGTGCAGCTCTTCACATGTCTGATTTACGTGTGAATAGTCGCAACAAGGTGAAGGCACTTCTGTGAAGAAGTGGCTGCAACTGCTCTGCCTAGGTCGGTGGGGGTCACTTTACAGATTGAATGGGAACAGCAATATGCCTGAGTTACCTAATTCAGGTTAAAGAACACTCTTTCACCCTCCTCACAGAGACAGAAGATCTATATGATTGCACCTGGAGACAAATATCATTGTATCCTGTTTATTAAAACAGGAACTCTCATAGTGCAGGAATAGCATTGGCACACCTAGAGCTTAGTACACCTTGGAGACTCTGTTTCCAAGGCTTAAAAGTCCTGTAATCTAGTATTAGGAACATCTCCATATTTCTTATCTCTTATTTCTCATTTGTTTATGATTGTGAATGCTGTGTGATTCTTGTGAGCTGTTGCTGAAGTTGAGTGATTTCTTGTGGAACAGGAGGATCCTATCTCTTGCTGTGCTTGCTTGGCCACGCTGTTAGAGAAGACATGCTTTGACCTTTTGGCTGGTTATTTTGTATAAAGTGATGCTAAGATCTTGCTGACTTGCAGTCTTCAGGAAGCTTTCCTGCATGTTGTAGTAGCATAAGGCTGCAGCGAGAGGTTTCTCCTCCTCTGACCAGCCCAATGGAGGAGGAGTTGTTCATCCATCAGTGCCCGAGCCTGGGAAAGAAGCAATTATGCCCTACTCTGCATCTTGCATGCCATGTCCTCCTCTGAGTTCCAATCAAACACCTCCAAAGGTCTGTCAGCTGCTCTTGCTTCCAAATGGTCTTGGTTGAGAGGGAAACAGAAGTGGGAATAAAAAGACAGAGCTCTTCCCTGCCTGGGGAGAAGGGGAATGAGACTACAAGCAGCTCAGCCTTTTCCCCCACTATCTATGTTGTGCTACAGTGAGTGCTGAAGCATGATACAGATAACACCGACTGCAGCTCCTGTACTGTTTGTTGGTCTGGTGGCTTTCTGAGAACTTTGCAAGTGTGCTCAGCATTGCTCCTGTTTTATTGAGCAGGAAAGGAGAGGTGCAGGGAGGCAAAATGCCCATCTCAGGATTTAGTCAGAGGCAGGAGGGTCCTGAGGAGGGTCAGAGCCCCAAAGAGGGGCAGTGCCTTCAGTCTCTGGGGTATGAGCAATAGAATACCTCAGTGTTCCATAGTTACCTAGATGTCCCCATGCTTCCTGGGCTGCTTCAGCCTCAGTGCAGGCAGCCTGGTGTGCCTACACCAGGCTCAAGTGCCTAGTTTTTTGTCCAGCCCTAACCTGCAATGGAAAAACGCCAAAAAGCAGCCTGCAGCCCAAATTGCAGGGGGCACACACTCGGGGGGGGGGGGGGGGGGGGAAGGGTGAGGGCTGCTGCCTGTTGAGAGTCTGAATCATCCAATCAAGTGCTATGGGGTAAAAGTGCTGTGTGAAATGTTAGCACAGCCTGGTAGGCCTCTCAGGACTGTTTCCAAAAAGGGCTTCCCTGCTTATGCTCCAAATAAGCCAAAGTGCAAGTTTGCAGAAAATTAGGTATTTCTGAACTTCCTTTTACTTATTACTGGGTGAACAGTCACAAAGGGCTTTGAATGTGTAGGCCAGATTAGATTCTACTGATGCTTAATTCTGACTTTTTTTTTTTTATTATTATTATTTTTTTTTTTTTTTAATTTCTTTTAAATGTTTGTTGAGTACAGAGGTTATCAGTTAAAACAGTTTAGAGTCATGGGATGCCATCAGCACTTCTTTAGCTCACAAGCTTCAGCTGGTGAACAAAAACATCTCAGCAGAACAAGTTTCAGTTGGTCAGTCTGCAAGGCTCCTAGATTAAGGAAGACTGGAACTATTCAGTGCAGGATTGCCTTAAGGAATACAGTGTACCTCATCAGTGGATTACATCAGTAACTGAGTAAATTTTGCAAAGGTTTGAGCTGCAAATCTGTCTAGATAAGCAATTTACAGCAGAGGAAAAAAAACCCTAAACTGATGGATACTAATGTTGCAAACCGTCTGCTACCGAGGCTGGTAATGCAGACAGGGCCCTGCTGTTCTCAAGGACCACCGGCAATGAGAAAGAATTTGATATGGCAGCTAGCCTGAAAAATTTATTTGTGATATACTGATATGTAATAACAGCATGAAGGAGCTGTCAGAGTGTGGAGAGCTTTGCCAAGGGAGCAGCTGATGGTATTGGCCTTGACAGTAACTGCAGCATGCACTTGGGAAAATGTCAGTCCTCCTAAAACACAGCAGAAAGACAGAGAAGTTGCAAATGGCTTCCATGGGGTTTCCTGTGTCCCCTTGTCTTCTCCTTATAGTGGCACTTACAGAATTACCAATGAATCATAATCTGTGTGCAAAGGGTTGATCTTCCTTCCTCTCCCCTTCCCTTTCTCCCTCCCACAAATCTAGATGAATCTGAGCATTTGTCTTGAAAAACTTGTTGCAAATAGCCCCCAAAAGAAACAATCTGCGAAACTGCTCTACCAAAAAAAATTGTGGGACTTTTTTTATTTTTTTGTCCCCAAAAAAGAAAGTTGAATGAAAAAAAGCCTGGCTAGCCTTAATGGCTACTTGGGCAGCAATTACATTCCTCTCTCCCCTTCTCTTCCCTCTGTCATTGGGCAGACTTAAGAGCTCAACAGTAAAGAGCAAAATGGAGAGCAAGTTCAAACACAGCATTACACACCAGACTCCTGACTTATCCCTTTGCTAGCACAAATGGAGAGTGTGAAATCCACTGGAGGTAAACCTGGTGCAGACTGTAAGTACTTGAAGCACCAAGGCAACTGAGATTATTACTTCCCTGTGTACATAAACAAAAATATGCTGAGCTCTCCCAGGTACATTTTGAAGATGGATAGCAAAATTCTGTGAGGATGAATAATGATGCTTGTTACTGTTTGACTTGCTAAAGGCAGGCCTATTTCTGCACAGACAACTAGCTGATTCAGGATTTTACCATATAAGCAACTAACAGAAATAAATAATGCTAACACAATTTTTATGAAAACAAAACAAAATGAAACAAAACTTGGCCAAGTAGAGGAAGAAGACAAAGTTAGTACTGCTTTGACATGGACTGAAGTGTACTTAGAGATGAGAGAAGAAAGGGTGAATGACTCCAGTGCCTAGAGCAACAGGGCTGAAGTAGTCAGAGGCGTGATACTCACACAGACTCTGTGGTCAGAGGCTATCATTAAAGCAGTATGTCTCCTATAGAGACAAAGACATTCACCCTGCACCAGGAGTAAAAAGATATGAAGACTTCCATGGAAGACTTGCTAACACAAGTGCAGAGAAGACTCATTAATACTACTGCTATTTAATGACTTAGAATATGGTGCACTGTGGAAAATATAATTCTTGAATTCTTGACCTAGTAAACATACTGTTTAAAGTAACTGCTTGGGTAAAAATAAAAATAAAAAATTTAAAAAAAATGCAGTAAGCAACAGTATTGTAATTGCATTTCATGCTAAGTGTGGCAATCCAGTTTACTTAGTTAGTGCTAATAGGATAGGATACTTGAGGTAGCACAGTTTTGTTGCAACGAATGATTGATAATAAGACTGATATATCTAAACATCAAACTGCTGTTACTGAAGCTAAGAGAACAAACTCTTAAATGTTAGTGTAGGCCAGGAACACTGACACATTTTCTGGGAGCAAGGGGTAGATTGGTCTCATTTCTGAGGCCACTGGTTGGTCTGGGACGGACCCGGTCTTGCCAGGAATGCATGCTGCGGGACCAGGAAGGGTGAGCGAGGAGTGCACCGCCAGCTTTCCTTTCTTCTTCCTTTCTTCTTCCTTTCTTTCATCACGTCCTTTCCTCTGAGTCAAGGCAAGAGCCCGACTTCGCCACTAGTGGGAGCACGCGGCCACCTCACCAGATACAGTGTTACAGAAACTGTTTATTTAGGAGCGTACCAAACCCGACACTTAGAGTCTGAAAAAAACGACGTCTGTAGCTTGTTGGCCTAACTAAATAGGCTTAAAATTCATTGGAATTCCTGCAGCTGTCTGAGCGCACATGGCCGGAGGGGGGGCACTACGACCTCAGAATAAAACCTCCCCTTCCTTTGGCTCTTCTGATATCATGGTAAACTACAATTATTTAAATTCTCTCTCCATGAGTATGCACATTTTCTTTTCTTTCTTATTTCCCCTCCCCTCCCATCCCCTCCCCTCCCCTCCCTCCCTCCCCTCCCCTCCCCTCCCCTCCCTCCCTCCCTCCCTCCCTCCCTCCCTCCCTCCCTCCCTCTCTTCCTTCCTTCCTTCCTTCCTTCCTTCCTTCCTTCCTTCCTTCCTTCCTTCCTTCCTTCCTTCCTTCCTTCCTTCCTTCCTTCCTTCCTTCCTTCCTTCCTTCCTTCCTTCCTTCCTTCCTTCCTTCCTTCCTTCCTTCCTTCCTTCCTTCCTTCCTTCCTTCCTTCCTTCCTTCCTTCCTTCCTTCCTTCCTTCCTTCCTTCCTTCCTTCCTTCCTTCCTTCCTTCCTTCCTTCCTTCCTTCCTTCCTTCCTTCCTTCCTTCCTTCCTTCCTTCCTTCCTTCCTTCCTTCCTTCCTTCCTTCCTTCCTTCCTTCCTTCCTTCCTTCCTTCCTTCCTTCCTTCCTTCCTTCCTTCCTTCCTTCCTTCCTTCCTTCCTTCCTTCCTTCCTTCCTTCCTTCCTTCCTTCTTCTTTTCCCTGTCCCTTTTTCTTTTCATTTCTGTTCTTGTTTTTCCCTTATTTTTCTTTTTCTTTGTCACTTTCTTTCTTTTTCCTTTTCTTTTTCTTTCTTTTTTCCTTTTCTTTTTCTTTCTTTTTCTTTTTCTTTTTCTTTTTCTTTTTCTTTTTCTTTTTCTTTTTCTTTTTCTTTTTCTTTTTCTTTTTCTTTTTCTTTTTCTTTTTCTTTTTCTTTTTCTTTTTCTTTTCTTTTTCTTTTTCTTTTTCTTTTTTCTTTTTCTTTTTCTTTTTCTTTCTAAACTTTCTAAAGAGCAAACTGGGTAAGATAATAGCAAGAGCTTTCTGATGTCAATACTGCACTGAAGAAGGTTCAGCACAACAGGAGATCAGCCCATAGGAGCACATTTGCTTCTGCTTTATGTCCACTCTTCTTGCACATTTTGGTCTGAGTCCCCTCTGCTGTCTGTCCTATTCACAGGTTGACCAGGAGTTGGATCATCTGACTGTTTCATAGGTTCTTATTATTCACTGTGCCCCACACAACAGAAACACTTTCAGATCTTGCTCTGGTATAGCAAGCAATGACATCAGCTAATAAAATACCTTTTTGCCTTTAAAGAACATGAAAAAATGTTGTCTATCTTCTTGCTGTTGAAAAGTGACTATATTGGCCTTTTAGTTACAGATACAGACTTATTGTTGTATTTGTCTAACACCCACAATATGTAATGCTGCTTTAAGGAACTGATCACATTTCATAGTATTTCTCTCTTCAGTTTTGTCTTTCTTGACTGGTAGCTTTTGGTGTGGAAAAATAACCAAGTTGTAGTTCTGCCTTTTTATTCATTTCATTTTACACACATACCTCCTGTCTAACCCACTCGACTTTCTGCCCTGGAAATTCTGTCACCTGAGCAGCACTGGTGATTTCAGATCAAACTCAGTGTTTCACTTGAACCAGATCCTGATCTCCCAGATGCTACCATAATGTCATTCTTCCTTCTGCACATGCAGAAGGTACTGGGGAACCTAATAGCACCAGTGAGAAAGAAAAGGAGAGGAAGTTGGCTGAAAAAGGAACTGTGTTTTGTTGATAGTGGCCAAAACGAGGCCAGAGTTTCACTGCACAGCTGCAAGTGACCAAGAGGCAGTCTCAGGGCTGCAGTGGCCTTGGAGCAAGGCCTCATTGTGTCCTCAGAAGTAAGATCAGGCAGTCTCACACAGAGCTCTCACCAGCACTTTTAAAGCATGCTGTATTTCAAATATGTAGCTACTCAATGGATTGTTGGCCAAGATCCCCTGGGGAGCTGTCTTTAAAGACAAGGATGTTGAAGAGAGCTGTCTACTCTTCAAGGATGCCCTCCTGAAAGCACAAGAGGTCTCTATCCCTCTGAATAAGAAAGTTGGCAGATGAGGTAGGAAACTGCCATGGCTCGGCAAGGGCCTGCTTAGTGAACTGAGGGCCAAGAAATGGGCATACAAGCTCTGGAAACAAGGCTGTGTCATCTGGGAAGAATACAGGGATGCTGTCCGGAATTGCAGACGTGGGATCAGGAAAGCCAAGGCGCAGGCAGAACTGAACCTGGTTAGGGATGTGAAAAACAATAAGACTTTCTACAGGTACATTGGCCACAAGAGACAGGCTAAAATGGGTGTACCTTCTTTGGTAAATTTAAAAGGAGATCTGGCTTCAATGGATGAAGAGAAAGCTGAGGTACTGAATGAGTTCTTTGCCTCGGTCTTCACTGGCAGCCAGGATTCTAGTCTTTCTCACTTCCCTGAGCCCTGCATCCCCAAACCTCTATGTGGGGACCAAGGAGGTAAATCCCTCCCCACTGTAAGGGCAGAGCAAGTCTGAGACTGCCTCATGAGACTGAATGAGTACAAGTCTATGGGGCCAGATGGCGTTTATCCCAGGGTCCTGAAGGAGCTGGCTGAGGTGGTTGCCGAGCCGCTCTCCATCATATTTGAGAAGTCGTGGCTGTCAGGTGAGGTCCCAGATGACTGGAGGAAGGGTCAAGTCACTCCCATATACAAGAAAGTGAGCAGGGAGGACCTGGGGAACTGCAGGCCGGTGAGTCTCACCTCTGTGCCCAGGAAGATCATGGAACAGATCCTCTTGGATGACATGCTCGATCACATGAGGAATGAGCGTGTGATCCCAGACAGCTAGCATGGCTTCAACAGGGGAAGGTTATGCCTAACCAATCTTGTGGCCTTCTATAATGGAGTGATGGCATTAGTTGATGAAGGGAAGGAGACCAATGTCATTTACCTGGACTTGAGTATGGCCTTTGACATGGTCCCCCACCACATCCTCATCTCCAAATTGGAGGGATGTGGATTTGATGGAAAGACCACTGGATGGATAAGAAATTGGTTGAAAGGCCGCAGACAGAGGGTGGTGATCAATGACTCTATGTCCAGGCAGAGACCGGTAACCAGCGGTGTCCCCCACGGACCTTCCTGGGGACTGGTGCTCTTTAACATCTTTATCAAGGACATCAATGATGGAATAGAGTGCACCCTCAGCAAGTTTGCTTATGACACTAAGCTGAGTGATGCAGTTGACACAGAGGAAGGAAGGGATGCCATTCAGAGGGACCTTGGCAGACTTGAAGGGTGGGCCTGGGTGAACCTAATGAGGTTCAACACAGCAAAGTGCAAGGTTTTTCACCTGGGCCAGAACAACCCCAGCCACCTGTACAGACCAGGCAGAGAAGGACCTGGGGGTCCTGATGGATGAGAAACTTAACATGAGCCAGCAGTGCTCTCTTGCTGCTCGGAAAGCAAATGGTATCCTGGACTCCATCAGGAGAGGGGTAGCCAGCAGGGATAGGGAGGTGATTGTCTGTCTCTACTCTGCTCTTGTGAGGCCCCATCTGAAGTACTGTGTCCAGCTATGAAGCCCTCAGTACAAGAAAGACAGTGAGCTGTTGGAAAGGGTCCAAAGGAGTGCCATGAAGATGATCAGGGGGCTAGAGCACTTCCCCATTGAGGACAGGCTGAGGGAGCTGGGCTTGTTCAGCCTGGAGAAAAAAAGGCTGTGGGGTGACCACACTGCAGCCTTTCAGTACCTGAAGGGAATCTATAATCAGGAGGGGAGTATACTCTTTGAAAGGGCCAATAATAGCAGGACTAGGGAAAATGGTTTTAAGTTGAAAGAGGATAGATTTAGGTTGGATGTTAGGGGGAAGTTCTTTACTAGGACAGTGGTGAGGTCCTGGAACAGGTTGTTCAGGAACGTTGTGGATGCCCCATCCTTGGAGGTGTTCAAGGCCAGGCTGGATGGGGCCCTGGGCAACCTGATCTAGTAAACATGGAAGTTTGGTGGTCCTGCCAGGCAGGGGGGGTTGGAGTTTCATGATCCTTGAGGTTCCTTCCAACATAGGTGATTCTGTGATTCTGTGAAATCACCTTAAACTGAAAAGTCCAGGTCTAACTTTATGAAAATGGAAAAGAAGTCCTGAGTTGATGTGAGAACTACAAGACAAGCAATGCTTGTAACTTGAGCCATTTTAAGTCATCTGATGGCATAATGTGTTTTAAACATGTAAAACCTAATTTCAGGTCAGTTTATCCATCTGAAATAGTTCATTACATCTATCAGCGCTCCTGGTTACCTGGAGAGGTCCCAGAGGATTGGAGGCTTGCCGATGTGACTCCCATCTATAAAAAGGATCTGGGGAACTACAGGCCTGTCAGTCTGGTATCAGGCTGGTATCAGGGAAAGTTATGGAACAGATCATCTTGGGTGAGATCACACGGCATGTGCATGGTGTCCAGGTGATCAGACCCAGACAGCATGGGTTCATGAAAGGCAGGTCGTGCTTGACCAACCTCATCTCCTACAACTGGGTAACCTGACTGGCAGATGAGGGAAAGGCTGTTGATGTAGTATACTGAGACTTCAGCAAAGCCTTTGACATGGTCTCTCACAGTATTCTCCTGGGGAAACTGACTGCCCATGGCCTGGACAGGCATACCATTCTTTGGGTAAGGAACTGGCTAGAAGGCCATGCTCAATAGGTAGTGGTTAATGGAGTTAAGTCCAGCTGGCAACCCATTACAAGTGGTGTCCCCCAGGGGTTGGTACTGGGGCCCATTTTGTTTAATATCTTTACTGATGACCTATATGAGGGGATTGAGTGTACCCTTGGTAAGTTTGCAGATGGCATCAAGTTGGGAGATGGTGTTGAGGGTACTACTCCTGAGGGTAGGGAGGCCCTTCAGAGGCATCTGAATAAGCTGGATTGCTGGGCTGGGGTGAATGGGATGAGGTTCAAGGCTAAGTGCCGGGTCCTGCACTTTGGCCACAATAACCTCATGCAGTGCTATAGGCTTTGGGCTGAGTGGCTGGATGACTATGAATAGGAAAGGAACCTGGGAGCGTTGGTTGATAATCTGCTGAACATGGGCTGACAGTGTGCTCAGGTGGCCAACTGGGCCAATGGCATCCTGGTCTGTATTAGAAATAGTGTAGTCAGCAGGAGCAGAGAAGTAATCATCCCTCTGTATTCTGCACTGGTGAGGCCACATCTTGATTACTGTGTTCAGTTTTGGGCTCCTCACTACAAGAAAGACACTGAGGCCCTGGAACATGTGCAGAGAAGGGCAATGAAACTGGTGAGGGGTCTGGAGCACAAGTCTTATGAGGAGCATCTGAGGGAGCTGGAATTGTTTAATCTGGAGAAGAGGAGGCTTAGGGGAGACCTCATTGCATTCTACAACTTCCTGAAGGGAGGCTGTGATTAGGAGGGACTTGGCCTCTTCTCCCAGGCAACAAACAGGACCCAAGGAAATGGCTGCAAGTTGTACCAGAAGAAGTTTAGATTAAATATAAGACAAAACTCTTTCTCTCAGAGAGTGGTCAGGCACTGGAATGGCCTGCCCAGAGACATGGTAGAGTTGCCATCCCTGGCATTGTTCAAGAGGAGTCTGGATGAGGAGCTACAAGATATGGTTTAGTGGCTTGTGGTAGCAGTGGTGATGGGAGGATGGTTGGACTAGATGATCTTGTAGGTCCTTTCCAACCTTGTGATTCTATGATTCTATGATTCTAGTAAACTCACAGGCAGTGAAGGTTCGCTGCAGCTAGAAATATGATTGCTTCTTCTATTGTCTTCTTTTGATCTCAAGCACCCAGATGGATCGTTCTGGGAAATGGCTTCATGATTTCTTAGTTTTGTCTTTGGGTGGGGGAAATGTCTAGGCCATATCTAGATCAGTATGTAGTGTAATCAGCAGGAGTAATGAGGTAATTGTCCCTCAGCTCTGGGGAAGCCACAGTTCAAGTACGGTGTAAGTAATGTTTAGTTTTGGGCTCCTCACTACTGGGACAATGAGGCCCTGGAGCATGTCCAGAGAAGGGCAGTGAAGGTGTGGAGGATCTAGAGCCCAAGTCTTTTGGGGAGTAGCTGAAGGAACATTGAATGTTCAATCTGGAGACAAAGAAGCTCAGGGGAGACGTTGTTGCTCTCTACAAACATCCACAAGTGGTGGATGTTGGTCTCTTCTCCCAGCTAGCAGTTATAGGACTAGAGGGAATGCTCTCAAATTGTTCCAAGGGAGGTTCAGGTTGGGTATTAGGAAGAACTTCTGAGGAGTGCTGTAATATTGGAAGAGGCTGCCTGGGTAGGTAGTGGAGTCACTGTTCCTGGAGGCATTCAAGAAATGTGTATATGTGGCACTTGGGGACATATTGGGCATGATGGTTAAAACCGATTTGAGGTAAAGATATGTGAGACCATTTTTCGAAGCATGAATCCAACACTTCACACCATCAGTCAAGGTCCTGTCTTTACCTGGTTTCTTTATTTACTCCTGTATTTTCCTGTGACCTTTTTGGTCACCTTGAAAGCAAGCCTTCCACTGAAGAAAGAAATACCTAGTAGGAACCATTCAGTGGAGAGGATGGGCATATGGAGAGTAGAGGTGTCTAGGGAGACCAATGAGTGACTTACAAGAGTGTGAAGAAGTGAACCTGAGTGAAAAAAAAGGGCTTGGAGAAGTGCTTGGAAGATGTGAGCTGTGGACATATCCTACAGTGTGACAACATAAGGATGAGAACAAGGACCTAAGGCAGCAAAAGCTACAGGCTTGAAGATGAAAATTATCTTGTGAGGCAAACGTTGAATGTAAGGGGTAACTGAAGATGCAATGGACAAAATTCTTTACTTATGGTATCCACACTTTAGGAGTGATCAGCAAACATTTCAGTTATTACTGTCTTACATTATGCTCTTCTGTACTGTTTTCATATACCGCATTTTTCAAAAATAGACTTGTGCAGAGATGTGTGTGCATGACGCAGAGCAGTCTGCAGGCTTGTGGTGTTGCTTACAGTAGGTCACTCCTGGACACTCTTATTCCTAAGGGTACTGAAACTCCTTCCTGTCACATGGTCTGAAGTATACACCCATCTGCAGCCAAAACCTATCCCCATCCTATTTCTTCTTTCTCATTCCCTGCAGTTTGTATGTTGCAAACAATACTTCAAGTAGCACAGTGGGAAGGGGACATATGCAGTCCAATGCTGCTCTTTGCAAGAGGCTGTCTGTCTGAGAAGGCTCTGTCATGGCATGGCAACTATTGCAATTCTTTGCTTTTAAGAAGTACAGAGTAAGGCATGAGCTTTTCCATTTTTAAAACAAATCAATTTATCTGAGCCTGTGAAATGAGCAGCTGTAAGTACAGCACTGATAGCATTAGAGTAGTTTCATGTTTCATGTTCCTGATTATCTTTGATGGCTTACAGTAACCGCACCTTGCTTCTAAATCTATTTATTCTAATGCCTCTTCTGGGCTTGTTTACCTGCAGGATGATGAAGTACAGTGCACAGCGCTTAGTTTTAATTAATTCTTGAAATTTTTTTGTAAGGATGTTCTGCAGAATCTAATGAAGACATTATATATATATATATCACTCTTATCCACTTTCACCCATGTACAATATGTAAGATGCTCTGAATGGGTAAACAAAGCACATTCTTCTTTATTTCCAGAGCAGTAATGGATTTGAAAAGCAGGATATTTAATGACATATTCTCTTAGAAAGAGTCCAGTGGAGGGCCACAAAGATGATACAGGGCCTGGAGCATCTCCCCTATGAGGAGAGACTAAGTGAACTGGGTCTGTTTAGCCTTGAGAAAAGAGGGCTGAGAGGGGATTTGATCCAGGCTTATAAATACCTGAGGTGTGGGGGCCATAGTGGTGAGGCTGGTCTGTTTTCAGTAGTGCGTGGGGACAGGACTAGGGGAAATGGGCTGAAACTTCAGCATAGGAAGTTCCACGCAAATGTGCGCAAGAACTTCTTTACAGTGAGGGTGACGGAGCACTGGAACAGGCTGCCCAGGGAGGTGGTGGAGTCTCCTTCTCTGGAGATATTCAAGACCTACCTGGACGCCTACCTGTGTGACGTGGTGTAGGGAGCCTGCTTTGGCAGGGGGTTGGACTCGATGATCTCTAGAGGTCCCTTCCAACCCCTACAATTCTGTGATTCTGTGATTCCCCAAAAGGAAGCAGTCAAAGCTCTTGGTGTCTGACACAAATTTCATAGATTAACATGATTTTATAGATGGAGACTTTAAAAGATAGCTTTCTTTCTCTGAAGCTCCACCTACATCATACATCATTAAAAAGTTCAATAAATATAGTGACAAAATATCTCTACTGCTGATTCACAGTAGATACCAATTTCTCTTCCTGTTCCATTGGTAGAACAAAATGAATGGCACTGCATGGGTGGCCTGCACATTGATAATCACCTTTATCTCAAGAGCTGCCTCTGCTTTAAGCCATGTCACTACTCCCATCTGGATTACAGAAACTGAAATCACAGAGCACTTCAGTAAAAGTTGAATTATATTCTTTTAATATTGAATAACTCTATGTAGACTTGGCACTGCTTGAAACATCAGCATATGGCTAGCACATGCACAACACATTCTCTGCGCCCATTGTTTCAGTTTGTTTCCAAATTCCTTGCTAATAAGTGAGTTGTGCTGGTTTGTTGGGAGTGAAATATGTTATGGTGGAGGAAAAAACACCTTATCTTCCTTTCTTTTAGGATGACATTAAAGCAATTTTAAATAAATGTACATAAAGATTTTTTAAAAAATTATTATTAGTAGTAGTATAAGCAAGTCTGGCAGAAAGAAAGAAAACTGAATGGTGTAATGAAAATGTATAAAAGCTTTTTAGAAGATATAATGTCCTCTATTACACTGACTGTTTTACTGAAGAAAAGCAGTCTTGAAAGCATATGTGCCCTCCTTCATGTCCTAATGTAATAAAAGGTTTTGCCTTTTCTGAGAAATCTTGACTCCTTTGATTCTTTTATCATCACAGCTATGTTTAAACTGTTATTATACTTATTAAATTATTATAACAATAAACTACTATTAATAATAAATTATTATAATTATTTCATATGTCTGTGTTTGTGGAAAACAAGCACAGGTAATTATTTGTGACTTGAAAAGTTTAGATTTTTCTTCCAGTGTTTCTCTCAGCTTCTTCTGTTTTTTGGTTTTTTTTTGTTTGTTTGTTTGTTTGTTTTTGTTTGTTTGTTTGTTTGTTTTTAATTTTTTAAATTTTTTTATCCTGCAACATTAGTCTTTGCATTAAAAAATGAAAATCATAATATTGTCTTCTTTGTATTTATATTTATTTTTTAAATTTATTGATAGTCCTTTGGATATTCTCTGGTGTAGACAAAGACCTTTGCATAACATTGACAAATGGCTGGCTTTTCTTCAGTTTTTCTTAAGAGCTCTATAGAGGCAATCTTTGGCTCTCCTGGTGCTGGGCAGTTCCATATTGTAATGGGCACTGCCATATTGTTAATCCCTTTTCAATGACAGAAGGGCTGCCCATCTCTCTCTGATATGATGAGGGTGCTCACAACTGCAGAAGCTAGGTGGTAACTTCTCTTTTGGTGCATTTTTGTACCCTTCTGTTAATGTAGACATCCAGCCTAAGGGTGTTCAGTACCTGTGCCTACGGTGGAGGTGGTGGACTCCTGCTCCAGAGCTGCTCCTGCATATGGGTTTAGCCTTTTCCTTTCATCACTATCATCTACTTCCTTCTGAGACCATACGTTCTGCTGTAGGCTGTACCTCCCCTCCCCAGAGAGGATGTGCAGAGACAGCACAACCTATGCCAGCAATGGAGGTGCTGCCTCCCCCCAGGGCTGGTGCCAGTTGGGTCATCCACCTCTCCTCCTGTCTCACAAGAGCTCTACTTTGCTGATGGTGCTTAGAAATTTTGCTGCTGTCTCTGACCCTAGGTGATATAAAACTGAGTCGTGAACCTCAGTGTAAAGAAATGGAGTAGCCATGATGTGGCTGCATGTTCCCTATGTTGCCAGTACTGACCAAGAGACCAGAGTTGGACATGGCAGGAGAGAGAGGCTGTGTATGCAAAAGCTCAGTCCTAATTATTTCCCTTTTAGAGAGCTCTTTCCCCACTGTCTGTGGCCATGTAACTCAGGAAGTTTCCTCCATGCTGGGATGTGGAGAGCTGCCTTCCATCCAATACCTGTCCAGCAGCACTACACAGCATGTGATGTTGGGAGGGCTGCACCTTGTCATAGAGAGCAGTGCAACATCTGGTTGAGCCCAGGCAGATTCAGGGCCATGCAAGTCCTTTTGTGCTTCTGAGCAAACATATAGGCACATGCACTGCTGGGGGATGAGACCTTTTAGCATTTGCAAGAATAAACCACGCATGAAACATATATCATACTTCCTCTCACCACTGCCATACTTTATCTGAATACTCTGAGACTCTCAGGTCATTCACAATGCCGCTTGGCTTCTATTACTAAGCAGACACGAAATTATTCATATACACATCTTGCATATTCACAAGTTATTTTCAGCTGTTATAAAGTAATAAATATTCTCATGCACCTGGTCATACAGGCACTGCAATCCTTACATATTCCATCTGTCTCCCTTAATTTCTTTTAGATGTGTAATATTTGTTGGTAAGGTTTCAGATGCATGACAATAATTTTACTCTTCTAGAAGGAAATGAAGAGATACTAATGGGTAAAATGTATGTTTGTCAAATAGATCTTCAGCAGAGAGACAGCAGTATTAAAATTTAGTTGCTGATCTTTGGAGCACAGCTTTATTGGTATTGTTGCTGTAACTACAGTTCTGATTTGAAGCCCCAGAAACCATAGACCTCTTTTCTTTTAGTGATGTCATTCACATTTCTGGCACTCTTTAAGTTAAAAATTTGTACCCAATCTTAAATGCTGTTACAGACTTTATAATGGGAGACTGTCTCTTAAAAAAATATCTGACAAAAATAAGGGCATGAGTGGCCCAAATAAGGTATTTTCCTCCCATCTACAATAGTGAGATTACGTGGCAGCTACCCATATCCTCTGCTTTTTGACCTTGGCTTATGCTAATTGACATGAAGTTTTCTTGGCTTCGGTGGAAAACACAGATTGAAGTGTAAAGAACACACAATAAGGAAAAGTCTGCCTCTGGTGCAGGGGAAAAGATGAAATTAAGAAAAGTATGTACCATTTGATTATAGGAGCTCAGGATATTGTTTTGTTTGTAGAAGCAGAAAAGCCTCTTGGCATCCAGTTCGATATATTTTGAAGATATGTCGATAAGTCACCCTTTGGTCTCTCATTGGGTAATGTCTGGTATAGGTCTGACACACAACAGCTTTTAAGAAATGGCATTTAAAATCTATTGTGGGGTGAAACATAGTTCTTCTTATCTATGAGCATGGGTTATAAAGCAATAATCTGGCAGGAAAGTCCTGGTGAGGAGGATTAAAGTGGATTTTAATAAAACTTAGGAAGGTAATGAGAATGCTTTTGATAACTAGATATTTTTATATCTGTACCTCCTTCCACATTAGCTCCCAGGCTAATGCTGCAGCATTCAAAACGCTAAATGGCTGCTACCATTTACCCAACATTACAGTTACTATTGCTGGATTATACCCTAGGGACAAGCCGCTGAAGGAAGTCCTACCACAAATAGGAGTGTAGCCTCCTTTCAGCAGTGGGATGAGTCAAGGCAGCATACAGGAATCCAGAGAATATCCAAAGGGAGTTCCAATCTCCTCACTCTTTTTTATCTGGTGGAAGACCCTTTAACTCTGAAACTTTTAAAGCCATGCAGGACAAGAGTGAGGTGACATAGCAGTGAAAACTTTTGTTGCCAACACTGCCCTGTTGTTGCAGTGAAGTTGAAGTGAAGAGGACCTTGAAGCCTTCCTTGTAGTCAGATGTCTGGGACAATAGGGAGGGAATCCCCTCCCTGCTGTCAAACAGAGACGAAGATGTCATGATAATCACTAGAACCCCCTCTAAACCACATTAAAACATTAGTGATAACTATGCTGAAAATTCTTTTTATTTATTTATTATTATTATTATTATTATTATTATTTTTAATGTGATCAATTCACAAATGTGGGGCATGTATTGCCAAACCCAAGCTGTGATTTTGTTTTTCTTCCAGTAGGTGAAAGATGAGAAAGTTTCCTGGAGCACAGCTTAGTCTGAGGAGAACTGGAAAACTGCTCAACTACTTCCCAAAGAAGATTTTGAAGGAAATATTCCTTGTTAAAATTCCTCCTTCATGCAGTCTAAGCTCATCAACGTCCTTGCTTTCTCACATCAAAAGGACATATACTGTGGGTTGGGTACCATACACTGAAGAACCACATCTTTCTATAGTCACCTCTAGAATCAATTGGATTTTCAGTCACAGACAAACTGGGAAACTGTAGAAGTAATGTTGAAGAGAAGGGACAAGGCATTCTGCTTACCTCCAAAAGGCAAAGCTTCAGTCAAAAATTTCCTCAATCACAAAAGAAAGCTGAATAAATTTCTATACAAAATGTCCCTTGAAAATAGCAAAACAAGCATTCTGAATTTTGATTTAGGATATCCAAAGTAACTGTTTTTCTCTTTGTGACCAAAACAAAGCACAAAGCAAATTCCATCTTAAAAGTTCCAAAGTGAACAGCAGGGGAAAAAAAATAAAAAAATAATAAAAGCATGGCTCCTTTCTTTATCCACATTTGTTTCTAGATTTATTTAAATGTGATGGATTTTTAGAGTAGGAGAGGATTATCATTCATTTTGAGCCTCTGGTGGGTGGAAAAAGGGAAGCATCTCTCCCATTTACAACAAAGAGAAGGAGAAGTCAGGGAACTACAGGCCAATGAGCATCACCTCTGTTCCTGAGAGGACTGTGGAACAGATCCTCCTGAAAGACGTGTTAGGGCACTTGAAGGATGAGCAGGTGACACAAGACAGCCAGCATGGCCTCACCAAGGGAAGGTCATGCCTGCCCAATCTGGTGATCTTCTACAGTGAAGTAACAGCACTGGTGGACAAAGGGAAGGCAGCTGATGTCACCTACCTGGACATCTGCAAGACCATTGACATGGTCCCCCATCACACACTTATCACTAAATTGGAGAGATCTGGAGCAGAAGAGAGACCATTTTATGGATAAGGAACTGGTTGGTAGGTTGCAGCCAGAAAGTTGTTGTCAATGGCAGTATGTACAGGAGGAGGCTGGCAATGAGCAGTGTCCCCTAGGTCCATCTTGGGATTGGTACTCTTTAACACCCTTATCAGCAATATGGGTGATAGAATCAAGCACACTCTCAGCAAGTTTGCTAATAACACCAAGCTGAGTGATGCAGTTGATACAGCAGAAAGAAAAGAATCCTCCAGAGGGTCCTGAGTTTATCAACTCAAAAGTTTGGCCCTCATGAACCTAATGAGGTTTAATAAAGCAAAGCACAATGTTTTGTACTTAAGTCAGGCTAATCCCAGATATGTATACATAGTGGAATTGAAAGGCCACAGCCTGAACCAGTGGTTGAGCACCAGGAGAGAAGGCATGACTCACCCAGGGAGCTCAAGTGCAAACAATGCACTTGAGTGAGCAGAAGAGGTGAAGCCTGGATCCACCCTCATTTAAGTGTTAGCAACCAAGGGAGCAGTGTTTCTCTGGATAGAGATTGCACTTCTCTTGGGCTGCTATCAAAAGGGTGAGCCAATTTCCCTTCTTTCTTACTTGCTACTGCTTCATAGTCATCACCTTTTGCCATACACATATGCAAACTGGGCAAAGAACTCCTTGAGAATAGCCATAGTGAAAAGAACTTAAAAGGTTCTTGGGGATGAAAAGCTGAATATTAGCCAGTACTGTGCACTTGCAGCCTGGAAGGCCAACAGTATCTTGGGCTGCATCAAAAGAAGCTGTAAGGGAGAGGGAAGTGATTGTTTCCCTCTGCTCTGCCCTTGCTCTGCCCTTGTGAGGCCCAATCTGGAGTACTGTATCCAGATCTGGGGTCTCTAGCACAAGAAAGGTGTGGAGCTTTTGGAGCAGGCCCAGAGGAGGACCATGAGACAGGCTGAAGGAGTTGGGCTTGTTCAGTCTGGAGAAGAGAAGGTTGTGGGGAGATATCACTGCAGCCTTCCAGTATTTAGAGGGAGATCATAAACAGGATGGAAATAAACTTTTTACATAAGTAGATAGTGATAGGACAAGTTGAATGGATTTAATCTAAAAGAGTGAAAATTTAGATTAGGTCAGAGTGGTGAGCTCCTGAACCTGGTTGCCCAGAGAGGCTGTGGAGACCCTATCCCTGGAGGTGTTCATGGCCAGGTTGGATATGGTGATATAGTGATACAGTGGCTGCCTGTGGCAAGGTGGGTTGGAACTTGATGATCCTTGGGGTCCCTTCCAACCCAAGCCAACTACTCTGTGATATGTTTCTATAACTTTCTGTGTAATGGAGGCAATATGATTCTCTGGAGAAGCTCCTGCATTGCTTCCAATTCTCTTTACCCTTATTTGGAGAATTTTCATACACGTTAAACTTACTGTGAGAGTTTTAGTGAAGCTGATGATGCTCAGTCTTCCAGAAATTCACAATACAGAGCTATATGTATGGCAGGTCTTGTAGGAGAAAACAGCTGCCCTCTGTTCTGGCAAGTAGCTAGGGTAGATGGACTGCAAGAGCTTGGAAAAATGAACTCATTTGATAGTACTGTAATCAGTAGTACAACATTGTGGTAATCTCAAATGTTTTAGATTAAATGTAATCAAATATAATATAACAAAGATATTATGTATCCTTTAGTTCTAAAACTTATGGAGTATTTTAATTTATTTGAAATCAAGACTCTTGGATTGTCCTGGAGCTATTTGGACAATTGGAATTTATCTACATGCCACATAGATTTCAGCAGACTTTCCGCAGCATTAAAATCCTCAGAATGGGAGCTGACAGCTCGTTTTTGCAATCATGTATTTTCCTGCTTGAGTGACAGTTTGTGTATTAATCTGATGTAGCTTCATTTTGTTCTAAATAGTTTAGGATTAAGGCATTAAAGGGTTTTGTACTACACAGAAGATCTGTCTATCATCTGTGTCTGACTCTGCTCTATTGTTTCTTAGACAAATTTTCCACTCCAGCTCCAAAACAAGTAGTCTGGTTTTGATACTTGGATCACATTCTATCTAACAAATCCAGAGAAATGCAGAAGTCAAAACACTTTCTATAGAAATTGGAGTTGCACTAAGAAGTAGATATGATGTGCTGGAGACACGTGCTTGTTTGCAGATAACACTTTTCTTAATTCTCTGTCACTCCTGCTTATATGGTGTGGGCAAAAGGCAATAACTTTCTAGAGCACAGACAAATTTGGAGTGCTCATTGTCCACTTCTTTCCTCCCTGAGGACAGATGTTGATAAAGCATGCACAGCACAAACAAAATTTATGCTGCTGTTCGTTTATTTATACTACCTTAGAAGTTTGTTATTCACTTCAAGCTTGCAGTCAAATAGGTTTCTCACTGTTTCTCATGTGGATCAGTTTGTAAAGGGGCAAAATTTGCCAGCTAAAGGACAAAAGCAAAATGTTCAGAGTCAGTCATTACTATATGTAAATAATACAAGTGTCTTCTCCCTCAGGTAGGGAGGGTGCACTACGCTGCACTGTTTCATATGTCAGTTTAAAAATCTGGTCCGTTTTCTTCTCATCCCCCCAGTGATATCTGGTGCTTTGATTAATTTACACTATAAAAAGGTTGGGCTATGATTTACTAAAGAAACCTGGGAGCTCTTACAGCTCTGCAGTTCAAGTAGACCATTCTTCTTCAGGCCTGTCTTCTTGGTGAAATATTCAGTGATCCAAAACAATGAAACAAGGTAGCAATGTTTACAAATGCCCTGTGCTGTTAATAGTGGTTTTTGATTTTATTTTATTTTATTTTATTTTTTTTTTTAAATATCATTCATTAGTAACTTGGTTCTTCAGCAGTGCTGCATGAGCATCAATGTCCATGCATAGCAAACAGCAACTGAAAAAAGACTCAAAGTGCACTATTAGGAAAGGTTTCATCTCTGTGTGCATAAAGTTACACACTCTGTGCAGGGATGGATGCAGGGTTACATCTCATGCAGATAGTTGAGTTATGCAAATGAGCAGCCAGGAGACTAGAGAATGGATGAGTTGGTTGATAGTAGAATACCACACCACTTAGCCCTTGTGCAGAACTAGGAATTTAAGAAATGCTGCTCAGCTATTAGGGACTGTTCCTGCAGACAAATTTTGTTTTTAAGAAAAGAGTCAAGCTATCTTCATGGAGTGGAAGGATGCCGTTTATTTTGAGGCCTCCTCTGGAAGAGCCAGATGCAAGAAAGAGAATGGTATAACTTCTTGATCAACCTCATTAGCCCACTATACTTTTCTGAATATACAGTTAGCTTGGATGTGTATGTTTACATTTGTATACCTTCAGCATTTATACTGGATTACTCTGTAGAGGTATCAGAGTAGCTGGTGGTGTTTTTGCATTTTTTTGTTTGTTTTTTTTCACTGATTTTTTGTTTTGTTTTGTTTTGGTATGTGTATGTGCCATGGCTCTTTATGGAGAAGAGAACTCTCCCTGAGCCTAGACAGAATCCACATGGATTCATCTCTTTCTGGTATTGACGTTGTGAAAATATAGAAGTGAACCGTTGTCAGACATTATCTATGAAGCAAACTGATCTCTTTTATCAATAAACATTTTCTGTATAATATCATAGCATGGGCAGAGGGCAAATAATCAGTTTTTTGTCCCTATTTCATTTGTTCGAATGGCTCAGTTTATTTCTTTTATATACCTCAGGCCTAAAGAAATAGGCACACAACTACGATGCACATGCATGCAGAGAAATCTAAACTTTCTGGCTTCAAACAGCTCATCCTCTGTCATCCAGCATCCCTCTGTTACACTGAAAGTGAGATCATGAACATTATAAGAATAATCTGTGAAGCTCACTGCAGATTACATAGTATTTAGTAGTTTGCAGCAGTGTTTTGTGGGAAAAGTGAAGTGAAAGGTCCTCTTCTTGAGGAGAAAACTGTGCATTCAGGACTTGCTTTCACTGGTCCCCTGATCATGCAGGGTGCTGATCCTGCTCTAGTGTATTTCAAAACCACACAAGTAATAGTGCTTGGAGAATAATGTTTGGTTTGTCCACCTTGCACAAGAATACAGAAGAGAAGGGGATCTCTGCACATGGCTTTGTAAAACACAAAGGCTGAGCAGCAAGGAGAAAATTAGAAGGTGCACTGTACGTAGTAAACTATAAACCCCAGATGGAAACTATTTAAGAACCATGCTGGTATAAGATAGGTTACTGCTGTTGATCTTCACCACACAGTTCAGGATGGTAAGAGTACACTGTTGGCAAGAAATCACTAACTTCTTGATATAGAATATACACCAAAGAAAGATATGTTATCTAGGGGGAAACATTAAAACAATTAAATTAAACTGTTTTGATGTGACCCATTTCCCGAGTTTTCTCTCTTCAGGTTTGTTTAGTTAAATGCTTCAAATGCATATAATCTTTGACTGACACTGTCTTTGACCAGTGAAGAGAAAACGGACTTCTGAGACATGGCTTATCTCATCCCATGATGGACTTCAAGGCAGGTCACAAAAATTCCTCCCCACTGACTACTACTGAAGGCCCATCTAATAGTTCATCTCAACTGATGTCCAAGTGCAGCAGTCTTAAATTATAAGTACATTAATTAAATAATAAATATGGATCCCTAAATTGCGTTTACCTAAAATTAAATTAGGTGTGTAAGTCTCTAAGTCTGAGGCACCTGAAAATGAATTGCAGTTGGGACTGTATTGCCAAAGCCCAGGTAG
The DNA here is from genome assembly GCF_039878825.1 of Excalfactoria chinensis. NCBI lineage: Eukaryota > Metazoa > Chordata > Aves > Galliformes > Phasianidae > Excalfactoria > Excalfactoria chinensis. Next base: position 40,451,405 of record NC_092857.1, read on the forward strand.
TTATGGACCCTACTAACAATGTAGTTTAGTTGATGTCTAGAAGATCCAGGGCTCAACTTGCCTCCCTGATTTTTTTTCTAGAGTGCATCAGGCTTGTGACAAGACCCAGAGGAAATGCTGTTTCCCAGTCTGCCTGGAGGCCAGGAGGCTATTTTGGAGCAGGCATGAAGGAACTTAAGCCATCGCTTAGGGATCCTCAATGCTCTGACAGCACAGTTCCTTTAAACATAGCATCTAGGTTGATCTTTGTTGGCCACAGCTAGCAGAAGGAGAAAATCTGATGCCATTCAGGACTTTCTAGGTCAAAGTCAACACCTTCACTTCAATCTGGAAAAGCAGCAGGTGAGCAGCAGAGATCACAGAATGCTGGCATTACTCACTGCAATGCTGAAGAGTTGTCAGCAGAAAACCAGTTCAAGGGTTGCTAGAAAAACAACAGATAGTAAAAGATCAGTTTTGTTTCATTTTAGCTGGATTCTGGTGTTACCAGCCTTCACAGAATGACAAGGACAATACACGTTTTTGTAGTCCAGCAGAGTTCAGAGCCCTGGTAAGAAAGCAAAGCACTGCTTGGTCAGCTTTAGCAGGTACAACAGTTCAAGGGTTTGTGTTTATTCCCCTCTTAGCTAGACTGTTTTTCCAAGAACATCTTTGTTACTTTTTGCCATAAAACAAAAGGTCAGGTTTGATGTTGCTCCTGAAAATATTCTTCTTGTTCTGAATGTTTATATAACCCCTCTTCTCCTTTCATCTGAAGGCTCTGCTGCTTAATGCCAGCTGCATGCAGGATGGTGAGAATAATGACAGACCCCCAAAAGGGGGCTGAAGGGTGGGAGGCAGAGGGGTGAAGGAAATAAAGGGAAAATAAGCAGACTTTTGCCTCTGGCCATTTGCAAACAGCTTGTGAGATCTTCACATCACACACACTGATGGGTAGCCTGTGTTGTCTCTGTGCACACAAACTGTCATTTCCTCACAAGGAATCAGCACTGCTAAACACTTCCAGGCAACGTGGGTGGGCGCTTTAGAAGACACACAGTCTCATCCCATTCAGGAACTGCCCTCTGCCTCTGCCCTCATGGCATGCTGGATGTTTGTTATTTAAGTAAATAAACTGACTGGTGTCTCAGCCCTTTTCCAACCACTCCAGGGAAAATGAAAAACAAAATAAAAATAAAATAAAAAATAAAATAAAAAAAAAAAAAAAACAAAAAAAAAAACCACAGCAACAGCAACTAAAAGCAACAAGATGAAAAAGTTTACAGAGAGCTCCAACACCACCCTCTAAGTCCCTCCAAACTTACAAATAATTGGTGACCAAATGGTGTCATTAGAGTCCCCAGCATCCTGTCAGTACTTGACCTTCAAATGGGAAGTCCATGGTGGAGGTGATTTCAAAGCCATTTTCCCTATCTCTTTCAAAAAGAAGATTCTGGGAAATAAACAGGCCACCACAGGACGCCTTAGTTTTCTTTGTCTTTTCCCAAATGAACCTTTCATAGTCCAAGTCAGTGATCAGCCTCAGCAAAACTGGAGGAATACTGTCTGAATCCCTGTTGTCAGCCTGCCTCCTTGCTGAACTAGGAGCTGTACTTAGTGTAAAAAGGAGAAGCAAAATTTTGAATCTGCACCTGTTTTGACAAGGGTGCACAAATAAGAATACAAACAAGATTGATTTTCATTTTACTGCATCATCTATGCCTCTTTTTCCTATGTTGATGTTAAGCCAAATCAGGAAAAAACAGAGTCAGCTACAACAGATTCTCCCCGGAGAATGCAGGAACTTTTTACAACAGCTAGCATGGCACATGGATTTTCACATACTTTTCTTTGACAAATCCATGGGTATTCACATCACCCAAATATAAACACCTAGTTAACTAGATCAACTAGCTAGTCAACCTTAATTCTGTACGTATTCACTGAGAAAAAGTCAGGACAAACTAGAGTACTTCCAGTATTTCATTTTTTATCCCCTCATCTGCATAATTTTCTGCTTCTCTCCTTCCCTCCTCTCTCCCCCCTCCCCATTACCTATACTGGGAGCCTGGGAAAGCTTGCAGAATCTATAAAGTGCAAGTGATTTATATATTCAACAACTTTTTTACACATTGGTCTTTGTGCCTATCTGCTACTTAAAAACTGTGCTCTGCAGCAATTGCCTGTGCCTTCATTGCACAAAGCTCATTGAGGGAAAAATACTGAAAAGTGACGGAGATTACAAATGTTTCCCCTCTGTTTCCCTCCCCAGCCTTTTTTGCCTGTTTTGAGGGTAGACTGATGAACCTCAACCATGATGAGGGGAAAGACATAGATGAAATCTGTTACCAGATTTGTCCTACATATAGAGACTGTGTCTAAACCAAACATTTTTGTTGGATGTCTAACAAAGCTATCTTCCAGAATTGCTTGATTCAGTGAAGATGTCATAAAGCATGAAATATCCATGGTGAGCAATGGTGGTGACTCATTGCTTTCTCTCATAGTACAGTTATTTATAAATAAACTGAAAAAGACTACTCACAGGAATTAGCCTCTCTCTCCAATAAACAATCAGGGCAACAAAGCTAAGTTCACAGGCTGGGAGGTCTCAAACTCTGGAATTTTTCAGAGGCAGAAGCTAGAATAAGAAGGTTTCTGGAATTCTCCTCCCTGAACTATAGGCCCTTGCAAATCACACTGTGCCCCAACATATCATGTGCACATCTAGAGGTAGACTCATAGGTATGAGTTTTGCCTGATTTCATTAGTGTTTGGGATCCAGTGAACTCATTCTGCAGATTAAATTCTTACATAAGAAAAACAAATGGAAGAACAATGCAAACCCAACTGTAAGGAACAAGACATATTTCTACTCCTCCACTCAACATTTTTACATTCCCACAAGATTTACCTTGATTGCGTCCACCTTGATTGAAACAATATCAAACTAAAACAAACTAAATCCCCTTTAAAAAACAAATAAACAAACAAAAGAAAAAACAAAAAACACCACAAAAATAGCAACAACAAAGGAGTCTGTACACACAGTAAGTGCCTTATTTTGGATAGAACTTCAGAACTTCTGTCACAAATTAAGCTTCAACTCTCAGATTTCTTCAGGTGCAAAAAAAAAAAAAAAAAAAAAAAAAAAAAGACCTCAGGTCATAAGCTACTACTGACGTAACTGAGGAAGAAGAAATAAGTGAAAGAATGACAAATAACATATTCCAAAGCACCCAAAAGTCTTTTGGTATTGTACTGGGGTTTGTTTTTTAGGGTTTAGTTGCTTATTTATTTATTTAGGAGCATGTGGCTTTGGTTACAAATAACTGGAGTAAATATTGACCTTTTTGGAAGAGGTAACTAAGTCATTTTGTGTCAAGGTAGCCATTATCTTTCCTTTCAAGAGATCACACATATATACTACATACTAGCCCCTGAATGAGCAAGAGATTGGTGTACAGAGTTGCATTTCTAAGAGGCTGTGGAAAATACCATTTTGCATTGGTCATGTCAAATTTTGCAGCCACTTTTTGTTTCATGTTTTGTATGTCACCTGACAACCTGCAGCTAACATGTTAGAAGAAAGTGAAGCCATCCAGAGGGACCTCAACAAATATGAAAGGTGGGCCCATGTGAACCTCATGAGGTTCAATATAGCAAACTGCATGGTTTTGTACTTGGGTCAGATGAAAAGAAGATCAGAGGGCTGCAGCACCTCCCCTATGAAAACAGGCTGAGGGAGGTGGGCTTGTTCAGCCTGGAGAAGAGAAGGCTGTGAGGAGATGCTGTGGCATTATAAACAGGAAGAGAATCAACTTTTTATGTGGGTATATATTGATAGGACAAGGGAGAATGGTTTTATGCTCAAGAAGGGAAGATTTAGATTGGATGTCAGGGGGAAATTCTTTACAGAGAGAGTGGTGAAGTGCTGGCACAGGCTGCCTAGAGAGATTGTGGATGCCCCATCCCCGGAAGTGTTCAAGACCAGGTTGGATGGAGCCCTGGGCAACCTGGTCTAGTACCAGATCTGGAGGTTGATGGCTCTGCCTGTGGCAGGTGGGTTGGAACTTGATGATCTTTGAGTTCCTTCCAACCTAAGCCATTCTATGATTCTACGATGATTCTGTGAGCCTGGGAATGGTACAAAGGTGATTCATCCACCGTTTCTCATCCCTTTCAGAGCAGGGAGACACTACTGCTCCCAGTGGACACATCTTGACTGTGGAAATCTTGAGGGCTTTGGGTCCCTGTCCTTTGCCAACTTTCTGTCTTGATGACACTGGAGACTTCCTCTCCTATCCACCTTGTGATGTGAGGACTCAGCAGGAGACAGAAGACCCTGTTCCTTCCCAGAGGCCAAATGCTGCAACACCTTCCAGCTCCTAATGGCCTCAGGGTACACTGAAAACTACATAGTGACCTTTCTGGTCCATAGCATCTAACTTCCGTGACAGGGTCCAGTGCCAGCCTTCCCAGTCTGCTCAGTGTAAGCCCCAGCTTTGGCTGTGGACAGTTCAGAGCAACATAACTCCTATGACTGACTAGACGGCCTTCTTTGCAGCCCAACCACGGAAGAATGGTATAAGATAAATAGCAGATCTAGTCTTCTCATGGCCTAATCTCATCTTTCTCCATTACTTTTCTTCTTTTTTATTATTTATTTGTTTATTTATTTTATTTGCTCTTTTTCAGTAAGTCTGCTTTTCTACCGGGTTTAGCTCTGCTCTGGAGAGTGACTGAAAATGTAAGTGTGCATATTCTGTGTCTCACAGATCCAAGCTGAATGTGCTGTGTGTATCCTCCAGCCTGGCAAGCACAGTGTGGTAGGGGTGCAGTGGGTGGAAAGCCTATTCTCTGTGTTTATTACTGAACAAATTTGATTAGGAGTGATTTAGAAGTACAGAGGTTTTTCAATGCTGTGTTCACAGGTAAAACAACAGGGTAAAGCAACACTTGAAGGCTGTGGTAGTGAAGTTGAACACTAATGAGATAACATATAACTTAATCCCAGTGGACTTTTGGAACTGCTGTCCATAAGAATAATACATTCTCATTTAGCTAACTCCCAGATTGTACTGACAGTTTAAATACTTTATTTCATTTACCTGATTTCCAGTTTTTTGAAAACAAAGGCCAAAAAAAAAAAAAAAAAACAACCACCAAAAACCACCAAAAAACAAGTATTGTAATATTCTGTAGGGTGAACGGTCTTCAACGGTCTTCTTGTGATTTGCAGCTTGTGTGTGGAAAAGGCTAAAATGGTACATAAATGAGCTCTAACTGTCACACAGACACACAAAATGGATGTCTCTCCTCTATTCCTGAAATGAAATTTTATAGAAAAGCAAACTAGCACAGAAAGTATGTGTGAAAATCCATTTCAATTTAATTAACATGCACTAGTTACAAATGTAAACAGGCTCCCAAGCAGGCATTTTGGCTGCCCCTCCACTCTATGGATTCAAGTTTGACTCCTTGCTTTGTTCTAACAGGACAAAGACAGAAAAAAACAATGTGACTCTGGTTCTTCTTTATCCCTGCATACACAAATAATCCTTTTCATATTCAGACAAGCTGTGACATGAAGAGAGGGCCCATGAGAACAAACACCTATCATTTCTTTGGGCAGCTCTTTGACCATAGATGCCTATGTCATTTTAAAGTAATGCTTTTATATTTCTGTGGCTCTTCTTTGTCAAGAGGATGACCACACTTGCATTCTCAGGGACACAAACCCTATGTCTCAATATGGAAGCACACACAATGCACTCTCCCTTCTCATCATACCACAGATACGTTCTCCACTTGCAACCTCACAGGAATTTTCTTGTCTTTAAGACCAGGGAGGTAGCCCTGGAGGAGGGAAAGTCTAATACCCCAGCTGCGATCTCCTCTTGCCTTTACATGCCCTTGGGCTGAAATTGCCATCCCCAGCTGTCTGCCTGCCTTCTCCTGGGGTAGGTCTGCATCCCAGCCTAATGAAAGGGAGGGTGTGAGGGAGAAATAAGGACCTTTTAGATATGAAGCTATTCAGATAACACACCACTGGCATGGTTCATGGTAGGAAAGGTGCCTTTTTGACTCTTAAATGTGTCTACGGGCATCCTTGGCAGCAGGGGAAAACTGGGACCTGCACCAGGGTGAGGCCCCTCTGGGCACTGCAGGAACATGTGGGCTATTGTGAGGCTGACCCCCTATCGCATGCTGCCCCAAATGTGTCCATCCCACTGCTGTGTTATGCTGATCCTTCCCTCCTAAGATATATGGAGTAAAAAAGAGTTTTACTCAGCTTGCATTTGAAATGTGTGGAAGTTGTTAGAGGGGCTTACTAAGCCCCAGATATCTCTCAGTTATGTCACACCTGACCAACATTTCCCCAGTCTTCAGTACTAGGAACCCCCAGCCTAACCTGAAGATCTATGCCAGTGACAATCCTACTATTAGAAACACTTTTTCAAAACCAGGTGTGAATATTTCTTGCTGTGATTTGTACCCAATTGTGTCCTATCTGCATGAAAACTGAGAAGGGATTTCTTAGAAGACAGATGTAATGTGGATGGAAACCTTGCCCTGCTAAATGCTGCAGTACAAGGTGCACTCTTTAGACTGAAAAGGAGCTGTGCTGCTGTATATTTTGCTGACAGAGGCATGAAAACAGTAAAAAATGAAAGGAAAAAAGGAGATCCTCAACCAAAAAACAGTAGGTTTTGAATGAGAGTGATGTGGTTTGAACAACAGCTTTCTTCATGGTCTTCATCCTTCTGATGAAGTGTTGGTCCTACCTGATCAAAGTGGGTCAACAGAGGCTCTGGAAAGAAACAGGAAGTAGGCAGTGATGTGTCTTTGAGAATTCTTTCAGGCAATCTCAGCTCTAGATCTTGATTAACAGTTGCAGAAAAAAATGAAAATCCTGATGTCCAGATAGTTCTCAGTGTCTTGTGTTCTATCAAAGACTCAGACTACAGGAAAGACAGGATAGTTCCTAAAAAAAAAAAACAAAAAACAAAGAAAAAAAAAACACCAAAAAACAAAAAACAAAAACAAACAAACAAACAAAAAAAAACCCAAGGATCTAATTCCCACTGAAACCAGACATCATTGAAGTCAATGGGAATTTGGTGCTAAGCATTTATGAATATCTGAGCACCAGTTAATATTCTTCCCAGATGCAATCACAGTGAGAAGGTTTTTACTTTGTTTTTCTACTTTAAACAGAGAATTTTTGACATTTTTCCCATTGCCTTGGTTCCCAGGAAGAGATGGAAAATTCTCCAGGCTAGGTAATGTGACAATCAAATATTTATCACATTGCACAAACTGAGTCAGAGCTATTTTTAATTAAATGAATGCATTTTCAGTATATTTAGATGCAGCTTGCTGCTTGCCCTCCCATCATAAAAGAGATCTTGCCTACCATGTAACACTGATAAAAATTGCTTTTGTGATTTAAAGTGACAGCATCATCCTCTCTCCAACTCAAATGAGTGAGCTCCTAGCATGCCATGTTGGCTGGGTCACCATATGGAAGCAAAATGGCCAGATACATTCAAGAAAGGAGGGTGAGCAAGTGTCTGTCCCAGCACTGTACCTGTAGCTGCACAGGACATGCATGGACTTGACTACTTGTGAGAAGTGGAAGTGGTCACCTCTGGCCAGGTCCCTCTGTAGTCAGAATCCAGAATTAGGTATCATGTGATGCTTTACATGCATGTTGCATGTGCCATTCCCATATGAATCCAGTGAGGGCGAGTGCCCCTCTATTAATGGGATTATTACAGAGAATAATCTCATTCACAAATCAAAGTGTGTCATCTGTTAATAATTGCTCTTCTTATCATGTTTTTACCAACAAACTCATTCTCCAGAGTCTAAATGCACCACCATTTGCTCATACATTCAGAAGGAGGATAGCACTTGTGGTAATCTTTACACCAGTTCTGTTTGTGCTTCGTTGTTTTCTGCTTCTAGGGAAATAAGAAACCATGTAGGGGACTGTTTACATTTCAGTCAGGTTCCCTAAACCTCAGCACAGATATCAGAAAACTAAAAGAGATTTAAAGCTGTGCACTGTATTAATGTTGCCATATTATTCAGAGGCTTGTGTGAGTGGCAGTTTATAGAACTCCTTTCTCAACTCACAGGCAATAGAGCTGAGAAGAGCTAAAATGGGTAGCAGTGGAAACTGCTTTCAAGGGGCTGATCTTCTGAGGCTGAGAAGATGCATGTGCCTCCAGCTAGTCTGAGGTGTGTAGAAACACAGTATGCAAAAAACCTGCCCCTTTGCTGTCTTCAGAGGTGACACTTGTCTACCAAACATCACAAATTGAAGCATGTGACTAAAATAGCTGTGTTGGAGGTTAAATTAGAATTAAGAGTGTCTTGTTCTTGATCTTTCTTGCTCAAAAATATTTAAGATTTTTCTTGAACTTTGAAGAGAGGTTGAGACCTGATGCTCTTCCTACCTTTTAAGAGAGATGGTGCTCGTAGCACTAAAAGGCAGACATCAAGGACTTCAAGACTAAAAAGTCATCACAGATACTCCCGGCCTGTGTTTTCAAATGTCCTTTAAAATACGGCAGAGAGACATCCAGCTTTTCTGGGGATAATGGGCAACAGATCCTGGGTGGCAGTAAGAGTAATATATACATTCCATCAGAAATCTGAAACATGTAAACAGACAGACAGAAATTGTCACAGGGATGTGGGAAACTTGTACATTAACAACAAATGCCAGGAGAGGAAGTCCAGAACAAATGCACTGATGTTTTTCACAACCATGAAGGAGTTTAATCCACTGGTTTAAAAAACATATGGTACACTAAACATTAGATGGATAATAGGCCGAGAGATACTTGGCAGTGACCCGTGGAAATATAAACACAAGGCACTGGTTTCATTGTGTTTCTTTTTCTTTAAATATTTACTTACTGTGTTTTTCCAGAGTAGAGCTTTTCATCTCTATGCATAACAAGGTACCTTTCCAAAAGCAAACTCAGGAGGCACTGCACTCAGGGTGACCAGTTTGGTTCCTGTGGCCTTTTGTTGTGATTTAGCCTATTTTCTGAAGGAAAAATAGCCATATCCGTCTTCTCTGCCCAGCCACCCAAGCCCCTCATGTATTATTGCTGCATTTGATAGAGTCCTTAGCAAAAACTGTCAAGAATAAGGAGTGAATGGATTTGGAAAGCAGCAGCTGCTTACTCCTCCTCTTTTGCATGGTCTGGAGCACCTAGAAAGCAGATAGGCTTAAACTCCATAGTGGTGTGCAGTGGGGAGGTAGTTATGTGTTCTTTACTCAGTTCACTCTAATATAGTCACATCTTGCAGGCAGCCTAGGTGGTGCTCAGCCCTGAGGAACTTTAAGACACAGAAGGGGACTTAGGAAATTAGAAATGGCAGCTTCACCAACATATCTGTTTTGGCACATGCTGAAAGTCCTGCTCTATGGATTTTCAGTTCCAGGAAGAAGGCTGGATTTATGTATGTGTTTGCAGAGATATGCCATCCATGACTTTGGATATGCCAGGAAGCATGGAATTTGGGAGTAGTACAGGACTTCATTACTTCATTATCTCCCTGCTCTCAGACCAGAAATCTCTGGGAAGAGATGAGAGACTGAGAGTAGGCTGGTCTTATATTCTTATTCATTTATTTTCTTAAACAAAATTTACTTATCTTACGGTCTCTATTTTCTTTGGGATTGATCTGTGCTCTAATCAGGAAGAAAAAAAAAAAAAAAAAGAATATAATGAGATGTGTGATCCAGTTTTAGGCCATCTAATTCTGATAATGCTTACACTCTTATACCAGCAGAATCATGTTCAGTGCTGATGAATCACTTCAGCAGGTGCTCATTGCAAGGACTAAGTCTTCTTTATTTCCATTGACTTCCAAGGAACAATATAAACAGGCCTCTGCAGGTTTGGGACCTGCACAAGTATTCCATTCAAAATATGGTCTGAAAGCCTGTGAATACAATGGAGAATTTCTAAAGACTCCTTAATGTTGCAACTCTGGAGAAAGAGAAGTTGGGAGTTGGGAATGGTGACAGGAAGAACACTCATTTTGTCTGTCAAAGGATTCCCTACATACTGGGAAGCCTATAGTTAAACACATTCTCTTGTGGGGCTAGTTGACATTTTTCTCTGGAAAGAAAGCTTGCTTTGTATACATATTTTGTATACTTAAAAAAAAAAAAAAAAAAAAAAAAGCTTCTAGAGAGATTCAAACAACACTTAACTAATATAGGTCTTACTCTGTTAGTTAAGCAATAAAGCAATGCTTGTGCCAAGAGTGGAAAATAAGTGTATGTCAAATAAACACAGAAGAAGTACATTTGTTAATATTTATTTCAGCATTCTTTGTCATCTCACATCTTGCAGGAAGGAAAAAAGTTAGTTAAAAAAAAGGACTACAGAACATATTTAACTCCACAGAGGGGAATTCTTCGTCCCAGTTTCCCATTTCATCTGCATCTCATAAAAGTTGCAAGATAATCTAGTTCTTTATTCCATTAAATGTATGGACAATTGCAGAAGGCAATAGCAAAAGGGGTTTAGCTGGTGGAAAGCTAAACACTGCCACATTCAGATGCTGTGGAGGCAGGAGGGAATGTTTCTTAGAAATACCCACAAACACTCTTCTACCATCACTTCAATAGTTTACCATATTTTTAAATCAGCTTTCTCTTGAATCCTTTTTTCATCTGCAAAATATTTTGTCCTTCACAAAAATGTATCTATTGGAAATAAAAGAACTATGTTGTAGCATTCTAACATTTAAAATTAATTTAAATTTTAAAAATTGCATTTGAGACAATAAAACTAAAACTAATTTAAATAAGTAATGATAAAAATTCAGACACTGAATACAACATTTCTAATACAGTCAATGGAAAGGGAAAAGCAAGTGTGTTTCTATTAGTTATATGTATCAATTATCTTGCTTTTCACCAGGATTCGTATCATTTTGGAAGTTTATCCATTCTGTAAGAATATATTAGGCTTCTGAGCTTATATTTTTATTAGTTAGGTCACCATATTTTTTAAATAGAAAATACTAAATGTTCAAATGGATTTTCCAAAGGTCTGCTCTTTCGCTTGCAATATATACAACAATTTTGACATAGGATCTGATCCTAACACCATTTATATGCGTGACATGGGTGTCTTCCAGTCAATCTGCAAAGAACTGTTGGTTTACGTTGTGTTTAGGTCTTCTCATGTACCTTTTTCTCTGAGATTCAGTGAGTAATTTTACCTGCTTGCAACAGGAAGTGGTGTTCTGGGTGAGTTTCCACTAGTCCTATCACATGTTTGAAATCTTCAGAGCAGAGAGAAGTGAAGATGAGGTCTGGCATGCCAAAGACACTAGGAGAAAGGTTAGGTGCATGAAAGAGACTTCACATATTTGAGATCTTAGCAAAGCCTGGACAAAACTTGTTTGATTAAAATCAAAAATCAGAGTCTAACATTTAGTGTGATGCTTTGATCACAGCTTGGTGAGATATCTTGCCACTGAAGTTCTTAGTTGGTAGGATTTTCTGCCATCCCAAACGGACATCTCAGCATTAAGTATGCAGAGGAATAATCAGTTCCCTCAGTTCTTCTGATCATCACTTACGAACAGGTCCAAAGCATTTTGGTAGCTCATACGGGTTTTCGGACGGCCTCCCAAATTCCCAGACTGACCGTTTGTGGAAGTACTAATTTGTAACAGACAAGCCCCTTGTTCTGTTGCTGTTACTAGAGAAACACAAAGTAGTTTGTCATTTCAGTATCTAGGCCTATCATACATGACTAGTGGTGACAAATGACTTTTTTTTTTTTTTTTTTAAAATTTCATTACATCATGATCACCTAAACAACACCAAATGTGTAGCCTGGTAAGACATGCAGTATGAAACTGATGTAAAGAAAAAAGCCTAACAAATAATAGTATTAAATTTGGCTGTTATTTGGGAAATATGTTAAATAAATAAACACTACATTCTCTTTTTTTTTTTCCACTGAGTTTTTGAGCCACATGCTGAGTATACATTAAAACATACCTACAGGCCTAATGGAATCATTATTTATGTATCTACAGATGCTGGCAATGTAAATCCAAAGCAAACTCATTTTTATTTTGTGCACAAATGGTGCAACTTCTAGAGTAAATTAAACAATGAGTTTTTTTCCTTTGATTGTTGCTCAGATGTATTTGGACCATATGTAGGGAGTCTCCAGCATCCCAAATATAAATCCTACAAGCTCTGAAAAGAGGAAGGATTGAAGAATGTGCCAATAAGCATGAGAAAACTAATCACTATCAGAAGGACCAAGAATAACAGAAAAGTTTACAGAAACAGCCTGATCTGCTTTTTCCCATAATAAATTGAGTAAGTCTCCCAGGCTGCCATCCACTTCCTTCATCTTCCTCCATGGGAAATCTTCTCTGGGAAAGGGGTTTTTCTGAAAGAAAGTTATAGAAGCCATCAGGAAAATAATTTCACTCTTAACCGCCACTGACAGACTGATACTTTCCTGGAGGCAGCTCCTGCAGCATTTGTGGATATCGTTTCATGCTCACGCTGCCAAACCATCTGCATTCTGATACGGACAGCTTATGAATGTCAAGCTAATTAGCCAAGGCTAATGTCTGGTTTCCTGTAGAGAGCTTTTGTGGAGTAATTACCTTCCTTGAGGTCAAACTGCTGTAATTACAGGTCTTTAACTAATCCAGATAAACAGCCTTTGAATTTTTGCAGTGACTCAGCCAATCACTCTAAAGACTTTTATCTTAACACAGGGTATTATGACAGGTGATAATGCTTTTTGTTTATATGGGATCTAAACAATAACAGCTTTCACTAAAGCTTATAAATCATTAACATCTATTAAAATCTTTGCCAAAGCTTAGAAGCCAGTCATTGTTACATGTTTTTGAAGGTAGACTTCCATATTTAAATCAACCAGAAAGAAGGTATTTCCATAGATTTAGATGAAAGGAATAAGAGCAAGCGTAAACAATTCTGTCTCTATAAATTCTTTCTCTTTGTCTCTTCTTATTCCTTTCTTTCAATGTTGACACCGATTTCTTTTTTGAAGCATGATATTAAGGTGGTTTTAGACTATCAGCCCTCCAAAAAGGCCTTTTACTCAGTTTGTTTTTCTTACATTGTGTCCCCTTTCCTTCTCACACCTTTCCTTGAGAATCAGGCATTTTGGACTACTATGAGAATCCTGGCAAATGTTTTCCCACCTAACTTCATTATTTCTAAGTTTAAATCTCTGTAGGGTTTCCTCTTCAGGAGCTGTTAATTGGCTAGCCTTCCCTTCCACCTTCACTGGCATGAATAAGGACACTAAAATAACATTCCCCTTTAACAAACAAGCAAGCAAACAAACGCCCACAACCGTACTACATAGAAAGCCTGCACTAATGAAAAGAATAAGACTGGATAAGAAAGGAAATTAGCTGGGGCTTGACATTAATCACGTTCTGTAGGCTTCAGCTCAGCTTTGGAGTGCATAACAAGTTAGGGTAACATATTTCCCTTACTTTAGTAATTGCTCTGCTACTCAATTACTAGAAGCACATGTAAGTTTAGTTTGGATTCCTGCCATATACTAAAACCAATATTTGGCCTTCATAAAATTCTAATGTATTAGCCAAGTGCCCAACATGGAAGGAAAGAATATCCCCAGAGCTGTTATCACGTCATTAATTTTTTAATATCTAATCAATTAAATAAGCATTTATTTTTAAACAAATAAACTATGGATAGAGTATAATTAAAGCTTTACAGTAAATAAAAAGCAATGCCTGAAATATGAATTCTGGGTTGAAAACTCAATACCAGATTATATCTGGTGTCAGAAAGCTCTACATAAGGAACTACTTCAGCAGAAATTTTGTAGTCATGTAGTCATGTATGTAAAATGACAAGAAACTGCACTTTAATTTTAGTACTTTTACATACATGACCAATGTGAATCTGTTCTTGGTTTTTATAATTCCTGTCTTGTACTTGGACTGTATGTAATCATGCAGTGATAATAGTGATAATACTGTGCTGTTTCCCCTGACATAATGACATAACTGAGGATAACTCAGGGATAAACAAGCTCCTGATTACCAGGAACCCATTCACCTATAACCTTTTTTCCTAACTCAGAATGAAACCCTGACATTTTCTCCACGCATTTGTATATATATATACATATATATATATATATATATGTCTGAGAGTGCTCTACGTTTATAAAAGCATATATCTGTGTTTTGTTGTTGCTGTTTTAAATTATTTTATTAATTTATTCAGTTTCTGCCACTTTGGTAACTCTTCAGGAATAGCTGTGGTAAAAACACATGCTTAGATTAAAGACCCCAAGCAATACACAAGCTGGCACCAAGGACTCTCTCCCTTTGATGAAGTTAAGCTATAGATGAAGAAATACTGGAAGATGTCCTTGAATTTCAGTTATTTTGGGTGGAATTTTATCTAGCTACAGTCAGATTCTTTTTTCAGTGTCTTTACATAGTACTTTCTGGAATAGTCTGATATTTAAGGGGAAGAAAAGAAAGTTATCAGGAATAGTCAACATAGATTTACAAAGGGGAAATCAGGCTTGATCACTCTGGTAGTCTTCTAGGATGTCATGATCAGCTAGGCAGATGAAGAGAGAGCAGTGTCTGTTGTGTACCTTGATGTCAGCAAGGTATTTGATACTTGTCTATCACAACATCCTTGTAATGAAGCTTAGGAAGTGTGGAATGAAGCTTAGGAAGTGTGGAAGTGTGAACAATGAAGCAGTTTGATATCTGGCTGACTGGCAGAGCTCAGAGGGTAGTCATCAGCAGCACAGAGTCTACTTGGAGGCCTATAGACGTTGCTGTTCCCCAAAATTTGTCACTGATATTCTTCAGCATCTTCACTGATGACATGGATTAACCCTCAGAAAGTCTGCTGAGAATGCAAAGCTGGAAAGAGTGCTTGATATACTAGAAGGCTGTGATACCATTCAACAAGACCTGGACAGACTTAAGAGTTGGGCAGTGAGGAACCTGATGAGCTCTAACGCAGGCAAGTATAGATTTCTACACCTGGGGAGGAATAACTGCACATGTCAGTACAGGTTAGGATCTGACTTGCTGGAAAGGAGTTCTGCAGAGAAGGATCTGGATGTCCTGGTGTCCATGAGCCAGCAGCGTGCCTTTGTGGCCAGAAAGGCCAATGGTGGCCTGAGATGTATTAAAAAGAGCGTGGTCAGCAGGCCGAGGAAGGTGATCCTTCTCTACTCCACCCTGATGAGGCCACATCTGGAGAACTGGGTCCAGTTCTGGGCTCCTTGGTTCAAAAAAAGACAGGAATTCAGAGAGAGTCTAGTGGAGGGCCACAAAGATGTCAAGGGTCCTGGAGCATCTCCCTTGCATGGAAAGGCTGAGACATCTTGGTCTGTTTAGACTGGAGACAAGAAGACTTAGGGGGGATCTTATAAAAGCATATAAATATCTAATGGGTAGGAGTAAAGTAGATGGGGCCAGACTCTTCTCACAAGTGCCCAGCAATACAGCAAGGGGCAATGGGCAAAATGTAGGACACAGAAAGTTCCATTGGAATATGGGGAAAAGCTTCTTTACTTTGAGAGTAGCAGAGATTTGGAACACACTGCCCAGTGATATTGTGGAGTCTCTTTCTCTGAAGATCTTCATGACCTGCACGGATGCCTACCTGCTGTAGGGAATCTGCTTTATCAGGGCACTGCCATGCAATTGTGTGATTCTGTGACTCCTATGGAGAGCTGATTTCCATCCATCATTTGCAGAAGGATCAGAGAAAGTCATCCTGTTTCAGACGTTCACAAGCTATGCAATGTGGCAACACCTCTGCTGTCTTTCTTCTTCCCACCCCATTTAAGCTTTCAATTACTGACATTTTATTCAAAACAAAAGTATTCAAGAAATTAAAACTGGAATGAAATCCTCAGGGCTAGAATTCAGATACCAGTTGTAAATGAAAATCTAGTTGCCTTCATACCACTGAAGTGGTATAACTGTAAATGAAGTTTTCATTTAGAGTGTGATTTGTGTGCCAGGGTAGATAAGAGGCTCATGCACAGTGATCCAATTTGATTTCGCCATCAAGTACACAGAAAGTTCCAGTTTTTGACATGTGCAGGAATTTGCCCCCCTGCAAAAACTTAGTTGGGAATTTAAAGAGGTAGGGACCCAACACAGCCAGCACAGTAGAGGAAACTGTACTGTAGCATTCACATAAACAATACAATTTGAAGATTATGAAGATTATGAAGGTTATGAAGATTAGCCAAGAGAAAGGTTTTTGTGTCTGACAAATCCAGCTGACAAATCCTGCCATTTTCCATGGCAGAAAATTTCTCGGCCTTTGGTGACAGGGATGAAGAACTGACAATAGTGCAAATGTATAAGCAAAATTAATTCCATCATTTTCTAGTCTAGCAGCAAATTCACAGAGTATTTCATATGGAAGCAGCCACAAATCTCATACAATGACTGAATACAGTCCTTGATTTTAACCCATCTGCCTGCTGGCAAAACTGAGAGCCCCGCCAAATGTATAGATTCACTAATATCACACAAAACTTGAGAGTTCTTTTAATCTCCTATGCCAGTTCCAAAGAAAATCTATGAGCCTATTGTTCTCTGGAAAATCCTTGGAAAACACAGCAAAGGCATAATTCTAAGTAGATCCACTAGTTGAGTGAGTAACTCTCCACTGAATTAAAGTTATTAATATGGAAAGAGTAAAGGTTTAGTAGTTGCAACTTGTTAGCAAAGAGATGAACTAAAACTGATTCTTAACATCTGCTCTGAATTTCCCTTGGTTGTTAGGAACCTAACACATTCTATCTTCCTCGGTTCATATTTATTGATCTTCCAGAGGCATAGTAAGACTTTTCCCTCTTCTGCAAATTTAAGTGGAAGATGTTATGTGTGCAGAGTATTGTTTCTAAAAGTAAAAAGGGTGATGACTCAATTTCTGGAAGCAGAAGGAAATGCTTTTGTTTGGCATTAAAACAGGTGTCCAGACATTGAATTTACAGGCTTATGTATACTTTTAGTCACAGTTCACAGCAGAAATAAACACTAAGAAAACACCTTTCTAATTTATGAACATCAAAACGGAGTGTACAGTTTAAAATGCGTGGGTAATTTTTTGACCTTTCCACTTAGATAATGTATTTGTAAGTTGTCAAATAGAGTCACATTTATATTTAGCTCTTTCCCCTTTCCTCTCTTCCTCTTTCTTCCTATTTCCTCCCCCTTCCCTTCCCTTCCCTTCCCTTCCCTTCCCTTCCCTTCCCTTCCCTTCCCTTCCCTTCCCTTCCCTTCCCTTCCCTTCCCTTCCCTTCCCTTCCCTTCCCTTCCCTTCCCTTCCCTTCCCTTCCCTTCCCTTCCCTTCCCTTCCCGTCCTGTCCCCTTTCCTTTCCACTCGTCTTGAATTCCCTTCATTTCCCTGGAATTTCCTTCCTTCCCATACCCTCTCTTCCATCCCTACACCTCCTCTTCCCTCTTCCTTCTTCTCCTTCTCCTCTCTCTCTCTCTTTCTCTTCTCTCAAGTTTGCTTTTTAAGTCACAAAATAAAAACACACACATAGTTTTGGTTGTCAAGCATATCTTTGTTGGCAGATATACTAAGCAGCTACTTGTAATTCCTCAGTGCCTAGTGAAGTGCAAACTTCCAGAGAAATTCCTGAATATCTCTGTGCTCTACAGCAATTTACTTTGCTCAAAGACAATGAGTTGTGAAAATTGTACTTGTTATCTTTCTGGAGTCAATACTTATTTGGGGAAGTTAACATTAATTTGTGTATAGTCAGAGCTGTGAGAGCAACACTCTGAAACTCACACCACCCCAGAACAGAATATGTTTGAAAGACTTCCAGATTCTGGCCAAGGACCCTATCACTCAAGGGAATGATGGAGTGTTTGGATAAGATTTCTCCCTTTCTAGTGTGCCCTCACCCTCTCCCATTTTGAACCAAAGTCCTTGAAAATGCACCAGCTGTTGTTGGGACTGGGACCTGACTGCAATTTTACAGCTATTGTTTTAAGTATGTGGTGGAGATTTAAAAGCCACTGTTGGTAATGAAAGACATGGAACATAGCCCCTTTTCTCTCATTATCAAAGAAAAGAGAAATCCAAATACTGAGAACACTGCAATTAAAAATAAAAACAGAAACAATAGCTTTGGGCACGTGTGATATTGTCATGGAACATCCTTCCTTACCAACAGTCCACACAGAGTAAGGCAGTAATGAGAGCACCCAGTCTTGAGACAGCATTGAGCAAAGGGTGCTGGTGCAGCTGGGGTCACTCCAAGTCTGCCTCCAGTGGGCAAGCTGGAGTGAGGAGAGGAAGGAAAACTGTTGACAAAGAGACTCAACTACAGCAGTTTCACAGTAGCTTACCATGGGGGAGTAGAAGACATCTTCCAAGAAATATCTTGCTCTTTGGGTGGGCCAGTCTAGCACCACACATAATTTTATTGCATAAGGCTGCAAAGTTCAAAGGAAGCTCTGGGAAAAGGGAACTGTGGTTTACAATACAGAACCCAATCTGCTGCACCACACATGGCTCAAGTACACACTATCAGTAATCAAGGGAAGGACCTCCCTGAAGCACAAATGGCAGTGGGATACCCTTCTATAAATATCCTGAGATACAGCAGTTTCCCTTTCCAGTTGTCTTAGTGACTCCACCTCCTCTGATAGCTTGCAAATGTTCCCTTGGTCTAAACAGTAACCACCGTCGCGTGCACAGTAGATCAAAAACAAGTGCATGGGAAAAGGGAGCTAAGCACAATAAGCCTGGGTTGAATTGCATGCAGTAGGAACTATTTTGAGGTTGTGGTTATTTTACTTCTATCTTTTTCCACCCTCCTAATTCCTTTCCTGTTTCAGTCATGTTCTGGTTTCCTATTCTCTGTCAGAGTAGCCTAATGTCAATCCCAGCTCTCAGACTCATAGGAATTAAACTCATAGTCTGAGATTGGTCATGGATGGTTTTAACCTGACCTGTTTTCTCCTGCTGCAGGCAGCAGGGAAGTAGAATCCACCAAGAGCCTCTAAGTCTGAGCCAATTCATTATCACCTAAAAACCTCCCTGACATTCAAGTATATTCCATTATGAGCTATTGATCTGGATGACAGTGACCATGGCCCATGTGGGAATTTGGTCTGATACTTTTCCATTAATCATCATAAAATTTGGTTTAGGGTACAGCAGAATTTGATGGATTCACATCAGTGTAAAAGACCAATAAATCATGAAATATGAACCAAGTTTGCTTAAACTCATACTTTTTTAGAAGTAACAGAATTTTCAGAGGAAACAGAAAGGAATTCCTCTAGAACTAGTTTCTTTATTCCATAAAGTGTAAAGTGAAGTAGGAAATTCAGTAAAAATATTTCATCTATGGTATCAAATTTAAATAGGATGTCTCATATATTAGAGAATTGAAAAATAAAAATAAAAATCAACAATTTACTGACAGACCATTTTACAGTCTGTTCCTTGCATTAGGCTGCAAGTTTGGAGACTTGCTGTTAAACATTTCAATCCTTTCTGTCTCTGTGCAAATCAAACACTTTAATTCACTGCTGGAACAGCTCTAGGTGTCTCCCTATCTTCTTTGAACAAGATATCAGGGACTAAGGAATCATAGCCTTGGGCAAGTTGCTTTCTCTTTTTGGATTCCACATTTCTGACCACTAGATTTAATGAAAATTATTCATCTGTGGTCATAGAGGAGGATAAATCCTGAATAAGATTTTTCCATCATTCCTCCATTTCTTTTCGCAAGTTTCCTACTCTTCTGTTTCACAGGGGGGGCCATCTGATCCAACTCCTGCTCACACAGGGCCACCCAGAGCAGGTTTCTCAGGACCACATCCAGGTGGTCCTGAAGACCTCCAAGGAGGGACACCTCAGAGTGCATCTGGGCAATGTGTTCAGCACCTCCTGTTTTTCAGTTTGTGCTTGTTGCCTCTTGTCCTGCCACTGGGCACCTTGGAATACAGCCTTGAAACCTCTTCATATTCTTCCTAAGTTACTTCTATTAATAAACGACATCTTTCTGTTGGGTACTAAGTTGTCTTTGTAAGGATTTATGAGTGCATACAGTAGTTCTGAGTAGATGGAGTGTTCTAGAATAGCAGGTTCTCTGAGTGCATTCGGGTTAATTGGCAGCTACGTCATCTTCCCCTAACTACATGTTCTCCAGCCTATACAGAGAATTCTGAGTAGAATAAAACACTCAGCCTATTTGTGTAGGAGAAGTTCTTCAGTCTCATAATCATCTTTGTGTACCTTCATTGGACTATCTCCAGTGTACCCAAGTATCTATTATACTGGGTGAGCCAAAATCAGATCCAGTACTGTAAGTTGCCTCACTAGGGCAAAGCAGAAGGATCATTTCCCTCAACCTCCTGAAAATACTTTGACTAAAGTAGCTCAGGATACTATTAGCCTTTTAGGTACAATGCTTATTCACGTTCAATTTGAGATTCACTGGGAATTCTAGGACCTTTTCTGCGAAACAGCTATCCATTTTAAAACTTTAAACTTAGTGCATTAGCCCTGCCTGGGTAAGATGTATATGACAATTGCAAACTTGAGTCTATTTTGCTGTACCTTTTGTGCACTTCAGTACACATTTTGCCATAGCAGTTTAGTGTCTCTTCTGAGTCATGGAAATCTCTTTGAAAACAAACAAAACCCATTCTCAGATATTTTTGCATGAACTTGGTTTTAATTGTATCATCACTAGTAGGCTTTGTTATTGTTATTATTATTACTATTATTATTATTTTCTAACAATTATGAGGAAAATAATTTTGTGAACACTGTCAAGATAATTGTTGCAGCCATATCCCCTTGGGCTGCAGTTTTTTGAAATCTGAAGAACAAAGCACCCTGAGATTGCTCAGCACTTGGTTTTTCATGAAATAACACTACTAAGTTTCCCTGGAGCTGATTATCTGCTTGGTTCTTTACTTTCTTTTCTACACAGCTCTTGGATAATTTCCTGCTAGAGGTACTGATTTCCTTTCTGGTAAGGAACCTGGTGTCCTGGCTGCATGCTAAAATTAAACACCTGTTTGCACATGGGGGAAGAACTGGGGATGTCCTCTTGGTCAAATTACAGTTTGAAAAATGGTGTTGCACTGCCTTAAATTCCAACCATACATTCAACTGGATATGGTACTTATCACTTTCTAGCTTAAAATGTAACAATGCAGTGTGCTTTTAGACAGCTGTTGCTGTGGACTGTCCTTCCCCTCCAGGTGGCTGCACTTCACTGATGGGTAAAGAGATTTCTGTTTACAAAAAAAAAAAAAAAGAAAAAAAAGAAAAAGCAGTTTTTGTAGTTCATAAATTATTTTAAGATCCTCTGGGAGGAAAGGCATGGCACAGGAATGTAAGCTATTCTGAGTCTTGTTAAGAGAAGGGGACAAACACCCATAGGCATTAGACAAAAAATTTAACTAGAATCCTGTAAAACCTCCAGGTGTGCAGAAACACTGGGCCAATAAAATGATCAGTCATGGTTTTAATTGAAGGGTTTTAAGAAAAAAGGCTAGTCACAATTAAACTGCAGTGATCCCAATAAGAGGTCTCACCTTCCAATTTGCATACAAGGACAATAAACATACCTAAAGCACTTATGACCTGACAGAAACATTCCCACTCTGCAGGCACAAATCACTTTTCTACAAGCTCACTCAGACTGCTCTATGTAAGGTTTTTCTTTGTAGGAGGTATCTGTTAAACTAAGATCTTCTGGGATCTGTTGAGCTGGAGTTGTTAATCAATGTCTCATTAGCTATGCATGCAAAAACAGCCCCCACAGCTGTTGGCAGTGGGCTTTTAACTCAGCCCAGAACCACTGGTGGGTTTTAAATCCTGTCAGCAGCACTCTGAATATCTGAATAGTCTGTCTGAGATATAGCCAAAATGCAGGCAGTGCACTGGGAATGCTACCAAGCAGGAACTTGATTCTCTACTTTCAGTACAGAATGTTTTCTCCAATTAAATTAAAAAAAAAAAAAAAAAAAAAAAAAAAAAAGTGATGTGGGATTAAAATAAACTTGCCAGATTTGGTACTGTGAGCTTACGTCATTTTTTCCATGCTTCCATCAGAGAAATGGATTCCACAATTTAAATAAAGAAGTTCAATATTCTTGAAAAAGTATTGACAATGACAACATATCCCTGCGTCCTCCCCTCACTTCCCCTGACCTCCCTCGGGCTGCTCAGCTCTGTAGCAACTGCACAGATCTGGGATGGGTACCTCTGCAACAGGGACCACTGGGACCCCCAAGAGATGCATGGGTAGACTGTAGCAGAACAGCTCACAGCATCCTGAACACTGCATGCTTGTGCATACTGGGACTTAAACAGCACAAAGGTCATGTGTTGCAACCCTGAGGCATCTGTAGAACAGCCATCATATTAATTTGACTTCACATTTTCAACAGGCTCACAATAAAGAAACATTTAGCCAACCAGGTTTAGCAGGAAAATGTACTGGTGGAGTTTCAAAATAATTTAAATTAGTGATTTACAATTACAGGGTCTTATTCAGGACCGAATGCAAAAACATCTTCTACTGATACATTTACCTCAATCTGCTTGAAATACATTAGTGTGCAATCACCAAAGGGACCAGGCTCAAGTATATTCTGGAATTAGCTCTGGTTTCCACTCCAAGCTGCATGTTGCCAGCCTTGCCAATGGTGGACAGGATGACCTAACCTGCTTCTCAGCTGCCATCATTCACAGGCCAACTATTAGAATACTCTGCAGTAGGCTCATTAATTGAGTTCACAAGGACATGGTGGGCTGTGAACCACAGTTCACATGAATGCCAGTTTGCAGCAGGGCTGACAGAGGCCAGACAAACTGCAAGCTGTCAGCTGGGCCAGATCCTGTCGCTGCAAAATCAAGCAAGGGAATATGCACATGTGCAATGGGTATCTACAAAGGAGAGCCAACATCCATTACAGATACCAGCTGGTGAAGCAGTGTTCCTGAGCAATTCAGATCAGAGCTATAAATGAAGAAAAGGACTGAGGAAATCAGTCCCACTCAAATGACAAGATTTTACAAGTGGGACTGAACTTCACTTCAAGACCATTTAGACAATATGTCCAAAAGCAATCACTTGGTAGCATCTTGGAAAGCAAGTGTGGATAACAAGTACAGATGTAGAAGAAATTTGTCAAGTTTGTGAGAAGCTGTGCAATTGCACAATTAGGGAAAATGCTATTCATCTGGTCACTGTTTAGCAGTGTTTATTAACTGTACAAGATAAGATGAAAAAAGAGCTAATTGGCTGAATTGCCTCACATTGCCCTTGCAGAAAAATGGAACAGCCTGAGGACATTATTGTTGTATGTCTCACAAAGGCCATCATGGCCCCAAGTTAGAAAGGTGTAGCTGAAGCATGCCTTAGTGTTGCCATGCTATTCACCCACACCCAAAAGGGCTCCTTTTTCAGAAGCAGGAAGGTGGTGAACCTTAGTAAGAAACTGCAGAGGATCGCTACACCAGCCAGGTTCTCAAGTAAGGTACCCTAACCTAATGCTGGGCAGATAATTTCAGAATTTGGTCTGTATCGAACTTACTTAGGACAAAAAAATTAAAGGAAAAAAATAGTAAGGGGTAATTTGATGTCATAATTTTAAGCAGTGGTACATTTATAATGGTACCATACCTTACACTCTTTATAGCTACTGAGTCTGACTCAGCACGAGAAACCATAGTCACAGTAGACAAAGGCAACCAGGATCAGGGTAGCAAAGAACTAAGTTCAGGATCACTCCAGTGACTGGAGTGCTGTGATGGATGGTTACAAGCTCTTCAGAAGGATGGTATCTTCAGATAGTTTAGGAAGGGTGGTGGTTATGGCCTTTTATATTAAAGATTGTTTTGATGTTGAAGAGCTTGGGTTGGGAATGATAAAGTCTAGTGCCTGGGGGTAAGGATCAGGGGGAAGGCCTGTAGGCATCTTGGGGGTCTGTTATAAACTGCCTAATCAGGATGAAGAGATGGATGAGGCATTCTATGAGCAGCTTCCCGAAGTTGTGTGACCGGCAGCACTCATTCTCTTGGGAGACTTCAACTTCTCTGAAATATGTCAGAAATATAATACAGTGCAGAGGAAGCAATCCAAGAGGTTTCTAGAGAGCAAGGAAGATACCTTCCTTACACAGCTGGTACGAGAGCCTACCAGGGGTGGTGTCCTGCTAGACCTGCTCTTCACTAACAGTGAAGGACTGGTAGGAGACATGCAGGTTGGAGACAGTCTTGGGAAGAGCAACCGGGAAATTGTAGAATTCCCTACTCTTGGAGATGTCAGAAGTGTGACTAGCAAAGCTGTTATCCTGAACTTCCAGAGGGCAGACTTTGACCTGTCAAGGAAGCTTGTAGCACAGGTCCCTTGGGAGTCTCTCCTTAGGGGTAGAGAAGTCCAGGAAGCCTGGATGCTCCTCAAGATGGAAATCTTAGAGGCACAAGAACAGGCTGTCCTTGAACGCTGTAAAGCGAGCTGTAGGGGAAGATCGGTGCGGATGAACCAGGAACTGTTGTTGAGACTCCAGAAGAAAAAGAGTCTATGTCCTCTGGAAGGAGGGACAGGCTGGCTACCTGGGGAGATTACAATGAAGTTGCTGATACATGCAGGGAGGAGTTAGGAAGGCAAAAATCTAGCTTGAACTCAGACTGGCCACTGAAGTGAAAGAGAATAAGAAATCCTTTCACAAATATATCAGTGGTAAGAGAAGAACCAAGGAAAATTTCTGTCTTTTACTTGATGCAGCAGGGAATGTGACCACTGAGGATAAGGAGAAGGCTGAGGTCCTCAACGCCTTCTTTGCATTTGCCCTTAGTAAGCAGATCAGTTATACTCAGGGCACTTTACACCCTGATCTGGAAGTCTGGGATGGAATGCCGAATAAAACCCGGGTGATTCAGGTGGAGACAGTTAGAGAGCTCCTCCTCTATCTGGACTGTCACAAGTCCATTGGAATGGAAGGGTTCCATCCTAGGGTGCTGAGGGAGTTGGTGGGGGTGATTGCCAAGCTGCTCTCTGCCATCTGCCAGCGTTCCTGGTTATCTGGAGAGGTCCCAGAGGATTGGAGGCTTGTTGATGTGACTCCCATCTACAAGAAGGGCCTTGAGGAGGACTGGGGGAACTGCAGGCCTGTCAACCTGACCTCGGTACCAGGGAAAGATATAGAGCAAATCATCTTGGATAAGATCAAACAACATGTGCATGGTGTCCAGGGGAACAGGCCCAGCCATCACGGGTTCATGAAAGGGAGGTTGTGCTTGACCAATCTCATCTACTTCTACAACTGGGAGACCTGCCTGGTAGATGAGGGAAAGACTGTTGATATAGTCTACCTAGGCTTCAGCAAAGCCCTTGACACTGTCCCTCACAGTATTCTCCTGGGGAAACTGACTGCCCATGGCCTGGACAGGCATACCATTCTTGGAGGAACTGGCTAGGGGGCTGTGCCCAACAGGTATTGTTTAATGGAGGTAAGTCCAGCTGGAGACCTGTTACAAGTGGTGTCCCCCAGGGGTCAGTACTGGGGCCCATCTTGTTTAATATCTTCATTGATTACCTAGATGAGGGTACTGAGTGTACCCTCAGTAAGTTTGCAGATGACGCCAAGCTGGGAGGTGGTGTTGATCTGCCTAAGAGTAGGAAGGCCCTTCAGAGGGATCTGGATAAGCTAGATTGCTGGGCTGAGGTGAATGGGATGAGGTTCAACAAGGCTAAGTGCTGGATCCTGCACTTTGGCCACAATAGCCCCATGGAATGTATGGGGTTTGGGCTGAATGGCTGAATGACTGTGAAGAGAGAAGGGACCTGGGGGTGTTTGATGCTTGGCTGAACATGAACCGACAGGGTGCTCAGGTGGCCAAGTGGGCCAATGCCATCCTGGCCTGTATAAGAAATAGTGTCGCCAGCAGGAGCAGAGAAGTAATCATTTTCCTGTACACAACAGTGGTAAGGCCACAGCTCAAGTTCAGTTTTGGGCCCCTCACTACAAGAAAGACACTGAGGCCCTGAAACATGTGCAGAGAAGGGCAATGAAACTGGTGAGGGGTCTGGAGCACAAGTCTTATGCATGTCTGGAGCATCTGAAGGAGCTGGGATTGTTTAATCTGGAGAAGAGGAGGCTCAGGGGAGACCTCACTGTACTCTACAGCTTCCTGAAGGGAGGTTGAGGAGGGACTTGGACTCTTCTGAATAGTGGAAAAGGACTCCATAGTAGATGAAAGGGGAACACTTTGCTACAGAAAGGGAAAAGGGGGCCTCACTAAGGCAAAGGGTAGTTACAGTTAGATAGTTTATGTTAAGGGAGGGCAGAGAGAGGGGGAATTGCAGACATTAAGTTTGAGAAAACATGGGGATGAAGGCCATGAAGATAAGGGTGGAACAGCCCGAGAACAGTATGGTGATTAGATGTCCACAGAGCAAGCTGGAACCAGTATGGGGGGTGCCCCTCCTGCAGGATCAAAAGTGTACAGCTAGGAAGATGATGAGCCTTCATCCCACGACCACCCCCACAACTCACTACGCACGCGCAAGGGGTGAGGGACTGCATGCTAATGGGGTCTCAGGAATGTAATGAATATGTATCCAAATTCCTACAAACTATTGATTATG
This sequence comes from Excalfactoria chinensis, assembly GCF_039878825.1. NCBI lineage: Eukaryota > Metazoa > Chordata > Aves > Galliformes > Phasianidae > Excalfactoria > Excalfactoria chinensis. Next base: position 40,478,101 of record NC_092857.1, read on the forward strand.
TATTAGTTCAGACTATATCTGTTGCACGCTTTCTCCTAACGGTGTGCAAGTGAGGTGGAGCTATCACCCTTGCACCAGGGTGTATGCGCATCACTCATTAAACATACCTGCTTTATAACTACTTTGTGGTTATGGAGTTTGATTCCGCAAGTCACTCCCAGGCAACAAACAGGGCCCAAGGAAATGGCCACAAGTTGTGCCAGAGGAGGTTTAGGTTAGACATAAGGAAAATCTCTTTCTCTCAGAGTGGTCAGACACTGGAATGGCCTGCCCAGGGAGGTGGTGGAGTTGCCATCCCTGGCAGTGTTCATGAGGTATCTGGATGAGGAGCTACAAGATATGGTTTAGTGGCTTGTGGTAGCAATGGTGATGGGAGGACGGCTGGACTAGATGATCCTGTAGGTCCTTTCCAACTTTGTGATTCTTGATTCTATGAGGTTTGATCCTGAAGACAAATGGCAAATGGCTGGGCCTCAGAATCTATACTGGTACTTGGGGCAGTAAGTAATTCCCTTTTATATGGAAACCTTGCAAGCAGGCAATTTTTTTCAGGAGGAGCCTGAAACGTACTTAGAAAAATATGGCAAGTATTATGAGGTGTCCCTTGCTGTTCCAGCATCCTTCAGTTTTACAAGGCAGTAAGCCAATCGCCAAGTGGAGAATCCACCAGGATGAAGTTCTCCTGGTGTATACTAGCAAGGAAACAAAATCACAGCCTTTTAAAACAGTGTGAGAGTACTATTATTGTGCCAGTACTACAGACTTCTTAAAATAGAGTTTTGAATAATTTTTTCATAGTATTCTCAGAAGCGGGTCAGATGAGCATATCAAAGACACTGATTAGGGAAGGTAGAGCGAGACCCCCAGCTGCCTGTGCATCTCTGAGCAGCTACCACAGGGCCAGACTAGCACAACTGCACTCCAGACCGTGGAGAGCTGGTCTAGCTGTGGTCTACATCCTGCCAGCCCCTCCCCTGGGTCTTAAGCTCTTCCTCCTCTTCACCAGTCCTGCAGACCATGGTGCAGACATTTCATGAGAGAGAAAGCTCAGATACAGGAGGAAGAAGACATGACACAGAAGGAACCTGTGCTCAGGTATGAAGTCCTTGGTATCCCCAGCATGCCAATGGAAAAATGCAAAATATGTGCATGTCAGCTCATTGGTTACCCAAGGACAGGCCTGCAATTGGTGCTAGGTGACCCTGAAATACATCAAGTACCTGCTCATCTCCGAAATCTGGAGGCAGGGACAGGACAGCCTGTAGCTGTTCGGATTATAAATAATCACTAACCTATTTCCTTAAACTTTGTAATGTCTCAGTTGAAAAAGAAGCAAAAAACAAACAAACAAACAAAAAAATCCCAGTCATCACCTGTGGAGTCTACATTTGAAGCCATGATCTGTACTTCTGTAGGCAAGGAATACAAACTGGGAGCTGGCTGGCATTGAAATAGAGTGAAGGGCAGATTTAACTTGTCTAACACTTGTAAATATATTGGAGAGGAAATCTCATTGCATTAAATCTAGGTTCTGCTTGTTTGATGCCTCCAGTAAATAAGATTTCCAGAGAAAATTACCAGTGGGCATATGTTAGTTTTGTTTCATTTTTGTTGTTGTTGTTGTTTGTTTGTTTGTTTTACATAATTACATAAGGAATCTGTCTGAGTTTCAAATAAAATGAATAGTAAGCAAGGAAATCTACACATTTTAATAGTTTGAATGCAACCATGAATAATGATCTGGAAAGCTCAGACGCTAAGAACCTCAGCTACCCTGTTCATAGTATCATAGTATCGTGCGAGCTGGAAGGGACCTTAGAGATCATCGAGTTCAAACCTGGGATTCGAGCCCTTCTGTGTAGCAGAGCAGCATTTCTGCCACTTGCGCCACAGGGGGTATTTGAACCCCGGGGCTCTGGTGTTGCAAGCAGCAATTCTACCACTGCACCACTGGAGGCACTCGGTTTGAAAAGAAGAGATTATCAAGGCTTGTTCGTATTGTCCAAAAAGGGGTAACACTTGAACGAAGAAGTAGGATTTTGTTCAAGGCCTCAGCGCAATTATATGTTTTACATCTCCTTCAATGCAACACTTAGGTTAAGAATAGAAATGGTCTAGCATACTTACAACATTATTTCCATAATTTACATTTATTGTAGCTGATCATTAAGTCAATGCTAGCACATGAAGACACGTGAAAAAAAAGAGTGATTTAATACCCAATGTTTACAGGATGCAAACATGAGAAATGAAGATTTTTCCATCAAATTCTGGTTTGCAGAGTTCAGTAGGGCCAAGTTCTGGGTCCTGCATTTTGGTCGCAACAACTCCAGGCAACACTACAGGCTTGGGGAGGTGTGGCTGGAAAGCTCCCAGACAGAAAGGGACCTTGGTGTGCTGATGGACAGTCAGCTGAATATGAGCCAGCAGTGTGGCCAGGTGGCCAAGAGGGCCAATGGCATCCTGGCTTGTATCAGGAATGGTGTGGTGTGCAGGACTAAGGAAGTCATCCTGCCCCTGTACTCGGCACTGGTGAGGCCTCACCCTGAGTACTGTGTTCAGTTTTGGGCACCTCAGCACAAGAAAGACATGGAGGTACTGGAGCAGGTCCAGAGAAGGGCAACGAGGCTCGTTAAGGGCTTGGAAAATCAACCCAAAGAGGAGAGGCCGAGGGAGCTGTGGCTGTTTAGTCTGGGGAAAAGGAGGCTGAGGGGAGACCTCTTCCTCCTCTCACTGGAAGACTCACTTTTCCAGTACCTGAAAAATGCTTACAGTGAGAGTGGGACAAGTCTCTTCTCACTGGTGACAAGTGACAGGATAAGGGGAAATGGCCTCAAGTTGTGCCAAGGTAAGTTTAGGTTGGACGTTAGGAAACACTTCTTTACTGAGAGGGTGGCTAGGCACTGGAATAGGCTCCCCAGGGAGGTGGTTGAGTCACCATCCCTGGATGTGTTTAAGAGCCATTTGGATGTGATGCTCAGGGATATGATTTAGCAGAGGGTTGTTAGAGCTAGGGTACTATGTTTAGATTAGGCTGTGGTTGGACCTGATGATATTTGAGGTCTTTTCCAACCTAAGTAATTCTATGATACTATGATTCTATGAAATTGCAACTCCCACCAGGCTGGCTCCCATATCCATGTGCTTTGCTACTCATACAAAAACAAATAGGAGCACAAGAGTAAGTCAAGTATATATCATTCCTTTAACCAGTCTTATTATAGCTACCAAAGGTTTGTTATTCTCACTCCACAATGATCCATGTAGACATTCAACATTAAAGATTTCTACAAAAGATTACAAAACACAATGTAATTAAGAAAAAACGTCCTTTTGATGTGTGAAGGAAACTTTGGTGAGATTTGTTCCTCCCAAGGCAACATGTACACAGGTATGCAATAATACTTTCTTCTTGATTCATTCACAACAAATTTGTTCTATATGCACACATTACTTTTCCATCATAATATTTGAATCTTAATATTTTATTAACTAGATCTAAATTTTTCACTTTATTGCTTATTTTGATTCAGGAAGAGTAAAGAACTCAGCGAGAAATTTCCTGATACCCAGCGCTGTGGCTTCCCTGGGCAGCACCAAGTGAAGATGAATTGTCTTGGGCCAAGACAATGAGCCATATCATTTTATGTATTAAATATAAAAGAAATAATAATTATACTAAAATATATATTTAAGGTATATAAGTAACAAACCCTCTCATTATTTTTTTTTTTTATATTAAAGCATTAAATAAAGAGGGCAACAAAAAAATTGAAACCATGCTTCTTTTGTCTCCTGTGCTGTCTATGCTTGAGCTATGTGCAACTGACTCATGAAAAATATCATTAGAAATTACATAATAACGTTAAAAGTTTATGATTTTCTGGGGCCACCTTACTAGCTGCCTAGGGCTACACGTAGTCTGTGTATTGAACATGCCTGGTCTATACTAATTTGCAAATAACATGGAGAAATGCAAATACAAGCACAAAGAAAACAGTATCTATTATGAAATATCAGCACCTTACAGAACTAACAAGATTTTATGGAAGAAAGGATGGATAGAGTAATAAAAACACTTTTATTAGCTGCTTCTCAGAATAGACCATTTGTACTGTTTTCAGTGACTAATGGCAAACAAACTTTAGCTACAGTGTCTTAGAATAAAGCCTTGTTTTCTGGTACTGTTTGAAAGATATACTCAAAATAACTGCTAAAGGGAAAAGAGGAATGACTACTTCTTGAGTATTAACAGGCAGAGACTGAACCATAGAATCATACAATAGCATGGCTTGGGTTGGGAGTGACCTTACCAATTATCTAGTTCCAAATCAAAGCATGACTAGTTCACCTTGCATACCATTGCCTGAGTATGTGCAGTTTACTACATAGTGTTCCAATTATAAAGCTGACTGGAAGAGCACAAGAATTTTTAATAATCTAAAGCACAAAACATGTATCTTGACCATTCAGTTCATATTTCCTCACCTGCTAGGCTTGAAAGTGAACTGGAATGGCATGTGGTGCCCTTTAACCCACCAGCCCACTTCTGAAATTTTGAATTAGTACTGATGACATGTTTTTTGTTGTAGGAGATGTGAGCAAAGGCAGAAACCCTAGGATGATCCCTATACAGGAGGGCTGTACAAGAGGATCCCCTGTACATGTATGGGGGGGGGGGGCTCGCTTGAATTCCAGAGAAATTAAAGAAGGGAGGAACCCTTACTCCAGAGGCAGAGTTTGGGGAGGGGCATACTAGTAATAGGCAGAAACTAGGAGGAGTTTGGTAGAATGGGGGCAAGGCTTTCACTTATCAGTAGCACATTGCAAAGGAAGAAGCTCCTGGAGTTCCATACCTGAAACCTTCAGCTAAGAAATGGGACCAATCACCACAAAGGAAAACATATTCAAACAGACTTGACTATACACTGTGCATGTCCAAGAAGGAGTGAAAAAGGAGAAAACATTCAAGGAATTAGCATAGAACAGCTCACTGTCTAGAGTGAGTTAGCAGTACCTGCTTTGTGGAATCATGAGTGTGGTATAAATATGACAGCTTGAGAGACACTAGTTGCCCAAGTGGGGCAGCACAAGTGCTCTGGTATATACACCTTAAATAAACTGCCTTACATTCTGACTCTTGTGAGTCTGAGTGCTGTTCCATGGGTCAGGTGAACCTGATTCTTTCTTTGCTTGGTGATAAGTAGTGGAGGGTGTTATCCTCCTGCTTAGTTTATCAAGCCCCAAAGAATATAAGCTGCGTAAGATGGAACAGCTACACATCTGCAAGGGACCAAGATACTCACCCTAGGTCCAGCTTCAAGTTACAATAATCCACTCCTTGTCATTTTTTCAAGTGTCTCTTGAGCACAGCCATCCATGCCAACTAGAAACAAGTTTATAGTCTGTAGTTTATCTGAAGTAAAAGCTCTGGATGCTGGCTAGGGTGTACATGCAGAAGAATATAGAGAGGCACATACTCCTGACTTCTTTCTGGGAGCAGAGCTGATTCAAATGATAACATGAGGACATACGACTACTGGGGGCCATAGACACACTTCTGTGAGAAATCTGGTCACTCCTTACAGATAATGCACTTTCCTCTGGAGGTACCATGTTCCCTCCCTCCAGTGTTGGTATGAATCAGCATAGAGAGCTGACAAGACAGCATAGTTTGCAGTTCATTTTCCTTTGTAGAGCTCAAATAGTTACTTCTTTCTGTGCAATGGTGGCAATACACACCAACCTTCTAAAACTTATACAGTCTGGAGAGAGACTGCCTGGAGCCAGTCTCCACTCCATTGCTCAATACTGTAACACTTTTATGGAGTATTTTTACAAGGGCTTGTTCAGTCTTTCATATTTAAACTTAAGGGACAATTATTCTAGTACTGGTGAGTATGAATTCTGAGTTGCATACTCTATAGCCAAATGCATAGAAGATTTTGTATTCCAGGAGCATTCAAGTTCTTACTTAAAATTCTTTTCCTTGTCTGCAGTAAGAATTTGCTTTATTTAAGCTCAAATATTCAGTACTTGCAGACAGTAAACACCAAAGGTTCACAAACATGTAGAATTAAATTTGGCTGGAATTTGATCAAATAGTAATGGAGAAAAATATCCACTCATTTCACAGATCTAACTCACATGCAGGTTGTAAAAATGTAAATGTGCAAATATGGATTTAAGAAAAGCCTGTGCATCAGAATGAACACAAAGACTAAATGGCATTTACTTAAAAATGCATTTTTCTGTCCTGAGAGTGCAAATTTCTATTTTGCTAGATGCATAAACGTACATTGTATACAGCCACTATTGTTGAACAGTTAGGACTAGAGAAAAAAGGAGAAAATGAAAGAGCACAGAGAGGAAATGTGGAGGCTAGGAGTTTTTATAAACTGATGTAATTGTTACTACTTTTACATGGATTTGAAGGTATATAAAGTATCTATTCCCAACAGTGATCAAAATGAGGATTAACAAGAAGCTATGACGAAAAATAAACTGTCTCAGTGCAATGTACCTGGAAAGATAAGGAACCTTACGACAACCAGTAGACCAGGTCATACCTCTGATACAAATATAGACAAAATCTGTAGGATTTTACCAAGAAAAATTTTAAGAATATATCTTGAATTAATACATACATTTTAATTGTTCATTTAAGGCATTTTCATGAATTTTCAAGACTTGATCTATTATAATTTAATACTCAGCATTGGCAGAAGATATCCTTTGTATTCTAATCTTCTATTACACAGTCCTCAGCAATTTTAGTAAAATTGCTCAGTCTAAACATTGTTTTTACTGTTTTTAATGCTTTGTTTGTTTGCTTGTTTGTTTTTAATGTTTAATTTTTCTGATAATATTAAGAATTTGTAATTCTTCTTTACATCCTGTCAAGGTTTCTTCAGATGAAACACTGAATGCACTAGGGCCTTGAATGCTGACCTACTAACTCCTAGCCAAGTAAGCAGCAGAGACTATAATTATTAAATGCTTGTGAAAGAGTGGTGCATTAAAATACATGTATTTCAGAGTACACTGTTAATCCAACACGGGGAAAAGTTGCAAAAGAAAAATAATAAAAATCAAGATGAGTAAATATAATATTGCACTTAGCTGCCTGACTTCAAGCTACCTTACTTAGCAAGTCTGTAAGGGAGGCTCGGTGTAATTTTCGCTTCCATCTCTGTGGCTACTGGAAAGGCATCTAGTTAACATTCTGTGCAAAACATTACCTTTAAAAGAAAATGACCTGTCTACAGCCATGCTTCACTGTCAGTATAGATGAGTCCAACTCCTCATGTATAACCCCAGCTGCACTGCCAGGTGGCCCAGAGTACGTTGCATGAACATATTCCTGTATTTAAAGGGGTGTTTCTTTTTCATGATGATGTGATATATTAATAAAGCATCTGCCCATTCTGAAGGCTGAGTTTAGAACAGATGCAAATACAAGAAACTCTCAGTGAATGTCATCAAAATAGGAGGATTGATTTCAGCCTGTAATGAAAAGGTGGCATATCTAGCTTGTGAGACTTAACATGCTGTCACGATAGTAAGCTGAGATCCTTTGGAGTAAAAACAAAGCTGTCTAACCTTTCCACACCTCTCAGCCAGTTGGGAAGATTTCAGAGCTGTGGGTATAAAATGCAGATAGGAAAGAGCAAGGGAACAAGGGAACTGTATGTCAAGAAATTAACTAATTAGAAAAATATCAGAAGTAAAGATGCACATGTGATTTTTTTTTATTTTTTATTTTTTTTTAAATAAATGGAAAATACTTCAAGTTCAATCCATGCCTAAAAGCATAACTATGTGGGACAAGAGAGCAACAGCTGCACTCAAATATTTTCTTAAGAAATGAACATTCATACTCACTCTGTGCTGTATCAAAATAACATTTCTGTATATCAGCTTAGTTCACAAGTGCTTTTGAAAGGGAGTCCTTGTCCTTTCTGAAGCCATTTTTAGCTGGAGCCATCATTGCTCACTCTTCCTTGGTGACACACAGTATGCTGGATCCTCATAAGCAGAGTAAAATATCCCTTTTCTGGCAGTAAATAGGGCACTGACCCCTCAATATTGCCTGAACAAGGAGTAAGTTCTGCCCACATTATTTCAATATTTATCCAGCTCTGAAATAAACATTCAAGTATAACATGTTAAAAATAAAACGTTCAAGATCTGGCTCATAAATACTTTATTTATGGCTTCGAAAATATAAGTTGGAATGTCAAACTGAAATATGTCCTGCACTTGCAATCATATATTATACAGCACCATAAATTTACTGGACAACTTACAAATACAGATATTTCCCCTATTCTGAAGAATTTATATCTAAATCAGGAATGACAAACAGAAGGCACGACAAAGGACAATAGTTCAAAAGAGGAATGATGAGAAAAGAGTAAACATTGTCTAAAGTGATGGGTTTAAAGGGGAGAGAAGGCAAGAAAAATGTCTCCTTTTATGTAGATGTAGGAGGGATAGTTTAATTTTAAACTAAGGTCTGTTCCCCTGAGAAAGACAAAATGCAGCTCTGGGGGTCTTTGTTTACATGCTTACTGATAAGGTCTCTTGCTGAGTTTTGAAGGTTTGGTTGGAACTTGTCTGTGTTTATATTGCTAATAGATTATTATTCTAAGTCTACTTTCAGAAGGATACTGAATTTACAAGTCATAGCTTTTGGCTTACTAACAGAGTGAAAAAGCTCAGTCAGAGGTGGCAGAGGGGTTTGTTTTGCTCTGCATTCCCAAAGTAGAAGGCCTGTGCCAAGCATGTGGAGGAGCCATGACTATGGTATAGACCTGACTTCAGAACATGGATGGAGAGAGTCAATAGTATCTGTGTGAAGCTGGCTATGGGAACATAGCTGGTGGCAGTCATCCAAAGCTAACCTTATTGCAATTTCCATCTGGCAGAAGCAGGGCTGATATCACAAACTCTATGGGTGTACTGTGGAGTGGGGCTTAGCAAAGAGGTGTGAGTAGACCTCAGTGGATCTGCAGAGAGTGGCCACTTTTTTGGGTCTGTCACCCATCAAGGGTTGAAGAGTGAGATTTGAGTGAGGTGATGAATGAAACTTGTGGTGGGATAAGTGTTCAGGACTTCAGGAAGCTGGGCAATAAATGCTTGGAGGTCCAGACTGACCCAGCTCTAGGTGTAGTGCTTTGAGGGAGATATTACTCAGTGTGTGAGCTAGAAGCATGGGGCGTTATCCAAATTTTCTTTGTTGATCTTTTCATCCCTTTACAATAATACATGAATGCCCCCTTCTTAATAGAAGTTTGTGTCTAGTAAAATCCAGAGCTGCTTCACTATGTCACAGCACTGGTGTTACAGCTGAGATCCCTCATGGGAAACATAATTCAACTGCAGCAATAAAAGACTAGATCCAGTTGCTTTGACAAAGAAGCCCACTGAACTTTAAGACAACCTCATACACTTGAAACACTTTCCAAGGACTTACCAGAGACCTGTGTGGGACAGCAGATGGAGGCAAGGTGGGATATCACATAGCATCTAAAATATCTAGGCAAAGATGTTTAGGTAACTGAAACTGGTGCCAAACAAAAGAGGGGTAAAAAAGATGAGTTAATAATGGAATTGGGCTGATTATTTCAGTCATTTTCTCCTAATTATCATGAAACAGTGATAAATCTAAACAAATTCTCAAACTGCAAAACATCCTGTTAATCTCCTGATAGCAAGAATCTGAATTAAACTGTTTGAAAGCGTCTCTTGCCCTATCACTCCCATCTCAGCTTTGGGCTGGCATTGCTAAAACCAGCCTCATTCTGTTGGTCTTCAGCATTTAGTAGTTAAGCAACAATGAGGATATCGAGTTGCCAGATGTGTACAGACTGAGCAGCAGTGAGCAGAGATATGATGTTCCTGTTGAGCAAATCTCAAAAGAACTGTATCTTACAGGAAATTCTCATCTTGAAAATGTACAAGAAATTTAAAAATATAGTAGGGACAACTAGGCTGCTACGTTAGAGGTACATCACAAATGAAAAATGAAAAACTACTTTTATCTGTGACAGTGTCAGTAGAATGTACAAGATGTCTGGTTATGCCTAGCAACAAGCAGATGAAAAAGTCCACTGCACCCTGTTGAGATGGACTAATGAAACAACAGGCTCGCTCACTACATTACTGTTTAGCAGTAACGCCATAGAAACTGCCTACAGCAAAGCAGCTGAGCTTCTCAATTAGCTGGAATACGTAACTTACATTTCATCATTTTCATTAAACTTTAGTTGCTCACATTTTAACAAAATGTGTCCACACAATGCTGCTGTATATATATCTATATATAATGTATAACTAACTCTGTTAGTTACACATCACAAGCATTATGTATCACCTGGGAAAATTTAATCTAATATTGAAAATTTTGCAAGATATAAAACACTGATATTGAAATTATTTCTGTTTTAAATACTACCACAGCAAACAAACTCCATCAGTTCTATGATTGGTGGAAGTATTTTAACATTTTGTTCTGTCTTGGGCTACACTTAGTTTCAAGCCATTGCAATTTCCTTTAGAACAGAAATCCCAATTCCCAACCATTTCTGTTCCCATTGTTCCTAAGCCCAGAGGCTAAACTTCTTTTACAGTGCATGTCCCCATTCCACCCTTTTATCCTCAAAAGCCCTGCTGTCCCACACAGTGCCCTGGTAAGTCCTTGGAAAGTATTTCAAGTGTATGAGGTTGTCTTAAAATTCAGTGGGCTTCTTTGTCAAAGAACACACTCTTTTTGAGAAAGAGCCTATGCAGACAGCACAAAGCCCACTGTTGGCAGCACAGATGTATTGTATGAGGTTCTTGTGCCTAGGGCTATTTGTAGGAGGATCTCCCACAGCACCAAAATTCACTGTCTAGCACTGTTTACCCTGTGGAGAGGTCCTGTGGACTACATTACCTGGAATCCTTGACAGTGGAGTCATCAAAGTGACAAATGAGTGTTCCTCAAAATTATGTATTTTTCTTGCTTCAGAGTTACTGACCAGATGTACGCTATGGATTATGGTGACCAACTGGAAGCTAGACATAGGTTGCAATTAGATTAATCTCAGCAATAAGTGAAAATTCGGGCCCCTTCTATTCATACCCATCTCACCAGTCACAACTGAAAAACTTACTTTTCTGAATCCTGCCAGAAATAAGAAAACAGTCACAACCATAGTAAAATTCTAGTAAAAAAAAAATTGAAGTTCTATAAATAAAATACCCAATGTGATTAACCAAAGTTGGACATCAGAATAATGGAAGGCAGTGGTTTTACACAGACATTGTAACAAAATGCCCATAATGATTTAATCACAGGCACTGCAGGAGAGACACCAGGCATCCTCACTGTAACTGCAGCAGGTGACAGTGAATCTTGGTCCTTCCCTAAGCCACTGCATCACTGAGAGCTTTGCATATGTACCGTCTTCTCCCAGTTCTTTACAGCCAGAGCCCTGCTGCTTTCAGTGCTGACAGCAGGCATCCAGTTTCAGAGACAGATTGTTGTAGTTTAAAAAAACCTCCTTAAAGTTTGCGGTGGTAATATCACATAACATTTGGCTTTTGATGCAATGTAGTGTAAATGTTGTAATCATATTTACAAGATACGATAGATATTATGCTGTGAATAAACCCTTTCCTTTAAACTTTCCTGTAAAAAAGAATCACTTCCAATTTCCCAATATCAACTACCAAATGGGAAAAAAAAAAAAAAAAAAAAAAATTAAATTGGTTCAAGCACGGCAAATGGCCCTGAATAATTCTTCAACAGCAGGAGCTCCAATTTGGAGTTTGCTGAATTACTTCATCTGTAAATAATATTTTTGTTTGTTTCACTGGACCTAGACTCATGCCCTGTTGCAAGAGGGCATCAAGTTCCCTTGTGGGTGTGGCAAAAGAGGTACGGACTTCTCCACTGATGCAAAACAAAAGACCTTTATTGTAGAGGCTTAGAGCCTCAAGACACAACATTTTTCTGTGCAATCAAGACTGGTTACATGTAAGGGCTAGGTGCATTGTGGGTGTTTATGTATGGCTCAAGTTATTAATGAGCTTTACCACTCATTAGCAATACAACAACCTTCTTTATCCCACAAAGCCCCATGGAAAATTAATGTGAGATATCAATGAATGCTCAGACTCATAGTAAAACTCTCCACTTGATTATCATTTTCCTCTTTTTTCAGCAGTTTGATCTCACTGATGCAGAAGTCAATCCTGAGATGCACTACTCCATTGGAATGTAGGTGAGAAGCTGAGGAGGAAGCTGTGAACTTCCTTAGCTGTTTCTCTGCAGAGCAGTATTCTCCCCTCAGCTGCTTAGCACTGAAAACCGTAGTAATCACCTAAGTGACTTCAAAGTTAACACAGACAGCTCTGCAGGCAGGGAATTACTGAACTCTGTTACTATTCTGTCTCCAGAGTTGGTGGGCAATAATCTCTAATACAAGTGAGTGGCAGGTAGCATCCGCTAAATACTAAGGACTTCCACTGTAGCCTTAGCTCACAGTAGCTTGTGTGTGGGTGAGGAATATCTTGCACTGAGTCGATCTGTTGTGATCACTTGATTTGCTCAAAAATTCCTCTTCAGCATACATACATGCAAATTGTGCCTCCCATGGAAGAAGATGGAATGTACCAACTCAGACAAAAGGAAGGCATTCAATTCTTGTAATTACTCTTGATGGGAAAATTCAACCACTGGTAATAAATGCAAATACCTCTTAGTAAAGGAAGAACATGTTAAACAATCTAGAAAGCAATTCCAACAGGAACACTAGATGTCAATATACATTTGTTTTTCACCAGCCTTGTACAAGATTCTGAAATTAAGACTATCAAGTAACATATATTAAATCCTAAAAATATAAACACCACTAGTTATGAAACAGTCAAATTCTGTTTTTGAAATTCTGTTACTAAAATATATTATTTTGCTATTGTGTGCTTGAATCCATAGTCAAGAATATCTAAAATATACTGCAAACTTTTGGATGAATGGGACATGAGGTTAAAGTTGATGCAAAATCATCATTACCAGGAGTCTGGCACATTGTAGAGTTGTGCTGGAAACATTTAAGGCATAAAATTCTTTTCTGTAGTAGCGGGAGACACTTTGAATGGTGGAAGGACATCCAGTTCTCCAGACGTTAAGGTAACAAATATTTTCAAGGCACTTTGAAGATGAAGTACATAAAAGGTTTCATTCTTAGATATTAAGAAAAGTAATAAAAAATAAATACACTTAAAACTAAAGAACATCTGAAGGCTCTTTTATGAGACAATGCATATAGGTCTTTTCAGACTAATGATTTATTTTTTTCACATTAGTCCTTCTCATTAGCAGAGTTCAGAAATTAATGTGACAATTTCTGTTTCATTCGACCAAGCATTTTTGCTGAAGAAAGACACAACTAGTCAGCATAAAGAGGTTTGTAAAAAGCTGTTAGACAGAGAAGCTCACTCAACCACAAGCTGCACTAACTAAATCCAGAGCCACAGTAAAAATGGACAGACAATATATACCCTTATTTAAACCATCTCAAATACCACACAAAGGAAGAAGGGGCAAAGTAGCATGAGAGAGTACTTTAAAAAGAGAAAATGAAAGCCATTCACACATCTCAATTTTGAACAGTTGTATAAAACATCTGGATGCTGCAAATCCTGAAGAGCCCAGTAGTACCCTAGTCTCTGTTTCACCTGAAGACACCATATTTATTCTCTATGAACTTCAAACCAGGAAAAAAGAAAGAACTACACATCAGATAAGGAGCATGAACAAGTGAGAGATTTGTTGGCTTCTTTACAAGTCAGTCATTTTTCTATGCGGTGGATGAGAAATGTCCTTCAAGGCTCTGATTGCCACAGAAGAATATTGCAAATTCCATTTTTTTACATGGATAGCCACTGGGGGGAGGAAGTACCTACACATTCAGGCTTACACCAATAAATGGGATCTTTCAGCCATATCCTTATGATTATTTTAAATGCAGTGTCAACCTTCTCCTTTTTTAGTGATGATTACATATAACAATACATCTTTGATGAGGGAAAATGGAGTAAGATCAACAGAAGTGCCTTTGAAGTAAGGAATATACTGAATCCTAGCCATTACAATTTATGAGGTTTTCTTTACTTCTAGGGAAAACTGTGGTATATGATGGACATGAAGTGAGTCACCCTTACAAGAAAAGTGGAGAAAACATCTCATACTGTGTTAGGAAAGGAATGTAGTATTCTATACATAGTATGAGGTAATTTTTATGAATACTAGTATTATTGGAGAAATCGCTTCATGGAAATATCATAAAGTACATCCTCAGAAAGAAGGATAGGGCAAGGAGTAGGGTAGTTGAAAATGAAACTAAATAGCTCTCAACTGGATCAGCAAAAGACTGCGTATAGAACTAGAAGTGAAGTTACGTAATGACTGGACAAGGCTACAGGGCGCAGAGCTACTGATTTTCCTCTTCATTTTTGAAGGAGAAGTTACGTGTTTGAGGACAAATAAATATCTATTCTCGTGATTTAGACACTGAAGATAAAATGGCTTTTCTAGAGAAAGAGAAGCTTAGGAATATAAGAAACATTTTAGGATCCCTGCAATTAGGCCTAGGACTATAAGGATTAAAATGCGAAGATAATAGTGATAATAATAATGGTGATATTTTGTATGCATTGTGAACACAAGTAGAACTGAAAATGTACAGTGAAGTTGGGAATTCAGTTCTTTAAAGTGATTAACACCAGAACCTCCAACACCCATAAAATCTTCCTTTGATTCACCTTTGTGTGTGTGCATTGGAGTATGGTGAGGATCAAGATGCTAGTTATATGTTTGTTCCATTCCCGTTCTGTGTGTACCTTTTGCATAATTCAGACACAAGTCTCAATGAAGGATTGCTAAGTAGCTTCCAGGTCTCCCTGTTTTACTTCTTATACTTTAGATCACAGATAGCATTTACACTTAGCTCTGAAATGGGTCTAATATGAAGGAATTGAAGCACCAACTGATGAATGACCAGAGGGCCTATTTTGGGCCTATAAACTACATTTTAGACAATGAGGGTCATATTAAACCTTGCACCGTCATATCAGAATGTGCCATAAAGTGGAGATCCCAAGTTCCTTGTCATTCTTGGTACCTCCTGCTTCTGTTGGCAAGTAAGTGATATTTGCAAGTTGACTGGTAGATTCAAACGACTGTCACTAAAATCGGTGCCATAAGCAAACAGATTTCTCTGTCATTCTCAGAAGACCTTTGCATGTATACCTATGTGGGAACTGAATGTTGTTTCTGCATCAGAACAAGATGAGAATTTTCTTGATTTCATAGCCTCTGCTACCATTTGGGTCCTTTATTACAATTGATAGTACTTTTCAGGTGTCTTTCTACTCTATCAGGGTTTTCTGGTAGTTTTCATTGCTCATCCTCTAGATAAACCTTCCCCAACAATGCTTACTAAGTATATAAGTAAAGTAATATATACACATACATATATATCCACAGAGGTTAGGTAGATGAAGTAAATTATAAGCACAAAGACTGATGCTCCTGTCTGTCCAGCCATCTGAAAAACTTCTGGGCCTTCAGTTAAAGGCAAGTTAGATGTAATAGGTATCTTTACAAATCAAATACAAATAAGAAACCCCTTAATGTTGGAAAACTACTAGCCTTTGGTGCTGAATAGACAGGACCCAAGTAACAAAATTAAAGGAGGAGACATTAAACAATTAACAGCATACATATATAAGCTAGTAACAACTTATATGGCCAGCATGGAAATATATATGTCACGCAGATTGCAAGAATAACCTGCACAAATTAGAAGGACAATTCGTGACATGCCTTAGGGAGTGCCTGAAGAAAGGCACTGAGGAAGACCTGGCACCTCCATACTCCGTAATCCATGTCTAACCAAGACTCTGAAGAACACCCTCTTCTCACTGGTAACAGGTGACAGGATAAGGGGAAATGGCCTCAAGTTGCGTCAAGGTAAGTTTAGGTTGGACATTAGGAAACACTTCTATACAGAATGGGTAGTTAAACACTGGAATAGGCTCCCCAGGGAGGTGGTTGAGTCACCATCCCTGGATGTGTTTAAGAGCCATTTGGATGTGGTGCTCAGAGATATGATTTAGCAGAGGGTTGTTAGAGTTAGGGTAGTGTGGTTAGGCTGTGGTTGAACTTGATCTTTGAGGTCTTTTCCAACCTGAGTAATTCTATGATACTATGATTCTAAGAAAATCATCATATCAATACAAATGAGAAGAGTACTGAGACATCTTGGAGACAACAAGACCACTACTGACTGACAGCAGATAACACACGATTTTACAAGTAATTAACAAATGTAAACCTTTTGATAAAACTGTGAACCTGGATTACCCAGCCAGTGGGGAAACAGGGGACGGGTGGGGAAACAAGGTACAAAAGCTGTTGTATCATGTCCATAAGCACGCTCTTTTGCTTGTGGGATGCTTGCCATTGCAATTGCAAATAAAATCTGCTTTTATCAGATACCCTACTGTCAAAATTATTTGGATATTTCCAACACCTAGAAGATTCAGAAGTTGGTTGTTTGCAGTGGGAGAATACCATTTTCAGCCCAGCAGCTCTTAGAAGGTGCCTAGTTCCCCCAGCATCCAACACTGCTGAATTCTGCTGATGTTAGATCAAAATACAAGGACAGGAAAGGCCTTCCTTCACTTAGCATGCCTCTACTCCTTGTAAGAAAATCATTTGTTCATGTTACAGGCAAAGGTGATACCTTGTCAGAAGGCAGGACTTATGAGAAGTTTTGATTAAACTGACACACCTGAAACCGAAGCTCCATTTTTACTTAAAAGGGATTCCTTTCCCACTGTCTCCCCCTGCTTTTTCCCCCTAAGCCCTCAGGCCAGGTAAGCTTTCAGTGCCAGTGCCAGCAGCCTCCAAACTTGTGAGAATAATGGGTGATTCAGGGCAGAGCTCGGGGGAGGGGCAGTGAAGGGACACAGCACTGCATGGAAGCTCTGTAGTAGGTAGTCCACCTAGCTCTAAGCCCAGTTTTTGTTTTTTTTTTTTTGTTTGTTTGTTTGTTTGTTTTTTAAATTTTATTTTATTTTATTTTATTTTATTTTTTACAACTAATGCGACCTTGTCCACAATAACACCCAAGAGAAAAAGGACTTACCTGACTAACCTGATTTCATTCTATGACAAGGTGACCCGCTTGGTAGATGAAGGTAAGACTGTCGATGTGGTCTACCTGGACTTCAGTAAGGCCTTTGACACTGTCCCCCAAAACATTCTGGTAGAGAAGCTGGCTGCCCGTGGTTTGGATGGGCGCACGCTCCACTGGGTGAAGAACTGGTTGGATGGCCGGGCCCAGAGAGCTGTGGTCAATGGAGTGGAATTCAGTTGGCAGCCGGTC
The DNA here is from genome assembly GCF_039878825.1 of Excalfactoria chinensis. Classification (NCBI taxonomy): domain Eukaryota; kingdom Metazoa; phylum Chordata; class Aves; order Galliformes; family Phasianidae; genus Excalfactoria; species Excalfactoria chinensis. The sequence continues at coordinate 40,495,545 of NC_092857.1, forward strand.
ACAGGTGGTGTCCCCCAGGGCTCAGTGCTTGGGCCGCTTCTGTTTAACATCTTCATTGATGATCTGGATGAGGGGATTGAGTGCACCCTCAGTAAGTTCGCAGATGACACCAAGTTGGGAGGGAGTGTTCATCTGCCTGAGGGGAGAAGGGCACTACAGAGGGACCTGGATAGACTTGATTGATGGGCCAAGGTGAACGGAATGAGTTTCAACAGGACCAAATGTTGGGTCCTGCATTTTGGTCACAACAACCCCAGGCAACACTACAGGCTTGGGGAGGTGTGGCTGGAAAGCTCCCAGACAGAAAGGGACCTTGGTGTGCTGATGGACAGTCGGCTGAATATGAGCCAGCAGTGTGCCCAGGTGGCCAAGAGGGCCAATGGCATCCTGGCTTGTATCAAGAATGGTGTGGTGAGCAGGACTAAGGAAGTCATCCTGCCCCTGTACTCGGCATTGGTGAGGCCTCACCTCGAGTACGTGTTCAGTTTTGGGCACCTCAGTACAGGAAAGACATGGAGGTACTGGAGCAGGTCCAGAGAAGGGCAATGAGGCTCGTAAAGGACTTGGAGAATCAGCCCTATGAGGAAAGGCTAAGGAAGCTGGGGCTGTTTAGTCTGGGGAAAAGGAGGCTGAGGGGAGACCTTATCACCCTCTTCCAGTATCTGAAAGGTTCTTACAGTGAGAGTGGGGCTGGTCTCTTCTCACTGGTGACAGGTGACAGGTGACAGGATGAGGGGAAATGCTGGTGACAGGATGAGGTTGCCTTTAACCTCCCCAGGGAGGTGGTTGTATCGCCATCCCTGCATGTGTTTAAGAGCCATTTGGTTGTGGTACTCAGGGATATGATTTAGTGGAAGGTTTTTAGAGTTATGGTACTGGTTAGGCTGTGGTTGGACTTGATGAGCTTTGAGGTCTCTTCCAACCTTGGTAATTCTATGATTCTATGATTCTATGACTTCCCTGGTTAAGGTACTCACAGCATCAAGTGTTTTTGCACATTCACTCCTCCTGCGTCTTACTTAAGGGTAGCAGCGAGCCTTGTCTTAACTCTCATTTAGTGGTGATTACTGTTGTGTCATTGTAGCAAATGTAGAATTGCTATGGCATTCTCCTCCTGTTCTGTATTGTCACCTGCAAGTTGACAAATCTGAAATATCCCAGTATTATCTTCCTGAAAGATCAATCTGACCTGCGTATTTTTTTAATTTGTCCCAGTTTCCAGCAGTTTCTTAAAGGTTTCTTGAATCAATGTGCATTTGCATTGTGAGGCTGTTCCCACAACAAAAGGACACAGTCCTTGAATGTGGTCTTTATACTTTCTTTCTGACCCATTACTTGTTGCACAGAAGACATGTCGCTGTTGCAGTTCCCTGGCACCTCTAGTTACCATCTCCTCTAAGCCAGTAACTTCTAGTGCAAATTTTGGGGCCAACAGTCAAAGGCTACTTTTTGATTGCCTCCTTTTGCAGACTGCACACTAACCAAGCATGCAAACTAGCACTGGAACTCTGCAGATCCACACAGTTCCTTGTTCCTTTAATTTTCTTAACCGAACCAGTCAGAATTTCTCTTGTTTAATCTTTTATGCTTAGAGATTTCTCCCTCCCTCCCCCCTTCCTCTCCCCCCCAACAGTAATGCACGGGTTCTCTGTGATCTGTAACAAGTGTGTTCAGTAAATACACTGTCCAGGAGCTGTACTGCTTTCTATCTCTTCTGTCTTGTGAGCTGGGACAGAGTAAGCATGAGGAGCTGCACAGATAACTTTAAATGTTGTCAACAAATGTTTGTATGTTGCTTCATTATACTGCAGCCTTTTAACCTGATAATTTCCTGAATGTACTGAAGTGTACTTGTAACTTTTGACAGATAACAGATGATTGTGCAAATTCTGGTATCTCGATGACATACTGTGAGGAATAAAAGCGGAGAGGAGGCATTAGGGGAAGTCTTTTCATGGGAGGCAGCTGTGCTGGAATGATGCGTTTTTCCTCACAAAACTGGGATCTGATCATACTGACGTAAAGAGGAGATTTGCTCTAGCTGGGCATCTGGATTACTGCAGTATTTGACTTCTTTTGGTGTTATTGGTAGAAATAGTCTCAACAGAAGAAAGCCCTGTGACAGTCCCACACATTACTTCAAAGGCCCTACTCCACATTTTCTTGCACCTGGTAACATTTCCACATGTACTTAAACAGTGCAATGAACTGTGTGGGAGAATTTGGCCAGTGAGTATGCCAACTTAAATGTTAAAATAGCATATGACATAAGGATTGTCTGTAGATGAGTCTCCTCCCTGAACTGAACATTTGACATCCACCATAAAGGGAAAAGAGAAAATACTGTAGGCACATTCTACGATCACTGTTCTAGTAGGCAGAGAGGAAATACAAATTCACTTGGGTCAAGGACCAGTAAATTTTCTTCATTCTGAGCAGAAAACTGTCAGCAGGACAGTAACAGATATTATCAATAGACAAGAAACATTTCAGCTCGGCTATAACCAACAATGAGAAGGGCAGGCAGTGGGCTAAGACAGAAGTGAGGAACTGGAAAATGTGTGCTGCTTGTGCTGGATAAAGGCTGCAGTGGAACATTAACTCAGGTCACTGGAAGTATCAAGATGCTTGAATGATGTAAAGTTACTGAAAAGTACACCACATCAAAATGCATGTTTAACAATGAAGAATACCATAATGTTCCCTGAAAGCAGTTGCTGCTCACAAACCATTAGCAATTCTCAGCAGAAAGCTGTGAACTTTTCTGTTGAGTGTATTTCTCAGGCTTGATGCATGTATCCTGAAAAAAAAACAAACATATAACGTCATAGGGATGAAGTAGAAAATACAGCAAAACCTTGCAGGATGTACAGAAAAGGAAAAAAAAAAAAAAAAAAAAAAAAAAAAAAGCTTCTTTCTGAGGATTTCAGAGCTATGGTTCATTTGGTTGGTTGGTTTTTACACCCTACTCTCACACTTCACACTGAATGCAACAGGACTCATGAGGTACAAATAAATGTTACACATAAAATGTTGTATTCTTTTTTCTACATTTCTCTCTTATGCATCTCTCTGACACATTTTCTGCAGAACTTCTCACTTTGGTGGTCAAGGGGTGTTTATTGCTAGTATATTCTACTCTCATTTCTTCAAACAGAAGGTGTTGCCCAGACAGAAGGAAAAATCATGGAAGCGAAAAACAAAATAAAGTTTTCTCCAAAGAGCTAGAAGGTCTCTCTGCTTAAAAACCTTGCAAAATATTAAAGAATTACCTGTCAAGGCTGCTATGCTTTAAATTTCCAGGTTACTATTTCAGCCTTTGTATAAGTTATCCCTCTAGAGGCCAGCAAAGTATCAAAAACCAGTTGCTATGAATTAGACTGTAACAGTACAGTAGAACCAACTCTTACCCAATTATTAACATTTAAAACTCCTTCCAGCTGTCCAAAGGCTGCCCTTTGTAGTCAGACTGAACTGCTCCACAATTACAGTAAGAACATAAGGAGTATGCTACAGTATTGCATTTATTATCATCTAAATTCTGTGTGAAGGATCATAGATGCTAGTACAGAGCACTCACTAAAACATATGCTGCCCTCATTCATGAAGGTAATATATGCTGCTTTAAGAAGCACATTTGAGATTTTGCACATACTGAAGTGAAACTGTACTGTGGATAGAAACAAGAATGGGACACTATTGTACTCCGGCATTGATTTTCTTGTCTCTGAATTTTTTGTCTTGGTTTTACCATCTGTAAAATAGTTACAGCATACAGCTGATCTGGGAGAAACATGTCCTGCCTCACAGAAGTGGTGCAAAGATTAACTACTGTAATCAATATGCACAACAGTCTCAATAAAAAGTGCCAAATCAGTGTAAGATTTGGCCAAAGATAAAGGTATTCTCATGCCTTAGTTTTAGGGAAGAACATGCATTCTGACCTAATGTTTTCATTTGGAGCAGGTCTTACTTCAAATATTGATCCTGCAGCCCTCACACAGCCTCATTCCTATGGAATTTTGCTTGAGGAAGGCCTTGAGATTCAGCTTTGTATGTTTTGTCTCAGTGCCAAGAAATACTATCCTTTTAATTAGTAGGTTCATTTCTTTGATAAGTGTTCGAGCATGTTCACTGCAGTTTCATCTCTTCAGTTGTCACTGGGCACCAGGGAGGTTAGGAAAAGTGAAGCAAGCACTGAATTTTTCCATCATTTTAAAAAAGTGCTATTTCAGAGACACTACTTGTGTGGGTGGGCTGATGGATGGATGGATAGACAGACGGAAAAGGGAGTTTCCTTTATGGGATTCCAATAATTGGTATGTGGCTTACATTCCATTCATCTGAAGGCCTCTGATTTTAATCAGAAACAGGCTTGAGCTACTAAACTACCTCTAGTGTTCAAAACATGGACTGTTTTCAGCCAGTGACTTTTCTCACATGCATCTTTTCTCTGACACCCACAGATCCCAAAGAGTAATGTGGTCATTTACCACCAAGAATTGAATTTCAGGTCTGATAATAGGAGCTGGTTCAGAGCCTTCTTCCTGGCAGAGGTTTTCTGATTGTTCACTTCATAAGTAGGAACACTTCATAGTGTAGTATTGGCACTGATTTCATGAAGATATTTTTTCTCTTTTTCTTATCCTACACTCATCCAACTCTGGGAAAACCTTGTCTGGACAGTGTCATGGAGGTGTCATGGAGGTCTGGCAGCACAGCTTGGTCTTAATAGCCAGACACTAATGCAGACAACTGTCAAGAAAAGTCCCATATTTGGCAGCTGTGCATTAAGCACAAATGAATGAGGGGCTAACACCTTGTCCAGAACTAGTTAGACTACATAAACAACAACACAAGATTAATTTCAGCTTTAGAGCTAGTGAAAATGTGGAGAACTTACACATCAACTGCTGCTGTCTGAGGCCAGGATAAACACCCAATGACTTTTATACCACACTGCAGTACTATGCTATTCAGAACACTATTTGTACCATTTGTGATTGATCTGTAGTAAACCTTTAACATTTCTTTGGACCCTGTCTTTTCCCTCCAGCTAGCTTGTTAATTTTTACAGATCTGTTTAGCCTTAAGTATTAACTGGATATTTTTCTGAGTTTGCATTGACTAGCCCGTCTAGATCATAACTGCATGGACTTTGGAGATATCTGTACCAAGTGCTTCAAGTCCCCTCTTCAGTGCTCAATGCTTGGACAGCCAACAAACACAGTGGAAGATGTGCTGCAGTATGACAAACTGTGTAATAAAAGAGGAAATTTGCAGTTCATGGCTCTGGCATCTCTGCTCCAGTAAACGTGCTGTTTATTCACCTCATTCCTCAGTTTCCCCTTGGGATGAAGATAACTGGAGGTAGATGTAGATCAGACATCAAAGGGAAGGCTAAGCCCACCCCCTGTCTCCCACTGGGCAGCTCTATGGCCACAGACAAGTACTGCATGGTGTTACTTGTTCTTTCTTGCTTGCCACATTCTGTGAAGACATGGGACACGGCTTTGGCAGTTTATCATTTTTCAGCCTGCACTGGTAAAGTAAGAATTGTTGATATGTTGAAGGAAATAAAACCATCAAGTACCTTTTCCTTCTCCCTTGTTCTTCAGCATCCTCTTTACATACATTTCTCTACTGTTTATTCAGAAAATGAGACCTTTGGGACAGCCTTGTTCAGTGAGTAACATAATGGATCTCTGATACAGATTACTAGCAGTCACTTAGTAATCTCTAATAAGCTAAGACATTAGCAGTGGCAGGTGAGAAGTATTCAGATTTGCTCTCTGGATTGCAAAAGTCTCAGCAAAATCTCCACCTTCAAATCAAGTATTTCCCCTCTCATGCCATTGTGCAACAAGATTTCTCTCTGGCAAAGGCTGTTAGCCCTGCACTCTGCTTTTAGAGATAAGACTCCATCCTGTTCAGGTCAAGAAGGCAGCAGAGAATATCATAGAATGGCTTGGTTTGGAGAGAACTTAAAAGCATCCACCTCTCCTGCTATAATCCGGGACACCCTCCATTAGACCAGGCTGCCCAAGCCCAACCTTCTGTTGTATCAACTGCATATACTCAGCTCCACCTTTGTCACTGGATGCCTTAATCAAATGCATTACAGTGTTTTTCCCTGCACTTTTCACAGTTCCTAATCTCAGTCTTCAAGATCATAATGTGAGGATTCACTTTAAAAGAGATTTTTCCATCTTTTTTCAGACAGATAATGCAGTAAATTCTATAAAAATGAGTTGGGCAGTGGTGGTGTTAGTAGCACTGTTGATTTAGAGTAAATCTGTCAAGATCAGTGATAGTCCACAGGACCAAAAACAGAATTTGCAGCCTTGAAGTGGCAAAATCACTTCCAATCAGATTAAAAGCAACATTTCATAAGGCTCCATGTTGTTGTCCTGTCATCTAGATTTCACCCACCCATAGCTGCTGGTTTGGTTCATTAGCATTAGCATTGCAACTGCTTTTTTTTTAAAAATTATTATTATTTATTTTTTTAATCTGCCATGAGAGAAACCATAATTTATTTTGGATGCTGAGATTCAGCACTGAAGTTGTCTTTGGTACAATTGCTCTTTTCTGCTGAACACCTGTGGTTTTCCAGGGGTAGCACCATTTACTTATGTTGGACACCAAAACAGCCTGATACAAGGAGTCTTTGGATTCATCTTTTTAGGCATGTCTATAGTGGATTTGCCCAACATTTGATTAGGGGAATGTGAAATCCCCCCCAAAAAACTATCACCAGCACACTACAGGGGACTCTGAGCAGTACAGCCAGTTCCTGTAGCCATGCCAGAGTGCTCTCCCCGGGCTAGTCAGACAGCATCTTTACACGTCATGAACTATAATCCAGCCTTTAATGCTAATTAAGGTGTGACCACACAAACTTCTGCATTTTTCCTCTTCTCTTCCCTTGGTTGGTTACAACTGTTCAAGTGTTGCTGAAGGTTATTATGTTTAAGTATTAAAAAATGCTTAGCTAAATAAGTTAGCTTATTTGCTTTTGCTGATAGTAGCAGTCCACCCACAGAGCCCTTTCAGATCTCTTCAGTGTTTTGGAAAGTGGATAAAGGACTTATTCAATGATGTGTAAGTTATGCCTTAGCCAGGAATGAGGCGTGCATTTCATGAAATGAGAAATAACCTCAGACCACACACACAGTGTAATTTCTGAACTCCAACTTGTGCTCTCTTCCCCTTGTCTCTGAACACACATACACACTCCTGTTAAACAAGAAGATGATGACTGACATTCCAAATCCTTTAAGCATTCTTCTACAGCTAACAACAGAGGGAGGTTTTCAGAACTTAGGTGGCTCATTATTAGCAACAAGCTGATGAAAAAATGGATTACTACAGTATGTGCATACTGTGCCAAAAAGAAATAGTGAAAAGCCTATGCCATCTAAACACAGCTTTCTGGAGGAGAAACGGCTGATGCAAACATCTTAAAGCTATTTTTACTGCATAGGGAGATGACAGGAAGCCCTCCCCACAATTTTGTTAAAGAATAATGTTGGTTCTGACATGACTTGTTTAGTTAAGCTGAAACCAGTGAATGTTTCAAATAGTACTTTCCATTATAATCCAGTGAAGTAAAACAGACAAAGTTTATTGCATACAAAAACGGCTTACCTCCTTTACTCTCCCAGCTCTCACATGGCTGGTGAGAACATACTACACACAGAGTAGGCAAAGGGCAAACTTTTCCACAGCTGTAACTCTATTGCTATAATATTATATCCTGAGTTTAATTTTGGGTCCTGAAGCAAGTGCACTTAACCACGAACACACTGGCCAAACCCTACTCAGTTCTCCTGAAATATGCTGGCCTGAAGGAAGCAGCTTCACTGTGGCCAGGTAGGGAGTTCTGGCTCTTTGTAACTGCAGCATGTCTCCTGAACTGCAGAGCTTAAAGAGTCAGGATAAGTGCTTACAGATCAACTTCTGTCTCTCACCGCTGTATGTCTTATCAGCAACACCAGAATCCAGTATCTCCTCCAGTATCCGCTCCATTGTTGTGACACCACACTATCTGTATGCTGCTTATGTGTACAAATTTATGTATATAATGTATTTCTTACTGTTACTTCCACCAACAGTTCGACTTGCTTAACATTTTCCATTATAGGACCCTGCTTTCAGTTGTTTATAACTTTGCCAAACTCTAAGTGCTCAAGCTGAAATATTTCGTACTGGGTGTCTGCATCAGGCTTAAATTTTTTTCTGTCGAGTTGCAACTAAAATAGTGCAGCTGTACTGAATATGGGGTTAAATTAGAGCAATCTCCTTCTTCTCCATGTGGTGTTTGTTTTGTTTTGTTTGTTTTTAATCACAAAGCTATTGAGAATCTATTTTCTCTGCATACTTTAGGAGAAACACTAAGAGTGGGAAGACGGGTTTCCCTACTGTAAGGGGTTGGACTGTCAGGGCCATGCCTGATATCAGCCTCTGGAAAATCTGCCAAATTCTGGACAAGATAAAAAGCTCTAAAACCTGCACCTTGCTCCAAATAAGCTTCTTAGGTAGTAGTATCATTATTTTTCATATACTTCACTTAAACTTGACCTCACACACTTCATAGAATCATAGAATCACTCAGGTTGGAAGAGACCTCAAAGATCATCAAGTCCAACCACAGCCTACCCATACTACCCTAACTCTAACAACCCTCCGCTAAATCATATCTCTGAGCACCACTTCCAAATGGCTCTTAAATACATCCAGGGATGGTGACTCTACCTCCCTGGGGGGCCTATTCCAGTGTTTAACTACCCTTTCTGTAAAGAAGTGTTTCCTAACGTCCAACCTAAGCTTACCTTGGCACAACTTGAGGCCATTTTCCCTTATCCTGTCACCTGTCACCAGTGAGAAGAGACCTGCCCCACTCTCACTGTAAGCATCTTTCAGGTACTGGAAGAGAGCGATAAGGTCTCCGCTCAGCCTCCTTTTCCCCAGACTAAACAGCCACAGCTTCCTTAGCCTCTCCTCATAGGGCTGATTTTCCAAGCCCTTTACGAGCCTCGTTGCCCTTCTCTGGACCTGCTCCAGTACCTCCATGTCTTTCTTGTGCTGAGGTGCCCAAAACTGAACACAGTACTCAGGGTAAGGCCTCACCAATGCCGAGTACAGGGGCAGGATGACTTCCTTAGTCCTGCTCACCACACCATTCCTGATACAAGCCAGGATGCCGTTGGCCCTCTTGGCCACCTGGGCACACTGCTGGCTCATATTCAGCCGACTGTCCATCAGCACACCAAGGTCCCTTTCTGTCTGGGAGCTTTCCAGCCACACCTCCCCAAGCCTGTAGTGTTGCCTGGGGTTGTTGCGACCAAAATGCAGGACCCAGAACTTGGCCCTACTGAACTCATGCCATTCACCTTGGCCCATTAATCTAGTCTATTCAGGTCCCTCTGTAGTGCCCTTCTTCCTTCTGGAAGATCAACAATCAAAACTCCCTCCCAACTTGGTGTCATCTGCAAACTTACTGAGGGTACACTCAATCCCCTCATCCAGATCATCAATGAAGATGTTAAACAGAAGTGGTTCTCCATGTCCACCACCAGACACCAGACATCCCTCCCACAAATCAGTTCAGTGTGCTTTCAATTAGAAGAAGATATACAGGGCAGTTTAGGACTTTTTATTCAGTTTCTTATTCTGGCTCCAGGAACTACTGTGGCACTAGCACCGAGCAGATAAATTCTGTCAGTTGTACCATCAGTAACTGTTGGTGGTACTCTTGTGTATTTCAGAAAGCTGGTTAACTTGGAAACAAGCTGATACACTTGTAACAAGAAAGAAATGGAAAAGCATGGGATATGCAACAGGACTGAAGCAAAAGAAGTGCAGAACAGTCAAAGCAAGATACACTGCATTTTAAATACATAGTGCAGTCTCTCCAGATTGTAGAGTAGAAACAGTATTTCACAAATCTCAGTAATCCTTGGTTTCCTGCTAGTATCCACGACATCTAGGATTAAAATACTTTTTTTCCTGTGAGTAGTTGGTCCATAGATGAGACTGCAACCCTCTAGTTACTGCTAGTAGCCATTCAATTTGGACAAATGGCAGAAAATGTGATTCTAAATGTTAATGATGATTCATGATGGAATTACTCGTCTGAGTAACTGAATTGCTTTTCTGTTTTGTTTTTTCCTTAGAATTAAAAATATATATATCACATTGTAAAAAATGCTCAAAATCATTTGTGCAAAATGTTGTATATGCACTATAGCACAAGCTTAACTGGATTCTCATTGATGCTACATTTTTTCCCCAAGGACGTCACCCTAAGTTCCTGTTAAAAAAAAAAAAAAAAAAAAAAAAAAAGCCTTTTTCTTTCTTTCCCTTTCAGATTTGCAGCTCTTCTGTATGAACAGTGCCAGAACAAAGCCAAGGACAAAGAAATTCCAGTTTGCACCTGCAGATCATCTGCAGACTCCATGGCTGTGAAGGGGTCACAGCTGCAGAGTGGCTTCCATCTCAGCTCATCTAAGCCAAGCTACTAGGTGACTGTAATCTCTTGCAGTCCTCCGTTCATTCCTGGTTCTCTACACAGCTTACAACAACAAAGGTAAAACCAGATACACATATCACAGATTTCATGTCTGTTATTCATATCATATCATAGTATCATAGTATCGTGCGAGTTGGAAGGGACCTTAGAGATCATCGAGTCCAACTCCCGGGTTTCGAGCCCTCTGTGTAGCGAAGTGGCACTTCTACCCCTGCGCCACAGGATTTGAACCCGGGCCCTCCAGTGCCGCAGGCAGCAGCTTAAACCACTGCGCCACTGGGGGCGCAATTTTGTTAGGACTTATTCTATAGTCCTAACAAAACTAAAAATATTCAAGTCTAAAAGGTGCACTCCGCTGGTAAGAACAGATTCACTGCAGCTTCCCAAAAATTCTGAACACCCACTTCTTGCCTCTGAAGGATTGATATAACAAAATAGAAACCAATGACATGCTTAATTAAGTAACTCAATTAAAATGATCTTATGTGTTTAAAACTCAGATAATCTGAGTTGGAACAATATTCTTAGAACATATTCTAAGAAAATAACTTTATTTTGCTCTAGGAAACTCATACAGAGCACAGACAAAACAGAGTTTTAGACTTTAGACAGAATTTGGCGGGTTTTTCGAAGGGTGATACCAGACACAGCCCAGACAGTTTGATCCCTTAGGGAACTCCCCCTTCCCATCCTTTGTATCTTTCCCAAAGCATGCAGTCAAAATATTCCTCAATTCTTCCTCCAAGAACTGTTAGATCTCAAGCAGTGTATTGTAATTCAGTAATATCTATGAGCAGCTACAAAAGCATGGAGGGTGAGCAGAGAGGCAAGAGGAGTCTACACTGTTCTGTACCAATATAATTTCTGCATGTGTAAAAGGAAGGAAAATCGAGTTTCACACCTGAAACTACTGTGGGCATGGTAAGGCCAAAGAAGAAAAAAAAGTTCTACATATACAATTATCTCAGAGGTACTTAAATTATATTTTTAATTTATAAATTATATTCCAAATTAGACCACAGTATGAATTTGTTTTCTGTGCCACTGAATTATAAATCAAGACAATCAGGAACTGTGTTGGAACTTCCATCAGAGCCTTAATCACAGAGAGGCCAGTGCTGCCTACAGTTGTGAGCATTTATCTCAAACAACATAAACATACATCTCATATTTGTTTTTAAAGTAATTGGCATAGAATGATTTTCAGAGTGATACAGGAGATCATGTTTACTTGAAAGTCTGTTTGAAGAAAACAACTTAGTATCAAATCCATAGGGGAAGAAAAGCCCTTTAGCATAAACAGTTCTGGTGAAGTAAAGCACAGATTCATTCTGAGTTGAGTTGGTATTTGTTTAGAATCTGAACAATCCACATTGCTTCACCATTGTCTTTAGGGAAAGCAGTGGTAGGGATTGCTAATGTTAATATCAAACATATTTCCAGTGTTCAGCCATTGGTTCATATTACTGTGGACTGGGACAAATTCTAATGTAATTATGCTGTGTGTGTGCGTTTTCAGAAAACAATGCTTTAAAGCAGCAGGCCCGCACATGTTCCAATTTGTGTAAATTATTGGGTGTGCAATCTTGAGACACACTGTGTGTAGACCCACAGACACATGGGCAGACTGACCATTTGATTACATCCTCTCAGCTCAAGAAAGTAAAAAGAACTCTCAAGTATCATGCATTTATGGAATGCTTACATAAACTACTTCTTTCATTTTGGAATAGAGTCTTCACTTGATCTCTGGAAAAAAGGCAATTTAGCCTTTTGAGTGCTAAGTAAACAAACACTGGAATGCCAACTGAACAACTCTGAAGCCTACCAATCATTTTGTTTTGATGTACTTTTCTCTACTTCTGTGCAAAATCACCCACGAGATACAAATAGCATGACAAGGATACTAGTGCATGATCTATAGGAATAAGGGTGTACGTCCAGAATGATCTGAAACTCTGTCTACCTCTCTCATTTGCTCAAATTATGCAGATGTCATATTTAGATCTCAGAAATTGAATTGCATGAATAATCTTAAGTTGCCTTAATGAGTGAGTTATCTTAATCAGTCAGGTAGATTCTAGAATAAAGGTTACACTATACTGTAACTCTTTTTCTACAGAGTACATTCAGCCAAAATGTACTGAATCATAGAATGGCAAATTCAAGGAGAACAAGTTTTAATAAGAATATTACCTCATTTGTTGTACAAGCTGGAAGGTATGCAGTGAATAAAATATGCACAGCACTGCAGGAGCAGAAAAGATACTCCCTTGTAAAATTAGTTAAATTTGCACTGGAAAATGCAGAGTGATACAAATTTACTTCACAACATCATTACGCAGCTCAGTATAATTACAGTTAAAAAAAAAAAAAAAAAAAGTATATATATATATATTATATATACCTCCACAGTATCTATTGATTTGAACAGTGACTGAAAATACAGTGGCGCTCAGGTGAAAATTCACTAACACCTTGATATTTACCAAAATAAACAAGATTATTTAGCTTTGTCTGGCCCAAAGCTTATTTTAGAAGCTACCACCCATTCCCTCTGTCCTGAAATAAGGCCAGTTAAATCTGTGCAATTTCTGATGGATACACGTCTCTCCCAGACTTAGTGACCTCCCATATTGGTAGTCCTTGTTAAGCAACCTATTACATTTACTCTTAGAAAGCTGCCCCATTACCTAATTTACCTTCAGTGTAGTTTAAGCCACCACCTCTTGTCCTTTTATGACAGATATGAAGGAATGATCATAGAATCATAGAATCCAGCCTTTCTGTGTGTTTAAAGGCCATATTCTTTATCTGTCTCATCTTTAGGATAAGAAGCAGCAATTTGCCTCATAAGTGTAAGAATGCTGATCTGTAAAGAAAATCAGTATTGCTGCCAACAAAAAAAGCCCTAGTTTATGTCCTAGTGAGTAACATCAACAAGAAGGTCCAGATATTTTCTGTCTTGCACTGACTTTCTTCAATTATACATAATCTAAATGCACCAATAGCAAACATTTTTATGGTTTGTTTATTTTCTTAGATGAGATGCTTTTTTAAACAGCTGCTCCAATTGACTATCTTGAATTTCATTTTGTATCTTAAATGCCATCAGGTATAATAAAATGGACATCATGGATTTAAGATGAGAGAAATGATAAAATAATGCATTTATCTTATTCCATTAGTTGCTTCTAAGGACGAAGCTTACTACAACTTTGCCGTGTATGTTAAATATAGAGTTGCTTGTTCCAGATAGCTGAGTCAGATTTCCCAGTAAGTTTTTAGATGACTTCCACTTACAATAAGCACATAACAGTTAACTCAGGCAAGAGCAAAGCCTACAACATCTTCCCATGACCTAAAATAAAAGCTGATCCAGATGAAATTTAAGCTTATTTTCCAATGGGCATTCATCCAGACCACAAAAACCACCACCACTTACGGATTGCTGCTGCGCAGCTTGAGTGTCCAAGGTTTTAAAATTTCATAACATTTACCATTTACATAAAACAACTAAATGTAGTATTCCGTACTAACACAACAATAAATTTAAGATGTCAAAGCTTACAGAAATCAAAGATTAGGGTTAAGGTTTCCAGAATGAAGTTCTGGCCACTTTTGGCTGTATGTTATGATAAGGTACTCCTTCATATGATACCAGAGTGTCAAAAAATGTGACAGACTATTCAGCAAACGACACACTATGTTACTTATCTTATAAGCACTTCTACTATCTGTGAAAATGTTTGGAGATTCTATTACTGTCTCTTAGGAGTAAGATGACAGCTTGTGAGCATGTAAAACTCTTCTTTCTCCATATATACTCTATTTTTCAAAGAATTACTCCATAGCCTCCTACTTTCTGAAATATAGACAGTAGATTATGTATTGGAACAAAAGTAAGATCCAGTGGCTGGTTTTCTTAAAGTACAGCTTCAGAAGTATGAATAAATTTATATTCTGCATTCAAAATACTCTTAGGACAAATTCCTCACCTCTTCAGTAGAACAAACAAGTGCAGTGCTCAATCATGGAATGAGTAGAGTAAGGTACACACAGTGTACCGCACCCTGTACCATGACTGGATAAAAAACATAATGATGCATCATTCTATTTGCTAATGCATGTGTTTGGCACATGCATCACAGATAAGTCTGGTGGTTGTGCTTTCAATCCCAGTTTCATATACCCTTAATTGAAGTGCCTTGCTCTACAACCCTACAGAGCATTAGTGAACTCTTGGGTAAAACAGATGTTTAAAAAACTCTACATAAAATAATTTTGCCTGAAAGTTGTGAGTGAAAAGTCATGATGTCCTGAGAAGTGTTAATTCTAGATAGCACTGTCATATAAAAGGCCCAAAATTTATTCCTGAGTATAAAGGTGCAGTTACACGTAGAAGACACATGTAAATTTCTTATTTGCTCTGTCTGAAATCAAGCAACTAGAACAGAACAGACATACAGCAGCTGTCATGCCAAAACTAAAGGAGCACACAATACCATGCATTTCAAGCCTACATAACAGAGAAATCTGCTTACATAACAGAAGTTGAAATCCCAGCACGGTACAAAGCACTATTAGGATTTTCCTCAAGTACACACAACCAAATAAGCCTCTTAAGCAGACCTTGCAGTAGAACCAACAGTCATGTTGTATACAATGAGGCTCAAACATAAGCCACTAGATAATGCTTAAAAAAAGAGAATGACATCCAGCATATATCCACAGCTGCCCCATTTTGCCTACTTGAAAAGAGGCACAGAGGGTAATCAAGATAAATGATGGGACATGATCCAATTATGCAGATTCTCTCATGCTTTCAGCAGCAAAGATATTAATGGTATGCACACTTCTTGTATTCATTAATTTATTCCCTGAATCATTATCATCTGCATAGATGAAACAATGGTCTGTCATGAGATGAAGATCTGACTTGAAATTGGGTGACTGAACCTTCACAATCAAGTCTGATAGATTTTCAGGAGCTCTCCAGGTGGCAGTTTTCGAGAGTTCTTGAAATTGCCTTAGGAAGCTCTTGCTACCCAGTTTAATCTATGCACTTTAAATGTTTTACGTAGCATTCTTGAAGGAGTCTCCTCAAGTTCCTGCTATAGGAACAACTGTTTATCATGTTGGTGTTGCAATGTCATGCTCTTGATTATCAGAGCAACAGGAGAAATTCTTTGATATATCCACAGTGAGACTGAGACACAAGTGAGGTAAAATATCGTCTGATGAGTTAATTATCAATTAAAGTTATGCAGAAAGGAAAGGCCAGCAATTATTACAAATTAGAATCACAGAATGGACCATCTGGTTTCAACCTCCCTGCTATGTGCAGGGTTGCCAACCATCAGACCAGGATGCCCAAAGCCACATGCAGTCTGGCCTTGAATGCCTCCAGGGACGGGGAATCCACAACATCCTTGGGCATCCTGTTCCAGTGTCAAACCAGTTCCTCTGTGTGAAAAACTTCCACCTAATATCTAACCTAAACCTCCCCTCTCTTAGTTTAAAATCATTATCCCTTGTCCTATCACTATCCACCCTCATAAACAGTTGTATCCCCTCCTGTTTATAAGCTCCCTTCAAGTATTGGAAGACCACAATGAAGTCTCCCTAGAGCCTTTTCTTCTGTAAGCTAAAGAATCCCAGTTCCCTCAACCTTTCTTCACAGGAGAGATGCTCCAGCCCTCTGATCATCTTTGTGGCCCTCCTCTGGACCTGCTCCAAGAGCTCTGTGTCTTTCTTGTACTGGAGGCCCCACACCTGGATGCAGTACTCTAGATGGGGACCCACAAGAGCTGAGTAGAAAGGGACAATCACTTGCTGGCCACTCCTCTTCTAATGCAGCCCAGAACACAGTTGGACTTCTGGGCTGCAAGCACACTGATGGCTCGTGTCCAGCTTCTCATCTACCAGGACCCCCAAGTCCTTCTCTGCAGGGCTGCTCTCAAGGTCTTTCCTCAGTCTGTGTAAATACCTGGGATTGCACCCTGCACTTGGCCTTATTGAATCTCATTAGGTTCTCATGGGCCCACTCCTCCTGCTTGTCCAGGTCCCTCAGGATGGCTTCCCTTCCCTCTGATGTATTGACTGAACCACTCAACTTTGTACCATCTGCAAACTTCGTCAGGGTGCATTCAATTCCATCATCTATGTCACTGATGTAAATGTTGGAGAGCACCAGACACAGGATCAATCCCTGAGGGATACTGCTTGTAACCGGCCTCCAGACAGACACAGAACCATTAATCACAACCCTTTGGCTGCAACCAACCAACCAATTCTTAATCCACTGAACTTAAGTCCATCCTTAAAATTCATACTTCTCCAATTTAGAGAAAGCAGGTACATATGAGAGATAGGAAAAGAGCAAGAATTAGGTAAAGCGTGGATAGCCAACACCAAGGGTCCAACAGTGTTCCATTGCGTGCCATTCTGACAGGCCAATGTAGGGCATAGGGGGAGGCAGCAGCAGAATGGCTGATCTTTGGCAGCAAGCAGATAAACAGTGGGCAACCAACAGCAGGCCCAAGAGAATCAGGCAGCAGGCAAGTATCATGCCACAAGACATCGGATATTGGGCACATGCTTCCTTAGTTGTAAAGTGCCTTTTTTATCCCCTTCTTCTACCAGGGAGTCATTCCTGGGCACTTACATTAGAATCACAGGCAGCACCTTTGGGCATGCAGGTACTCTGGATGGTTATGCACAGAAGGCTGCTCATCCATCATTTAGCAGCTGCTAAAGGTTGCTTCGCTCTCCTGGCCCTTGACCTGAAAGTATGCAGAAGATATATTGAACTTGCCAAAACTTGCCTGAACTTGTCCATCTGTTGAATTTGTCCAACAGCAAGCTTTGAGATGAAGGTGCAGTAACAGTCTCTTACACACAACAAGAATTATAATTACATAACTGTATTACACATCACATGACTGACAAAACTTTTGACTATTGGAAGAAGCTGAATGGAAGCTGAAGTACACTTTTAGAGTAGTATTTAGTGTCAACAGCAGAACGAATTCAATTGAGTAACTTCCTCAAAAAGTTAATTCATTGCACTTTAAGAGCACAAGCCAGAGTTTGACATGTGCCGTCGTTTAATATGCTGGGGATTTCACACCAAGAGAGTCAGGTAACAAAAAAAATAAAATAAAATTGGTCATCCTTCACATTAACATGAAGAACTCACCGCCAAACAACACCAAATAAATAAATAAATAAAAATTAGAAGCTCCACAGCTTTACAGTCAAACTGATCAAAATCATGTTAACATGATGTCTGATGGGATGTGTGAAGGTGGAGAATGTAAGCAAAGGGAGATAACTGCTCAGTACTACTGCCAATGCCAGGAATATCATGAGGAATAATAAGATCTAGGATTATTATCATCGTTCAATAAAGCAAGTGCACTCAAAACATTTTAAAATAATTTAATCTTAATTTAGTTTGTCATTGCTTAGTAATAATAGTACAGGCAATGTAAAATGTAAATCAAGGTTATCATAAACAGGAATTCATCACTTTGCCTTCAAATTTATGGAGGCATCATGTTTTGTTGTATATTACTGGAGTGGTACATATTTTAATGCTCATTTACCTAAAACAATTCTAGCACAACTCATGTAGAAAACTATCATTTTACTATATTGAAAGATGTAGCAGAAGATGGTTCATCTGAATCATCTGAACTGTATCTTCTCCATAGGAAGTTTTCATTTTCTTTCCAAAGAGAATTTTCACACACCTCTCTCTTTCCTGTCAGTGGTGGATGAGGTGTTCTTTCACATAGGTCCTCTATAACTGTCATGTCTGTGAGCTTTCTAAGGCTCTCTTCATTTTGCTCATTCAGCATGTCCCAGAAATCTTTTGGTCTCTCCTTTGATTTTTCTAGTTGCTCCAAAGGGATTCTCCGTGGTGACTCTGTAGGTTTTTCCCCACCATTTCTGAAGAGAACATTGAGAACAGAGGTATCTCCCAGTAAGTCCACAAAAGACTTCTTGTCAGTCTCAGCTCTTTTCTCCCCGTTTTCTGACAGAGACGGTGATCTTTTTCTTGGCAGTTCTGCTACTTCTGGGTCCTGCTGTCCTTCAGAGCTTTTTACAGACAGGACCTCAATTATTTCTGATTTACTGTTTAATAAACCAGATGCCATAAAATCCTTGAAAGCCTGATTGTTACTCCTCTCAGTATGCTGAGTTGCAACAGTAGGTGACTGTTTATATTTTGCATTAAGACACACAGTATCTTGCAAGCATGAGTTATTGCGAAGTTGCTCTATTTCATGGCTTTGCTGGTTCTGCAGTTTTGTAGTTCCACTTGGAAGAAATTCTTTATCTGATGAAGGTCTAGACTTGCACCTTCCAGAATTAACAACACATTTTCTTTTCCTTGATTTTCTTGCAGCCACATCTCCTTCTTCATGTGCTGGTACATCCACTGGAAACAAGGACTCAATTTCTGGATGCTTTGAAACATAAAATTCCCTCAGCAACTTCTGCCGTGATTCTGATGTAGCTTTTGCAATATGTTCCGCAAGTTCTTGCATTGATCCCATTTTAAAGTGGGATACGATTTCCTCAAATTGTCTCCTGTAATGAATAAAAACGGAAAAAAGCTTTATTCTGAAACCATAAAGTAGGAGCAAAAGAAGCTTTTAAACAATTAATTACACTGTTCTATTTCACATGCCCCAAGAAATAATCATTGAAAGGTAACTTCCTTATTTAGGAGACATATTTGTTTTTATTAGTGAAGAAATACAACTACAGCAGACCATGCTGAGGAATCCTGTCATCTTAATTCATCATACAGAGGACTTTAAAGTACTACAGTGTTTAACTGCAACCAGGTACCAACATCTGACTCAACATTTAAGCCAGAATGTGTTTAGGCTTCTTGCTAGATTTGACTTAGCATCTTCTAATAGAGTTAAGTCTATTCACTGACTTTGAAAACTGTATCTCAATAAACTACCGATAATAATGATTACAGTTTTGAATATTTTTAACCGGAAGAGTTCTTCTCTGCCTACCTCTTACATGTTTACAATTTTCAGTACCTGAATAAGTCTGACACTTTATCTGTAATGGTTTCGGTAGCTATAATCAGTTTGCTAACAGGAAGAAAGTTGAACAACATTATCTGGATATTGACTATCATAAAGTAATTTTCTTGTCTAAAAGACAATTGAAAAATATGTATAAGATCTCAATTCTACAGGTTAGCTTGCAGAACAGCAGTTTTTTCCTTTCTTTTTCCACATATTGCCTGGTTATTGTTCTTGACTTTCTATCTATGCACCAACAGAAATTAAACATTATAAATAGCAACTGCCTGGGGAAAAAGGAAAAGTGAGGAGATAGAAATACTCTTACTTTTCCAAGGGATATTATTAAATCTTATTAACTTAATAAACGAGTATCAAAACCATTAAGCTCCACATTAAAAAAACATAGAAAATGTTTAATTTTTTTTAGTCTTTCAATGAAAGTGATGAAATCTAGACAGAACCAGTAAGCTGTCAGAGCCTGCTACTAAAAAAATGTGTTGTTTCTATACAGTTTAAGCATTAGTTTGTTGTATTGCATGGTGCATACACCATGAATACTGTGGTGATGACATCCGCACGGTGATGTAATGTGTGACAGATCAAACGAACAAATTAAACTGATTTGTGGGTTAAATTCATTTTGTTAGTAAATTATGCTACTTTCTGTAAAGTTAGAGAGGAAGTTTCCCATTTGTTCTGTTATTGTCACAAAAAAACCAAAAACATCAGAATTCCCTGGGGAGATCTGAAACAAATAGAACATAAGTTTTTCAAGCTTAGAATTTTACTTTCTTCTCACCAAAAAAGACTCACCTGCGGATTTCTTTGGGCGTCTTTCCAATCAAGAAGGTGACTGAACCCACCCTATGTACTTTAGTGATTCTCTGGATCACTGGATGCAAAACAAACAAGTTACAGCAGTTACTGTTCACCATAATTCCATGCTCTCTCTTCACAATTTTCTTCTCCGCTATCGCTTCTTCTGTCTTTTCGTTAGTTTTCTAAAACAAGAAATACAAATTGTCAAAACAGCTGTGTCTGATAGGATGATGCTGTGTCTTCACATGGACTTTACAGTTTGTGCTCTAAGACTGGGATTCAGAGATTCACTGAAAGCTCCCTATTATGTCACATGCTTCCTTTGGACAGTGAAGTGAAGTCTTAGTTCCCCAAGAGCAAAGTGGGATATTTTTCCAAATATGATATGAAACATCATTACCTTCTTTAAAGCATTAACAAGTGTCATAAAAATACTTACTCTCAGAACCTCGAAATACTACTGCAGAATAGAAAGGAAGTAGGTGTCTGTAAGTTGCATTCCAAGTAGATATATAGTATTTCCATTTTATATATTTTTATTTAGTAAAACTGGTCGATTATTTTGATTCACCACTTTGTGCTTACTAGTGTGTGTTTCAAAATTTATGTACAGTACATAATAACTAATTTTAGCAATGTAACACTCAAAGAAAAAGTGTAACCCAGAACAATACCAAATGAATATCACTAACAATACATGGTGCACTATTATGTGTAATCATATAAATAAATCACTATGGATAAATAACTACAGTTATCAAAGATAAGAACATTTTTGTTAATATCAAAACCTCTAACAAAAATAATCAAAGTTGTAAAGATACCTTGGAAAGCAGTACTACACTTGCTTGAAGATGAAGAAGAATCAACTACACACTGACTATAATACAGATAAGATTAAAACATTTTGTAGCAGTTGTGATGATTCCTAAATGGCAAAAGTCAGTTCTAATTGTAATGGTCATCAAGAGAATTCAAGAAGTCTGTTACATATTGATGCATCATACACTGACAGTCAATTCAGAAACTCCTAAATCCTTGTAATTATTTTTTTCTCCAGTAAATCAAGAAAAAAAATAGAACTGCTTAGTGATATCCTCTGTCCCCCTACAGACACTGTCCAAAAGATGAAAAAACAGTGTTCACAACTTGACATCTGCAGTTCAAAATTTGTGTTGTTTGTTTATTTTTTATTCTTTTTTTTTCTTTTTTTTTTTTTTTTTTCCCATATACAATGTTTCTTTGCAATGTGCTCCTATTTGATCTGCATCTACTTCCTTTAATTCCATGGGCTGTTCAAAACATTCTTCTGCTTTAGGGTCTCATAGCTGTTCACAATCCATTACTTTGGCAAATAACCTCAAACTAGCAGAGAAAAACGTCAAAACTAAGGGACCTACAGGCATAAATTTTCTCTGTTTAAACTACATGAGCAACTCCAAACATCACAATTTAATTGCATTATTCAATTAAACAAAACTGAAACCAAGTTTATAATTAAGACCAAAAAAACTCTTGATCTCACAGTGATGACAATAAAAACAAAATTAATGCTGAAATAGCAGGTATCATCTACAGAATACATTCTAGAGTTACCTCACTAATTCTGCATGCTATATTAACTATAGATAAAAGATATATATATATATATAATATATTTATATATTATACATAATATTATATATATATAAGATATATAATATATATATACATAATATAATATATATATATAAGCTTGATGCTCAGCTAAACATGAGTCGAAGGTGTGCCCAGGTGGCCAAGAAGGCCAACAGCATCCTGGCTTGCATCAGAAACAGTGTTGCCAGCAGGAGCAGAGAGGTGATCATTCCCCTGTACTCAGCACTGGTGAGGCTGCACCTCGAGTACTGTGTCCAGTTTTGGGCCCCTCACTGCAAGAAAGACATTGAGGCCTTGGAACGTGTTCAGAGGAGGGCTACAAAGCTGGTGAGGGGTTTGGAGCACAGGCCTTATGAGGAGAGGCTGAAGGAGCTGGGAATGTTCAGCCCGGAGAAGAGGAGGCTCAGGGGAGACATCATTGCTCTCTATAACTTCCTGAAGGGAGGATGAAGTGAGCTGGGGGTTGGCCTCTTCTCTCGTGTCATTAGTGCTAGGACCAGAGGGAATGGTTTCAAGCTACAGCAGGGGAGATTCAGGCTGGACATTAGGAAGTATTACTTCTCAGAAAGGGTGGTCAGGCACTGGAATGGACTGCCCAGGGAGGTGGTGGAGTCACCGACCCTGGGGGTGTTCAAGGAAAAAGTGGATGTTGTGTTGAGGGACATGGTTTAGTGGGAGCTATTGGTAATAGGTGAACAGTTAGACTGGATGATCTTTTAGGTCTTTTCCAACCTTGGTGATTCTGTGATTTTATGATTCTACTTAAACAGCACACAGACTGAAATACAAATGATTCTGTTGTGCTTGAAAATGTGTTTAAGGTTTTAATTTATTATTTAAATAATTTAAATACAGCCCCAAACTACTGATTTTTTAGTTTTAATTTTAGTTTTTGAACAGGTCACTGAGATGTCTCAATGGCATCTTAAAGCTCCAATCTGAAGTTTGTTATTCTGAATTATATATGGCTAATGTTCTAAGTACAGTTTAGATGAAAATGTTTCATTTCTTTTTCCTTGCACTGTTGTTTAAAAAAATGAAAACTTCAGTCAAAACTTCCAGCACACCAATATTTTGCTTTCTTTTGAATATGACATCATGTGTTACTCATTTACTCTGCACTGATTCTTTCCACTCAGAAACTGCTTTTTTTCCTGTTTCCCTTTCAATGTCTGCCTTCTAACTCACCAACTGAAACCTATTTTATGATGAAAACCACCTTAAAGTAGCATTTTCCTGTTCCTCCATTTCTTTCTCTACCATAAAACCATTGTGCATTCCATTATATCAAAGATCTTAGATCAAATTTTGTCAACACAGTATTCAGATTCACAAGTGCTGGTCTTGGGCACCTGCACTGTGACATATGTCATACACCTTAAGCAATTTTTCCAAGACTGAAATTAACAGAAGTGGACTCAGCTAGGAACCCTGGACAGTTGTTATTACACTACTAACACATTTAACAACGTATTCATACTTCTGAATAGGAGGTCCTTTATTAATTAAAAAGGCCAGAAGAACAGAATAAAAGAACCAGAAAACCTTTGCCACAAGAAGCATTCTGCACATTAGAAGTGTAGCTTACCATTGCTCAACTTATAGTACTGTACATTCATTAATTTACTAGAAGTGTTGCTGAACTTCTCAGAAGACCATGCTACTGATCAGAAGACTTCATTTTCAACTCATTACGGGAAACCATGAAAGACGGTGATAACTGGTCTATAAGCATGTGTCAGAAATGGAAAGAAATACTTATTTAACAGAAAGTGTACAGTAGATAAGAACTTCTTTTCCCTCTGTAAATCAATACAAGTAACTACAGAAAATGTTAATGTTAAATGTAATACAAAGAAAGGAAAATTAGTAAAAAAAGCTTGAATTGTAGAAATAACAAGAGAAATTTTTGCTCCTGGAACAGAGGTTCCACCAGTACCTAAACAAGAAATAACACATTCTTCTCTCACTTCGAAATTCCTAAACGTACTTACATTTTAAATACATTATTACAGAAAGCTATTCCAAATAACAACTAAAATTACAGCACAGACATTCAATATAATTTTTGCCAAACTTTACGTCATCAAACAATATGCTGTATATTAGGAAGGTGTTTTTCATGTATTACATTGCACATCTTCTGATTAGCCTTCTGTAATGTATGTGATATAAACCTAAAGAAATAAAAATATCATACAACATGTGTTAAAGGTATTATAAAAAAAAAGATTGATAGCAGTTATGAAAGCAGTTTATCTTTATTGAATACTGAACAAAGACTATGTATTAGTAGTGCACACTCTGAAATTTCCACTACTCAGACATTTTCTTTAAACTTGACCACATAAGTATTGGTATTCAGATAAATTATGTCCATTTATATTGAAACACCTGCAACCTTTACATATTACTGCACTCTTCACATTTTCTCCTTTCTCAATTATTGGAAGGTGAAAACAAATTCTTTCCACATCAAAAGACAGGACCTACTAATGAACTGTAATACTAATGAATTAGAGGTGGTAGAAGTACCGCTTGCAACACCGGAGGCCCGGGTTTGAATCCCCCCTGTGGCGCAAGTGGTAGAAGTGCCGCTCTGCTACACAAAAGGCTCGAATCCCGGGAGTTGGACTCAATGATCTCTAAGGTCCCTTCCAACTTGCACGATACTATGATACTATGATGATACTATGATCTAGGGAGGAAGAACTGCATGTATCAGTACAGGCTGGGGGATGCAGGGAGGAGCTCTGCTGAGAGGGACCTGGGCGTCCTGGTGGACGACAGGTTGGCCATGAGCCAGCAGTGTGCCCTTGTAGCCAAAAAGGCCAATGGCATACTGGGGTGCATTAAAAAGAGCGTGTCCAGCAGGTCGAGGGAGGTGATCCTCCCCCTTTACTCTGCCCTGCTAAGGCCTCATCTGGAATACTGTGTCCAGTTCTGGGCTCCCCAGTACAAAAAGGACAGGGACCTCTTAGAAAGAGTCAAAAGGAGGGCCACAAAGATGGTGAAGGGGAAATGGACATAAGCTGGAACATAGGAAGTTCTGCATGAATGTATGCAGGAAGTTCTTTACAGTGAGGGTGACGGAGCACTGGAACAGGCTGCCCGGGGGGGTTGTGGAGTCTCCTTCTCTGGAGATATTCATGACCCGCCTGGACGCCTACCTGTGCAACCTGGCGTAGGGAACCTGCTTTGGCAGGGGTGTTGAACTCGATGATCTCTAGAGGTCCCTTACAACCCCTACAATCCTGTGATTATGTGAATTGTTGTATTACTATGATACTTTCACCGCTTTCTAGGAAACTTAGCAAGTCCTACTCCTTGAGATCATCTCCACATGCAGTTCATGAGAAAGAGACAAGTTACATACATAAATTATGTATATAAAACACAAAGGGCCACAGAAGTAAGTTATCTTGCAGAAGTAATGGTTTTTGGATTAAAAAAAATTACATGAAAAAATGTTATACCAAAATAAATATCCCACAAAATGGGAAAAAAAAAAAAAACAGAGTTAAAAGAAGTACAGTAAAATGAAATTACAGAACACTATTGTAAACTAGGGAAAATAAAGTGTAAAAGCACAGACACGTCTTTCAATCTTACAACTATTTCCTTACCTTAACCCCTCTTTGTTTACTGCACTTGCTCTAAAGATGCTTCCACATCAACAGGAAAGAAAACTGTACATTATATAACTGTGCAGAAAATACATAGTTATGAAAGCACTCAGTAAACCTAGGGACTTTTACCACTCATGAAAGAATATGCCAGAGAAAGCTTTCATATCTATTTTTCATGTACCATGTAACTTCTGAGTTTTCATTTTTAATCACAATATATCTATGCTTTCTATCGTTTCTACTACAGAATGTATTTTTCTTCATTCCTTCTTCATTTGTCAGGAATGTCTCTTGTTCTTTAGATGGTAAGGTTTTGGTTGTCAATAATGAGTTTCCATTTCTTTGAGTTAAACTGCAAACAAACTGTAATCAAGAGATCAGCATATATGGAAGCATCTACATCTTTAGAGTTCTATACTAGTACACAATTAAGATTCATTCTTCTGTAGTAGAATGGAGACACACAGTTGAAAATCAACCAAAAATTTAAGCAGTCACTCCAACTAAGAGACTCCATCTTGAATCTGCAACAGCTCTTGTTTATTCTGTGTAGCCCCCGCTGCAGTTAAGAGTTTTAACAATAACAAACATACATCCAAACTGAGTCTATCTTTGATGGAACAAAACCTCTTCATATGTTCTTCATATTTAAGACATAAAGAGGCATCTTTACATTCTACAGCAATGAATACAAATATAAGAGTATTCACACATAACTGGTCACATTAAGCCTGAGACTTTCCCCTTCCTTTCTCAGTCTCAGTATAGCAATAGAGAAGGATAATCTTTTTAAGTTCAGCAAGACAAAAATGTGCTACAAAGCAAAAGAGCAGAGTCCGAGAATGAGCTGAGTAGAGAAAATGAGGAACAAACATTCAGGGATGACACTTTTTTCTTGTCTTATGCCTGTGGCACCAGGCTGTGAAGATACTGAAGTTCCTGCAGAAACCTGAATCTGAAAACATACAAACATAACTACTCCTCAACCAAAGTTGTCTTGCTTCAGCAAGGCTTTGAACACAGTCCTCCATAACAACATTCTCTCCAAATTGGGAAGTTGTGGATTTGACAGATGAACTGTTTGATGGATGAGGAGTTGGGTTGTAAGATGACACCCAGAGAGTGGTGGTCAGTGGCTCAATGTCTGTAGATCAGTGATGAATGGTGCCCCACAGGGTCAGCACTAGGACCAATACTCTTTAATATCTTCATCAGTTACATTGACAGGGGGACAAGCGCACCCTCAGCAAGTCTATTGATGACAACAAGCTCTGGGGTATGGTCAACACACCAGAGGGACAGGATGCTATCCAGAGAGACCTCAAAAGGCTTGAATAGTGGGCCTAGGTGAATCTCAGTAGGTTCAACAAATCCAAATGCAAGATCTTGCTCCTGGGTCTAGGCAACCCTCACTACCAATACAAGCTAGGGGATGAAAGGATTTAGTGCAGCCCTGCTGAAAAGGCCTGGGGGTGCTGGTGGATGGGACATGAGTCAACAATGTGCCCTCACAGCCCAGAAAGCCAATCATATCACTGGATGCATCAAAAGAAACATGGTCCAGGAGGTTACTCTGCTTTTCTACTCTGTACTGGTGAGGTCTCAGGAGTACTGCATTCAGATCTGGAGTCCTCAGTAGACCCATGGACCTGCTGGAGCACATCCAGAGGAAGGCCACAAAAATTATCTAAGGATGAATGAATCTAAGGAGGAATGACTGCCTTATTAGGAAAGGCAGAGAAAGCTGGAGAAACCCAGTCTGGAGAGGAGAAGGTTCTAGATAATGGCCTTCCAGTATCTAAAGGGAGGCTACAAAAAAGAAAGGGACAGAACCTTTAGCAGGGTCTGTTGTGACAGGATAAAGGGAAATAGTTTCAAACTAAAAGAAGGGAGATCTAGATTTGATATAAGAAAAAAAAAGTGTTTTTTGTTTTTCTTTTTAATGATAAGTGCAGTGAGGCTCTGGAACAGGTTGCCCAGTGAGGTGTCCCTTGGAGACATTCAAGACCAAGCTGAACCAGACTCTGAGAAACCTGATCTAGCTGTGCATGTCCCTCTTCACTGCAATGGAGTTGAACCAGACAACCTCTAAAGGCCCCTTCTAAATTAAAACAATTCTATGATATCTCAATATCTTCCTCTTTTTCACTGTGTAACTCAAGTATAATTTTATGGTAGTATCTAGGCAGTTTCCAGTGGCAGTTTCCATCTGACATCCCCATACACAACTGAGGCAGCACTGGCTTTTCTCCGCACATGAAGTCACCACTGCCAGATGTCCAGGATAGCATCCACTGCACATTTTCAGTGTTTGCTTTCATTTCTAAAACAAACAAGGCCTTCTCAAAACTTTAGTTGTGTTGCAGTTACCTGATTTACAAAAAAGTCTGAAAACACTAAATTCAGTATAATTGTCCTTGAATGTAACTCAGCATGCAACAGCTAATAAACCTATATGCTATAGTCTACTCTGTATTTTTCCACTATCCTCAAAGCCTGGGAAAACAAAAGACTTTTCATATATATTCTGTTCTGGTGTGTATCACTTGGACAACTATCATTATTCTGACAAAGTAATTCTCACCACATTTCAGTGACATTGTCTACACTAATTATAACTCAGCTAATCTTTCCCTTATAGATTTCTGTGATTTTTCATGGGAGTGTTCATAATCCACTATTATTAGAACCTTCCTATAAGCTGTTCTTGAATATATGCTTTTTTTAGACATCACTTTTATTTTGTTAACATTTTCTTTACTTGTTAGGTCATTTCATACACAAATACTCTGAAATGCTTGTTATTTGACTGTTCAACGTTGGCCTCTTATTTTCTCTTCTACACATAGACATGTAGTAACAAGAATTTATTCCTAAACTATCCTTACCTATCAAGGAAAACAAAGTAAATAATAGTGTCTTCAAAAATGGTGTGTAGCTTTTCTAAAAATGAGGTCCTCAGTCAGAATCAATGAAAAGCTAATCTACCTTGAAATTTTAAAATATTGTAGGACAATTAAACTCTACAAACTAAACAAAACTACTCAGGATGCTGGCAGTGAATTCCATGACAGATATCTAATACTAGATAATAACAAAGCAGAATAATCACTGAAATAACATTCAAAAAGTTAAGATTTATCCCACGTTCGAATTACTTATCCAAAATATGCTGCCAGCACACAAAGAAGGGCATACTCTTTTATATTTACCAGAGTACGGAAAGATGAGTGTTTAGCTATACCTGCTGATATCAGAGTAATTTGTAGTAAGTTTCCCTTGCTTGTCATGGTCACCTTTTTTACTCATCTAAATGTAGAGTAAGGATTCAGTGCTATATTTTGCTTGCTAGTGGAAATTAGATTGTTCTCTCTCTGTTCTGCTCTGTTCCAAATCATACTGTTTCTTCTCCAATCACTTAACGGCAAAAACTTCTCACCGTAGCAGTTTCATTTAATTTACTGACTTATAAACAAAGCAAGCAACTATAAATCTTACCGCCTTATTTTGCATAGAACACCTTACTGCAAATTAACTTACTTGTTACTGTTGAGATGAAAAGGGATAGTCAGCCTGTCTCAGAATTCAAAACTAAATCAACCATTTATTCCAGCAGAAGTCTGTGGACTTGTAGCTACTTTCCTTTGTACTCCCACTCCTTCATTAAAAAGCAACAAATCAAGAAGTCAGGCAAACACACCATGCAGAAAATGCAATGACATGCTTCACAGAATATGAGATATGAATTCATCCTATTTAAAAATACCAACTGAAAACCATACAGAAACAGTTAATTCCATTGTAAACTGAAACAGTAATGTCAATAAGGCAGCATTACAGGTCAGACATTTGGGAAAGATTATTTTAAAGCCAAATAGACTACCCTATCCCAGAAAAGCAAGGATAAGGGAATGTTATCTCCCAAAAGCCTACTCACTGTAAATAATCATCTAAACATGTTGAATCTGAAAGCTACAGAACCAAACTGGAATAAGAGTTACTATAACTGCTACAAAGTCTTTATCTAAATAAACTACAAAATGTCAGTGTAACACAGATATGATTAAGAGGGCTTCTTAATAACGCAACTTTTGCATTTACAGCATTCTCAACAGCACTGCACATTGGAAATAGAAAGAGCATGTTTTTTCTTAGACTGACAGCATGCTTAGTTCTCTCATTTACACTACATTGCAATAACATAAAGGAGGGTTTACCATTAATCCAGGTTTTACTACAAAGCATCTCTGTCAAACACCCGCAAGACTGCCAAACGTCTGTCATCCAACTCAGAGGATTAAGTTTTTTTATAGTGAGATTCTTGTACCAATTTACAAAGATACTACAAAGATACAGATATAGTTTCTTAGAGCTAGTCACAGTCTATATTTTGGCCTGAATTCATGTCACAGAGGTTGAATATGACAGCTGGCAGGAAGCAGAGGGGAGAATACTTGCTCTCCCTTTCCAGTCACCACATTACTGTTGCCACAGTGATTAATCCTCAATTGAATGGCTGTCTTTGTACATTTCTTTTCAGTAAAAACTAAGTGAACTTAAATTGATAATATGCATTTGACTAAAATAAAAGACTCCACACATTCAACAGGTACAGTAAAAGTTCTATGTGACTAACAGTTTTTCACATACTAGAAACTGCAAGTTAGCTCTAATGCAGGATATAATCAATTTTTCAACCTATTCAGTATACCAAGTTCATATTTTTGACTTCTTAATATAATGACCAAGCCTTCTGTAAGTCTTCCCCATAGTCCAACCCTCTCTGTGTCTGCCAGATTCCTACTGAAGAAATAATTCTTAAGTTCTGTTTTACAGGAAGTAAAGGAAGTCTACTTCAGACTTCTGCACCTCTGTAAAATATTTCACATAGGTTGTTTTTGCCACTTAACAGGAAAAATATATGGTAAATTAAGGAAGGCAATCATTTAATTCTGAATAGACAAGAAACATTATAAGAAAACATTTAATCTTGGTCCTCAGAAGCTTCTACTTCTTAATGTATGTAAGAAAAAGCTTCTAAAAAACAGTGCAAGTTACCTAAAAGGCTAAGCAACAAGTTCCTATGCTACACGTAGCTTTGTTGCCTGGAACCCACTAGGAAAAAAACACTCTAGAAATACCTAAGAGATGATTAAGAACTTTGAGAAGATGATAAAACCTTCATTTTCTTCCACAAAATTAATAATGTCAAAAGAATCATTAAGAATGCACAATGTGAATGACTTTTCAGGCCTTTTCGTTGTTATTATTTTTTTGAAGACTAAAATAACATTACATTGACTCTAAAAATTATATTGTAGCTTTAAAAGAACATGAAGTCTGGTCAATAGGCTTCATTCATATTCTTTATTTTACAAGTTTTTGTTTCCAATATCTTTCTTCAGTACCTTGTAATTATATATAAGATAGATGAATACCAAGTATTTTCTCAATAGATGAAACAACACAGAAACTCTCCCACTCATTTCATAAGAGAGTTTCCAACCAAGTCTATTTGCACAGACTTATAAGTAGATTTGAATTGAAACTAAAATGCAGAACAAAAATGCCTGAATGTCATTCAATCAGCCTAAAAGCTACACAGAAAATACCGGAAAACCAGGTTACTTGCACTAGTATATCTAATATAACTTTCATCCTTTACACTTCTACAGAAGATCACTTATTACAAATAATCTTCTGTGAAATAGCAGATTAAATATCTTCTGTGCTGAACCGAATAAGGAAGGAACAAAGATCATCTTTCAGTAATATTCACTGGAATATCTGTCACACTAAATTACAAGCATTTTCTGCTTTCAGGTGCGTAGAACATTGAAGCCTGATGTGGATACTCTGTGCCCGATGGTACCAGACAGGCAACTCTCATTTCTGTCTTCCGTTTAGGACTACGAACTGCAACCCAAGAGGGAAGTGTCTCTCATCTGTCAGACTTAGGTTCTGAGATGTACAATGTATTTTCAGAATTACAGAGGATAGATTTAGTGGAAATTACTTTAAATGCACTTATACTCTAATACGATTATGCTCCTCCAGAATTTTTTCAGCTATCAGCCATTTATCTTTGCAGAACAAAAATCCCTGGTTTTGTCTTTAATATGGAGGCTCTTTAGTGCCTCTGTTAAACAGACATCTGTTCACTGATGCTCCCGCACCTTCCACATGAACAGTGCTATGAGTTTAGGGGCGATTATCATACAACAACAAGTTGTACTCTTCTGTCCCTCTTTCCCAAAATCTACTTAGTCATTGGCTGGTAAACACTTGTGTTGTGCATCACATAATTATAATTATCATTAGTAGTTACCATTACTATTATTTTTTCTTCTTTCTCCGTCTTAGTAAATAGTTCTGTTTCAACTTATGAGTTCAATTTTTTTTTTTTTTTTATTTTTTTTTTTCCAAATGGCTTTGTGGTGCTTAGCTGCCTGTCAGTTTAAACCACAACACAAACTTCAAGCTGTATCTCAGCAGAGCTCTGCAACATGAAGCAGAAAAGAAATAGGAAAGTAAGAAATATTAGCAGTAACAGCTTCTTGTAAAAAAGAACCAAGACTTCACTTCCCTACACCTTTAGAGCTACAAACCAAAAGCAGGTTAACACATTATGCTTCATCATTTCAGAGAAAAGGCTGCTGAGATATATGAACCCTGCCACAAGCAATATTAAGGACAGACTGACAACCCATTACTGGACAGAAAACATGTTCAGTCAAAACCTCAACTTTAGAACTTGAGCCCACTGTTCAGCTCTAACACAAATCTTCTGAAGTCAAGGAAAGAAACTATCATTTAGGCAGATATTTTCTTAAATTTCAAATCTTAAAATTCTTATGATCATTTTAAATCCAAGCTTATTTATTCATTAGCTACTCACGTTCTTAAGTAGGATTATCTACATATCTGCAAAGCCTTAATTTGACAGATAAAAACTCCCTGTTTCCTTCCCTTCTACCTTGGCTTCTGGGGAACTTCTTCTCATGTAACTGCTCTCACTTTGAAGGAAGAGTCCTTTCATTTACTACAATTTGTAGGAAACTTAAGTTCCTATTTTAGTTTTCATGCTTCAGTGATAATATGAATCTACTTTATCTACTGCAGGTAGAAAACAAAATTGCTTTTTTAAATTTGGTTTCCAGTATCTTAATTTTTCTGTTATTATTCACCTAACTTCCACAGTATTTCCAAACATATAACACATCTACATCAATGGAATACTTCACTGGCTTTTAGTGTTGTTGCATCTCTTTCCCTGAGATCATTACATGAAAAAATGTAATTAAAGGCAGAAACATCTCATTACGAACAGACTGTAGTACAAAGCAGGAAGATAAAGCTGGCATGAACAACCTGCACAGCACAAAGGATATTTTACTGTTGTCCAAAATAGGCTTATATATGAAATAAAAATATCCTCTTGCAAACACTCCTACTTACAAAACAGACGATTTTATGTATGCTCAAAATCAAATAAATATTATTGAAGCATCACTCACATACTATCAAATAGAGCTTCAATACACTGAAAAAATTATTTAAGAATGTGCTAATTCAGATGGCTACATAACCATTTTAGACACACTGACAGAATAATGATGCTACAAAGCAAAATCAGCAAGAAATTTCAGCTGACTAATTCTTTTAAGAACTATCAGGTAACAGTTAAGATTCCAGGGTTTTATACTATAATTACTTCCCTAAGATAGTGACATAATATTAAAAAGTGTAATTGCTTAAAATTCCATGAAATAACATTTTAATCTGTAAGGTTTAATTAAAAAAAATAAAAAAAATCCTACTTGAAATCAGCACTCTCTTAAGGATATAACTATTAGTTACTCAGACATGTTTCTTATTGGTTTAAGGTAGAACAAGCGGAAAACTATCAGTAAAAATTGATGGCTGAAAGAGCAGCAATGATATGTCTTTCAGAGGAGTGTTTTTTGAAATTAAAATAATGAAGAAAGGAAAATATTAGCAGTAGCATTCTAGGTAGGTAGTTCTTCAAAGACTTCTATGAGTCTGTAATGGCTTTTTTTCAAAACAAAGAAATTCCAAAATCCACATTTAAGAAAAGCTGGCAACTTAGGGAATATTCCTAGATTAATGCCTTTATGTCAAAGTAAGAAAAGGAAATGAAATCAAGAGGCAAACTTTTCCATAATTACTGAAGTTTTTTTTTGTTTGTCTGTTTGTTTTTCCTGCCTAGTTTGTTCTCCAACAGAACTACTATTACCGTTGCTTCCAAAATGCCTTAAACTGACCAAAAAGTCAATCAAAATAAGTTAATTTGCAATACCTGTAAGTCATACAGACTAAGTTATCTAAGTTATACAAACAACACAGATGAATTCCCACAAAACAGTTTTGGAGATATACACATCAACAGACCCCTTCACAAAGTAGTCCCTTAAAAGTATTAATCCACTTATATTGAATTTTATTTATGTTGCTAGCCGCTGCCATTAAGTAAGCATCTTTCTACAGTATTCCTGAGTATTTTTGACCTGCTTTTCTGTTAAGAAGGACATTCTAATGCAAATGTGCTAGAACTGAAGAGGCTTCACTTTTGTTGGCTGGTCTGGTCTGATCTTCCCAGTGTAAAAATCTCTGCTAATGGCTCAACTACTTAGAATACATCAGTAACATTCAAAGAAATGTTCACTGCAGATGTTCAGTACTCCAAATGACTAAGTCTATAATTTCTATAGTGACTGTCAGAATGTTCATAAAGACTGAACTGCATATCCATTACTTGTCCTATGTCTGTGGTTTAACTTGTAAATTCGTGTAGAAAACTGCAAATATTTATCAGAAAGCAAACAACATCAAAGATAATTACAGTAAATTAAAACCGCAATATGATAAGAACTAAACCATACTAACTATACCTGAATTTATTCCAGATCTTATGTATTCCACATGTAATTAAACAAGATGCATGACCATGAAAACTACAGAATTTATATTTTGTTACAAGAGAGTACTCCCACCGACCTCTAGTTTTATGTTTCAGACAGTAAGGACAGACTATAATGACCAATAATTTAACACATTATAGCAACCATGTTTCCATCCTAAAAAGAGAAAAATAAAAGCTTCTATCTCACTTACATTTGACTTTTATGCCACAGAGATTTACACACGTGTTGAAAGTGGAATTTTTGTCTACTAGGTCCAGGTGTAAGTGAAGATTTTTAAGTTTCAGATCACACCAAGATGGTACAGGATCTGATTACAAATACTAAGTCCTCATTCCTACCATTACTCTCAGAAAAATCAGTCAGAGGGTGTTATGCTGCACAATCCCCAGTTCTTTCAGGGTTGACCAACGTGAAAAACAAAACAAAAACCTACAAATGTAATTTATTGGACCACTATTTGAGCCTCCTCCTCCCAAGCCCAGTGACAATGAGCATTCATGGTGGCCGTTAATAGAAAAACAAGTTTGTTAGAACTTCTTACAATGAAAGTTTCAGATAAATACAGAATAGAAACATTTCCAAATACTTATCTTTACCTGGGCACAACAGACGGCTATATTAGCAGGGAGCTGGGAAAACTGCTTCAACTCAAATACGTCTCGCATTGCCCACCAGCTCAAGTGATTCTCAGCCTTGCTTGATCCAACCACATTCTGATTTGAGTGCATATACGCCACTTCTTGAACCCCATCTGATACATCAAAAGAAAAAGATCAAAGATTTGGGTTATTCCAAAACTTTCAAGACACGCAGTTACACTCAAGAAAGATACTGCAATTAATTTAATCATTAACAGTTAAGTTTTATTTGGAACTTGTAACTTGTGTTACAATTTCATTCAAAACTAGGTTTCTTGGCTCTGTTGAATTAAGAACAATCATCAGCTTTATCCAGATAGTTCAGTGCTGCTGCTGTCATTTCATTATGGGGCTTTTTTAAATAGAGAAAGGATATATTTCAAAGCATCTATTATTTAATGGCAATATTTGTGCTTGAAGATAAATCACAAATCAGATACAAATCTTCCACGTGGTATTTCAAAGTCATATACATATAAATTTAGGAAAATAAGAAATTCATACCATCCCAGTCCAGACTTTTCATGTTTTACAGTTTAAGTATTTAAATCTGTGAATTCCTAATTAACCTCTCAACTTCACATCTTTCAAAAGATATGTAAACGTTCAAAAACATATTACAGAAAAGCCCAGTTCCTTGGAAGACAGAATAGTTAGGCTAACAGGTAAAAAGAGCAATGGAGACATGTTTAATAAGTTAACAGAGCATTTATTAATGTACTTTTACAAAATAATATATAAAAGGAAGAACTTAAATCTGCAGCAGAGACATGACTATTTAAAATTAAAAAATAAAAAACAAAACACAAACAAACAAACAAAACACAAAGGAACTACTAATTACCTAAATATCTGTCCATTGATCCCACATTTTGATTCTGATGGTCAAACTGAGCTCTACGTGTAGAACTTCTATGCGCAGCATAATCGCTAGTCTTCATTTGCGCAACAAAGCACATCCTATCCTGAACAGGATGGCGCATTTTAGATATGAACTGACTTCTGCAACTCTGTCTTTTACACTTACAGCTTTTTTCGTGGGTATGAATCTTTTCAACCTGTAACTTATCTTCAGAGGGTGAAAATTCATCTATATTATGAGCATCGCTTTCTTTTTCTTTTCTCCAAGGCTTCTTCCTTTGAGGTGGAGATTTTGAGAATTTGCCTAGTGCACTCCTATGCGTATGCCTTTGTTTCCCTTTTACGGAGCTGAATGTTCTTAACTTTTCTGATTCAGAATGACCGGGAATTTCAATATCATCAGACTCATCACTTTCACTGCTTGCACCTTTCAAGCCTCTTGTGCTGTTTTTCATGTTTTTAAAAAACACAGTTTTGCTGAAATTTGATTCAGCTCTAGGCAATTTGGATTCCATATATTCTTCCTTAAGTACAAACTTATCTTTTTCTTTTAGCGAGTCTTCAAAATTTTCAGATGCTGATGTCTGACATTCAGTTTTTTTAGTATGCACTATTTGGTGGTTTGCTGGAAACTGGGTAGGAAAGACGACATCACAGTTTTCTTCAGAACTGCTTTCAGTTTCCATTACTACATCACTTTGCCTTGAAATGCTTAGATCTTCATTTTCTCTGTCCACTTCTTCAGAGTCTGATAAAACAAGACAATCCGCACTATGCATGTCTTGTGTATCAGTTCCACTTGGTGAGTGAGCAGCTCTCTTGTGCTCCAAAGTGTGCACATATTTTTCACATTTCTGAACATCATTACTCTTGCTGCTGATACATGTTCTTATAGTTTGACCATCAGAACCTGAACGATGCAAGTCATTATTACCACTTTTTTTGGTAGCTTCAATTTCTCTCTGCAACAAGTTAGAGAATCCACATTGCACTAAGGAAAGTTGTCTCTTTCCTATCATTGCATTATATGTGCTGCAAGGCTTCTT
Organism: Excalfactoria chinensis; assembly: GCF_039878825.1. Taxonomy (NCBI): domain Eukaryota; kingdom Metazoa; phylum Chordata; class Aves; order Galliformes; family Phasianidae; genus Excalfactoria; species Excalfactoria chinensis. The sequence continues at coordinate 40,532,717 of NC_092857.1, forward strand.
TCTGACACTTTCCTTCATGGATGATTCCAGAATATCATCATCACTAAAATAATCATGAAAATCAGTTTCTTCTCTTTTTAACTGTGCCTTATGGCTTGAAGGACCTCTAGCTCCTTCACAGTCTGGTTGTTCACACTGGAAAAAAAAAAAAAAAAAAAACACACAAAAAACACTCATTATTTACACCAGGTAGATAGCGGAAAGTTTGGCAGATCAAAGTCTTAAGCAGAACAATAATGAAGATAACAATAAAAATCTATGTTTTCAGACTAGGTACTGACTGCTAAAACAACCTTCATTTTCCCAGTTCACACCAGTGGTTTTTTTGTTGTTGTTTTTTATTTCCCCAGTAAGTTTGAAGACTGATTTCACATTAATGCCGTGTGAAGGCATTCATTAAAAAAATCCCAGAGCACAATGGTAAACCTCTTTATATATGGTTGCTAATATTTTAGGAGAGTTAAAAGTACTTAAGACTCTGCTCTAAAATTACGTGGGGCACACTGTAATTTAACAAAAATTATTTTGAGGTAACCTTAAAACACTGAAAACACAGCTCCAACACTGAGTACTTCTGAGACAAAAATATGACAACATGAAAATGGAAATACCAAACTTATGCGTACACAGAGAGGTTTTACAAATTGAAATAAAAATAACCTTGCTTATGAGGAAATATTTAACATACACTAAAAAAGTTTATGTTTGTCACCAAGACTACTTCAAGGTCATGACCACACATCAACTGCATTCCCCCCTGTACAGTCAACAAACATACAGAGTGGTGTGGTCTATAACAGGAAGGATTCCAATGTGACACTGGAAAAGGATAATTGGAAATAAAAGAAAATGCCCATTGCTGTTGCAGGCTCACAAGAAAACTCAAAGAGGAGTGATCTCCAGAAAGAGATCCTTCCCCAGTGGCAGTCAGCCCTTAAATGGAGTCTAGGAGAGGTGGAGCCAGGCTCCATCCCTTCCAGTCACACAGGTGAATTGCCTTCATCTGTGCTCCCACAGCTGACTCACTGCTTGCCTCTGGTAGTCAATCAGAGGCCCTGATTCAGCAGTTCCCATACACCCCCCTCAATTAAGTAACCAAAAATCTACCAAAACAGTAGGAGCAAGATTCTCAAGTGACTTCCTCATCAAAAGGCTGCTACACTGTATCAGGTTTTAAGACACTACTGAGCAATTACTCAGTCAATAATGTTGCTCTGCAATAGTATCTTAATGAAATCTTTATTAAGAATGATGATACCTAAGTAGTGTAAAGTTCACAGAATACTGTAACGATAGATGTTAATACACAATTCTAAACACAGAAAAGTGGGACATTACTTAATGCTTTACAATTATTAAAACAAAAGGCAGGCAGACAATAAAACATGGCAGCTGCAGTCTCAGACAAAAGCATTACTAGCCTAACAATATACTATAAGCATTTGTCACTGTTAAACTACATAGACTTTCATGCTCTGTATCCCACAAAGATATCTCACATTTTCTGAACTGTTCTGAGGAGGTTCTTCTTTTAGCCAAGTAGTCACTGTCATGACTCCAGCTTCTACTTGTCCTTCCCTCTAAAAGAATAAAAAAATGCATAACTAAAACAGTACCTGTTGAAGATAATGACAGCAAGCCGAACAAAAAACAAATATACGTAATTTTTACTACAGAGGTATAAGTATCAAAATACAATCACCAAACCTCAGAAAAGTTTTTTGCATTTTGTCAATAAATTTTCTGCTGTTTTAACCCAACCCATAACCTGTAGGTCAACTTACATACTGCATAAGTTGCATCTTATGCATACACTGTTTTCACACTTTTTTTCTACAGAAGAACATCTGCTACTATGTTCATACTAGATGCCATATTTTTATTCATATTTTATTTAGATAATTTTTGAGCTAAATATCCCCAAATCACGTTTTCATGTCTTCATATTACTCTTCTGGCTTGTATAGTATGTTTGTACTGCTAATGCACATTATTCATACCCTAGCTTCTCTTCAGCCTCTTCATATGTACTTAACTCTGAAAGTAATGCCTCATTTATTTCCATGGAAGCTATAATAAAAAACACAATAATACTATCTGATAGAGCAGCAAATTCTCATCTACAAAACACTATTTTTCAACATAGGCATCACTATTAGCTATGCATTTTTGCCAACAATGGGCAGGAGTCTGCATGCTATGCTTGCAAAAATCTGCACCAGCAGAGGCTGCTGTTGTTACCACTGCTGAAATGCACCACCCAGCACCTCACTGTGCTGGCATTTTTAGTCTCCAGAAACATTCAGCAAGTGTCAATGAAGGTCAATGGACACCATTTATTCCCCACAGAGGAATTCAGTTACACAACTTTGCTCCATTTCCATGTCAGACATCACCTTTCTGCCAGATTTCCCCTTTGCTGCAATCTGTCACATGACAAAAAATATAATAGACTATTGGTGGGAAGGTTCAACTTCTACTGCCACAACAACATCCACCTCTGATATCATAAGCCAACAAAGTAACATAGGACGCATTACTTTCAGAGCAACTTTGTGATATAGGCAACTGAACAATATAAGGGGAAGGATAGAAAAAAGGCTAGAATAAAATTTCAAGAACAAAGTTTGCTGCAACAAAGATGCAGAATAGACAGAAGCATATATAATACAAATACTTAAACTGAATTTGCACTATATGTAACAGAACTGGGACAGCAGTCTTTTTAAAACATAGAGTCTCAGTTGTACATCTCCTTCCTGTATTTTTTCCTTTAAAAAAAAGCCTTATAAAATATATTTTATTAAGTAGTCTTCACTTAAATATAATTATAACAATACTTTACAATGGGAATTGTAGCTTAAAAGGTCAGTTTAAGCTACTGATGAATGACTTATCCATGCATTAAATTTTTATTGTTTGTTTCATACAGGTAAGATTTTCCTGCATAAATCAGAGAGAAATTAGGAGATCTATTTCATGTTAAGGCGCTACGCAGACAAGCACTGTTTAAGTTTCACCATTCTGCTTTATAAAGCACTTCCATTCAAAATTACAACAAAGTACTTTAAATGGAAATAATATAAAACAAACATTGAAAAGCAAAAGTGAAAGACTTCACACCTCCAGGATGTCTTTAGTAAGACAAGATCCATGAGTCCTAAGTTTGAAAAGGTTATGGACCCCGAAAAGCTCTCCTTGATGCTCCTTTGATCCTTGCACTGCCTCAAAATATCGCTTAGCATTTTCACTTCCAACCACTGCACAGTGAAGTTGCTAAAACAGAGCAACACAAGAGATTTGAGAAGTGTTTATTCCAATAATACATTAGAATGTCCTGCCATCCATGTTATATAAATCCTCAGTTGGAGAAGGTGAAAATTTGTAAGAAAGGATATTTTGTTTTAATTTCCCTGGTAGATGTTGATATACTGTGGTAGAGTATGAACCTGCTTGGTTTTACAGTATAAGAGTAATAAAGATATCTTGAGTCTTTTACCTCACTTTTATCTTATATCAGAAATCTACTACAGAAACTACTAACAACTCTGTATCTTGACTACTTATCTTTCCTCAATACTAAATTCTTACCTTTTCCCCATAAGTCACAGAATCACAGAATGGCCCAGGCTGGAAGAGACCTCGAGGATAATGAATCTCCAACAACCCTGCCACAGGTAGAGCCACCAACCTCCACATTTAATGCTAGACCAGGCTGCCCAGGGCCCCATCCAACCTGGCCCTGAACACCTCCTCCCAGGGACAGGACATCCACAACCTCTCCAGGCAGCCTGTGCCTTACCACTAGTAAGGAACTAGTCTATATGCTTACATAGTAAACACTAAATAAAGCCGCAACATTATTTCTATTGATCCCTGAATATTTTAATTATCATATACTTTTCCAAACTGGCTTGAACACAAGATAATAAAAATCTTCCATGTGAAACAAAAAAAAAGGTAAGTGAATAGTTTGTCAAGTAGAACTCAAGCACTTAAGTCACACAGGTTTTCCTTCATTCCAATAAATGTAAATTTTCATAACCAGTATTCTTGACTTTAAGAAAAAGAATTACACAACTATGGTTTTATGGAACCTGGAACGCTTTTTGTAACTGTCTCTGTGCAGTTGGTAATTCTTGAGTTCAAGTAGCTTCCAGCTCCTGCACTGCACAGGCATTTTTCCAAACAGTGCATCTCTTATATTATGTAGGCTAGTAACTACGCAAATTATATTTTAACTTCAGCTAGGCACAGTTTACATCTGTCCTGAATTACAAAAGGTATTTACAGAAGTTAAAAATATATTATATATAATTTATTTAAATTTCTATATATTAAATTTCAAATGTATTGCCATTTAACTTTCAGCCATATGCAGGTAGGTAAAACAACCAAATGCCACAAATAAAAACTGAAATAGATTAAAAGAAACCCCAAACCTCTTGATTTGAATAGTTTCTGAACTTTACCTGCTTATAAACTTGTCGTAAGTACATCATCTCCTCCACAGTTCCCAAGGATATCAGTCTAAACACTTTAACATCTCTGCACTGTCCAATCCTGTAAGCTCTGCAGAAAAAGTGGATTATTAAAAAAAAAAGGTGGATTATTAAAAAATACTGTTGTGTTGTTTGGTTTTTTTTTTAATCAGTAAAGAACAATGAGAACTTTTATGGTAGTAAAATAAAAACCACCAATCAACAAAACAGGAATACTTTAAATTATTTATGATTAAAAAAATAATTCAATATGCTCTTTTTTCTTTTACTCAACATTTCCATTTTAGATCATGGGTTACTTGCAGCAGCCTGTTCTTTCTTAAAAAGCACTTTGCAATTTACAACATCATAAAAACAACAGGCAATAGAGAATCTAAATAGTGAATTCTGAGGCTTCTAATAGATTATATTCAAAAAACTCATTTTTAAAAATTCATGAGAGGACAAACCATTTCGTGGCTTTGTGATCTTACTCTTGAAAGACAGTCTCTTTCAATAACAATTATTTCTGATCTATGAGTGCACATAAATGTATCCTAGAGATCAGAAAAATCCTGTAAGTAGAATTACATAATTAGATGGAACAACATAACCAAGTTCATTTTTGCTCATAAAAAATATAAATCTACTGAATTTTAAAGGCTGTCAATATTCTTTAACTTTAGCAATTCAAATGTTTGTCCTGAATTCCTAGGGAATATGTTATGGACAGAGCCTGAAAAGAAACATGCAGATTCCTAGAAATATTCCAGAATGGCATAAATTCAGACATGGAAGGGAGTGCTGGTAAAAGACCCACCTCCACAGGGATGAGGAAAAAAAAAAAAAAAAAAAAAGAACAACAACAAATGTTTTTTCTTAAAGGAATCTGGAATTCAAAACATCAATCAAACATCAAACTAGGGTCAAGTGCACTACAATGCACTTGCTTGGAAGAATGTAGAAAAAATGTCATCTGGCTACACATATGCACTTGTTCTTAAGAGATCACAGAAAGTTACAATAACTATATTTTTTTGAACCCACTGTAACAGTAGGTTACTATAAAATGGAAAGTAAGATAAAATTCAGGGTTAAAAACAAGAGTATCAAAGCTAAAAAAATGAACTGGATATTCCTTAGTGTCATGTGGACATTAGATTAAGAAAATCTTAATTGGACAACCAGGTTACATTAAAAAATATATATAAATAAATAAAAAATAATAAAATAAAATAAAATAAAATAAATAAATAAGTAAATAAATAAATAGAGCACAACAGACCAAATTGTGCATTTTGAGAACATACCTGTCAATAGCTTGAAGATCATTTGCTGGGTTCCACGTTGGATCAAACAGTATAACAACATTGGCACCAACAAAATTAAGACCCAAACCACCAGCCCTAGTAAAATAAAAAATAAAGAAACAAAAAACAAGGTTTATTTTAATGTATTACATACATACAGGCATACTCTTCTCTGACATAATATAACAGCACAAAAATAGGGGCATACAGCTTTGTGTTAACTCTGCTTTGACAACTTCGTGTTATGGAGAGATGATAATAAACAAGCACTGCTGTAAAATGCAAACTTCTCACCCAAGCAGCAAGATGACTGTGAACTACATGACTCAGCAAGTCACAACCAACTGCCATTACCTTCACTATAGTAGATAATACTGAAACTTGCAACCATTTTAATGCCAGTTAACATTATAGAAGCATGACATGCAAGTACACTTAAAATTAAGAGATACTTAGGAGTCTGCATTTTGTTTTATTTCCTTTAATCCCAGCACATAATTTTGAAAACCAGACATCTTTCTCTACATTTATGACCATTTTAATGAGTTGCATGCAGAAAAACAGTCTGGTGACAGTTTATTTGTACAGTATTAAAATAACTGTTAAAAACATAGTTGTTCACACAGTTGTATATGAGCAGTACTTCCACAGGTCATTAAAAAGTCATTTAAGAAAATTTGCTACTGCAGTGTGAGAGTTGCAAAGGTACTAGTTACATCATATTCAAATATTCAACCCCTGTGGCATGCTTACAGGTAAAGCCTGCAGGACAGCAAAGAACTGAGCATATGCTTAAATAGAGCTAAGTACTTAATGCCCTTGCTGAATCCAACAAAACTGCTCAATTACTTCATTTGGCATGCACATAGCTGTACCATTTGATAGAAACCATGGTGAAGAAAATACCACAGTTGCAAGACAAGCAAATACTGCAAATTCTTTTATACTGGTTCAATCAGTATTAAAAAATCACATTCCTGTAAAAAGACAAAAGCTCTTCTACAACTACATGCTAAATATTATTTAACTTCTACAACAACTCTTTACACTGTCATATGTGGCACTAATTTCATAAGTGCTATTTTCTCAGTGACATATGGCAAAACTGAGTAAGCCAACTCAATTTAATTGATTGAGCAACTGTTTTTAATAGATTATTTTATATTCTACATATTTAAAGCAGTGGGAGAGGTAAGGTTTACAAGGAAGTGAATGAGCAGAGACAGAAACCAAGACAGAATAGAGCCCAACCATCTCCTGGCTTTTATGGAATCTGTTTTTTTAATGTAAATGCAGTTGTGGCTTATCCCTACCAGCTGTGGTTTGGTGTAGTGTTCATAAAATCTGGAAAGAGGATATAGAAACCTGACAGTATAAATGGAGGATTCTGGAGAACTAGCATTCATGGTTTTAAATGCTGAATAAAAATACTTGTGTTTTTCCAAATAACTTACAGTGTTCTGGAATTTTGGTGCATTTCTTTTTTAGTGAGTGCAGAATTCAGACTCCCATTTACCAAGCAAACTCTGCAGTCAGACTGAAGAATAAGTCACCACAGCTTTCTGAACACTTTCCCAAGGGAAAAAAAAAACAAACAGTATTTGGAGTAAATACTAATTAAATTACAGTGAAAAGTCCTAGCGCAAGTAAAACAGACTCACTACAAAAATAACTAAACAGGATACTTAGTTTTATATAGATTTTATCTTTCAACACTTTTAAGTATGCCACAGAAATTCAATACTCCAAAATACAAAATCCAGAGAGTCTTCTAATGTACAGATGCAGTAATTACTCGCTGTATTCATGGACAAAGAAGAGGAATTCACCAAGGTCTTAGGGAAGCTGATGGCCATAATCTGCAGCTGAATGAGGCTATGAGCAAAGTTGCATGACCAGCACCACAAATCTCCTCATAACCCTACCTGTACACTACAGAGGGTATCCAAAGACAGTTGTAAGATGTGTTTGCAGTGTTTTTTAAGATCATGCCTGACTTCTACTTAAATGGGGTTAGTGTGGACCTTTCTACATAACTCCCAACACACATGCTTTCATCAAAGGACAGAAATAACTGTACAGATAAACACATGATTGCATGTTTCATGAAGTTCCATTCCCCGGGCAGGAAGACTTAAGTTTCTCTTGGTTCTCTTTATACATTTGCCTGGTAACAGACTTCACATAAGATGAAATATGGAGGTAACAAGAATAAAAAATCAATGAATAATAAAATCAAATATCTGTGATCATAGTTCCATTAATTTTAGATGAACATATTGCTTGGTGTCAAAGAGAAATTCTTATCTACCATAAAATTATAAGTAAATTTGATGGGTAAAAACATTTCTATCAGAAGATCTATTGCATGAAGTATTTTTACAGGCCAAAAATAAATGGGAAGAGAGAGACAGACAGACCAAGTCTTTGTCAGCATGCCCTCATGGCTGGCCTCCCAGAAAAGATGAGAGAGCCCTTCCCCATCACCTGGAATTGGAAATCATGTGGTACATCTCAGTGGATCTTCCTCTTGGAGAGTCAGAACTATGAGATTGCTAGTCTCACGAAGTACAGCTCTGCAGTGTGCTGTGCCTCTGCACCCAATAGCCTGTTGCACGATGTCATGAAATCAAATAATGATAAAATCAGGACAGTCTCACTACCACGGAGTGAAATTTCCCTACAGTACTCAGTATAGTGCTCTGCTATACACTTCTAGTAGAACAATAATGACACTGCATCAATGTTTTAGTCATTGCTGGGCAGCACTGGCACAGCCTCAAGACTATCACAGCAACCCTCCCACCCCACAAAAGCCAGAAGGCTGGGGATGGGCGAGAAAGGGAAAGAGAGCACTGCCAAGGCAGCTGATCTAAACTCACCAAAGGGATATGCCCTTCCTGATGACATGATTAGCAATAAAAAGGTGAAAAGGGAAGGAAAAAAGGAGGGGGTTCTTGTTATGGAAGTATCTTCTCCTCTGAGCAACTGCTATGGGATTCATAATCTAATCCCAAAGATACAGCCCTGTAACACTTGCTGATAGAAAGCAGAGAATAATTGTTTTGTCCCTTTGTTTCCACACAGCATTCGCAGTAGAGAATAACTGTTTTGTCTCTTTGCTTCCACACAGAATTTGCTTTATTTTTTCCCTTCCTTCTTTTCTTTTAATTAAACCATCCTCACCTCAAATAGTTGCTAGGTTTCTTTGGTTTCTTTTTGTTGGCATTTTTTAAACTATCTTTATCTTGACTTGCGATAGATATATATATTTGGCCTACATTAACTTCTCCCCATTCTTGTGAAGGGGGAGGAGTGAGAGTGTAGCACACTGGAGTTTAGACAGCCTTCAATCTGAAGCCACCATATATTTATACTCCCTCATTTTACAAGTACTGTACAATAAAGTGAGACTGTCTACAATAAGGTAAGTCTTTGGTGGAACATGATTTGAGTGTTTCCTAACTCCCACAGGAATGGAAATTCAGAACTGTGATTCAGATGATACGCTTGTTTCAAACCTTAACCAGCAGAGGAGATGGAAAGGGTAGAAGTTGATAGAAATTTAAAATGCCTCAGTTCACAGTAGTGGGTTCATGTTTGCCAATAGACATGAAAACAATTCACTCTCTCAAAAAAGTAATCCCCCACAACATCATGAAGTAAAATGTAGCGCACCCAATTTTCTAGTTGGCAGAAAGGCAGAGGGAAACACAATGATTACAAGTTAAGTTTTCTTACGTTGTAGATACAAGACATATGTTAATTTCTTGAACTCTGTTGAACTCTCTTACAATTCTGATCCTATCTTCTGATTTCGTATTTCCATCAAGTCTTCGGAAATCTAGCCCAGATGCCATACAGTATTGCTCCAGCACATCCAGCAACTGTGTGGAAAAAAAGAAATCAAGTACTTATTGGTATCTTTTCAATTAAATGTAGTAATTGGAGGCATGTTTCTTGAATCTATTTTCTCATAAACAAAGAACTAAAAATGAGATCAAATCTTCTCCATCTCAGTATGAACATGTTTGACTCTCTACTGTTTTGACTTTACAGCACTCTAATGTGATTAACACTGGTCTGCCAGGGTCTCACTCTCTAACCCTGATGGCTCTCCTTAACTCTAAGTGATGTTGAATCAGTTCACCTGAATAGGTTGGTTGGCAATTTAAAACAGTTTCCTACCATGTTAGCAAGTTAAAACCACTTTAGTAAATAAGTAGCAAAGCCAACACAGAGAAACAGACTTGTATGCAAAGCAAGAGTTCATAAGTATGGAGTAAAAGAAACAAGTAACCAGCAGTCCCACTGGTCTTGAACACTTAACTACAGCTTAAATAATCTAAACACCGAAATCTTCCCTCAAGACACAAAATGATTCAGAACTGTCACTCACAATATTCTAATAATTTTTTAAACAGTACTACCATTCACCTAAAGAAATCTACGCTATAGGTTGTTTCACTTCAGGAAACACACTATTCCACAAAAAGAAAATCACAGAACATGTCTCAATCCAGCTCCTATTAAACAGCGTTAAAACTGAACAAACTGGTATGGCACTTTAGTCTCAAGGCTGAGATTTAAAGAAATGTTAGTACTTCACAGTGCTAATGTAACAGTTGTATACTTCTGTCGTAGTCTGCAGTGACACTGCTCTAGGTGAAGACGCATCAAACAAATTTGGTATGAGACATATATATCTAAGTACTATAAAACCTATTAAGAGCTCTACAGAGAAGAGCAGAGTGTTACATCTGTTTTACTACCACCATTTTCATCATGAGATAACAAAAGGCTTCAACATACTTCTGGAGTAACGCTCACTGTTCTTGCCATCATAATTTCCCATAGCACAGAAAGGAAACATGACTGATGGATGCTTATGTCCTTAGTGCTTTACACTTCAGAACTTACTGCTGTGGTCATCTGATAAAAGTCATGAGGAGCTCACCTTTGTGGAAAAGGAGAAGAGAAGAACTTTATCCTTGTTATTTCGGAAGTGATTTAGAAGCTGCTGAAGGACCTGTAAATGAACCACAAAATGCAAATGAAGACATTTCATCTACAGGTCATGCCACACAGAGTCACTCATTTTTACAACATTTAAACATGCTACATTAGCTAACTATTTGCAAAGCCAAGCAGAGGTGTAACATAATGATTTTTTTAAATTAACAAAATGTTTAAGGTAACAGAGATGCTGCATATATTCATTTTTTAGTGGTCTCCACTGAAATCCCACTGCAACAACATAGTTCCTAACAAACAGTTTCTACATCAATAAAATGCTGTTTATCTCATGCTACATCAGAATCAGAGAATCACAGAAAAGTAGAGGCTGGAAGGGACATAGAGAGATCATCAAGTCCAAGCCCCCTGCCAAAGCAGACTCTTTAGAGCAGGTTCCACAGGTTGGTGTCCAGGCAGGTCTTAAACATCCCCAGGGAAGGAAAATCTACAACCTCTCTATCAGTGCTCTGACACCCTTACCATGAAGAAGATCTTACACATATTTGTGTAGAACACCCTATGCTTCTGTTTATGTTCTTTATGTTCCCTTATGCTATCACCATGCACCACTAAACGGGCATGTGGCCTCATCCCTTTGCTTCCAACATCTTAGGGATTTACAGACATTGATCACATTCTCTGTCTTCTTTTCTCAAGGTTGAACAGACCCAGACCACTCAGCCTCTCCTCACAAAAGAGGTGCTCCAGGACCTTTGTCATCTTTGAAGCCCCCTGCTGGACTCCTTCCTCGAGATCCCTGTTTTTCTTCTTAGAATCACAGAATGGCCTTGGTTGAAAAGGACCTCAAAGATCATACAGCTTTAACCTCCCTGCCATGTGCAAGGTCGCCAACCACAAGACCAGAATGCCCAGAGCCACATCCAGCCTGGCCTTGAATGCCTCCAGGGATGGGGGATCCACAGCATCCTTGGGCAACCTGTTCCAGTGTTACACCACCCTCTGTGTGAAAAACTTCCTCCCAATATCATAGTATCATAGTATCATAGTATTGTGCGAGTTGGAAGGGACCTTAGAGATCATCGAGTCCAACTCCCGGGATTCGAGCCCTCTGTGTAGCAGAGCAGCACTTCTACCCCCTGCTCCACAGGGGGGATTCGAACCCGGGCCCCCTGGTGTTGCAGACGGGAATTCTACCGCTGCGCCACCAGGGCACACAATATCCCAATATCTAACCTGAACCTTCCCTGTCTCAGTTTAAAATCATTCCCTGCTGTGCTATCACTATCCACCTTCACAAACAGTTGTATCCCCTCCTGTTTATACAGAATCACAGAATCGTAGAGGTTGGAAGGGACCTCTAGAGTTCATCGAGTCCAACCCCCCTGCCAAAGCAGGCTCCCTACACCACATCGCACAGGTAGGCGTCCAGGCAGGTCTTGAATATCTCCAGAGAAGGAGACTCCACCACCTCCCTGGGCAGCCTGTTCCAGTGCTCCATCACCCTCACCGTAAAGAAGTTCTTGAGCACATTTGTGCAGAACTTCCTATCATAGTATCATAGTATCATAGTATCATAGTATCATAGTATCATAGTATCATAGTATCATAGTATCATAGTATCATAGTATCATAGTATCATAGTATCATAGTATCATAGTATCATAGTATCATAGTATCATAGTATCATAGTATCGTGCGAGTTGGAAGGGACCTTAGAGATCATCGAGTCCAACTCCCGGGATTCGAGCCCTCTAGTGTAGCAGAGCGGCAGTTTTACCCCTTGCACCACAAGGGGGATTCGAACCCGGGCCCTCTGGTGTTGCAAGCGGCGGTTCTAACACCGTGCGCCACCGGGGGCACACAATGCTGAAGTTTCAGCCCATTTCCCCTAGTCCTGTCCCCACGCACTACTGAAAAGAGACCAGCCTCGCCACTATGGCTCCCACACCTCAGGTATTTATAAGCCTGGATCAAATCCCCTCTCAGTCTTCTTTTCTCAAGGCTAAACAGACCCAGTTAACGTAGTCTCTCTTCACTGGGGAGATGATTGTGGTGAATGGTACCATGTCCAGGCGGAGGCTGGTGACTAGCAGTTTCCCCCAGGCGTCTGTCTTGTGACTAGTGTTCTTCAACATCTTCATCAATGACATCGATGATGGGCTTGAGAGCACCCTAAGCAAATTTGCCAATGATACCAAGCTACGTGGTGCAGCTGACACATTAGGAAAAAGAGAGCCATCCAGAGGGATCTGGGCGCAAAGGTGGGCCCGTATCAACCTAATGATGTTCAATATAGTAAAGTGCAAGGTTTTGCACTTGGGTTGGAGTAGTCCTGGGTAAGTGTACACACTGGGAGAAGAACTCCTCAAGAGGAGCCCTGTGGAAGGACTTGGGGGTCCCAATGAATGAAAAGCTGGATATGAGCCAGCAGTGTGCATTTGCAGCCTGGAAGGCCAACAGAATCCTGAGCTGCATCAAAAGAGGGGTGGCCAGGAGGGACAGAGAGGTAATTGTCCTGCTCTAGTCTGTCCCTGTGAGGCCAGATCCGGAGAATCGCATCCAGGCCTAGGGCCTCCAGGACATGAAGTCAGTTGAGCTGTTGGAGTGGGTCCAGAGGAGGACGACTGGAGCACCTCTCCTATGAGAACAGGCCGTGGGAACTGGGCTTGTTCTATTTGGAGAAGAGAAGGCTCAAGGCTGACCTCATTGCAGTCTTCCATCATTTTAAATGAGATTATAAAAAGGAGAAGAATCAATTTTTTACTTGGGTAGATAGTGATAGGATGTGGCGAAATGGTTTTATGCTCAAGGAGGGAAAGATCAGATTGTATGTCAGGGGCAAGTTCTTCACAGAGTGGTGAGGTGCTGGAACAGGCTGCCCAGACAGGCTGTGGATGCTCTGTCCCTGGATGTATGTACTCAAGACCACACTGGATGGGGTCCTGAGCAACCTGGTCTAGCATCAAGTCCAGAGGTTTGTGGCCCTGCCTGTGATTGGAATTTGATGATCCTTTTGGACCCTGCCAACCCAAGCCATTCTATGACTCTAAGCAAACAATGAAGATGACTTACATGAGATAATTATCTAACAAGTAATGTGCAGACCTTTTTCACGTGCACTTTAATAGAAAACAAAGATGATGCTAGCAGAACAACAATCGTGATAATAATAATCACTTTAAAAATGTGGCCTTCCTACAACATTCCTCTGGTCCCAAACAACATTTGTGAATATCCCAGTTCATATAGAGAGAAAACACAGCATGCTTCACTCTGCATAGCGTCTTACCCTCCAGTTATTGTCAGCACAGCAGAATTTCTAAACTTAGTATGTTGTTTGTTTTGTTTTTTTTTTTTAAATTAGCTACATTAGAAAAAGTTTTTCAGTTATTCATCCCATTAGACTCTGAAACTAGACATATTTCCCACAACAAGGAGTTTGAAATGTTTACACTTAACATGCTTATTTCATTTCTTTTTAGACTAACTATTATGTACTTCTGTTGATGCTCCAAGGATTAGAAAAGACATTAAGTCCTTGATACATCTTCACTAGCTACCTGTCACTCAATATTGTGTTAATCTTCATTGTCTGACATTTTTTCCAGGCTGGAGAGCCCCAGCATACCTAGCTGCTTCTGCTCCATATCAGTCGCCACTTCTGTCACCCTTCTTTGAAACTTCTCAAGGTAAACACATGCTTTTTAAGATACAGGACTGGAGCTACCCATGATATTGAATGTGGCACAAGTCATTCAATTCATAACTATTTCCTTGCACTCTCCGGTGAGTTGATGGTTCCATCGAACCCCATGTTATAACTCCAATGATGCATTTTTGTGTGCTCATCACTAAATATGTGAAGTTGGTACTTTAGGGCATGAGTCTTAGCATCATAAATTATCCTTTTCTAGTCTTTGCATGACAGCATCCTGAACCAGCACAGCTTATCTCTGCAGTGGTAATACCACTGTGAACAGAATGATTAAAACAAAAAACCTATTAGGCATGCATTTTCTTACATCCATATACTACAGCATATCTACTAATATTAGCAATATTTATTTTTATCTCTGAAGAATATATTTACCCTCATTTTTCCACTGTACTTCGGATCTGAAATTGTTTCAAAGGCTGCATCTTTGCTTAACTGCATAAAATCTGGAAAACTGGAAAACACCTCATTGCAAACCCGTTTGATATGTGTTTCCTGAAAAAAAAGCAGAATTTTCAAAGGCATTAAAAATCAGAACTACGTGGGGTAATGGTAGGTCATAAAAGGAGTTTAAGAGGCTGAAACAAGTAATCTGTTGAAGTAATTCAAATAGATTACTTATCTATTTTTATTCAGTCAGCATGGAAACATATGGAAACACATTTTCAGTGTGTTTTGGTTTGCCTTTTTTGAAAAGGAGAGGTCAGAGCCTACAACAGAACTGGTCAGTTGTCAGTATCAAGAACCGTTGGCTAGACATTTGCATAACCCAGCAGTTTTATACTAGCATTTCTCTTAACTGCCTGGCATAACTGCATTTCTGGAAATCTTATTCCTACAGTCCAATTGGTATGACAAAAAACAATATGGGAACTGGATTTAAACTACTCAAAAGTCAAATAAAACTTTACTGCTAGAAATGGGTAACTCAGAACTAGAATGCAACCACACATTTTAAGTCTCCTTTTCCAGAAGAGCAGAAAATACCTCATCTGTCACCCAAGAATCACCCGTAAATGCTTTTACAGTAAAAACTGCATATACACACAAAGAACAGTGAAAACATTTGGGTATTTACTGTTTATAACCCCGGAGCCCTAGCAGTAAAACTTCCCAAAAAGCAAAATTCCTTTAATGGTTATTTGCCAGGAAAACAAGATAAATCAAAACCATTCTCTCCCTGTTTTACCAAAACACTTCTCATACTGTTTAGAAAAACTCTGGTTTGAATATAAAATTCTAGAGAAAAAAACATATTGTTTATTATATATTTACACTTAAATTTATGTTTATTATATATTTATTATTTGCACGAAGACCTACCTCTCACTAAAAACTTTCCAGAAATACAAGAAAAATGGCGCTATTAAAAATCACTAAAAATGATCTTTTCCTTAGGCTCTCCATTGTTAAGACAAACTCCATGTTCAGATAGTCATCAACTGAAACTAGAAATACGTTAATATTTCTATCAATTAAATAGGGGCTACATTCTCAATCACTGAACAGAAAAATAATTTTGCAAAACATCTGAATTTCAGTAAGTTAAGACTGAAAGAGAAGCCAGCAGCAATTTTTATTCAAGAGCTTTCAACAATTTTTCCAAGGGTTCACTTTTTATGTACTTCCAAAACTAACCTGCTGTTTGCTAGTGCCGTCCGTCTGCAGCAATGCAACATGATTTGCAACTTTTTGTAGGATTGTCAAATAACTGAGCTGCAGAGACTTAACTGTTTCACCGTGGGAATTCATCTATAAAACAAAACAAACAAAATCAATAATATCCTTAATGGTTACAAAAACAAACATTCCTAAAAAGTAAGAAATACAGTAAAATACTATTTCAAGAAGATGCAGTGCATTAGGAATTTGAATAGTACAAAAATTGATTCCAAGTGATGTATTTCTAACGAAAATGAGGCAAATTCTTCTTCACAACATTATGATTCTACTAATAGAAAACATCTTTCCAAACAAAAAACAAAACCAAAAAAAGCTATGTTCATTGCTTGATAAGCATTTCAGACAGTATGATATACACAAAATTTGTTACGATAGCCGAGAATTCCTTGGTAAGAAAAAAGGCAGCAACTTTACAATTTAAGTAAATGTAAATCCAACTACTGTTGTTTGAATGACTTAGCCTACAGCTGCTATGGCAGAAATTTGTGCAGTTTCATAAAGATCTCAATTAACAACTTTAAACACTGAATAATCAGCAACAGCTATTTTTCTGTTTATAGTTGAGTATATCAATACTCATGTCCTTTCCCTTCTCAAGTAACCAAATTTCACATTCAGCTCCAGAATTAGACTGTCCATAAGAGCAACACAGGTATCTGCAGGTCTGCACAGTGAACAAAACTCAACAGCACCTTTTTTTAGACAAAATGCAATGTTAAACTAAAGCTTACAAAGAACTAAAGCTAGCTTCCATGGCATATTTCAACAGGACAATAGATTGTTTTCGAACACAGATGCATAAGACTAAATAAACTACATTACTTGGGAAACGTAAAAGAAAAAAAAAAAAAAAACAAAACAAAACTGTACACAAGTGTTTAGAAGTAAAAGAAAGGGAAAATATTTAAAAGACATTCTAAGTCTACTAAGAGATATGCAGAAACAAAAACAAAGCTAGATTTATCAGTGTTGAAGAAGTCCAAAGAAGGAAGAAATCTGCAGAGCTGTTCCTAGTGAATAATGTTCTACTTGCATTGTACGATAGTTGTTGTTACAGCTCTCCCTTCAGTAAAGTAAATCAAAGCACATTTTTAGGAGCAAAGAAAGACACTATCCAACTATAATTACAAAACAACTATATCTTAGACAATGTGCTGGGTCCAGGAGGTCTCTTATTTGCAGCAACTGTACTGACCATCTAAGATGCATGGGAACCATATACCTGACAAGTATCAAATGTCCCAATGTAAAACCCTTTCCAACACCAATTATATGACAGGTATATTTAATACAACATGTCCCAAATATACTGTATTAATAATGACCTTCTGCTTAGGGCATGCAAAGCAGTTATGCCGTAATTCTGAAGTGCCTGACTTCACCACAACACAATATTTCTAGTCAAGATTTCACAAACAGATGATTTATGACCAGGAAATCACTTCAAGCAGCTCCTCATCAGCAGAGAGCACATTGAGAAATACCTATCTCCTGCTCAAACCAGAAAGTCTATGTTAATAACTTCAGAAAATGAAAGTTCTTACTTTGTAACAACAGTTCTTCCTCACACGGCCACTGTTGCAGCTGCAGGGTTCTCCTGCTCTTAATACTAGGTTTACATCCTCTGTCTTCAGAACAGCCTTGTACACTGCTTTCTGGAATTCTGTCAGGGAACAGTACACCATCTGCAAAAGTCCCAAAAATACAGTTACATGCAGCATAAAATTAAAAACAGAGAGCACTGCACCAAGCAAACAAACAAAACAAAATAAACCAAAAAGCAAAGCATGGAGCACTGCAAGTAAAGTTGAAAATAACAACATATATTTGCACAAACATTGATGGAAAGTTATCCTATCCAAATTTAAAAAAAAAAAAACAAAAAAAAAACAACCTGCATGCTGACACAGAAGTATTAGGAAACTGTATCAAAAATCTATGTAAATCTATTTTATTCTTTCCCAAAATTTTACAGAGATTATCAATATCAAGCTATAATAACCTGCTTTTAGGTTTCTACATACCCCTCAGTTGGGCTTTCATGGAAGACTAAGAGAACAAAGGAAGAGTGACAGAAATAAATGCATAATCGTAATACCGGATTCCCTTGTTTTGCCAGTTGTTTCATTTGCCCATTTCTTTTTCTCTTTTTAGGCTCTAGCTGTTTGCAGGGAAGTACCACAGGCAGGACAAACAGAATAAGCACTGAGAATGCAATGCTCTATACACAGCCATGGCCAAAACTCTTATCCCTCCTCTCAGAGACCATGGGTGGCATCTCCATGACATACTTAGTCTTAACCAGCAAGAGACAGATATCTTGAGAACATCCCCTAACCTACACCACCCACACTACGCCACCATGCTGAGCTACAATAATAAAGCAGTAACTTGAACATACATTCACACTAACAAGAGAATTAAAAGAATAAAACTTGCTAGATTTACAAAGGCAAATGTCTAATGTTTGTGTTAATCTTTCCTTCACAAGGCAGTTTAAATAACATTATTAATTTAAGGATGAAGAAAAAATACAAAATTTTGAATACAAAAACATCTGAAAATTAATGTGTTCATCTACTCAGAAGGAAATATATCTAATAATAATTAATAGTCAACCTTAGCTATAAAGTATTATTGATTTATGTGATGTTTACAATAGCACAAGATGAAAAAGATGACAGACCAATTAATAATTATCTTCAATCTGGGAAGAGGGTTCTCCTACTTACTGATTGAAAATGTGAGTTAAAAAAAAATTAAAAGCAAACTGTTCTATATACACAATATCAAGTTGCAAATTCAGAAATCCTACATCAAATTTCAAGAGATTTACACACACTGAATTTGCAAAGATACTTACAAAAGTACACATAAAATATACATGTAAATCACTAACCAGAAGTTTAGATGAGCATTTTCATGTCTAACTAACTCTGTTTCAGTAAGCAGTCATAGCAATTATACAAACAAGCTCACAACCTTACATGCGTTCTTTCTAAGGCTCTAGATTCCTCTCAATTTTGGGAATCTAAAAGAAAACCATAAACTAGCAGAGGTATGATGAAAGAGAAAACTACAAAAACAACAAAAAAGAGGACATATTGTTATATTTGAAATGTGCAAGCACTCTTACTCTGTCTTCTTTTTTTGGCAACTGATCACTGATAAGCACTTTTGTACGTCTCAGAAAACAGATAGACATTTTTCTTGCTAGCTTCACCATTGCCTTACGACCTGTTGCTAGCTCTCTTTTAGTTGCAGTGTGCCTCTGGCCACGTTCCACTGGATCAGAAAACTTCTTCTTGAAGCTCATTCTACTACCCAAAAGTCCGGGTACTGCCCTATAAAAAGAAAACAAAATCAACAAACAAACAAACAAAGCACAAAAAAAAAAAAAAAAAAAAAAAAGCCAAAACAATTAAACAAAAACATTGGGAAGGGGTTGATTATGAGGGAATTGCGACATTTTCATTACACCAAGGTTACTTATGATTGTCCAGTGATTAAAAGCACATTATAAAATGTTTCTGGCTAACAATAAATGTTTTTGGACTAGCAGGAAACATTAAATTAACTAGCAGTAAGGTGTGTATAAATAGAATAGAATATTTCCAAACATTCATTTTTTTCACTGTGATGATCTTCAAACATCAACGAGATTTCCCTTAGGAGAAGAAAACGCCACCTCCAGAAATACTAAAGCTCAGCAGGCCAAAAGAAGCCACACGAACACAGAACGTCTAAAACTTCTGTTTCAGAGCTTAATTAGGAAGGCAGACAGTTGCATTTTCAATGTTTACTATTTCTGCTAGATATACATTAACTTCATATTGGAACAATCCATCAACAACATCAGCATAGCTTTAATGGACCAAATGCAACATTAAGCTTAGTATTTAAGACTTTCCACTCTGACATTTGACTTCAGCCTGCACTTCCTCATCCTTAAAGGAAGTTTGCTTTGTCTCTCAGTTGTAAAGTATCCCAGTAAGACATATATGTTTGTATTTTTGTCTAGGGTTATTTCCACCTTTCCCTTAGAAATTTCCATGGCCAAGACTGTTGCTTTGTAAATATATGCATTTCTGCATTTTGAAAAACAGCTAAATATTACTTTTAACTTCCAAGTAAATCAGAATGACCTGCACATACTGACATACTGTAAAAAACAAAGGCACAGTTTTGTCCAGAGTTGCCCAACAGATCTTTATCTATTGTGTGAGAAGAAAATAAAGGGGAATAAAGGGGAACAAAGGGGAAGAAAAAAAGAAAAAAAAAAAAAAAAAAGTATTTTATTTACCAGTCCATCACACACCAAAGTTCCTTCATATTGTTTTGAAGTATGGTTCCGGTAAGGCCTATGCGAACACTGCATTTTAAGGACTTCATGGTTTGCGTTATTTGAGACTTTGGATTCTTGATTCTGTGTACTTCATCCACTATGACAGCAGACCACTCTACACTGCATAGCAAGAAAGTTTTTTTTTTCTCTTAATTGAAATTACATATCTCATCACTCCACATACACAAAAACTGACATCAGTCACATGTACAGCCCTGATTATTACTACAAAACACAAAACATATTTATTTTTGCTTTCTTATTTTATACACATTACAACACCCACTTTCTTGTCTGCTTAATGAATTAAATTATAATGGTTAAACTACACAATGAAAGATTTGAACTACTGTCAACTGTATGAAATACTTTCTATTAAGAAAGTAGCTTTTCATTTCTGGACACACATCTTACCAGTACTAATTCCACACATAAGAAAGATTTAGAATAACAGAATAAATCTCTTAATGTACACTTCTAAACCGCGATTAGCACAGTCATCTTTTACTTTTCTTAACAATATCCACACAGATAAAAACATCCTGAAGGCACTTCTAATTGTAGTTTACTACCTGAAGGCATCACTCAACTACTTTGAGACCTGCATGGTTCCAATACTGTGGAGGAATTATAGTACTGTGTGATTCTGTAACCAAGAGGACCATAGTTAGAAGTAGAGACTGAAAGATACTTTGCCATCAGTTCAAGTAAAAATCTGGTGGAAAAATGAACTGTACTCTGTGATAAGAATTTTAAATAACTAAGTCCCTAAGAAGAAACAAATTTATGAGAGTGCTTTATGTACGTGAATATTTCAGAATAAGTTCATTTCTATGCTAAGGCTACTTGAAGCAGCCACATTTAGAAAGAAATCTCTCTCCTGAGCAGGTTCCATGAATTTTAGATAATTATTTTGAAAATTCATCTTGTGACATATATAATGCCTGTTAACTACTTTCAATCAAATCTGAGTTTATGATATTGTTAAAATCTTCTAATTATTAATGACAATTAATTAAAAATCAGTTTGAGGCCAATTCATAATTCTATCTAAGCAAAATGCACAGCCTTTAAGAGTCAGATGAACACTGTATGCTTACATGGACACATGTTTGGCAGACTGAGTTGGTAAATCTTTACACTGAAGCAATGCATTCATTTACACGTAAGTCCTGCTGCACTGTCATGGGCTGTGCACGTACATTTATTTCCCAGACAGCAGCTGTTTAATGTCTCCTACCTGCACTTCTTTTTCAGATGTGCACAGAGCTGGAGATCAGACTTTTTCTGGTGACGGCTATTCAAAACAGTAAGACACTCTTTGAGCCCAAGACCCTTTCCGGTCACCTAGCATGGGAACACTGAAAGACCACAGGCAACACCAGCTGATATAGGCAGAAAGCTATAGCTAACTGAGATGTCCATGCAACGTGTATCTATTTCCAAGATGAAGAGGTCCTAGTTGTCCTCTTTCACTAAGTAAGGGATTTAGTATTCTTAAACATAACAAAAGGAAAGGCAAAATTCCTCCTTTTTAAAATACTGGCAGCTATGGGACAACAAAGTAGGATTTAATTTTAGGACTTAGGAATTCAATAATTAAAAAATTAACAAATATCATTCTCTTCTGTGATGTAATGAGTCATACTTACTTGTTAAGTTCATCTAAATACAGGCGAAGTGTCTCGTATGTTGTAAGGGCAACTTCACATTTCCCTTGCTTGATGCAATTCAAGCCATCTTCCTTTCTACTGCCATGTAAGACAGAGACCTTAAAGTACCCCCATGTGTCTAACTCATCCTTCCAGTTATACAACACTGAAAGAGGGGCCACTATGAGGAAAAACTGAAAACAAACAGCTGTTATAGTATTACTAGAGGATCTACGCCACAGCACTTTCTCAATGTGTAAAGTCATAATCTTGGGATTTATCTTATTACTTCATAGTCTGAACTACTAAATTCTTGTTGCTTCAAAGCACAGTGTAGAAAATACCTGAATATTTATATAAATTAAAAGGTAATGAGTTTATAGAATGTGTAAATACTACAGAAAAAATACACTAACACTACACAAAGTATCGAAAGTAACACTGGTATTTAGTCAACTGCAGTAAGACACAACATACTATCACAGTGCTCTGTTATAACACCTATTACAAACACCATTCAGTGTTTTAGAGGTGGAAAAGGTATAATGGTAAGGAAGTTCCTCCAAGCCATAAATCTAGTCAATATATGAGAAGAGGTATCAAAAGAGGTTTAATAATTTAAGACAATCTGTACAATATTACCACAGAATAATAAAATCAGTTTCTAGTCCAGTTTCCCAGTCAAAGAAGGAGCAGCACTGAATTCAGACATTTAGAGCTATTCCCACTCAGGTCTTTCATATCCTTCAAGGATGAAAGACCCCACAACCTCTCTTTGTTACCTGTTCCAATACATAATTGTCCTCAAAGTAAACTACTTCTCTCAGAGCCAGTCAGAAGCACTCGTGTTTTTTCACATAAAGTGATATCCTTCCACATCTACCTTCCACTTTGCCT
Organism: Excalfactoria chinensis; assembly: GCF_039878825.1. NCBI lineage: Eukaryota > Metazoa > Chordata > Aves > Galliformes > Phasianidae > Excalfactoria > Excalfactoria chinensis. The sequence continues at coordinate 40,555,777 of NC_092857.1, forward strand.
GAATTCACGAAGGAACAAGTTTGTTCACAGAAATACAGTCACAGAATCATTCTGCCACTCAAATATTCAAATAACATAAAATACCAATGGAAATCAGGAGTTGCATTAGTCCTCTCATGTTAAATTAACCAAACAATGAATATATGTAAACTCCTAAAGCAAGCAAACAACATTTTTTTGCTTTTTACCAAAATTTTTGAAGTTTTACCTTCTTAGGGTTACATTTTGATTCTTTTCCCATTGTTCTCCGTAAGAATTCTGGCATATTATTTTCAGCATCTTCACGTGTTCCTTTTTTGCGTAACACTGCAGCCAAAAATGATATGACCTTCAGAAAGAAAACAACTCTCGGTAATTATGTACAAAAATGCAGACAGAAAATGAACTAGTTCCACTGAAAACACACATTTCAGACAAAATCCTGAATAGTATTTCATTTGTTAATATACTTTTTTGTTTTTTTAAAATCAATCTCATTTTCAACTGAGAAACCTGTGTTTACGATAAGAGCATTTAATTGCTCCACACTGCACTTCTACTTTCTACGTGGAAAATCTTCAAAAATACAGTATAGACAATAAAGAAGACAGGAAGAAACAAGGCATGTCTTGTATTTTTCCTGGAAATGGCAAACACATGAATCTTAGATGAGGAAGCACTAGGATTTCTGTATGTTCCACTCCTCAAATTCTTGTTCTTGAATTCAAAAGCAGTTCATTTGGCTGTGTTCAAGTCTGTATTAATTCAACTGCCTCAAACCAGCCAGTGATCTTTACTTTCTCTTAATTAGGAGAAGATATTTATACACCACAGTGGTGACGAACATTCTAAACAACATTATTCCAAGCTCTGCCATGGTAATCCAAAGCAGGCAGAGGGCAAAAGTATCTGGGCAGAACCATTTTAATTTGTAAAACCCACTAGGGATAAACACTGAGCTAAGCTGCAACAAGAACCAGCATCATTATCAGACATATGTCCTTCTTTTGAAGTTCAACAGACCCCCCTGCTCAGGATACTCTTCTGGAGTTGCTATGCAGATGCTTACTGCTGGATAGAGAGAAAGCTGTCAGCCATGAAATCAAATAATATTTTTTCTTCTCCCTCCAATGATGAGAAGAAGAGCCAGTAAAGCATAGCTGGTTGAAAAGCATATGATCAGGACAAAAGTATTCAAAGAGAAGACAGGGAACCTATCATACAGGGATAGATGGGAAAGAAACACATTGAAGAAACTAGTGACATTTTAATGCACAACATTTCATATAAGCTGAGAGACTAGGAAGCTGATGCAAATTTGTACGCGTTGTTTCTTCAGTACTGTTTTGCTGAATTTTATTCATACTCTCAATAGGACCAAAACCAAAATCTGCATGTTTTTTTCAGATCTTCCACTTTTGGACGAATTACACATCACAAATTTGTAAAAACAGCGAAAGCTGTTAAGAGGAAATCCTAATGAGAAACCTTTGGCTCTTTCAGATAAAACTAGGAGGCAATCTAAAGGTGTTGACAAGAAATTTAACTTACTGCAATCCTATCACAACATATCATTTGTCATTCTGTGATTCTGTGATATCATTATTCTACTTACCTTCACTCAAAACAAAAGAGCCACACACTAAAGCAAATTCAAGCAAAAATTTCAAAAGTAGAAAGAACACTACAATACAAAAGTCTTTAAGAAAAGTCTTTTTTCTCAGGCTTCACCCTGTAATTTAAATATCGTAATATTCAGCCAAGTGATAAGCAAAAGCAAAATTTTCTGTAAGACTGTAAATCAATCAGCTGGTACTTTGTGAAGTTTAATGAATTCCTTCACGCATGGGAATCTATGAAATAAGAAAACTCATCTATTAATTCACATCTTCTGAGCTGCTATCCATACTACATTTGAGGAACATAAGTACTGTTTTAGAAAGGAATATTTAAGACAGTATTCAAGAAATGTAATTTTCTTCTCCAAACTTGACACCATGATTAAAAGAAACAACTATCACATGCAAATTTTACAAAGGAACACATAGCCACTGTGTGACAAATGTGACCTGTTCACTGCAGAATCAGCCATGAGATTCAAGAAAAGAGGTGGTAACTGATTTTCTATCTTATACAAATGTTTCTTTCAGTACTAAAATGGATACTGGCAGTTCTTGAGTAACTACTGAGCTACTGAGCTGCCATGAACAAAGAATGCATCTGAAGTAAGGTGAAGCACAAGGTAAATGGAGTTAGTTTAGTTGTAACTAATAAGTCAGCAGCAGCTCCCTACACACTCATGGTACTCCTCTTAATGCTTTACTCAGGCAAGTTCTGCCAATTTAGTTCATTCACTTCGCTTGTAAAGTTTGCTATAGAACAAGCATCTGTGCACAGAAGGCAGCATTATCAGCTGACATTCTCCTAAAAGGATGCACAAGACATGCTATGGCCAGTATTTACCAGCAAAGAAATGAGCTTGCATTTCACAAAAAGGAGGAGCAATGTGAAATGGACAAGGACTATTTGCTATAGGACTCAAGATGCTAACTTAAAACCAAACATATTAAAGAGAATCATTTCAAACCTAAAAACACCGTAATTTTAGTAAAATAAGTGAATCAATTGGGCTGCAGTTATTCAAAGAATAATGAAAAAAATCCAGCTGTTCTTTGCCTCTTCATCAACAGAATTTGCATTTCCAACAATCATAAACATATTGTGTAACATCTAGGTATTTTTTCCAGATGGGAGAGTACATGCATCTTCTTCTAGTTCCTAGTACAGTCAAACTACTCATTTTCAAGAAAAAGAAGTAAAAAGACATTTTAAGACCTGTTAAGTAGCATATGTACTAATAGCATTCTCCAGTGCAGCAAATTTCTTTCTTGATATGTTGATATCAATCCATAAAATACATTCAACATAACGCAAACACTAATTAACATCTTAACTACCACAACTACCAAGCTTTACAGTACAAACAATTACAGCCCAGTTTTGTGGAATGTTAGAAGCTTATCAGCAATCACTTCTGCCCCTCAGGTATTGTCACAAACAACCACATTCTGCCTCCTCCAACTTCAGGCCACAAAAGGGAGAATAAGCTTGAACAACATGGCTTTTATTTAGTAAGTAAACCTAAAAAATAAATACTCTTCACCGAAAACATGCTGCCAAAAAACAAATAAATTAAATTATTATCTCAGTGTTCTTGTAAGAAATAAATACCTGTACTGTCTTTCCAAGGCCCATATCATCTCCAAGAATGCATCCCCTTTTATTAGCATAGTGCCAATAGAGAAACTGGGCTCCTTCCCTTTGATAACCACGTAGGTATCTATTTATTGTATATGGGATAAAATCACCATTATCAGATAACTTAAAAGCAACTGCTGAAGATGGAAGATGGCCAGGAAAATAAGGCTTTTCCAGGTCACCATCATCAAATATTGCACTCTTCCAGGAACATCTACCAGTTTCAACTCTACAGAGCTCAGATATCAGCATTTTCTTATCTTCAGATTCCAAGAATGATACAACAGCAAATGATTTTCCATTCTTGTCCTTTTCAATAGATGATATTGTTCCTTCGGAAAACTTTCCATTTTCAGGACAAGGCGCAAGACATCTCTCCCCAACATGCCATCTATCTATGGAAAGAAACAAAACAACAAAAAACCCACCATGAAAAACTGGCCAAATGCACAAAGTATTACATTGGTAAATACTGATTTAAATATTAGATGCTAACTTCCTTCATGAACGGCATATAACTTAAGATTACGTGTGTTTCAAGGCTCTTTTGAAGGCAGTACTAGAATTGTAATACTGGTTGCTGGTTCGAACCAAATTCCAAGACAGGCATATCAAAGTTTGTAATGCTGTTTTTAAAATATCTGAAAGTCTGCTTGGAAAAAATCTAATGTAAACACTGATAAGTAAGTTTCACTTGAGCCCACACTGACAAACCCACACTGACAGGGTTAGCATGCAATTAATTAATCACGTAATCTGTTCCAAATACTATCTACAATAGATAACACTTATTATCTACTCAAATTTGGTGCTTCAGCTTTACTAAATTGTTTCACAAATACAATCGCTTATGATGCGCAACATTTCTCCTTATAACTCTTATAACTCTTCTTCCAGTACCTGAAAAGTTCTTACAGTGAGAGTGGGGCTGGTCTCTTCTCACTAGTGACATGTGACAGGACGAGGGGAATTGGCCTCAAGTTGCGCCAGGGCAACTTTAGGTTGGATATTAGGAAGAACTTCTTTACAGAAAGGGTAGTTAGGTACTGGAATAGGCTCCCCAGGGAGGTGGTGGAATCACCATACCTGGATGTGTTTAAGAGCTGTTTGGATGTGGTACTCAGGGATATGATTTAGTGGAGGGTTGTTAGAGTTAGGGTACTGGTTAGGCTGTGGTTGGACTTGATGATCTTCAAGGTCTTTTCCAACCTGGGTAATTCTATGATTCTAATTCTATGATTCTAGCATCAGGGGAAAAAAAGACAAAAGAAAAAAGAAAAAAAAAGAAAAAAACATATTTCCAAAGCCAAAGAAGTGTACTCTGAAAACATATACAAGGATAGCACTTGCCTACGTCCTTCTCCAAAGTGGATGCAGATTTTAATAGTTGAAGACTTTACAGCTCTTTCTCTGTATACAGTCCCTGTAAGTTCACACCCCATTAATATCACATATCAAATATTACCAGAGGAGACTTAAGCTGCTTCTTTTCCTATGTAATTTGTAATTTTTCATGTACAATCTTTAAATGGTGCATATGCTGATTACAGAGAAAATAAAATATAAGACCAGCAGTGTATAAGAGTTAAAAGAATATTAGACAAAAAAAAATAAGAAAAAGCAAGGCCTTCACAGTGAGGGGGGAGGGAAAACAAACAAACAAACAACAAAGAAAAAGCAGGCCCAGTAAGTATCAACTACTGCAAAGTGAATGCAAGGTGACTTGAGAAAACGTTTCTTCAAATGACTTGAAGTATGAATAAGAAGACTTCCCGGGCTAGATACGGTTATTGTACATACCAGCAGCTAACTTTTCCAAATAGCTTTGTCTTTCCCTCAACACACACAGATTTCCTGCACTTGGTGTCCTCCAACTACAAGTCTGATAGGTCTGATCTCTAATATGTGAGATTTTGTCTGCTATAAACTCGCACCCTAAACCAGTGGCCCACTATCTCTTACTCTAATTACTTCACAAAGTGGAGTCACTCAATTGGATTAATGTCTCCAAAGAACACTCAGACTATGCCTGCATCATCCTTGCTGAGACTAAGTTTCATCCCACACCCTATGCCCTGCACATAAGACACTAAATACCTTCTCCAAAATATCTGAAGCTGAAAATAACATTTTGAGGCTGTTAAGTATAGACAATATATTCACTAAAACATAGTTCTCCTCTTGAAGTATTTGCACATCTACTGCCTCAAAAATATGACCAAATTCATGCATAAAAAAGACACAAAAACATATGATCTTCTCCCAGTACCATCTAAATCTTTGGTCAATTTCTCAAAATTAAGAAGCAATACTAAAAAACAAAACCAGCAACATACAAATATCCACAAAACATTCAAAACAAAATTTAAAATAGAGAAAATTTTCAATACTACTCTCTTTCATAGTAATATCTGAAGTGACACGCAGCATTTAAACTTTCAGGTATATATTTTTACAGTGCCTTTGTTTCTTAACAATTATTGAGTTTTATAAGCTGCATTTGACTTGTCAGAATTGGGGTCCCAGGTGCAGAGCAGAATAAAGAGTACTGGGCAGTAAACTCTGTAATAACAAACTTCAAACTAATAAAGAAGGAAAAAAATGATAAAAAAAGGAAAGTGGCAAAACAGCAGTATTGAGGATGACAGTACTGCAAGATTCTGGAAAATAACACTGTACAAACCAGAGTTAAAAATGCTACACTATCTTCTTCTTTTGAATAACCATCTATGTAGAATAAAACCTCTACAAATCAGGACACTTATTTATTGCACTTTCCTAGCATGGCCATCAACAAAAACAGATGGCATTCAAGATGACTGCTACTATCTAGTCTTTTACCACATATGAGGAAGTGCACCATGACACATCATGACCATCCTGGACCAGGATGATAATGGCCTGTTGTCACAGATGCGCTCATTTCACTACTCCTATGGAAAAATAACCAAATTAATTACTGAGGTTTGACAAGCTAATGAAGAATTTAAGGTTTTTTACACTCTGATAAGTCACTGTAAAAGCAAATTTGTGATACCATAATGGAAAAGCATTGCTTTTTTAAATTTGAAGCCTAACAGCAAAATTGCTAAACATACGAGACTAATCAACACATCTTCTAAATGCTGTGTCAGCACCTATGTTTTCTGTTCACTTTAAATACAGACTTCCAATTTTGACAATGCAAAATGGGAGCATTTGTTAAGGGAACACTACTAAGCCGTGCACACCGCAGCACTCCTCACAGCGTCGCTTCATTTCTAGGTGAGGTGAGGGGCTGTCAGGGCACCCCAGAGGCAGCTGACCCACGCGAGACACCTCTGTCCCACGGCCCACATTCTGTGAACGAAGGGCAAGGAGCCCGGTGACACCCAGACCCGCTCCTTCATAACCTGGGACCCCACATCAACCTACTTACCTGGCCACGCATCACCCATCTTAACCGACGCGAGTGCAGGTGCGGCGAGGGTCAGTCCCAGCAGCGGGGCCGGGACTCGCGGGACGCTCACGCTCCCGAAGGGCAGCCGAGAAACGGGCACTGCTCGCTGACCTCGCGGCGAGGCAAGCCGCGTAAGGGCTCGGGAAGCCGCCCGGACGCCGAGCAGCCGCCGCTCGCGCCGCGCCTGCGGAGGACAAGTTACAGCACTCCGCCTCCGGTAGCAGCAGATCGGATCCACCGCCCGCTCTAACACAGCTCCGCAGGGCGCGCCGACCCGAGCGGACAGAAGCCAAACGGAGGCGGCGGGGCGGAAGCATTCCCGCGAGAACAGCGGAGGTGCCGGAACCGCGGGTCTTCGTATCGCGAGACTTGCTCTACGTCTCGTTGAGCTGCAGTGCCACGGCCTGGGAACCCTCGTAGGCGCCGAGTCTTGGGACTGCCGTGGGGCTGTGTGCTATGGGGCTGTTGTGTTGAGGCCAGTGTCTGGGAGCAGCTCCTGTCACCACAGTGTGGTGGTACCCACGTGGGCTTAAAGGTCCTTTTCTAGGATATGTGCAGAGTTGGATTGTGGTACTTGAAGAGATACTACTATGCAGATTTATGGCAGGTGAACTGTGTGGCCTTATACCTGAAGAGCCCCTGAATGGATTGTTGCCACCCCAGCTTGAATGATCTTGATAAATACTATATATATTTTAACTGATTTTTCTCTTTATGCTGCTGTTTATAGCAACATCCACTGGGGAAGAAAAAAGGAGAGATTGTGCCAGCAAGCCAGTAGGGGAATTAGTGGCTGTAATGGCACTTGCTGCGCTGAATAAAGCAATTCTAGGAGCAAAGCACAGCAATGGATTCCACCAAATGTGAGTCTGTGCTTTTCTGCAGGTAGTAGCCACCTGCCTACTCTGAGAGTAATGAAGACTCAAGGCAAAGCAAGATGAGGTTCCTTCTGCACATTGTCTTTGCTGTTAGCTGGAATTTTGTAGTAACAAGTTAATGAAATACGTGTGGTGGTTTATGAGCCAGTGGTATTATACTAACGGGAAGATAGCAGGCATGAAAGCACTGATACAGTTGCTGCAACAATAAACTACATAAATATTGGATGCTGATATGTTCGAGGAGCTTGTTCAAAATACAATACCAAAAAATTCACTTGTTTTTAACATATACATGTAATCAGGTTTAGCTACATTGATTCTAAAGGAATGTGATGATAGCCATACCGTCATAAAGACAAAGCTGGGAACAGCACGATGTTTTGAAAATATGACAAAATAATCAAAATGTAACTCTCAGAAACTTAATGAATTTCAGCTCTCTAACCATGTTAGATAATTCTGTAATAACATGTAAGTTGTCATTCTAAGACAAACTTTTAAATTGGGTCATGTTTGAAGATAAATGTTTGTACATACTACAGTGTGTTTATTTAATGAATATTATGTTGCATTTGATTATTACAGAGATAGTTCCACTTAATTAGTATTCTCTCCTGTGGGTTGCAGCTGCTATTTCACTTTCTCAAACACAGTGTTACAACGTCACAACAGAAGGAAATAAGAAACACATTAAGCTCTTGCTTAAACACTTTGTTTTTTCTAGTATCAGGGACTAATGTTTTGCCTATGCTCCAGTGGTCCCATTCTGCATTTAATTCCGTGGAGAGGTGTCAGTGGCTTAGCTGGAGACTGAACTGAAAATCCAACAGGTATTACTAGGATTTGTTTCCTTTTCAGTCAGGCATACTCTTTTAAGTCTTTCAAGCAGGGGCAAAAGAGGGAAGAGCATATACTTAACAAGAGCAGTTGTTTTTATGCTGGTAGATAAAATTCTTGTCACAAATTACAAGCAGATTTTGTATCTTTACACAACTTTGGGGGGAAGGGGGAAAGGCTAGAAAATGGAAGTTGGCCCAGTGAGATCAAAACTTCTTTCATAAGGACATTTTTTAAAAGACTGGGCTCATAATGAAACTGTTTTCAGAAGTCAGTGAATTACTTAGTTCTGTAATTTAGATTTTAAAGCTTTTAGAGTATAGAAGTCCTTTCAGGAAATCTTTCTAGCTCAAGTTAGAAGTTATTCGCTAAGATATAAGAAACACCTCACATTGTGTTTCTGAAAGAAAAGATTTGTGAAAAGACTTTATTTTTGAAAAGCTGTTGCTGTTACTGAAAAGTTTAATATATCTAAACTCCATGTGAAAATTTGAAGTTTGCTCATATTGACTTTAGATTCAGATTTCATAAGGGAAGTGTTAGAAAGCAGACAAAATGAATAAGAGAATGGGGATAAGCACTTTCAAAAGATGTGCTGTATCCCTTAAATGTCCACGTGTAACATTGTAAAAGAGATTGTTCAATTTGGTGACAAAAATTAATCATGGCAGTATTAGAGGAACTTGGTAATGTGATACTCACTGAACAGACATTTTGGAAGGCCTTTTTTTTTCTGTCCCAGATATTTGTCACAGCTTTTAGAACATTTCCCATAAGTAGTATTTAAGAAGCTCTCAAAGTCCTTAGTGGCAGTCAGCCTAGCAGGGTACTCAGAAGTGTCTGTATACTAATACACTAATATATGCACCATAAGGTATCAAGAAGACAAATTAGAGTTCTTGTGTATGGCTGTATGGCTCACAGCCTGGTTGGGATCATAGAAATGTGGCAGGATGGCTTGTCACTGAACTCCTGGTGAGGACAGATTTGGGCAGTTTAGGACATACTGGCAAGGACAGTGAGGAGTGGGACTGGCAGTTAATCCTTGAGAGAGCTCTGCCTGGGGACATATCCCAGACCAGCTGAGACTTTATAGGTTAGGATTAGAAGGCAAACTTAAGAAGACAGTGTTGCAATGGATGTCTGCTATAGTCCTCCAGATCAGAAACAGGTAGATGAGGCCCATTTCAGATACCTTGAGAAAGTCTTCTGCTAGCAAGCTGTTGTCCTTTGGGGGTTTTCATCCTCTGCAGAAATATTTAGAAGAGTGACACAGTTGAGTGTAAGCAATCTGGGAAGTTTCTAGGACAGGTTAATGACAACTTCTTAACACAGGTGATCAAAGAAGCAACAGATAGAGATGCCTTGTTGAGTCTGATAGTTGCAAAGATCTGGTCAGAAATGTGAAGCTTGCAAATAGAATTGCCTGTAGTAGTCATGTGGTGGAATCTGGGATTATGAAGGAAGGGAAGAAGGTGAACAGTAGGATTATAACTGTGTACTTCAGGAGATCAGACCATGTTTGACCAACCTGTTAGCCTTCTGAAATAATTGGCTTGGTGGACTAGGGGAGGGCAGCACTGCATATTGTTTATTTTGAGATCAACAAGGCTTTCAGCACTTTCTCCCATAAAATCCTTTATAGATAAACTGATGAAGTATGGACTAGATAAATGAACAGTGAGATGTACTGATAACTGGCTGAACTTCATGGTTCAAGGGATTGGTATCAGCAGCGCAACATTCAGCTTCAGTCCCATTACTAGTGGGCATATTTTGGGATCAATATTGGCATCAGTACTGACCAAAATGTTTTCATTAATGGTTCAGATGGTGGGACAGGGTGCATCCTCAGCAAATTCACAGATGATAAACAGTTGAGAGGAGTGGTTGGCAGACCAGACTATGCTTGTCCAACCTGAGGCCTGTGGGCGACATGCAGCCCGGCCAAGCCCATCCTGCTATGCACCATCATACCAGCAGTTCTGCCTCTTCAGGTGGCCCAGCCCAGCCTGGCTCCAGAAGCACACCATCACTCATCACCAGCCAAACATCAGTATGTGGCTAGCACTATCTGGGCTGAAACCAAAGCACTGGGAGTGTGTAGTGCAATGCCAACTCAAGATACAGCAAACAACTGTATGCATTTTGACACACTGACTAAACACAGTCCTGTAAACTGGAGGAAAAAAAGAAAAAAGCAACTGTGCTTTCCAATTTGCTAGAGGAATTTGAGAATAGTTGCCAAAACTTATCAATTTTGTAGTAGATTTGCAACTCCATTTGCAGTTGACTTATTACCTGCAAGTTTCCACACACTGCAAGGAGTGTATGGAGACCAGATATGGGATCAGATATCCAACTTAAAGAAAAATCTGATCATGTCTCTTTACTAAACCTTTATAAGATCTGTCTTAACAAAGAAAAATGTCCTTTGCTTAACAATCACACCTTATTCAAGATATCACTTTTTGGCAGTACATGCATTTGTTAGCAACTGGTGCCAGGGATAAAGTACAGAAATAGTAGAAGTTCATGAAAAATCTCTGATCAAAACCTTGCAACCACTTCCCTTGAACCAAAGTGATGCATTAGTTTCACAAAAACAAGGCCGAATATCCCACAAAATCATCAGGAGCAGATGCTGTTGGGATGGCAATGGAGGTTGAGTCTTCCCACCAATATTCCCTCACGTTTTGTTGCTGTGTGACAAATGGCAGCAGAGGGGCAATCTGACATAATGGCATCTGACTTGGAAGTACATATAATGCAAAGGTTATTGAATTCTTTCATGTGGAAAAAATGGGACCCAGTGACATTCTTTGATGCTTGCTGAATGTTTATTGAGTCCAAGCAATGAATGACAGTACTGTGAAGCAGTTGGTGGTACATTTCATCAGTGACAACAGTAGATCACCTCTGCTAGTGCATCTGGTTTTGTTTCTGTGGAAATAAACATGAGGCATTATTTTCAGAGCAATTTAAATATATGTGGCTCAAGACAATTCCTGTTCACTCACTGCAGCCCTGGTAAGCCAAAAGGTTGGACACCCATGGCCTAACTGCTTCTTCTGTCCATTGTTGGGGCTCTGGAAGAGATGGTTGATGTGGTTGCTGAGCTCCTCTCCATCATATTTGAAAAATCCTGGCTGGCTGGTGAGGTCCCCAGAGACTGGAAAAAGGGAAATATTACTCCCATTTTTAAGAAAGGGAGAAAGGAAGACCTGGGTAACTACAGGCTGGTGAGCCTCACCTCTGTGCCTAGGAAGATCATGGAGCAGATCCTCCTAGAAGCTATGCTAAGGCACATACAAGACAAAGGTGATTTGAGACAGCTAGCATGGCTTCACCAAGGGCAGATCTTGCCTGACCAATATGGGGGCCTTCTATGATGGAGTGATGGCTTCAGTGGACAAGGGAAGGGTGATGGATGTCATCTACCTGGACTTCTCCAAAGCCTTTGACATGGTACCTCACCACATCCTTCTCTCTAAATTGGAGAGGTGTGGATTTGAAGGATGGACTGTACGATGGATTAGGAATTGGCTGGCTGGATGCAGACAAATGGTTGTGATTAATGGTGCTATGTCAGGGTGGAGACCAGTCACGAGTGGTGTCCCTCAGGAGTCAGATCTGGAACCGGTGCTCTTCAACATCTTCATCAATGACATAGATTATGGCATCGAGTACACCCTCAGCAAGTTTGCAGATGACACCAAGCTGAGCTGTGCAGTCAGTACATTGGAAGGAAAGGAAGCCATCCAAAGGGACCTGGGCAAACTGGAGAAGTGGGCCCGTGTTAACCTAATGAGGTTCAATAAAGCCAAGTGCAGGGTGATGCAGTTGGGTTGGGGCAACCCCACATATTTATACAAACTGAGGGAAGATCTCCTTGAGAGCAGCCCTGCGGAGAGGGACCTGGGGGTCCTGGTGGAGAAGAAGCTGGATATGAGCCAGCAGTGCACGCTTGCAGCCCAGAAGGCCAACTGTGTTTTGAGCTGCATTATAAAAGGGGTAGCCAGCAGGGAGAGGGAGGTGATTGTCCCACTCTTCTCAGCTCTTGTGAGGTCCCATCTGGAGTACTGTGTCCAGGCCTGGGGCCCCCAATACGGGAAGGACATGGAGCTCTTGGAGCGGGTCCAGAGAGGGCTGAAGCACCTCTCCTATGAGGAAAGGTTAAGGGAACTGGGCTTGTTTAATTTAGAGAAGGCTCCGGGGAGACCACATTGCGGTCTTTCAGTGCTTGAAGGGAGCATATAAACAGGAGGGGTACAACTGTTTACAAGGATGGATAGTGATAGGACAAGGGGGAATGGTTTTAAACTAGACAGGTGAAATATTAGGAGAAAGTTTCTCACATGGAGGGTGGTGGCACACTGGAACAGGTTGCCCAGGGAGGTCATGGATCCCCCATCCCTGACGGCATTCAAGGCCAGTTTGCATGTGGCTCTCAGCATCCTGGTCTAGTTGGTGGGGGGGTTGAAGCTGATGGTCATTGTGGTCCTTTTCAGCCCAGGCCATTCTGTGATTCTATGGATGCTTGGAAATGAAGAGCTTTCAATACTGAGCAGATTGCTTAGCCCAAGTCCAGTTTGTACTGCAGTCCAAAGATAAAAGATGTGACATTACTACTAACATAACTTTGCATATTTCTAGTCTCATCTTCCTGGTAATAACTCACAAGACCTTTAAATCATTCTTCTCTTTCTTACCTTCTGTCATGAAAGCCTAAAAATGCTAACTAAACAGGTCCAATATGCTGCACAACACTTGCATGTGTACATAAAAATTTTAACGTCTTGAGAGTTCAGCCCAGTAAATCAGATATGCCTTGTGTTACTAACTTTGTTCTCAAAAATAGGACAGTCCTAAATCTTCCTTGCTCTTAGAAGCTAGAGCAGTATAATTCTAGTAACATGCTGCAAAATTGTGCATTAAAGTTTGGCTGCCAGGTGATGCAGTATTCAGCTTGAATAAACCTGAGACTGATTCCACAAGTGTTACAATGTTTTGGTTCAAGTGTCTGGTTAAAGGGTGACTTGAGAAAAGTTTTATCCTTAGACAAATATCGTATATGAATGGATCATGTCAGCAACACTCAGATTTCATGATTGCCTGGACTGGGAGCTGGATAATGAGACTTGTCAGCTCTATTGAATATGTAGCAGATACTTGCATAGAGCAGTTCTGAATGTTTCAGAAAAATAACTGAGCATTCAAAAGGCTTGTGGAGCAGTTTCAGGTTTACTCTGGGCCTGGTTAAACCAAATCAGTATAATTTTTCTTTGGAGGATCATTTATTATGTGTTACCCATTTCACTTTACAAATAAAAACTATTTCAGAAATGGAGCAGAGCTCTCTATTAGGAGCAGTAGTCATAGAAAAGGTTTATGGAGAGTTTGGTTCCCGTAATCCTTTCTTTTCCTTCAGGAAAAAATAAAAAATGTTGCTTCCTGAAACTTGATTTCACTCCTTTCCTTCCTTTTTTCTTTCTTTGCCTTTGCCTTCACTTTTTCTAGGGGAGGGGATGTGAGGGTGCAGATAAGATAGTAAACTGTACTCAGATGATAAGGAAGTCATTATTTAAATCTCCTAAGCAGATAAGATGGAAATACAGTATTGTGTAGGAGAGTGGACATGCAGCTTTTGTAACTAAAATCACTAAACCCATTTAAACAGGCATCTAACTTAATCATCATGTCAAACCTACCCAAGGTATTGCTAATCAAAACTGTAAATAAAACTGTACAGTTGTTTTTCAGAGATGTGATACCATCTGTGAATTATTAGGCTCCCATGATGATCAAAATGAAGAAAAACTGCATGTAACAATCAGCATGAAGATAAAGCCTATTTTCTTTCTGACTTCTCTTAAGGAATTTGCCTCAACTGTGTTAACTATAGTCTGATTACATTTTTAAGGAAAAGTGCAGAGACATTTACTCATACAAAAAAAAAAAAAAAAAAAAAAAAAAAAAAAAAAAAAAAGAGAGAGAGAGAGAGAAAGAGAGAAGAAAATAAAGATACTGGAAAACAACAAAAACAACAACTCTGGAGCTCCATTAGAATACATGACTCCCATTTAAACAAAAAATCCTGTTCCAGTACTGTGAGTAGAATGCAGTGCTTTTTAGAAGTTATTTCCTGTGTTTCTTCTCTGCATTATTCATATGGAACATGGGGTGTCTTGATGAAGTGGCACATTTTAGAGGAACATTACAGCTGTATACAAATATGTTAAAAGATGCAAACAGAAGCTGGACAAGGTGAACTGGAATCTTGTCAAACAGTTCATCAGTCATTCCCCTGAAAGATGTAAAAATGCTATGTATCCATGCAGAAGGCAGGGATATTTCTGTTCGTGGGGTATTTTTACCTGATAATAAAGTCAAACAACTTCTTTTAGTATGAGGATCTGACTGCCACTGCTGTCAGAAGCCACAAATGTCCAGGACAAGAATCTCTGAGATTATTCCTACTGAATCAGCTTTCAATGTAATGAATCTATTAAACCAGTACCCTGAACACAGAGACATTTCACAATACAGTGGAAACTACACTGCAAAGTGTGCCTTCGACTTCAGTAAATTCTGAGCCCTTTTCCAATAATTGCCATTAAATGAAGGACACAATTATTTTTTTTTTTTTTTAATAACATCACCAGCAAATTAAAATACTATTGGAAAAGGAAAGGGAAAGGGGAAAGGGAAGGGAAGGGAAGGGAAGGGAAGGGAAGGGAAGGGAAGGGAAGGGAAGGGAAGGGAAGGGAAGGGAAGGGAAGGGAAGGGAAGGGAAGGGAAGGGAAGGGAAGGGAAGGAGAGGGAAGGAGAGGGAAGGAGAGGGGAAGGAAGGGAAAGGAAAGGAAAGGAAAGGAAAGGAAAGGAAAGGAAAGGAAAGGAAAGGAAAGGAAAGGAAAGGAAAGGAAAGGAAAGGAAAGGAAAGGAAAGGAAAGGAAAGGAAAGGAAAGGAAAGGAAAGGAAAGGAAAGGAAAGGAAAGGAAAGGAAAGGAAAGGAAAGGAAAGGAAAGGAAAGGAAAGGAAAGGGAAGGGAAGGGAAAAGGAAAAGGCTGGTATTTAGTCAGATGGGGCAGTAGGCTGTTTTGACAGTATCATTATCCAGATTTTTGTATGTATCTTTCAGCTTCACTCAAGGTCTAATTCTCCTGTCACTCCAAAGGCTCGAGGACTAATAATTTTACAAGTCCTCCATGGATTATCCCAATCCTGAAAGACATGAGAGCAATTTCAAATTGACTTCCAAATACAATCATGTAAACTGCGTGTCCTGTCTCAGAAAGAATAATCCGCTACGTTCACATATAAACAGAAGCCTTAAATATGCAACAGATGTTCCTTTTTTTTTTTTTTTTTTTTTTTTTTTTTTTTTTTTTTTTTTTTTGTAAAGCTCTTGAATTCATTGACAGACCTTTGGCTAAACTGATGAATTAATTTGTTCAGGGCAGATTTCATAAATCCTCTAATAATTCTTGCCCTTACACATCTTGACTTGATTTTTGAAATCTACAGCATGTGTTTTAAATGTTTTAACCTTTACTACTTTAATCAGGTAACATTTATTTCAGGACTAGATGATGATCGGTCACTGAAAGATATAGTTGACTGGGAAATAAAATCCAATTTGTCAGTTAAACAAATGTCTTCTACATCTGAATTAAGAAGAAATCAGTCTGTACTACTGGACCCCTGAGATGCTTAGCGGTTTTGACGTCAGTCTCCTTTTCAAGTATACATAGTGCTGGATTGCTAAGTATTGCTGAATGCAGTACTGGTATGCAGAAAACCACTGTCACTGTGCTTATTATGTAAAGCTAATTCTCTTGGGGTAGTTTCAATGTAAGTATTTAGCTTTATGCTGAGATTTATTTTTAACTTTTAAAGTTATACATATTTTTAATACTCTGAGGCTACCAATTTAAACAGGAATGAAATTAGCCAGAAAAACAAGTTTTGTTTAAGATACTTGCTTCATAGAGGTCTTTTTCTGTAGTAATGCCTCTGACATAATTATATCAAATATTTCAAGGTCTCATTGACAGATATGCAATAAAATGTGTATGTATAAAGTTTTTTTATCTTTCATTTCTAGACAACTGACATGCTAGCTGTCCACTCAATAAATCTTTATATATTTTCTATAATGGACATCCAGAGGTACAAATCTGCAGTCTTTAAGATACGATAGGCATATATTACATGTACAGTAATTTTATTTCTGATGAAAGCCTTTGACAGATCAAAAGGTCTTTTCTTTTGCCTCTTCCATAAGGTTTGTAACTATTTAGAAGAGATGTTCCATGGACTTTTCTAAATCATAAAAAGCAGTCAAAAGTATGTGACTAAGCATCTAGAAACAGGAGACCTAACAAAGCTTGTTCATTTTTCCATTGATAATTGTCCACCAGTTCTTGACAGTTTCTTCTTTACAGTCAGAGGTCCTTTAAAGGCTGCAATCTGAAGAGGTCAGTCAAAATCTCCTGATGTGTGCTTTGTTTCATATATCATATTTGGCACAATGCTTCTATTCTAGAAATGCTGAGAAACTACTATATTTCAGAAATGAACTGCTTTTGTCTTATGCACTACAGGGAATGTCCTGCAGGGTGCATCTAGATTAGTTTAGATAGCTAATGTGCTATCCACATTACAGTAAGAAAGCGCCTTTGAATTGCTCTCCAGAAACAAATCTAGCCACTGGGTAAAAATGCCTAGAGGAGTTTTCAAATTGTTATCAGACACTGTAGTCTAAATTAACTTCAGTATGTTGTAGAGAGAACTCTGCAATTAAGCAATTGCTATGTTACCAAATTTGAAACATATTAATGCAAAATAGGTGATAGGATAAACCTGTTGCTGAAAACTGAATACAACATGTGCTGCAAGAATTTGTTAAATATACGTATAAATTCAAATGTTTTACTTAACATTAACCATGTCTCCCATCACAGCATCTCTGATACTTAATTAGTAACATATTGCTGCAGATACTGAGGACAGCAAAGCATTTACAGCTAGGCAGCCAAGTGTAGGGAAGTTGAGTGAAATAATTGTCTCAGAGAACAAAGAATTCTTAGAGCAACAGAGAATAAAAAAATCCTTTGATTCTTAGTTTCTCATTTCAAAACTCCAGATTCACATTGTTAAACTCAAATTCTAATATCATTTTTTAGTGTATTACTTCCTGCTAAAAATTTGAATTTAAGACAAACTTCAATAAACCCCAAAACCAAGGCATGTTTAGCTGCAGAAATATGAATCTTCAGTGAAATAGCATCATTCATGCCAAAAACTGGTTAAAATAATTTCATACAAACACTGAAGTCATTTTCTTACATCAAATGCAGTGATATAGTCATTTGCAAAAATCCATAGTTTGTATTGGCAGGGATTGACTCAGTGCTCTTAGTTTTGGAATGACTGTTCTTCTAAGCAGAGAAGATGAAGTACTGTTTCAGTGTGCATGGCACTTTCAGTGGAAATACAGTACCACAAGCAGCCACTGTCTTGTAACACAGACAGTTCATCTGACAAAACCAGCTAGTCTGCATGTATGAAAAGCTGAAAACCTTTGCAGTATTGATATAAACAGTATGATATCAAACAATACATTTAGACTAAAAATTACTGCAACAATTTGTCTAAGTGAATATGGCAAGTTATACAATACAGGTCCTCTGTTGTCAGTGCAGAGTGTATATAAATGAGAAGAGTGTCCTTGTGTAGCTTTAAAGATAATTGTGCCTGGAATCAAGCCCTTCAGTTTACCTACAGTGACAAAGTTTTAAATGAGTCAGTCTGGATAACAAAAAGCCACATCAGCTGAGTGAGAGTGGGCTTTTGTAGTTTATTTTTTTTTTTTCCCCAGGTAGCTTTGCAGTCTGCATTGTGCTTTATCTTGTTGAAGAGAAAACAGGACACTGCACACAAGCAAGCTAGTTTAAGAGTAGGTTGGATTTAGCATTCAATGTTAGCTGAAACTCTTAACTGTGTATGGTTAATGTTTATGGCGCACAATTTCATACGCACCATAGCTGTATCCTCTTAGGATGAGCAACAGCACATGAACTGAGATTAGGAGAAAAGACTTGTCCATGTGGTTAGTTCCTATAGAGTCAAAATCCTGTATTAAAAAGAAAAAGCAATATCGTAACTTCTAATGCATATATATGTGGAGAGTTTTATTGACAACTGGCTAGCTGAGAAGGGTCACATAGACACTGTGCAGCTGAACAAGTAGCTTTGCCATCTGCAAGGACAACGAGAACAATGGGATGTGTTATGATGGTGAGAAACTAGCCATGGTTTTGGGAACTCAGCAAGGGAGTAGCTATCAGGACGATAACTACAAGTTGCAAAGATACTTGGGGTGACATGTAATTGAGAACCAATGATGAGCTCTGCTTTTGCACTATGTATGAGCTAATTATCTGCATTATAAATGTACACATAGCCAAGCAATAAACGAGATTTGCTGATCATAGGTTAATAACTGGTATGGTCGTTTGCATTTCTCCCGCCAACTCCCACACATATATATATAAAATAAATATAAAGCAGTTCAGACATCTAGGATGCCAACATATAAAATGATTTCACTTTTATTTCCTTCTCATCTTCCCTTTTCCCTCTTTTGCTATCACTTCAGAAAAGATTCCAGAGAGCAGATAGGATTAGAGGCCTAATGGGTAAACTCCGGGCTTTCAAAAAGACCTGCAAGAAATACTAGAGCTGACAAGCAAATACATTTGCATATTTTCTGATTCACTAAATTATTTATGTCCAAGATTCCTACAGATGGAGCTAGATTGCAATTTGTAAGGGCCTGTTATCATTCATAACAGATTAATTCCTCTACAAATTGACTCCTTGTTTAGATGCCTTATGTTCTGTTTCTAGTTTATTTTTGTCACAAGTAAGTACTTTTCAGAAAAGGTTAGTTTTTGCTAAGTTTCATGTTAAGTAAGTGTTTTTTCAAGTAGGTGATAGTAACTTTCTCCTCATTTAATGCTAATATATTTAGCTTATTACTTCTTTCAGTCCCTTTTTCAATATGGCAACTAATGCAGAAAGAGAAAAAAAAACAAAGAACATATTTGAAGTAAACAGAGAGTGACAGGGTCATTCTTACTGATACATCATTTTGCTGCTGTTGTGTGCCTTCTTACACTTTGCCTTTTTTGTTCTCTGTTCATATTATTGGCTTCTTGGATCAAAGCCATTTTTTCCACACATAAAATTATATGAAGAATATTGTAAAACCTTTGGTTTCAAAAAAGGACAAATGTCTGTAATTTGATTTTTCTCAGACTTCTCTAGAAGAGTAAAGAGATGTATGAAATAGTATCTTTCAAATTCCTCAGATGTGTGTGTGTGTGTGTGTGTGCGCCACTTACTAGTAGAGAGCAAAAAAAGAAAATGGCTCAGCTGGAACTATGGACAGAGACCCCATATAACAGAAGTAGTTCAAACTTTTAGCATGGGGCTAGTAGCCTTTTTTTTTTTTTTTTTTTTTTTTTTTTTTCTTTTTTTCTTTTTTTTCCCCAAAATCCACAGAATCACAGAATCACAGACTGAGGTTGGCAGGGGTATCCATCTAGTCCAGCTCCATCCACTGCCTAGGCAGGAGCACCCACAGAAGTTGCCCAGGACTATATCCAGGCAGCTTTTGAAGGTCTCTGAGGA
Source organism: Excalfactoria chinensis (assembly GCF_039878825.1). NCBI lineage: Eukaryota > Metazoa > Chordata > Aves > Galliformes > Phasianidae > Excalfactoria > Excalfactoria chinensis. The sequence continues at coordinate 40,575,871 of NC_092857.1, forward strand.
AACAGACTCCACAATTAGGGAGGAAGACTCTCTGGGCAACCTGTTACACCACCTGCACAACACAGCATGGAAGTAATTCCTACTGCTCAAAAGGAATCTTCTGTATTTCAGCTTGTGCCCATTGTGTCCTGTTCTGTCAATGGGCACCACTGGAAAAAGACTGACTGCATCCTCTCTGCAGCCACCCTTACATCCAGACACACTTGATGAGGTGAGTAGAAGCTTCCATATTTATTTTCCACCAAGAAAAAACAACAAAAACAACAAACAACAACAATAACTGAAGCTGGAAGGCACTCGCTGTCTCCAAATGACAACATGATTCAAACAACTGCTGGAATTTCAGCACTGCATTGTAATTCACCATTCTCACTGGCATGAAAAAAATAAAAGTTATCTGTGCTTGTTTGTGTGCTGGGGGGTGAGAGGGGGCACATCAGGGAGTTGTCCTAAAAATATTTGTATCATCCATTTCATGTTCAGCAGTTTGTCATATTGTCTGTAATTGCAAACTCCTTACTGATATGAAGGGATTGAAGAACTCTCTCCTTTACTTTTGAACCTGGTCACAAATAGCTTTACGTCAGCCGTACCTACAGGACTTGCTCAGGGAAGTTCTCAGAATCAGATACACATACAGTTTGGCTCTGAGCTTTGCATCCTAATACAGTAACAAATCTTTTAATGTATGAATTTAGGATCCCTTTTCTTTAGTGTTGTCTTCTACAATATTGTATTTTATTCACCATATACAGGATAAAAGAGAAGAAATTTTCTAGTGGGGGCCCTGCAAGTCCCTGCAAGTGTGGGCTGTTAGTTTTGTCTGAAGTCTAAGCGCTGAGAAGAGATTCCGAGAAGAAAAGGTGGTTCTTGCTGGGCAAAATGTAGGCCTGGAGACTCAAGAATAGCAGAGAGGATAGTTCATAACTCAGTTTATGACAAAGTGGAGGAAACATCAGGCTACAGTCTTTGCATAGTGTTTATAAAATTGATATCACTTTAAAGTAATGCCTCCTATTAACTCACATGGAAACTACGACAGATACAAACAGCACAGTAACACTGTTTGACAGAGCTAATTCTCAGCTACAGAACATTATTTTTCAACATTGACACCAATATTAGCTATGCATTTTTGCCAACAAATAACAAGAGCTGCGTGCTGAGCTCATAAAAATCTTAATAGCTATCTGGAATGGAAATTTAACTATATTTTCCATACATAGTGTCAAGACAGAGACAATTAATTACACAGTTACATGAAACACTTCTTGAACAATGTTAAGCTAGCCCTGGGCTCAAATTAGTTGTCCTCATGTTAGCTGAATACCAGATCACATACAAATAACATTTAATAGCTATTCATGCCTAGGTCTACAGAAAAGCAGCAGATGCAAGAACTCATCTCCCCAGTATAATATTTCAGGCTGCACTCTTCCTAGGCCCTGGTTGTATCTCAGACAGCATTAATAGTGCTCTGAGATTTAGATGCTGCTGAGGGATCAGTGTGCTCATGGGACAGGGACAGGCCATTTGGAGGAGCAGAGCTGCAGAGGCAGTGGGGGGCAGACAGTGCAGCCCTGAACTGTCAGCTGCTCTGGGCCACATGCAGCCTGCATGCCACGAGCTGGACATGCCTGCCACAACCCCTAACCCTTACCTTAACTCCAAACAATAACACTAACAGCAACCCTAACCCTAACAGCAACCCTAACCCTAACCAGCAACCTTAACCCTAAGTCCTAACAATTACCATGACCCCTAACCATAACATTAACCCTAAATCTTAACCCTAAACCTAACCACGAATCATCACCCTAGCCCTAAATCCAAAGGTATGGAAAATGTCTGTCAGTCAGTGTAACCCTACAGCTTATGCTAACTAAAAGAAGATATGTTGCAAATACCCTGAAATAAATAGACCCATCATATCCTGATTTATTTGTCTTTCCATTCCATGGTTTCAAACACAGATAGAACCCAAATATATTTGATCTGTATTTCTACTACAGCAACTGTAACCTCAAAATACTGGGAAACAGACAAAAAAATAAATGAAGATCAGGATATTTGCTGTCATCTTCATCTCCTCAATTACTAAGGCTTATCTTATCAGACCCACCATCTCTCCTACCAGAATATTCTGGGTTGGTTCATGTGTGGAGCAACTGACATACTTTCCCATAAGCTGCATATCCTTCTTCCTCTGCTGGAAGTTCAGAAAGTGAGTGAGATCTGCAGACATATTTTGTTGGGTGAATTCACACTGGTTTAAGATGATGAATGAAGCTTTTCATGCTTTCAATCTCAGAAACTCTCACATGTCCTACTTCTACCTCAAACAGTTCTTCACTGATTAAAAAAAAAGCTTCCACTGAGACCCCACCGAATGGTCTTAAACTCATCACTTTCAGCCAGTACTCAGAGCTTCTGTGGAAGGCTGCTGTCAAGAAGATATTGGCTTTGTTGATGCTCCCATCAGAAGAAGTGAAGTACAATATGGTTTTGTCTCCATCAGTAAAATCTGTGAGTCCTTCTCTTCCAGTATTACAGTATTCCAGTACACTTCAATCAGTGATGTTCTCTAAGCCTTTTAAATCACATCCCTCTCTACAAAGTCCAACACTTTATCTATAAAAGAAAATTTTCATCTGGAGTTGGTGTCTGGATGTAGCACTTAAGTGGATGCTAAATTTGAGGACAACACAAAATTGGAGGAGTTGTTGAGTTCCTCAAGGGTAGGGAAGCACTGCAGGGAGATCTTGATAAATGGCAAGGCTGGGCAATCACTAACAGCATGAAGAACAAGAGCAAGTGGTTAATTCTGTACCTGAGTGGGGCAGCCCTAGCTATAAGTAGAGACTGCAGGATGAAGCATCGGAAAACAGCCTGCAGGAAGGGATCTGAGGTGTTCTGGCCAACAGCAAATTGTATCAGGGTCAGCACCCTGGAGCCAAAAGGACCAACCATACCCTGGTTGGAATAGGATTGCCCCCCACTCCTGTTTTATTTCAGCAGAAAGTAAAACACAGGAACCTTGCTAAGATGCCTTAGGGGTGATATAAACTTAAATAACCCCAGACATACTGCCACTACTGATCTGTAAGCTCATGAGTCAATTAAAAAACAAAACCACCAGATTAGATCTGAAAAAAGTAAGAATAAAAGAAATATGTATAACTACTAAGTGAATTTTCTTACTCATTACTCAACTTCAATCTGTCTGAATTCAGGAAAAAAGGAAAAGAGGGAGCTCCAATGAGTTCAAAATGCATGCAGCATACAGCTTTATAACCATGAATTCGGATGATGAGGTTCTGTTTAAGAAGGACAGTTGCAAGAAAGGCAGGGGATGAGAAACGTTGACAGGGAGGCAGAGAAGAAAACAATCTGAAAAACAGCTGTGGAGAACTATCAGGCACTGAGGGGTTAGGGACTGGAAACACTGATAGTAAGCTTGATATTGTTTTAAGCTCAAGTGCCATTTCCTACAGGAACTATCCCAAACCTAAGCCTATTCTGAATCCTAATCATGACTATAACCAAAACACTAATAACATAAAATACTAAATATATAAAATACCAAACTCTAATACTAACCCTAACCCTTAACTATAACCCTGAAGCTGACCTTAACCAAAACCCTAACAGCCCTTATCCTAGCCTGAACCCCAGACCTAATCCTAACTTGAACCCTGAGCCTAACCCTTAACCTGACCCTGACTCCAATTAAAGCCCTAATAAAGCTAATCCTGGCCCCATCTCTAACACAAATACCCTAATCTCTGACCCTAACTGAATCTGTAATTCTAATCCCTAACCCTAACCTTAACTGAGAACATAAACTCTAAACATAAACCTAACTTTAACTGTAACACGTATGTTTATATGCACATACATATCATATCATATCATAGTATCATAGTATCGTGCGAGTTGGAAGGGACCTTAGAGACCATCGAGTCCAACTCCCGGGATTCGAGCCCTCTAGTGTAGCAGAGCGGCAGTTTTACCCCTTGAGCCACAAGGGGGATTCGAACCCGGGCGCCCTGGTGTTGCAAGCGGCGGTTCTAACACCGTGCGCCACCGGGGGCACACTAAATATAAACTAGTCCTAATGCTAATGCTAAAACCAGTACCCTAACACCTAACTTTAAATATGACCCAGAATTCTAAACCCTAGACCTAATCCTAAACCCAACCGTAAGCCTAATATGCTAACCCTAACCCTAATATGCTAACCCTAACCCTAACTAACCCGAACAACTGACCCTAAATCTAAGCTTAACTCTGACCTTAACCAAAACCCAAATAACCCTAATCCTATCCCTAACCCTAATCCTTGCACTAATTCTAACCCTTTCTTTCTCCTGTATTTGTTCTTTCTTTCTTCCTTTCTTTATCTTTCCTTCTCAAGCAATTTTTACACTTGATTTTTTTTTTTTTTATTTTTTTTTTCTTCCATGTCCTTCTTCCTTATAGTGGGAGTGGGAAGAATGCTAAAAATTCTGTATGTGATTGTTTAGATTTCAAATCTTATTCTACAATTTCATAACTAAAACCAAATCTGCATTTTCAGGAATTCCTAAAATTACTAGAAGTAGTATTAGAAGTATTATAAGCAGTACTTACCCACAAAATAAATGAATAAACAAAACAAAGCAGAAAATAACAAGATGGAAAAATAAAGCCCAACAAATACAAAATCTCGTACATAAATGTATATTTGAAAATTAGAGTAGTATAAGTATGCAGTAAACAAAAAATCCTGGAGTAAATCCAACAAGTATTCATAAAGTACTGCTGAGAAAATGATGTTATAAATACATTGAAATCATGACTAGTATGTCTGAAATTGAACGCTTCACACTGCAATTTATCTTGAGTGCAAAGATGTTAATTTCGACATGGTCACATGAACCAGGCTGTGACTCAAGGTGTTTTCCAGGTACATTTTCAGCAGCTGTTGTAGCTCTGTTTCTCATTTCACAGAATCTTGGAATCAGAAAATTGTAGGGCCTGTAAGGGACCTCCAGAGACTGTCAAGTCCAACCCCCTGCCAAGCAGTCTCCCTATAGCAGGTAGACATTGAGGTGGGTCTTAAATATCTCCAAAGAAGGAGACTCCACAAACTCCTTGAGCAGCCTGTTCCTGTGCTCCATCACCCTCACTGTGAAGAAGCTCTTTCACATATTGGTACAGAACTTCCTATGCCCAAGTTTATGGCCATTTCCCTTTGTCCTGTCCTCACAGACCACAAAAAAAAAAAAAAAAAAAAAAAAAAAAAAAAAGGTTGGCCATGTCCCTTTGACTCCCACACTTAAGATATGATCACCTCTCAGTCTTCTCACAGCTCTACAGACCCAGGTCCCTCAGCCTTTCCTCATAGGGGAAATGCTCTAGGCAGTTTTATCGTCTTCTCTTCCACAAGTCTGCTGTTTCTCTCTATTTTAGCAATCTGAAGAAAATTTGAAAAACAGTGTAGACAGACTTCAAACACACAGCTCATGGAAAGACGGGCTTGTCCTTGCTTTTGTATGAGTGAAGAGTAAATGGTGGTACCCTGGTGTAAGTAGAATGAGTAAGAGAAGAGCTCCTGCAACGACAGCTTTAAATTACCACATATGAATCTCTCAGATGCAGTAAATCTGCTTCCCAAGCCAAATGAAAAAATGTGATGATTCTTGTGCTCAGATGTGCTCATAGCTGTAGATTAGATGAGACATAAAGAATTACACCTAAAGACAGCTGACTGCTTGAAGAGAAAGGATTTTAGCAACACTTGCTTGAACAGTCATAAACAAACCTTGATCTTTCTTTGAGATATGTGTTTTGTTTTGGGTAGGTTTTTGATAGAACTACTTCCCAGTCAACTTGACACCTTAACATGAGTTTAGAAAAAATATGTCATATAAAACATTTTTATAAGTTAGGTTTCTTAATGCAAATTAGTTTTAGGGAAGGGGTGTCAGCAAAGCTGACCAACACATGGGTGCAAATGACATTTGATTTTTTCAAGAGTTATTTGCTGTGGTGAATGTATGTATCTCTATCACAATTTCTATTTCAAAAATGCTTCTTAATGATCTCTTACTTGTCATATACACATCTCATACACATTCTCTGTTGTGTTCTAAACTCCACAAACCTGTCCCTCCTTCCGAATGCTTCCAGATGTGTGCTGCATAGCACTTGCTGCTGTACAAGGGTCATTTCAGAACTCACACTGAAGTTAGTTTTGAACCCTGAGGAGGCTCCTGTTTCCCTAATTTCCTGTCTTCTTGACAGCTCCTTTCTTCTGTGCTTTTGTCATTCTAAGAGCTCTCTCTAAATCTGCAAATGAACAGGGCAATATGTTCATTTTGTTTGCAGTGATGGTACAGTTTTTCTACAGAAACACTAAATGTCATCTGGAAAGAAAAGGATAACTTCCAGAAAGAGCCAAGTTTAAAAAAAATTAAACCCCCCCCCCCCCCCCCCCCCCCTTTGGGGTTGCATCTAAACCTACAATGTATAAAATACTAACATGTACTAACAGTTCTATGACTCTTTCCTTTATCAACTCACACTGCTGTAGGCACTTACATACAACCAAATCAGTATAATCTTCTTAAACAATCAGTCTAATCTTGGATGTAAGACAGAGTGCTAAATATATCTTCCTGTTGTAATTACTAGATTTTTGTTGATGGTAGAGTATACCAAGCATTGTTGGTTTAGGTGACTATATACACTGAAGTCACATGCAGTTGATTAGATACAAGTAACCCTACAAAATACAGAGGACCCTCTTGCCCACACTTGTTTGAACTAACACTTTTTGAACTAATGTTTTGTCTCCATATATGCCCAGCATGTGTTGACAAAGGTCAGTAGATGGAGGAGTTCAGTCATGCTTTGTTCTGTATGTCACCTGACTGCCCCTCTGCTGCCATCTGTTGCAGCAACAAAATGTAGCAGAATATTGGTGGGAAGTTTCAGCCTCTACTGCCACATCACCACTTTCTGCCTTTGATGTTGTATACCAACATCATAAAATAGGAGGCATTATTTTCAGAAGAGCCCTCATAAATACTTCTTACTGCCCCAAATTATCTCTTTGCAGCCAAATTTCATTCATCTGTCATACTCCAAATGATGGAAATGCTTTTGTCTATAGAGGTAAGAAGAGACTTCTGTGACTATAAGTCATAAAAATACATTTCAAGCTAATTTTGTGAATTAATTGGACATATAGGCTTACTAATCTTTTGTTCTAAACAGCAATATTATAGAATGTAGTAATAATTTTCTACTAAAAACAGACTTTTCAAGATGTGAATCTCAGATCTGAATATCTGAGTCAGAAGTGGCTTTTTGTTGAAAGATTCAGTTGATGCTGAAACTTCGTGTAATGTTGACTTCAGGAAATTTCAGGCTCTGTGAAACTCCTGCTTCACATATTTCATCCCGTATATCTTGAGTTAGGACAACTCTTACTTCTGAGCTGAACTTCGACATTATGTGAGGTAAATACACTAAAAATAACACTCATTGACAGCACCAGTGAATCTTCTCTGACATTTATTAGTGACAGTATGAACTAAAGGTAATTTGATGGTATAAAAATGTATTTTGATTCTTGAGAAGCAGCTTGAATTGATAACTAATCATTTTTCATTTTCCATTTCAATGATATTAAAATTTTAACTGCCAGGAATATGTTCCAGATATAGAACTGAGGAGCTGTTCAGGAAAAAAATAAAAATACATAAATAAATAAAAAATCCCAGAAAATAAAATGTACAATTTAATTGTGGTATTGGCTTTAGAGATCCTGGCATTTTTTTCTATGTTACTGTAATTCCTGAATATTCCTGTCTTTCCTTCTCCTTGCCATGTGAGGCACTGTTAATTACCATTTCAGTGTTCTACCTTTCCTGCTCACTGGAAGTACATACATCATTTATTTTTTGATGGCTAATGAATGAGGCTTACAAGTGAGACGGTCAGCCCTGTCTTAACACTGGAATACATAGGAGATGCTATTTCAGAATGCTGGTGGGAAATTTGTTACAGTTCAAAGGTTCCTCTGGCAATAGAAGCAGGCTATCTAACAAAAGGCTACCAAACTGGAAAACATTTTTGAAACAAGAGGAGCAAGTTATATCTGTTTTCAAATCTTTTCTTACTTTTGTTGGAGAAAAGATCTGCAGCCTTCATCAGGACCCTGACATTGCTGCGTGAGCTTCTTATTGGTACTGTAAAGCTTTCACTGCATAAACCAGCTGGAAGGCTGAGTTCTGTGGAAAGGTAGACTGCCACAAAACTAACATAGCTGTCAGAAGGAGGATCTCCTGTGCCAGATTCAGCTTTGTGGGTTCTTGATTATTGCCCATATTGACCTCTTTAAAACATAGCATATCACCTGTGCGATTTTCTGAAGAGTTTGCTGTTTAACTGGAGAGATTATTATGCTGTCTACTGTAACTTATGCAATTTACCACAACCACATTAACAACTTTTTCAGTTCTGATCTTCACAGACTTTTGTCTCTCCCTTTATATTTAACATGCTAGGCTCCATAAGTTTAACATCTTTGATCTTTATTTATCAGACAATTATAGAGGGCTTGAAGCTGCTCTATGGTACTAAAACTAAAAAATAAAAGAAAATTAAATTAAAATCACCATTAGAAGACCTAATGACTACTAAACATTTGGCGTCAGTATTGCCTTAGATCTTCATGGCTTCAGTAGCTGAGGAAGATTCTTACCTAAACTTTATTGGAAGTCATAAAACCAGCTCCTACTGCTATCAATTAGATGTGTTTCACTAGAAAACTTATGAGGCCCAGGATCTGAACTTTATAAGTACTGTTAAAATTCCTTTTGCTCTACAAGTTTATATGTAAGTGCATTCATATGTTAAAGATTTGGTTTCAGATTAGAAATGTAAACTATAGAGTTTATTTCTGCACTAAATAACTCATCTTTCATCCTTTGTGCTACATAGCCTCCAGAAGAATCCTTCTCAACAGCCAAAAGAAATCACTCTGCACTTGCCTGATATTTAACACCAGCACCTAGGAGGGCTATCTAGGTGTTGAGAGAGAGGAAGCAGCAACACCCAATTTAGCTACAGTGCACCAACCGATCTTACATCTTTTTTTCTTGTCAAGCAAGTTCTCAAATTTGGTTTGAAAGGTCTGCTCCTTTTTCTTAATAAACAACTCACATTTAGAAGATGGAGTATTAAATCACAAGCTTAGGATCAAGAAGAAAGCCATCCTAACCTCACTGAGTTAGCATGGGGAGCATCCTAGTTCAGAAAGATACAAAGAAAAGGCTTGAAGGCAATCCTTCAGTGGATCTATGTCACAATAGTCTCTTGAAAGATAAGGGTTGATTAAGAAATTGTGAAAATGGGTGAAAGGAAAAAGAGAAAGGGGGGTGAAAATTAAAAACATTACCAGGAATAAACACTACATGCAATAGATGATCATGTAGAGACTGCTTCTTGGAAGGAAGGAACTTCCATCTTTCAAATGCAGACTGATTTCAGACCTCACAGACTTCAGTGTTGTTTGGAGCAGAATCAAACATGCTGTCTATCTTTTCTTGTTTGAATTTACAACCATTAATTCTAGGGAAGAATGGTGTTTAGAAAATCCTATCACATATGGATTGCACAGGAAGAATCACTGTCTGTAGCAAGTGGAACACTGAAGTCAGCATCTGCTTCCAGGAGGGACACAGAACTGAGGAAAAGATTATTTTTTCAAAAGGATTATACTGATGTAACAACTTACAGGATGTATGCTGGGACCATATATTAGAAGAAAACCTAAACTTCTCCTGAGAAACACATTAAGTACACTTCATGAGTATCAAATCAGAAAAAGCGAAAGCCTTTCCTCAACTATGGTTAGAACTTCCTTGCTGTAAAGAAGTATGTAGGTCAGGAAGACCATACTGCATACAGCCAATGAAACTTAATGGAGTATTCAGTAAGTATCAGACAATTAGACACTCTGGACTGGAGTTTGGTCAGGATGTGGTAGGAGCTATCCTGGCTCCTGGAAAAAAAAATTGTTCATGAGTTATTTAATTTCTGTAACTGCTTTAGTATCACCTGAAAAGTGAAGTCTTATGAGTCACAATATTTGCCATTTATCTGTAGAATGTTTTGAGTATGAGTTGAAATAGGAGGTTATACTCCAAGCTCTGGTGAGGACCTACTTTGATCTAAAGGATACCCCAAACACTTCATTCAGTTTAAAAAGTCAGCTTAATTTCTTTTTCCAAACAGATTAGCAAAATACTTGTAGAAAAGCTGTTCTGTTAGTAAGTCTAAGTTACTTTCTGATATGCTATGATTCACAATTACATCACATATAGGAAGCAGCCAACCAACACTGGAGGGCTGTTACATAAAACTCTGTCAGTGTTTTCTTATTTTGAAGATGTGTATGTCATGTGTGGAACTACGACAGCTTGGCAAAAAGTTTTAGTAGTAATGTTCCTCATTTTACAGAATGTTTTCTTGCTATTGCAATACTTCCCACTTCTGTACCTGTCATTACTGAATAGTCCACCAGTAGGAACAAGCATGTGGGATATTCAGTTATATGTAAGAATAAACAGAGACATAATCCGATGATCTGCATTGGAGCTGGCACAGCCCACATGCAATATGTTTTCCATTAAGTAGAAAACAAGCAAAAAAGAAAGAAAGAAAGAAAGAAAGAAAGAAAGAAAGAAAGAAAGAAAGAAAGAAAGAAAGAAAGAAAGAAAGAAAGAAAGAAAGAAAGAAAGAAAGAAAGAAAGAAAGAAAGAAAGAAAGAAAGAAAGAAAGAAAGAAAGAAAGAAAGAAAGAAAGAAAGAAAGAAAGAAAGAAAGAAAGAAAGAAAGAAAGAAAGAAAGAAAGAAAGAAAGTTTGTAAGCTATTGATATCATAAGGCATTGTTTTACATGATAAACATTGATGCTAAAACTTGGATTGAGAGAATGGTCTCTCTTTCACTCGGACCTGATTAAAGAAGAAAGGAAAGCAGTTACAGGTCATGGCCTTTCTGATCCTTTTACACAGACTTTACTGGATAACATTGTTGGAGCTATGATGTTGACACACTGGGACAGTGAACACTTAGTATGATTGTTAATAACACCAGCGCAAAAATTGTTTTGGAGAAACTGGTGGAAGTGTTTGTGTGCTACTGAGGCACTGTGTAATTTAGATGGACCTGACTGTAGGGCCAGGTCAAATATTAGGAGCACCTCCGTCTAGTGACCCATGGGAACAGGCACAGTTGCCAGTAGATGCAATGCATACTTCAGCACATTTTGTTCTTAAGGCGCTGTTATCTTTTCCAGAAGAGGGAAAGAAAACAGTCTTTAGCGCAAGTTAAACAAAGCAATGGAGAGACATACATGCAGTTTATTGATAGACTCAGAGACGCTTTGAATAAACAGATATCTGATGATGAAGCAAAAGATGCCATTCTTATGAAATTAGCAGTTGAAAATGCTAATGTTGGTTATAAACAGACTAACCAATTGATTATGGAGGTGTTACGCATGATTCACCCTGGCACCCAATCAGGATTTTGCTTTCTATTATTTAAGAGTTTGTCATGGTTTTGCAATTTTGTAATTTTGCTATCAGTATTCCACATCATAACATCATGTTAAGCATAAATAATTTTGACGAATGTGCTGCTCACAAAAGAAGACTGAATGTCCCAGGGAACACCACGGTCAGTCATATGACCAGGACTATATAATCTCACTTCAGTGCTGGACTCGCCCTCTTGGATCCTGCCAGCCATGGGGGAGTGTGTGGAAGCATTCCAGCCGTTTCGCCTAGAGTTACAGTAGGCCTCTCGGTTTCGGGACTCACTCTCTCTTATTTTACTTAATTCGTTAGCCTTAATTCCAATTATATTGTATTATATTGAGTTATTCTCTATTCAAGATTCAGGTCATTACAATAGATACAAACTGAAGGGTCAAAATATTCATATGAAACACTCAGGCCCTCTTTTTTACACTAAGCATTCTAAGCTCTAAGCAAATGCCCAGGGGAAAAAAAAAAAAAAAAAAAAAAAAAAAAAGACATCAAGATCAAAGAATATCTCTGAAAAGAGCATTATAACTTTATTCTGTCTCCAAAGGGAAGCAATTATACCGAGCTATCTGCGTTAACGTGCAAAATTTATTCATTACCAGCTGAAGTTTCTGTTCTGAAGTCTCTGAAGTCTTCTGAAATATTTCAGCTTGAAAGCTTATTACATTACTTAAATCTTGCTTACACATCTTCAGCTTATACAAAAAAGCCAATAATCAACTTATTTTTATTGACACAAATTATTTTCATGCTTCTCCAACAGATGGGGCACATTTTTCCCCAGCTGCTGATGAGGAAGAATGTACCACTGATAACAGTTCAAATTACAGGGATTTAAATTAAATCTGCTAATGCTTTCTGGTAGAGGTTTATGTATCATGGATAACATAATGATCACAGTAACTCCCTCTGTGCTAAACACTGCTCAGAAAATAAACTCTTAGACATGCTTTAAAATGTTAAACGTAATGTCTGTGAAGCTATTTTTAGGCGATTTTTCACACTACAGAGTTTGATGTAACTAGAACTATTAAATCAAAACTGAACATAAAGATTTTTCATTTAAACCATAAAAATAGTCAAGAACTGAGTGAGAAATATGAAACTTTTATTAATTAAAGCCCAAATTAATGTTATGGTATGTTAGCCTACACATCAATTAATATTTCTTGCTACAAAAGGGAAATGGAAAGAAGGAATCAGCAATAAACACCATGGAAACATAAAGTGATTTGAGCTACTTACCTGAGATTATTTCAATTCCAGGTTTAACTGCAACTTAACTATCATGTCCACTTTTTCTTTAAAAACTTTTTAAAAACATTTAAATACTTCTCTTTTTTGTCTTCTTATCAGGAGAGAATTAGGACCAAAAGGATAAAATAATGTAATCTTTCATTAGTGGCCTGAAAACTTGCATCTAATGCTGAGGAATTTTCTTACCCTCACACTGTGATGTATAGGGAAGCTGTGGCTGAAAATGTCTGATACAACATAAATAACATCAGTATTATGTCTGTGTAATCCAAGCTGCTGAAAGTGGAGCTGGGGGAGTGGGCAGTATTGTCCATACTGGGTCATGACCAGGATGGTTCACAAGGTTGTTTACTGAGGGTAGTAAACTGCCAGAGTGCTCCTGTCAAACATCACATGCCTCACTACAGTGATGAATTGCCCAATCTGGCTTAGGAGGGTTGGCTGATGTTAGGAAATGTAAATTACATCTCCCTGTGGCAGCTTGTCTAAAGCTCAACCTTTAATTATAATCAAGAGATGAGTACATTCCCTTCAGTTTCATTTTGTTTGTTGAATTCAGTTCTGATAAAGGTGATAGAATCTTGTAGAATTGTACTGGTGAATGAAGTAATAGAAGTTGACTGAGAAATTTTTCAAAAAATATTACCTTATTTTTTCTTAAATTATTCAAAAAATGTTTCAGCTAGATCTAAAAAAGAAAATAATCACAAGTTATTAACAGCAAGAGAGTACTTCCCCTCAATCTGCATCCAGATACTTGTAACAAACCTTGAAATGCTATTTGTGTAGTACATCTAGGCACAAGCGACATGGTTTTTGACCATGCTCCTTGGGAGGACAAGCATCTCAAAAATATTTCAGAATGACCTGACACATACTCCCATTGAAAATCTCTCCTCCTGACCATTCACAAATTTTTCCTATTCTGAGTTAGAAAGATAAAATTCTCAGAATGTTTACAAAAGCGTACTGGAATGAATGGAGAATGTATACCTACGTTTATCAGGCTGTACTTGAACTGATAATTGTGAGTGGAGTTTGGCAGAAAATTCTGCAGTGACCGATGGTTTAAATGGCTTTCCCCTGAGGATCTGAGAAAGCTTCAGGACTCTGGAACAATACGATGCATGCAGGTGGCATTCTGCTGTCCTTACCTCAAGGACACCAAGAGATGCATCTCCCCTCTGCTTCCAAATTGGGCAGGGAGCACTGAGGATCAACAACAGGAAGTACTATATCCTAATTAGTAGACTCTAACTTATCCTTCTATCTGTTAGGGGCTTCACTGCTTCATGAACTAAGAGTATTTAGAAGGAGAGTAAGGACATGTGAATGAATAAATCATGATTTAGAAATTACTGTGGAGAGTATCTTGGTCGTTCAGTGTTACTATACAGTGCAATACTATGCACTCACAGCTACACACCTTTAAAGCTCCTCCCATCTTAACCTGGAGAACTGTAGTAGCATAAACAAGGAAACATCTGGGCAATAGTATTTGAGATAAGGAAGTTATGGAAGCTTGTTTGTGCGCAATTTACAATACTACATACAGGTAGAATAAAGAGGTACCTTTGACCACTGGAGGTTCAGTTTGGTTTGTTTGTTCTGTTTGTTTGTTTGGTGGGGTATTTTTGTTTGTTTGTTTTGCATAAAATAAACATTGCTTTCTGAGGTCATTTAGTTAATATTGTGTGTCACAGAGAATTCTACTTCATCATGAGAAGTTTAGAGAAGAGATAAAGAAGCCAATCTTTTTGACTAAACATTTCTGCTTGTATGTGTTTTCCATCTTATCTAATACATTTATTTTATTTCCTCTTTACTATTACTTTTTTTCAGGGAAGTTGTTTTTACTGGACTACGAGTAACAAATTCCTACTTTATGGGCTTGTGACACTGTTGTCATTGCATTTAGCACAGGAAATGATATATCTGTTAGTAAAGAAACCAAAAAAATTCCCCCATGAGTCACAAAAAAACATTTGCCAAAGCTAATTAAATGAATGCCAAATGTGACAAGTTGGTTTAAGACCCGTAACAACTTACAGTACCCCAGCTTTGAGGGAAAGGGGTAGCATATGGAGATGAAGGCTGTGAATGGTGAGTATAACTTTGTAGAAGAGGGAAAGCTCCCTTATCTGACTTTTCTTCTCAATAATTCATCCACCATTGCTGAGCTAACACAATAATCATCTTAGAGCCTTTGATTTCCAGCTATATTCATTAACCACTGAACTATTGGTACTGTTGCATCCCTGAGAGTAAGGAATCAAGGAAAGGTGGCAAGAGGCCTGCATGGATGCACAGGGAATTCACAGATAAACTAAGAGGAAAGAAGAAGGTTCATTAAATATGGAAATAGGACCTGACCACCTGGAAAGAACATAGAAATGTTGTCAGGGCCTGTAGGGTTTTAACAAGGAAGCTTAAGACCCTCTTGGAATTGAACCTTGCAAAGGAAATAAAGGATAACAAGAAAGGTTTTTTTAGAAATGTCAGCAATAGAAGGAAGACTAGGGAAAATGTGGGTCTCCTTCTGAATGAGGTGGGTACTTTAGTATCAGGGGACACTGAGGAAGCTGAGATTGTGAATGCCTTCTTTGCTTCAGTCTTTAATGCTAAGACTATCTGTCAAGAATCCCAGACTCTGGAGGTAGGAGAGAGAGTCTGGGGAAAGAAGGACTTTCCCAAGGAGGATGTGATCAAAAGAAGAACAGGTCTGTGTTTAAAGAAAGAAAATTCTAATTAATTCCAAAGGAACTGGTCATCAGCTATTAGGGATTTCCCAACAGATGTGGAAAAGGGGCTAGATCATCAAAGCCATGGGAAGATGCAGACATGTTCAAGCAGTCCAGGAAGAGAGTAAGTGAAATTATGCAAAACATTCAAAACATGGGAAGTATGAGGATTAGACTGAAAGGTACTGCTGCTCCTAAATTAACTATTTTGCTCAGTAAAGTTGCTCTATATTGCTATAAAGTACCTTGCTAATGTGCTGTTATGTTAGTGTTAGAATTTGCCAAGAAAATCTATCTGTGTGTATCCTGGCTTAGAAAACCTATAGGATATACTTTTCAAATGTCCTGTTTTAGCACTGTAGTTGCAAAGACTTAGCTGATAATAGAAATAAGGTGCTGGCAGATCAATCTTCTTGTGCTGTTGCTTACACCAGCATGATGTAAAACATCCAGTAATCACTTTTGGGAACAAAATAAATACAGCTAAGTGTTTTTGGACAGTGTAATCCAATCTCCAATGACTGGTCTCTGTGTATGTACTTGTAAGTTTGAGGAGCAATATCCACATGACAACAAGAACTCAAGAGAATCAAGGCAAAGCTGGATGTGCCAAAGAGATGGGATTTTTTCAAGAAGAGACAGACCAAGATTTTAAGATGTATATCACATTACTTCTCTAAAATCTAAAAATTTGTATAATTCCTTAATATAATGCTTTAACTTTTGGTTAGACCTGAAATGGTCAGGCAGTTGGACTAGATGATTTCTGAAGGTCCTGTTCAACCAGACTGAATTGAACTGTTCTATTCTAGTCTAGTCTAGACTAGTCTAATCAAGTCTACTCCAGTCTACTCTCCTTCAAAGTATTCTAAAATATTCTAAAATTTTATTCTATAGTATTATTCAAGATATTCTGTAATTTAACATGAAGTAGCTCAAATCCTAAAATTCAACACAGAAATAAGAAGAAATACAGAATGTTGACAGCTTCAGTATCAAAATATAATTTTTTTGAGAAAATATTTATATTTTGCTATATATTTATATATATATTATATAATATTATATATATATTTATATATTTGTATATTTATATTCATATGTTATATTTTTTATATATTTGAGGAGAAAATATCAGTGAAAGTACATTAGTTATGAGCCTATAGATCTAGAAGTTGACTTTACATTCTTTGAACATTAACAGTATGGTTTTGAAGGACAAACAGAACAGGAATCATTCACATAACACCAAGTGTGCAGAAATATAACAGAGCTCAATGCAGAGATCAGTGATTAGGATTAAAGAGAACGATGATGGGCATTTGACACCCTAGCCATTATCAAACATATCAGGAAGTTGCTTCCCATGAAACACGGATGCTTAGACAACTGATGACAAAAATTAATTTTCTCCTCAAATGATGATGTTTCAAAGCATTGACCTGAACTTGTACACTCCCCTTTGTTCTGCACTGGGACAGAAACACTGAAAATGTATTTACAACTGAACTGAGACTAATTATACAGTGATCTTGTACAGACACCTTTCGTTTAGAAGCAAAGACAGAATGAGCACAGCAGCCAGATATTATAACTGCCTGTGTCATCTGTCTGTGCGTGAAAGGCTTTTCAACATCCTTTGGCTGCAGCCATGACAGAACAACAGCTAAAGTTCCTCTTTCAGCACAACTCATTGCACTCTCCTGTTTACTTAGTGAGTTAGTGCTTTCTGGATCTTAAAATTCTTCTGAATCGAGATGAATTATATTTACCACTTTTACGCTGTAGAAATGACAGTTTTCTCATTAAAAGACAACAACTGAGTTAATGTCATGTTGCCTGAAGTCTCCTTAAGCTAGACACTGTCAAACACAAAATACCAGCTCTATTTGGTGCTTCTCAAAGACAGTGATTCTGCACATATTTAAACATATATGGAACTGCAAAAGCAGTCATACTGACAACAGGATTATTCATGTGGGATTACTTTCCATGACAGTTTAGCACGTGTATTTATTCTGAGCAGTCAAGACCAAAATCATTTGGTTGAAACTTCAAGACCTATGACCATTTATCTTGACAAAGAACCCAAAGTAAGCAGACATAACTGTTAAAGCAGAGATTGGTTACTTTAAAATGAATATGGAAGCAGAGGGGGCCTATAGAATAGTTCTTATGTGTTAAAGGTGATGAGATAGTTTGAACTAGGCTTTTGGGTCTTTTATACTTCAGACTTTGCTGTGTAACATGTTTAACAGAGTAGGATGCTCACTGCTGCCTCCCTCCTGTTGCCTGCTACTGAAAGCCACACCAAAATGCTTGCTTTGAACTGGAATTCATATGTGATAAATACTAAGGTCAATTTAGCTCACTTGTGCCCATTTTCATGTCTCCTCTATATTCTGCTTCCTTAAATTGCCATAACTGAAGACTTCATGGACTTAAATTTGCAATCTGAAACAAAAAATACGTTCTTTCCTGCTGAAAATTGTGCATTTCTGGCACAGGAGTATTTTGATCTTTTTCTTGAAGAAATATGTTCCAGAGAGGTTAGTCTTAAGAATTAAACAAGTTTTAATTTTTTGTAGAGTTCCTTACTACAAAACATTCTTTTGATTGTCCTAAGTTACCAGAATTATATCTTGTTTATATAGATCTATGGTGAAATGCTTTTTTAAACTGACAACGTTGTCCTAATTACTAAGAGATATTAATCCAGGTGATTATTCCTGCTGCTTTGATTTTCATGGTACAAAAATGTTACAGATCACCTAGATGCCTAACAACACCTGAAAGGTGCCTACACCTTTATTCAGCAGGCTGAGTACTCTGCTGTACTAAGCTGTTCCCAGTAATTGAATTTACTTGTCTTTTTAGCAACATCTGATATTCCTTTAAATAAATAAACCAATTTCCTATGTCATTTATGCAGAAATTACATCAATAAATCTGAAATTTTGCTGCATTTTCTTCAGACTTCTTAGAAACTAACTGTAGTAAAAGTTGGACCTTATTAAATGAGACAACTACTTCATCATTTCTGCAACTTCTGCAGTTGGAAGTATACTTCAGTAGAATTTCTTGTGAGCTTAAACATGCTAATCTATGATCTTAAGATTTATGAAGGAAGAAGGGCAATCTGATGAGCCATGTCTATTCTCAGAGAATGCAGAGCTGAGTATAAAGCTCTGCATTCCCTGAGAATGCAAGCTTTCCTTTCTGAAGATGTTCCCCTCATCGATGTCAGTGCCCCTGTGCTCTGGAAAGTCAAAATCTCTAGAATCTGATAAGAAGGCAAAGGAATCAAGTTCTCCTCCATATCCACCAACTTCCAAGTCTCTCCTTTGGTTTCCCAACCAGAGGCAATTCAAATTTATGCTTTGCATCCTTCATTAATAATTGAGCTAAAAATACTAGTGAATTTCTTCTAATTTAACACACAATATTTAATTGTCAAATATTTAACACAAATATTTAATTGTCATGGTCCTTTTGTTAAAAAAATGGCCTGGTATTTTTAAAGTAATATATTCTCCTTGAAGTATTTTGCTATACATCAGAATTCTGATATTAAAATCTACTGTCAATTTTTCTTGTATAAGGAATGTATAACATCTGTTTACTAGAGCTACAATTTATAAAACATTAAAGGGATTAAATAAAACTGAAAATATTTATTGAAAATAACCTTGAAGTTTTGATGAGTACTTACTATAAAAGAATTCAGATCTGCCTTTTCTGATCTCTTGTGTGGCTGCCTTTAAGAACAAAAATCAGATGAGCAATATTTGTGCACTGCCGAGTACTTCAGCTGAAAATAAAGAGAAGTCTAGACAAGTCTGGAGCACTAATACAAATAATACTTATGGAGGGTGAGGGGAGTTTCCAGTCACAAATTTGTTTTGCTCAGGAGCTATTAGTAGATGGGATAAAAACACTTCAGAGTAGTAACTATTCTCTGTAAAGCATAAAGAAAAATACAAAATACATTCATAATGCACTGATTCAAAGTAAAGTAGCATGGGTTTTGATTATTCATCATTCTCTAGAACACCCATTATGTGTATTGCTGGTGTCTGACAGATTAAATAATGTATTAATTATTTCCATGAAATAGACACCACTGTGCTCAGATCAGTGACAATTTTCAGATGCACGAAAACCAGAGTCTCCTTTTCTAAATCTGTACCAGCTTGAAGATTTCAGTTCTCCTTTAAATGATTGCACTATGAGTGGGTTACCCCCAAGGAGCAGATAAGTGCAGGTTGTGCCCTATGCTACGGCACACCCTGGGGGAGAAGAGTGGTAAAGAGAGTGTGTTAGCACTCCTACCAACAGCAAAAACACTGATCACACAGAATCACAGAACTGTAGGGGTTGGAAGGGACCTCTAGAGATCATCGAGTCCAACCTCCTGATGCGTTAGTGGTGCTCTTTTGGACACATATCCAAAGCACAACACTGCATGGGTGCTATGAAGAAAATTATCTCATCCCACCCAAACTGAGCAGACTCTCCTAACTCCAAGGACCTCAGTGACACTGGATCAAGATACACCAACAGTGTGGTTGTTGAGGTTTTGTGATTTCTGTTGTCGGTATTCCACATCAAAATATCATGCAGAACAGTAACAGTTAAAGAGTTAATGTCCTGGTTCCGTTTTACCTCCATTTTGGGCATTTTGGGTTCCCGGAGGGGAGGGGAAGGGCGGCATCCCCGGAGAACAGGGCGCAAAGAGGTACTCCGGACCGGACCCCAGCCGCTTTATGCCTCTGGGCATCTCAGCTCGCTGCGGAGCAAAGTATGTGCTTCCCTCTCACTGTCCTGAATTGATTCCTACTTTGGGTACTCTCGTCTCTCTTGTTTTGTTTGATTTGGTTAAATTTAGTAAATTATTGTTCCTCCTCAGATAGTTGCCATTGTGTTTTCTTTTTGTTAAAACTATCTGCTGGCTCTCTGCCCTTCCCTCTTTCCTGTAGCGCGTGGCCTGGGGGCCGGCCGGGTCGTGCAGCAAAGCTTCTGTGACCCTTTTTCACGGACTTACATCTAGGGATAACCCGGTGACAGTGGTGTGGTTCAGGTAGTGTCACACTCAGAGCTGCAGACTCTCGTTGCAAGTACCTGCATGCCAGTAAAGTGAGTAGCTTGCTTTCTGCTTTTTATGCAAAGACAGTGTAGTTGTAACTTTCATGTGATAGAATTCTGCCTGTCAGAGTACAACAGTAGATGGCAATTATGTCCCTGCTGTTAGAAAGGTAGGAATGTTTTTCAATGAAGAGCCCTTACTGATGTTCTGTTCTAGTCTTCTGCCATCTGCAGGGGCCTCTACCTCATTGATTTTTTGCAGTGAAATGTTCTTCGTCATTGTGAGACAGAAAGAAACATCTGGAATAAAAGTGTAATCAGTCTGTATGTACATAGACTACATTATGTATAGATGGACATGTACATAAATTGAGGTAAAAGATAAAAGACCAAGAATTCCATCAAAACCATTGATGAGGTTTCTTAAGAAGGTAGTATGGTCTGTTGCCACGCTGGGATAAGTATCAGTTTCCTGGAAGACCGAATTCTTCACATGTTTAACCTCCTTCATCCTCACCCATAAAAATAAGTTCTTTGTGCATAACTTAGTGCAGGAGCAAAATATGACGAGCACAGTGCTTTGGAAGAGAAGAACTTGAGGTTCTTAGCCACACGCTTAATCATTTCAAAGCAGCTTCAAGGTGGCTAATAGAAATACACTAAAAGAATTTGAGCAATATTCCTTCCCAAACTAGAAGCAGCATTCGTTAAAGGAAAGTCATTAGACTAGCAAGATTCTCAAACCATTGTGAGAGTAATTTGTTTTCTGTTGATCACAGTTTCCCTAGCAGAATAATGGAGATAAAATGCCACTTCTGTGATAGAGAAATTAAATGAAAGTCAAATAGTATGTATTGTGCTTTGAATTAGACCTTTTGACTACACACAATAAAATAGGTAACAGCTATCTCAGATTCCAACATGGACAAGTTTAACTTCCAAAGCTTTAACAGTGAAGTGTTTTATGTGTCCTTGTTCTTGATGGCTAACTATATATGCCAACAACATTTTGATTATAAAATAAATAAAGATTTTTAAAACAGCTGTAGAATGTTGATTTACAGTGAACTATAAAACTGCTTGCACTGATAGTAAGATGAATTCTATATATTGCTAGTAGTGAATATGCACAGTAAGCATACATAAGTCATTAAACAAATCAGTTCCACAGTTTTACGGCAGTTATGTCAAGATGGTAGTTCTGCAAGCAGTTAGCTTGTGGTGGGTTTATTTCATGTATTATGTATTTATTTAGAAGAAATGGCATTATAAGATAGAGAAATTCCATGTTTTTATGGATGATGCAGAGTCCTCATTTAGCTCTGTAAGATGTTTGGCCATGCAATATCCGAGGAATCCACAACAGCAAAAGGTGCTGGAAAAGTAGCACTGTACGAGGGAGTACAGTTGTATTGGGGATAGAGTGCAGGAGGCAGGGATTTGTGTGGAGGAGCAGCCTCAGAAAGTGGCCAGAGTGGAGGAGTCAGAAGTAGTTCCATTGTGAAACAAAGTGCAGTAGAGCAGTAGCGTACTTCCAGTGTTATCCCTTATCAACTCTACTCAGCCAGTGCTGAACTGTGAGAAGATGTCTGGCTACTGCTATGAAGAATAGCCAGCAAAATTGGAGAGAAGGTTCACTGGGGGCCAGAGTGAACCAAGAAATTATGGGTAAGTAACCGTTCAGCTCACTTACAGCAAAGAGATAATTTTCTGAACAGGCAGAAGAGTGATTTACAGAGATCTTAGGGCAAATGACATCCTCTGTTCACACAGGCCACACACAGGTATCATGCATGCAAACACATGCAAATTCTTGCAATCACAAGTTGTTCACAGAGGCTGTCTCTCACAAAGATTTATAGCATCTTTATGCTCTCACAGTGCCTGGTGATGCTATTAAAGCTCTTTTATTCTTAGTCAGGAAAAGCTGTGGATGTCAGTAAAAACTGCATGTGAAAGAAAGACTTTCAACAAAACTTAGGCACAAGCTTTGCATTGCAGGTAAATAGAACATAAGCTTTCTGCATATGTAAACAAGTCAGTGGGATATGTGGGCTTTCTGTCAGGCATTTCAAGATGAGGATCTATATCTTCGTCAGTTTCAGTTTTCCATGCATATGTAACAATGTGTAACCAGCAGCTCTTTTTCCGAAGGCCTTAGCCTACCAGTGCTGTTGTGTTGGTGTATGTGCATGATTTAACTAACAAACAAAGGAAAACTGACTAGTGCATTGCTGTCATCTTCTGTCATCTTCAGATGGGGCTATTTGCAGTAAGAAAAAAGTTTCACAGCACTTCAAGGTTTTACATTGAAGCCCAGTCACTTATTTGCAAACCAAGATTTTATTTTTGGCTCTTGTGACCCACCATTTTACCAGTTTCCTGAAATAAGATTTTTTTTTTTTTTTTATGTAGCTTTTTACAACAAAACTAACTTTTGCTTGTCCTAAGTTACCAGAATTATAGCTAGCTCGTATGTGACATGCATATACTTTTTAACTGACACTATTGTCCTAATTACTAAGAAATATTAATCCAGGTGGTTACTGCTGAAGGAAATAGGAAAACACAAAGAAAATTCATTTTCTGTGAAATCTGTGATGTCTGTTTTCTTTCCAAGAGTGATTAACACTCTTAGAAGTACATAAGGCATTACTCACATTAATTGGTTTCATTTAGCTTATTGTTCTCCCTGACTGAAACTGACAGAGTGTCTCCTTCAATGGAAACACTTAATTAAATATTACACTTAATTAAAGTTTAGTGTGGGATACAGATAGGGTTGGATATACTGCCAATAGAACTGTCTGTTTCTTATCAACTAGTAAGGCTTTTGTTAGCCTTTTTGTTTGTGGTGATCCACTGAGGGTAATAACAGATATGGTCTCCTGACTCTTCCCTCATTGAGCTGGATTGTAGGAAGGACTGGAAGAGGAATTAAATCATAATGTCCCCCCTCCACAATAATGCTCACATAATTTTGGGTGGAGAAAGGCTTTCTATGGATCTCAGTCCAGCTTTAAAAGAATATGCAATTGCTTTCATGGCAAAATAACTTGCAGCTACTGCTTTCGCAGAGTGGATTAGGGCAATAATCTGCATTTGTCTATTTCTATTCTACAACTATAACAGTTCAGTTTTTGTTATCAATCTTTTCTACAACTGCATGTCCAAGGATTTACATACGAAATATTCTAGGCATCCCACTAAATAATTCCAAAGGATGTTTGTTTTATTCTTTATCTTCTGCTATAAACAACAATAACATTGTGTATGGAATTATTTGAAAGACTGTTTGAGAAATAATAATCTGCTTGTCTTCTCAGTATGTGCAAAACTTCCTTTAGGTTTCAGAAACTTCATTCAGTTTCCAAGCTCCCTTGCCACCTGACTCTTCCCAGTTACACTGAAATCTGTGTGGTCTCATGAGGTCCAGCTGTTGCTGCTTGAGCTTTTGCAGCCTTGATGTAAAATTCCAGAGCTTCAGCAAAGCCATGGAGGATATACTTACCTAAATACTTGATAATTAAAGTTATTGCAATTAATCAGGGATGCTAAGTTGTAGGAGAAGACCTTTTGTTAGAGATTGTCAGAGAAGCAAGAATAGCCTGAGGGATAATTGTTTAGAAAAATAAGAAAAAATGTAACTTTTGTTGTCATTTGCAAATGATATAATTGTGCAATGTGTTACTCAGTTTTTGTTATTCAAGACAAAGTTAGACAAACACTTCAGCCATCAGAGAAACTGGAAGATACTCTTTTTAGCAAGGGTAATGAAGTGGAAGTTAGTGGAATTCACAGAGAACCAACAAGAGGAGAGAGGCAACTGATGCCAGAACACTTACTATTACTCAAAGTTCAGATAAGAGTCACTTCCAAAAAATGTTTGCAAAGTATTTATATGTCCTGTTTTTAAGTCCTGAAATTTTAGGTTGTTTCCTCAAAGTATATTGTCTAGTACAACTGAAAGTGTGCTGTTAGAAACATACTAAATATTTGCAATAAAAAGTAACACTTCTCAGTGATTCACACTTAAATTCTAGCACATAAAGTGCCTATGTTGCCAAATGTATTGTTTTATTTTGTGAAAGTTTTAAAAAGGAGATTTGCTAATGGAAAAGTATCTACTTTCTAGGAAAGCTGAATTTCATCTGAGCAGATAATACTGCTGAAATTAGAATGCTTAAAATAGCAGGGGAGCTTTAAATGAGACAAGAGGCAGGAGCCTCTTATGATCTGGGCAGGCACAGTAACAGACATTCATTCCTCAGCTAATAAGCATGAAACAAATTATCCACACTAAGAAACAATGTTGTTGCCATTGCAAAACTGTTCAGCTTGCATAATTGCTGCAGTAGATTAGACTCAAGTCCACTTACCCTTGTACATCTGGTGTATTTATGTTGAGGGTGAGGAGGCTGTACCATACATTGCCCAGCCTCAATGGGAAGTATGTGTTTTATATTTCATACCTCCAGGTTGCACAGCTTGTGGGTATGGAGGAAGTCATGACCATTTTTGTTAGTATACAGTCCGTACGTGATAATTTTGCTGAATGTTCCTGTACTGATTTCACAGAATCACAGAATTATCAAGGTTGGAAAAGACCTAAAAGATCATCCAGTCCAACCATCACCAATACTTCACAGCTAAATCATATCCCTCAATGCAACATCCAAACATTTCTTGAACACTCCCATGGTTGGTGACTCCAGCACCTCCCTGGGCAGTGCATTCCAGTGCCTGGCCACCCTTTCCAAGAAGTAATACTTCATAATGTCCAGCCTGAATCTCCCCTGGTGCAGCTTGAAACCATTGCCTCTAGTTCTATCACTGTCTACATGAGAGAAAAGGCCGACCCCTAGCTCACTACAACCTCCCTTCAGGAAGTTATAGAGAGCAATAATGTCTCCCCTGAGCCTCCTCTTCTCCAGGCTGAACAATCCCAGTTCCCTCAGCCGCTCCTCATAAGGCCTGTGCTCCAGACCCCTCACCAGCTTCGTAACCCTCCTCTGAATGCATTCCAGGGCCTCAATGTCTTTCTTGCAGTGAGGGGCCCAAAACTGGACACAGTACTCGAGGTGAGGCCTCACCAGTGACAAGTACAGAGGGACAATTACCTCCCTGTTCCTGCTAGTAACACTGTTTTTGATGCAAGCCAGGATGCTGTTGGCCTTCTTGGCCACCCGGGCACACTGTTGTCTCATGCTCAGCCAAGTATCAGTCAGTACCCCCAGGTCCGTTTCCTTCCACAGCCACTCTGCCCCAAGCCTATAGCACTGCCTGGGGTTGTTGTGGCCGAAGTGCAGGACCCGGCTTTTGGTCTTGTTGAACCTCATCCCACTGGCTTCAGTCCATCTCTCCAGCCTGTCCAGATTCCTCTGTAGGGCCTCACTACCCTCAAGCAGATCAACACTCCCTGGTGTTATCTGCGAACTTACTGAGGATGCCCACTGCCAAGTCATCAATAAATATATTGAGGAGGACAGGCCCCAACACTGACCCCTGGGGAACATCACTCGTGACCAGTCACCAGCTGGATTTAACTCCATTCACCACCACTCTCTGAGCCTGGCCCTCCAGCCAGCTCCTTACCCAGCCAAGAGTGTACCTATCCAAGCCACGGGCTGCCAGCTTCTGCAGGAGAATACCGTGGGAGACAGTGTCAAAGGCTTTGCTGAAGTCTAGGTAGACCACATCAACAGCCTTTCCCTCATCCAGCAGATGGGTCACTAGATCTTGAAAGGAGATCAGGTTGGTCAAACAGGACCTGCCCTTCATGAACCCATGCTGGCTAGGCCTGATCCCCCGGCCATCCCGCACATGCCGCGTGATCTCCCTCAAGACTATCTGTTCCATAACCTTCCCTGAAACCGAGGTCAGGCTAACAGGCCTGTGGTTCCCTGGATCCTCCTTACATCCTTTCTTGTAAATGGGAGTCACGTTGGCAAGCCTCCAGTCTTCTGGGACCTCACCAGTCAACAAGGAGCGCTGATAGATGATGGAAAGCGGCTCTGCTACCACCTCTGCCAGTTCCCTCAGCACTCTCAGGTGGATCTCATCCGGCCCCATGGACTTGTGGCTGTCTGGTTGGAGTAGTAAGTCTCTGACCATTTCTTCCAGAATCACAGGGGGGTCAGCATGTTCCCCAGCCGAGACTACCAGGTCAGAGAGAGGAGTACCCTGAGGATAACTGGTCTGACCTTTAAAGACAGACGTAAAGAAGGCATTCAGAACCTCCGCCTTTTCCTTATCCTCAGTGGTCACATTCCCAGCGTCATCCAGCAAAGAGTGGATATTCTCCTTAAAGAGTGGATATTCTCCTTATTTCATTAAATCTAGGCCTTTTTGATACAGTAATTAATTCCTTGAACTTTATGGTTTCTTTCACCTTCCTCCATGCTGCCTCAGTATGATCTTTCCAAACCAAACTACTGTTCTGACTTATGGTTTACCATATGGTCAGTATTTTACACCTGTCTTCATTCCTGTTACTTTCTGTTTTTTGCTGGTTCTTAGCTGTTTTGATATGGCTATAAGAAAACCATCCAAAAATATTAGATTTCCATACCATGTTAGATCATCTGGACGATGATCAGAGCGTTGAACTTGAGATAATATTTCCTAATTACATTTTCAAGTCGTCATTGTGAATAAATGTACACTTCAAACACTGTTCCATGCTCCACCAATGAGTAGCTGATTGCTGAGTATTAATATCAGTAAATGATAGTTGTTAACAGGCAACTGAAGAAAATACTTCCAGGATCAAATAACACAAACCCTGACAGCTTGCCCACAGATGTCTGCAGAGTTGTGTAACTACAATTACAGCTTTCATAAGAATTTCAGGTGAGTGTAGCTTCATTAAGTACAGAAATATAGCTCTGGAGAGTCTGAAATTGCAAAAACAATATGGTAAGACATTCATGGAAAATTCCTCAACATTATTTTCACCAGTTAAATGTTTTACTAATATATTTATAATATCACACTATCTCTACTTCTTGAACAGTAACTTGCTAGTGGAAGAATATTACAGGCACGAATTCACAGTCCTGTCAAAGTAAACCAAAATCAAGAAGAGATCAACAAGCATGGGCAGCTGGTAGAGCAAAGTATCTGCTCCAAAATCCTATTTTTCAATATAGTCAATGCCATTAGCTATGCATTTTCAGCAGTGATGAGCAAGAGCCTTCATGCTGTATTCATCAAGATATGCTCCACAAGCATCCCACTATCACTGTCAACACTGCTGAAACACTACCTACCACCTTACTGTGCTGCCACCCACTGTTTGGTCTCCATGAACGTACAGCAAGTGTTGACAAATGTCAGTGGGTGCAACTTTTCCTGCATGGAGAAACTCAATTCCACACCTTTGCCTCATACGCACTTTCGTGTTGAATGTCATTCTGTTAGACTGCCCCTCTGCTGCCATCTGCAACAGTGATGGGAAGGTTCAACTTCTTCCGCAATATTACCAACATCTTCTTCTGACATCATGTACAAATATAATGAAACAGGAAGTATTACTCTTGGAACAGTCCTCATAAAATATGCATTATTATCAATGTGTATAAGTAACTAAACTTGTCTGAATTGTTGATGTTTTTATTAAAAGGAAAAAGCAAGGAAAATATAAAAGTGGTGGGTGACCCTCCTTTTGTGAAAATGATGCATCCAGCTGGTTCAATGGCAGTTGTTACAATCCTTAGTGAGTTTTCATGATGTTTTTCAGAGATTTCTGATGAAATTTTACTCTTCCTGTGCTTCATCCTCAACAGTAATTTCTCAGAATGTGTGTACTGCCAAAAAGTGATGACGAGAATACGGCAGGATTCTGAAAGGAGGAATATCTTTCTCAGTTAAGAGAGGGCTTTAAAAAGTCTGGTAAAGAGACATGATCACATTTGAGTTGAATATCTGAGTGCAACTCGATACATTCCATTTCAAAATTTTCAGGTAATATTTGTATAATATTCACTGAAAATGGAGTCACACAAATAAATCAATATGTTTGTGTGTGTTTTTTTTGTTTTTGTTTTTTTGGTTTTTTTTGTGTGTGTGTGTGTGTGTGTGTTTTTTCTTCTTTTTTTTTTCTTTTTTAATCTTGAAAACTATTCTCAGATTCCTTTATCAAAATGGAAAGTACAGCTGTGTATTCTTCGCAATTCAGAGCACTGTATTCAGCCTATGTATCTAAATGTATACATTCATTTGCCATCACTTGAGTCAGCACTGCACTGCACCCTGTCCCCTGGTTTCAGCCCTGACAGTGTCAATCACACACTGATGTCTGGCTTGTTGTTGAACAGTGAGTTCTCACTCAGGCAGTGCAAGGTCACTCAGCAGGGCAGAGCTGCCACCATGATGGTGTTGGGCAGGGGGTGGACGTGTTATGATCTGTGCTGCGCTGTATGGGGCCCAGAGGCTGCAGGTTGGACAGGTCTTGGTTAAATGTATCTGTTTCCAGCATTTTAAAGTAGGCTGGGGGTCTTTGGAACCAATTCTAGTTACTGCTGGTTATTAGTGCAGTGTGAATCCTCTTGAGGACTAGGTTCAACTGGCAATCAAGTTGAGAGTCTACGCTGTGGTGAGTTGAAACTATTGTTTTCCTTCTTCCATTGTTTTTATTTAATTGCTTAAAGCCTAAGAAATAGCCATTTCAAAGAAAGAGATATCTCTAATGTGAAGCAGTAAAGTTTCTAATAAAACCAAAGTAAAAAGAGCCTCATGCATCCAGTGGAACCTGTGGTCAGCACAAGAAGAATGTTGCGCACATCATACTGAAATATTTTTCTTTCTTTGTTCAAAAGAAAGAAAAAAAAGACTGTGTGGCAAAGAATTACACAGAATTACTGTGTCTCTCTTCACTTACAAAGTAAAGGGCAAGGCAACAACATAGAAAAGCCCTTTCTATTCAGAAACAAAGTGTCACAGATTCTAGACAGACCTAATACAACTCAGTTGTATTTTGTGTTTTACTCATTAGCAGGCTTCTCTACGTTCAGCCATGGTGAGAAAAATAAATTGCTGGTACATGGTGGGAAAAAATGCATCAAAGTCTGTCCTGTAGGCTCAGCAACATCTGCAGAGAAGGTGAAGTTTCCCCAGTCAAACACTGAATTCAGACAACAAACTGTTCTTTTACTAGCAAGTAAAACTTAGCTGTCTATAAGCACAAGCACCAGCACATGATCAGTTAGGTTTCCACCAGCTGTTTGTGTGTTGAAGATCTGGGGACATTTTTAGAAAACTGTGAGAACTGTCTTATTACTACAGCCTCATCAAGTCCAGCAACATATCCCACCCTTTATGCAGAAGGTATTTGTTGAGAATGATCAGAGAGACATGTGTTTACATATATGGGCTATTTTTTAATTTCTTTTTCTAACACAGAAATGTCCTCCGAAAACTGAGCATTCATAACAGAAATTTAATACAGTTTTCCCTGAACTCTACATCTAATATTTCTGTTAAGAACTTCCTGTACTCTGTAAAAAAAAAAAAAAAAAAAAAAAAAAAAAAAAAAAAAGCAAAAAAACAAAACAAAACAAAACAAAAAACAAAAAAAACACCACAACAACAAACCTCTGCTAAATCATATCCCTGAGTGAGTACCACATTCAAACGGCTCTTAAACACATCCAGGGATGGCGATTCAACCACCTCCCTGGGGAGCCCATTCCAGTACCTAACCACCCTTTCTGTAAAGAAGTTCTTCCTAATATCCTACCTAAACTTGCCCTGGCGCAACTTGAGGCCATTTCACCTCGTCCTGTCATTTGTCACTAGTGAGAAGAGTCCTGCCCCACTCTCACTGTAAGAACCTTTCAGGTACTGGAAGAGAGAGATAAGGTCTCCCCTCAGCCTCCTCTTCCTCAGACTAAACAGCCCCAGCTTCCTTAGCCTCTCCTCATAGGGTTGATTCTCCAAGCCCTTCACGAGCCTCGTTGCCCTTCTCTGGACCTGCTCCAGTTCCTCCATGTCTTTCTTGTGCTGAGGTGCCCAAAACTGGACACAGTACACAAGGTGAGGCCTCACCAATGCTGAGTACAGGGGCAGGATGACTTCCTTAGTCCTGCTCACCACACCATTCTTAATACAAGCCAGGGTGTCATTGGCCCTCTTGGCCACCTGGGCACACTGCTGGCTCATATTCAGCTGACTGTCCATCAGCACACCAAAGTCCCTTTCTGTCCGGGAGCTTTCCAGCCACACCTCCCCAAGCCTGTAGGGTTGCCTGGGGTTGTTGTGACCAAAATGCAGGACCTGACACTTGGCCCTGTTGAAATCATTCCATTAACCTTGGCCCATTGATCAAGTCTATCCAGGTCCCTCTGTAGTGCCCTTCTCCCCTCAGGCAGATCAACACTCCCTCCCAGCTTAGTGTCATCTGCAAACTTACTGAGGGTGCACTCAATCCCCTCATCCAAACCATCAATGAAGATGTTAAACAGAAGCGGCCCAAGCACCGAGCTCTGGGGGATGCCACTTGTGATCAGCCGCTAACTGGATTCCACTCCATTGACCACAACTCTCTGGTCCCGGCCATCCAACCAGCTCTTCACCCAGCTGAGCATGCGCCCATCCAAACCACGGGCAGCCAGCTTCTCTACCAGAATGTTATGGGGGACAGTGTCAAAGGCCTTACTGAAGTCCAGGTAGACCACGTTGACAGCCTTTCCTTCATCTACTAAACGGGTCACCTTGAATGGGAAGCATGATATAGGCTTTTCCAATTACCAATTCAATTATAAGTTAACAAAAGCTTATTATTTCAATTTGCAAATATATATAATACATGATAACAGAGATTATGGAGGTGATAACCAGGATGCTTTCCATCATCTATTAATGTTCCTGGTCAACTGGAGAGGACCCAGAAGACTGGAGAAGACTTTCCTTTTCTGTGTGTGTGTGTGTGTGTGACTACATTACTAATGTTATTGTTAAATAAATGCCTATAATATCTGAACCCAAAAATAAACTGGTTCCTGGGAAACTAATTGAAGAGTTAACATATTTCTTCTATGTTAATTCTCCAAATCAAAAGAAAGCAGGTGAAGCCTTTGATCAACCTTGTGTGGAATCATATAGTCCACATTACTGTGTGTAATGTGTTACACTCTTGATTTATCTTTTTCAGTGGATCTCTACTAGAATAAACCAGAACTGGTTGTTTGATTTAATGTTGTCCTATTTTGTTTCAAACAAGATAGAGCACATCAGTGTTTACTAACAGTTTGCTCTTAGAGTAATTAGAGTATAATTTAAAAGAAAATATTAAAGAACAAGCTATTTAACATATTGTTTATTCTTTCACAAGTGAAGAAAAGAACCATTTTCAAGGAAAGCATAAGCAGTTTCCAACTCATTATTTTATTAGAAGTAAGAGCTTGAAAAATTGCAGTGGAAGTTCATGTGCATTTTTAACCTTAGTGGAAGCTAATAGGCAGCCCTGCTATTACAACAGCAAAACATAAAGTTTTCATGTGGTGTGTTGTTGTCATATAGAAATTTTATGCTTGCAAATTCAGAAAGAAAAAGTTAGAGCCCAGTATTCTCCCTTCACAAGGCTGATTTGCACAACTTCTAGAAGCTCATTCGACATGTGTCTTTGATGCATGCCAGAAGCAGCAAATGCATGCCATTATGGTGGCTCTGTTATCTACACCTACAGAGAGCTCAGAATAAAGCTGTGCTTTTGAAAGCTTGTTAAGAGTGTAATTGTTTTACAAGTTCTGCCTCAGCTGGGGATGGGGAGAAGGAATAGACTACCCTGTGAGGGATTTTAAAGGAGTGGCTGCGATGAAAACTCAGGCTTGAATTCAGCAGAGTTCTGAAGGTTTGTATCCTGGAGAGTAACTGTTGCCAGCTCTCTGGTGCATCTACACAAACACACACTGATGCATCAGCCTACATTTTCAAAGCGTTTATCATCCAAGTTTGAAACCATATGTTTTAAAGAACATGCCCAGTTTATACAGTCTAGCTCTAAGTAGAATATAGAATCATAGAATGTCTTAGGTTGGAAGGGTCCCAGTTCTAATGCCCTGCCATGGCCAGGTTTGCAACTCACCAGCTCAGGCTGCCCAGGGCCCCCTCCAACCTGCCTTGATCACCTCCAGGGTTGGGGCATCCACAGTTTCTGTAGGCAGCCTGAAGTGCTTTTGAGTACTTTCAAGTACTTTTTAACATATCCTATTTTCTCTTGCCTAAATGCTGTCTGAGTACATCATGAGTCTCAGCTGTCAGCACCAAACGCTTGAAAATCTGGTTTGATAGCATGGAGTTGCACAGCACATACCATAGTGTTTGCAATTTTATGCTATGTACAGATGAACAGATAGGGAGGCATTTGATTGTGATTAAGCAGATCACATTCATTTTTAGCAAACGTTAAGAAATAACTGCTAAGAATATCCAGTTGAATCCCAGTGAATGTTTGAAACCTATGTTTGCAGCAACTGTGTGTGGGAGGTCCTGAACTGTTTGTTTATGCTGGCCAATAGACAACACAACCAACTCCAGCTGCTGGAAACCAGATGAGAAGGTACAGAAAGCTTAACAGGATAGGGAACATGTCTCTGGAATGGAACACTGCAAGAAAAAGCTACAGGTTGAAGTCTCATCATACGTAACACTTGAATACCTTTCCTCAACTATTGTTTGACAAGCTGTTTCCAAAGAGAAATATTTATTAGAAAAAAACTAATTACCAAAATAATTACAGTGTAGTTAAACAAAAATAAAATATTTGGAAGCGGAAAAAAAAAAAATCCATTATTTTACACTATGTGTGTTAAGTTTTATGTTAGAAACATCAGAAGACCAGGACCAGCATGCTTAAATCATTTACAGGTTCTTAACTTTTCATCATTTACTACTTTCAAGAAAAAGGGAAAAGCAGAAAGTCTCATTGAAAATGCATATTACAAACAAACAAAAGAAGTAAGTGACAAAACTGTACTCAAATTTCAGTTGTTACTGGATTTCTTTGAATATTTGTTCTCTGGTTAGTTAGGCATGAATAAAAGAAGTGAACCAGCACTCTTTCACTGATACCATGCATTCTGCAGCCTCTGCCCCTAATCAAAAGTAGTTCTTTTGAAGGATGAGTCAGCAGAGGAGATATTCTTGATTGGTCAGTACCCTGTCTATTCACTTTGGAAACAAATTCAAGTCATTTTTCTGGGAAAAGCCAAGCACTGTAGTGACACAGTGATATTTAGATTGTGACTCTGAGAAAAGTTCAATTCTCTAGGGAATGGAGAAGACAAAAGAATATTAATCTCCATGCCAACACAATTGCAGCTAAAATCTAATTTGTTATTCAGTGGGGAGAATGAGTGTTCATTCTTTGTTTATTTTCTCCTCTCCTCTCCTCTCCTCTCCTCTCCTCTCCTCTCCTCTCCTCTCCTCTCCTCTCCTCTCCTCTCCTCTCCTCTCCTCTCCTCTCCTCTCCTCTCCTCTCCTCTCCTCTCCTCTCCTCTCCTCTCCTCTCCTCTCCTCTCCTCTCCTCTCCTCTCCTCTCCTCTCCTCTCCTCTCCTCTCCTCTCCTCTCCTCTCCTCTCCTCTCCTCTCCTCTCCTCTCCCGTCCTCTTCCCTCCCTTCCTCTCCCCTCCCTTCCTCTCCCCTCCCTTCCCCTCTCCCCTTCCTTCTTCTCTTCTCCCTTCCAGCTTCCTCCAGTTCTCAAAAGCTATAGTGTAATGTTTTCTAATAGTACCTGCGGCTCCCTGGAAGTTAAAACTAGTCAGAAAAGCAAGTTTTGTCTGAGGTTTGCTTACTCATATCAGATTCTCTACAAGTTCTAGATTTGGTTGTGTGTGTTGTATCAAGTTAACTTGGTTAGACAGCAGAGGAAAGCCTACCTCTTTTTCTGAAATACAGATTAATTGGCTGCAGTTTGAAATTTTTTGGCTCTGTGCATGTTGTAAAAACCCTCCATGTATCTCCTGTAGGTACCTTAGTCACAGAAGAATAACAGAATCACAGAATCATGGAATCATAGGGGTTGGAAGGGGCCACCAGAGATCATCAAGTCCAACCACCCTGCCAAAACAGGTTTCCTACACTGGGTCACACAGGTTGGAGTCCAGGCAGGTCTTGAATATCTCCAGAGAAGGAGACTCCACAACCCCCCTGGGCAGACTGTTCTAGTGCTCCATCACTGTCATTGTAAAGAAGTTCTTGTGCACATTTGTGTGGAACTTGCTATGCTCTAGTTGTCCTGTCTCCACATACTGCTGAAAAGAGTCTAGCCTCACTACTTTGCCCCCCACACCTTAGATATTTATAGACCTGTATCTATAATAGCCATAAAGAAGACAAGCACCATAATAGCCATAAAGAAGAGAAGCGCCACAGTCACACGTTTGCTCTGCATATGCAACATTATCCTGCACAGTACTTCAGCTTATACACCACAATGCATAGTCTTAGTTCACAGGTCTCCCATGAGTCTCCTGGAGGTACCATTCCACAGCTGAGTTGGTCATATTGTTAGGAACTTTTTCTCTCTTCCCTTTGTTTTGTCTTTGTCTTCCATTTTATTCCTTTAACTTGTCCCCACATTGCATTTATTTCAGGTTGTTACACTCTCAGTGTGCTTAGATTATCTGATGACCTGACTCCATTTGGGCCTAGCAAGATGTATATATTTGTTTAGAAGGATACTGTCTTTTCTAAGCATACAGAGTCTTGAAGAGCTCTCTTCTTCATAATTGTGAGCTGAAAAATCACCAACACATACATTCTTAAACAAACAACTGTGAGTTTTTTAAGCTGCCCTACTTTGATGTATTTGCGAAAGACACATTTCAGGATTCAATATTTCCTCTGTTGTCACAATTAGCAGTATCATCAAGTGTTCCAGGAAAGCCAAAGATGTGAATGTTAAATCTTCAGAAATAAAAGCCTGGAATAAAGACCATTCAAATGAAGTGGCATTGAGCAACAACGTTCAAAATAGAAACTAACAATTAAAAAATAGAATCTTTCTCTGAGGTACAGAAATATTATACACTTACATGTTGTGAGACATTAGGACTTACACTGGTCCTTTACAGTGTGTAACCACTAACACTGTGAAAAGAAATTCTTAGCAGCAGGAATTCCAGGTGGAATTTGTTGGGAAAACTTAAGTGCAAAAATTCAGCAAATTTTATAATACCTGTAAATAGCCCAATTAGATATTTGATGGTGGAGGCTTTACCTCATGAAAGGAAAATCTAAAAAATTAATGCTTTCTCATCCCCACTTGACAAATTAACAAAACCAACAACCACAGAGAGAAAAAGAAAAATTTATGAAGGAAGTCTGGAAGTCAAAACAAGAAAAAAGAGGGAGTGTGGCTGAACCATTACAATGTGAAGAGTACTTCTCTGGCACATTTACCTATTAACATTGAATTTACAAAACTCTCACCTCACTTACTGATCCTCACTTGTGTCAGTCTGTTTCTGAAGCATGGTAAATGCAAAATGATACACCATAGCAGTCTTTTCACTTGAAATAGAATAAAATAATAATAACAAGAGAATGATTTCAGAATAAACTCTTTTATTCTGAAATCTATCTTTCAATAATTAAACAGATAATAAGGGGGACATTAAATGTATTTGTGTGCGTGTATAAAAGAGTTACATTTAAAGGAAGGACAAAATGTATTATCTAAATAATAATAAAAAAGGCCAGGCAGCATGTCATTCTCGGAGAACGTATGTTTTTTTTTTCATAGGTGATTACTGTCCAATGTTTACACTGGACTTGTATCAGTACATATTTTAAGCTAGGTTCATATTATCAGAATCTGTCTTCAGCCCAATTTATCACTAATTTTCAGCACCTTTGAAGTAGCCACTGCTAACAAAAAAAAATCTACATGCAAAACTGAAGGCTGTGCTATCTGAAATTCAGTGTACAATGTCTGGGTTAGCAAAGTGTAATTAATATGCAACCAAAAAAAGAATCTAGCTGTGTCAATGCCGCAGTGCTAACTGCAGTAGTATGTATGAGGGGAAGGTCCCTTCAGAAAAGCAAATATGTGTTTCCTGGAGTACTTATTAGAAGCAAATCTGTGAAATTAAGAAGTAAGAAAATCAGAACAGAATCACACAACAGTCTTTCTGTTCATTTTAAAGAAATTTTGTTATCATAAAAGCCAAATGATATTAAGGAATACTGTAAGCACAACTGTTAGGTCATTTGGTAAACAGAACCCCACTGTTCTGAGCACAGAAAAGCCAATGTGGAGTTCTACACCCAGGCAAACATAGCGTCACTTTATGTTGCCAAAATGTCTGGCAACAGTCACTGTTTAGAGATTTGATTCCTAAAAATAGACCTGCCACTTAAAACAGTGAAACTGCTAAGTGCTTTGGGCAGTCATCATAAACTAATGGTCTGCCTCTGGATAGAACAGGTAGTTTGAAATTACTGATCATATGAAGGGTATCGTGTAGTACAAAATAAGGTGATGAAAGAGAAGGGATGTTGTAAGGCCAACCACTGCTACTGTGACAGCAGTTACACTCTCAATTAAATGTTTATGGAGACCACCAAGAAAAGGGGGAAGAAAGCTTTCAGAAGGGACAGGAATGCAGTATGCTTCAAACTTAATAAAAATAATATAAATGTCAGCAGAGATTAAAACAATTGAAATATATAATATTACAACTTTAACTTTCATAAAACAGCAGTATAACCTGTCACAACAGGGGCTGGCAAAACCTAGACAAATTTTATTTCGCTTTTAAAAATAATGGAATCATTTCAACATTTGCTTTTGTTTTCTCTAGTTAAAGTGGCTTTAGCAAGTGGCAGAATTATGTTCTCCATAGTATATATTGATGCAATTTTTTCCCTTTTTAATCTTATACACATTTTATTTATTTTAATAGCCTAAATCTAAAAATCAGTAGAGTCATCGAATCGTAGAATCATAGAATCACTCAGGTTGGAAAAGATCTTCAAGATCATCAAGTCCAACCACAACTTCACCATACTACCCTAACTCTAACAACGCTCCACTAAATTGTGTCCCTGAGCACCACATACAAACCGTGTTTAAACACATCCAGGGGTGGTGACTCAACCACCTCCCTGGGGAGCCTATTCCAGTGCTTAACAACCCTTTCTGTAAAAACATTTTTCCTGATATCCAACCTAAATCTCCCCTGGTGCAACTTGAGGCCATTTCCCGTTGTCCTGTCACCTGCCACCAGTGAGAAGAGACCAAGCACACTCTCTCTGTAAGCACCTTTCAGATACTGAAAGAGAGCAATAAGGTCTCCCCTCAGCCTCCTTTTCACCAGACTAAACAGCCCCAGTTCCTTCAGTCTCTTCTTGTAGGGCATGTTCTCCAAGCTGTTTGCAAGTCTTGTTGCCCTTCTTTGGACCCGTTCCAGCACTTCAATGTTCTTTCTGTACTGAGGTGCCCAGAACTGAATACAGTATTCAAGGTGAGGCCTCACCAATGCTGAGAACAGGGGCAGGATGACTTCCTTAGTCCTTCTCTCCACACCATTCTAGATACAAGCCAGAATGTAATTAACTTCAGAAGCAGTAAAATTCACTCAGAATTAGCTTATAGAAAGTCTTCATTTGGGATATTTGGATACAGGAAGTACAGCCAGCTATGTCATCCGGATGGATTACCTATGTGGCCGAAGTGCCAATGTTTGTGTATTTGTGTATGACAGATGTATGACTGGCAACCAACAATTAACTTTACAAGATCTGATATTTGTTTTCTTCTGTTAAAAAGATGTGCCCCTTTCAAAATTTACTTGCTGGAAAATCTGCTAGTAAGAGGGTAGAGTAGAAGTTGTAATAATGGGAAAGATCAGATCAAACCTGATGTCTTTTTCAACACCTTCAGTGAGCACTGAATTTTGAAGAAATATCAGTCGCATCTCTCCAGACAAAGTGTGATCACCATTCCATCAGATACTTTCTAATGTCAAATACTGGGCTTCTTTACAATCCCCTACTTAATCAGAGTTGTGCTCTGAAATCTGGACCTACTCCATGTCTTAATAACTGCACCCCTAAACAAGTATGTAGCAAGTCCATCTTGACTAGAGATGTGGTTGTGCAAGCAAAATGCAATACTGTATCCCAGAATAAAAGCCAAGAGGAACCTGCTAATGCAAAAAAATAAAAACAAAAACAAAAAACAAACAAACAAACAAAAACGAGGGAAAAAAGCAACAGGAAAAGCAGAGGTGTGGGAAGAGCTTAGTGTGTCGGTGAGTAGGTTCAGAAAGATGGGAAGAGAAAGTTGTTTGAATGAACTTCTCAAGAGTGGCCACTCCACATATTCAGACAACTCCAGAAGCTGCAGGTTTATCAGATTAATTTTTCAATACTTGGAAAAGGGCTAAACAACTCTTTCGCTGCTTTTGCTGCTGCCACAGTAGAATGTTGCTTGATTTTCTCATGTTTAGATTCCCAAAGCCCTGACTTACAATAAGATAACACTGCAGAATGCCATTCATCTTTCTCTTCTGTAAGACAAATTTATTTTGGAAAAAAACAGAGTCTTTTTAGACATAGTCCTTCATTGTTTCCTGTGTTCAGAGTATGAATATGTATTAATTTCTTTCAGAAGATGTACTAAAAGTCTAGTTAATTGTTTAATACCACTTATGCATTATATTTAAAAACTAAGATTTTATGTTTTTAGGTGATTTTTATCACTCTACTTTGGTGACCAATTCAATTAAAAATAATACATATTTCTCAAGTACCATGTTTTCAATATATTAATGCAGTTATTAAACAGGAATATTATACAGAAAAATTTACAACTTGAAAATAAGCAGAAATTTATTTCAAGAAAGAAATTTGTTTAGAATAGATATAACATATAGAAGTTGCTAGGCAGATAATCATTCCACAGGAGCCAGAATCTGAGTTTCAGGTTATTAGATTAGTTTTGTGGCTACCACAGTTAATTTAAAAATTAAGTAAGATATAATGAGTATACATGATATATAAAATGAAACATACTCATACCACATACTTTTGTGCATGTATGAAACATTTAAAACCACAAGTCAATCTTGCACATCTCAGTTCCAAAATACTTTCTTTTCAAAGTTTATCCATCAACAAGAATAAGGAGATCCTGTTTTCCCAGTTTAGATTACATCATAAGTCAAATGATGGGAGAAAAAAAAAAAAATAAAAAAAATTGCATAATGATATGAGAGATAAATTGTCAGTGACTGGAAAGAAAACCATGAATTCAGTAAAGAAAATTACTGTAGAGACAGCATTGAATGTACAGTACCTCATTTGTCAATGAATGTAGAACTGTCAGAAAATAAAAGACCTGCTTAATTATAGCTGTCCTTCAGTTACTCTAAACTTTATTTTGCAACAGCGTGGAGAGAATAAAACTTCTTAAGCTAGTTGTCTTTCACTCTGAGACAGGATAATCTTTGAGAAACATTTTACGGTGCATCTTTTGAAGAAAAGTGCATTAGCCTTTATTGAAAATATCATTTGGTTGTCCTTGAAAATAAAGCATTCATGAGAAGTAAGAACAGAAGTTTTCATTATTCCTTAAGTCCTCCTTCCAGAGAGACAAAAAATTCAACTCACCATCGCAGCTCCACAATACCAAGTTGCCAGGCAACTGATCTTTTCTGATGGATCGCCACAGCAACTGATGTAAACAAAATCATAAATCCCATTACCTAGCTAAATACT
Organism: Excalfactoria chinensis; assembly: GCF_039878825.1. Taxonomy (NCBI): domain Eukaryota; kingdom Metazoa; phylum Chordata; class Aves; order Galliformes; family Phasianidae; genus Excalfactoria; species Excalfactoria chinensis. Next base: position 40,616,286 of record NC_092857.1, read on the forward strand.
AGGGCTGTACCATAAAAAGAAAAAGTGTGACTCTGAAGCTAGAAGAGATAATATAGAAGAGTAGCAATGGGATTAAAAAATAAATACATTGCTACAGTTGGTATTATAGTTAATGTGCTAATAAATATGGTAGTTAGCGAGGTTCTTTTTACTTAACTTTCACTATTTCCATTTTCATACAAGCCATTCCAAACACCATTTCTTCTAATTTAGAAAGTGCATTATCAGCATAATTATGTGGACATAGGAAAACAACTACACTCAACAGGTAAACCTTCAGACACAAGAAAACCAAGCTGTGCACGGAAGAATTGTGCTAATACTGTTAGTGTGAATTGAAAAGCCTTCAAGGCAAACAAAAAAAGCTGAAGACATCTACTAACCTACAGTGGTTAAATAGATGCTTCCATGTCCAGTGGAAAGTTGTCTTTGCCAGACTAAACAAAACACTGCTCACTTTTGTTCCCAGTGAACACACTGAGAAATTCAGATTGGCCACAGAACCATGTCAGATTTTACAGCATGTGTGCACACTTCCAGAAAGGTCTTACAGCTAGTGAGAAAATGGCAGAAGACTGGAACTAAGGCAAATACCTGAACTGCACAGTCAGAGCTGTGTTGGACTCAGTTATAGTAGATAGTTACTTTAGAGACAACCTTCAAAGATAGAAGACACGCAACTTTGCATTTTTGAGTGCAAAACATTAGATTTGCATATATTTGTGTACTTACTCTGTATTTGTATTCTTCAGTGTATGTCACAGGTGGAGAACTTCTGGACATTTTACTTCTAAAATCCTACTTCCTTTTGGATAGACTGTCTCTTTTAAATAGCCACAGTCTCTCCCCAAAATGCTACCTGTTTAGTTCACTGTTTTTGTTACAGTCTTTGTACCTACAGAGCCAATGCAATGATGTCATTTTTGTGACTCAGATTATATTTGTACGATCAAGATAACTACTTCCAAGTATACGCAAGCAGATTTATTTGAGTTCTGATTTTAGTCTGACCATATTTTTGAGGCAACCAAAAAGAAAAGAAATGATTGTATCTCAATTATTCATAATAGCTTTTTCATTGGCATTCATGTTAGAGGTGAGCTAACAATTTTAGAATCAGATACATAATTTGTGATTGCATACTTAATAATTTTTTTAAAAAGTATGCAGAAACTAAAATATATTTATGACTGCAAAACTAATGGTAGTATAGAGAGTAATAGTTTTGAGCATTTACTGATTATTTCAGAGCATTGCCTGCTCCTTATATTAACACCACTAGGCTTTTAAGAGCTCCTATGGAGGATTTAGTCCTGCCTTCTCCCATGGACTTTGCAGTTAAATGTTCTTCAAAAGAATGTTTTACTCTTCTCCTTATTGATGCTTGACTATTGTCTCCAATAGAGTATGAAGTTTCTTGTCTGGTTTCAGTTAAAATTAACTAAGGCTAGTGGCAATGTCCTTAGCAGAAAATATCATATCCTTAAGCACTAAGAAGTTTAACAAGTACAGTTTTAGTCTGTTTAAGCACTTCTCCATTCAGGTTCAATATCCCTTCAGGCTAGTTCAGATGCTAAGTAAATACATAAAACTGAATCAGTTAGCATTGATTTTACCTCCCCTCAATGTAAATATGAAGCACAATTTTATTACCATTGTTTTTCATTTGCTATCATTTCTTGACAGCATCAGAAAATACTGTAATTGTATCAACTCATGTTAAATTGTATGACATATTTTTCATGAGAATAGAGTAGTGCAAAAAAAAAAATAAAAATCGTATTCCTTTTATAGCTAAAAATGGTCCATCTCTGCCAACATTTTAAGGAAAGGCCAAAGAGATTTTCTGCTTTTAATGTCCATAGAAACATAGAATAACCAAGGCTGTAAAACACCTATGAGGTCATCGAGTACAACCATATGACACCGGTAGTTCTCACTAAATCATGTCCCTCAACATAACATCTAAATGTTCCTTGAACATCTCCAAGGACAGTGACTCCACCACCTCCCTGGACAACTCATTCCAGAACATGACCACTCTGTTGGAAAAATAGTCCAGCCTGAATCTTCCCTGGTGCAATTTGAGGCCATTCCCTCCAGTCCTATCAGTAGTTACATGGGAGAATAGGCTGATCCCCAGCTCACTATAACCTCCCTTGAAGTAGTTATGGACAGTGATAAGGTTTCCCCTCAGCCTCTTCTTCTCCAGACAGAACAATCCCAGCTTCCTCAGGCACTACTCATAAGGCCTGTGCTCCAGACCCACAACAACCTTGTTGCCCTTCTCTGGGCACTCTCCAGGACCTTGATGTTTTTCTTGCAGTGAGGGGCCTAAAACTGAACACAACACTCAAGGTGTGGCCTCATCAATGCTGAGTACAGAGGTACAATTACTTCCCTGCTCCTGCTGGCAAACCATTTCTGAGTCAGGATGCCACTGGCCTTCTTGGCCATATGGGCACACTGTTGGCTCATGTTCAGCTGAACATCAACCAGTAGCCCCAGATCCATTTCCTCTACACAGTCTTCCAGCACTCTGCCCCAAGCCTGTAGCATTACCTGGGGTGGCTGTGTAGGATGCAGCCCCTGGTCTTGCTGAACTTCATCACACTCAGCCTCAGCCCAGAGATCCAGCCTGTGCAGATCCCTTTATAGGACCCTCTTATCCCCAGGCAGAACAACACTTCCTCCCAACTTGGTGTCATCTGAAATCTTACTGAGGGTGCACTCAATGCCCTCATTCAGGTCATCAATAAAGGTATTGAAGAGGACAAGCCCCAGCACCAACCACTGGAGAACGCCAATCATGACTGGTCACCAGCTGAATTTAACTCCTTTTACCACTACACTCAGGGTCCAGCCATCCAGCCAGTTCTTTACCAGCAAAGAGTGCACCTGTTCAAGCCATGGGCTACAGCTTCTCCAGGAGAATACTGAGGGAGACAGTGTCAAAGGCTTTGCTGAAGTCAAGGTAAGCCACATCAACAGCCTTTCCCTCATCCACCACGCAGGTCACTCAATCATTGAAGGAGATCAGGTTGGTCAAGCAGGACTTGCCTTTCATGAACCTATACTGGCAAGACCTGATCCCCTTGCTGTTTCACACATGCCATGAGATCTCCCTCAAAACAATCTGCCCCATAACCTTCCCTGGAAACAAGGACAGGCTGACTGGCCTGTAGCTCCCCGGATCCTCCTTAGAATCCTTCTTGTAGATGGGAGTCATGCTGGCAAGTCTCCAGTCTTCTGGGTCCTCTCCAGTTGACCAGGAACATTAATAGATGATGGAAAGCATCCTGGTTATCACCTCCATAATCTCTGTTATCATGTATTACATATATTTGCAAATTGAAATAATAAGCTTTTGTTAACTTATAATTGAATTGGTAATTGGAAAAGCCTATATCATGCTTCCCATTCAAGGTGACCCGTTTAGTAGATGAAGGAAAGGCTGTCAACGTGGTCTACCTGGACTTCAGTAAGGCCTTTGACACTGTCCCCCATAACATTCTGGTAGAGAAGCTGGCTGCCCGTGGTTTGGATGGGCGCATGCTCAGCTGGGTGAAGAGCTGGTTGGATGGCCGGGCCCAGAGAGTTGTGGTCAATGGAGTGGAATCCAGTTGGCGGCCGGTCACAAATGGCATCCCCCAGAGCTCGGTGCTTGGGCCGCTTCTGTTTAACATCTTCATTGATGGTTTGGATGAGGGGATTGAGTGCACCCTCAGTAAGTTTGCAGATGACACTAAGCTGGGAGGGAGTGTTGATCTGCCTGAGGGGAGAAGGGCACTACAGAGGGACCTGGATAGACTTGATCAATGGGCCAAGGTTAATGGAATGATTTCAACAGGGCCAAGTGTCAGGTCCTGCATTTTGGTCACAACAACCCCAGGCAACCCTACAGGCTTGGGGAGGTGTGGCTGGAAAGCTCCCGGACAGAAAGGGACCTTGGTGTGCTGACGGACAGTCAGCTGAATATGAGCCAGCAGTGTACCCAGGTGGCCAAGAGGGCCAATGGCATCCTGGCGTGCATCAAGAATGGTGTGGTGAGCAGGACTAAGGAAGTCATCCTGCCCCTGTACTCAGCATTGGTGAGGCCTCACCTCGAGTACTGTGTCCAGTTTTGGGCACCTCAGCACAAGAAAGACATGGAGGTACTGGAGCAGGTCCAGAGAAGGGCAACGAGGCTCGTGAAGGGCTTGGAGAATCAGCCCTATGAGGAGAGGCTAAGGAAGCTGGGGCTGTTTAGTCTGAGGAAGAGGAGGCTGAGGGGAGACCATATCTCTCTCTTCCAGTTCCTGAAAGGTTCTTACAGTGAGAGTGGGGCAGGTTTCTTCTTACTAGTGACATGTGACAGGACGAGGTGAAATGGCCTCAAGTTGCGCCAGGGCAAGTTTAGGTAGGATATTAGGAAGAACTTCTTTACAGAAAGGGTGGTTAGGTACTGGAATGGGCTCCCCAGGGAGGTGGTTGAATCGCCATCCCTGGATGTGTTTAAGAGCCGTTTGGATGTGGTACTCAGGGATATGATTTAGAAGAGGTTTGTTGTTGTTGTTGGGTGTTTTTTTTGTTTGTTTGTTTTTTGTTTTTTAAGAGATAGGCTACTGGTTAGGCTGCGGTTGGACTTGATGATCTTCAAGGTCTTTTCCAACCTGAGTAATTCTATGATTCTATGATTCTATGACTTGTGCACCTTCAGGCTCTTTAGACGGTCTCAAATCTGATCTTCATTTACAGTAGGCATTATATATGGGTAATGAATATCTCATCCTGAAATGTTATGGTTTAGAGAGTCCCAGACGGGCTATACCTGCTGTGATTTTGCACTTATATAATATATTTTGAATCACCTCTGGAATACATAAAATTCAGCTGCTGAGCTCTGAATGAGGTAATCTGTACTGTGAATGACCATTTGGATCTTTGTTTATTCAGTGTTTCTTCTGATTGAGGAGTAGGGAGGATCTTTATTGCCTTTCAATGCAAAAAGCATCAAAACAAAGCTTGAAATAGGAGTGGCCAAGAGCCAGTACATCTGCACTGTGTACAGAAACCGACACCAGAAACTTACCTTCTTTTACCTCCTTGCTCCATGGTGGGCTTAGTTCTGAGTGCCTCACTACCACACAGCGCTCACTCTTGTTTCTTCTGAGAGGAAAGTCCCTTGGGCAAGCAGGAGCACTTTCTTGCTGCCATGGATCCTCTGGATTGGAGGAGCAGGATCTAAGCTGCACTTGTGGATCAGACCTGTCCTGACCCAGAGAAATGGTAGGTACCCCAGGACCACAGCTCCAAGAGAGTGGTGGAGATTGCCCCAGTTGGTCAGCAGATTACAGACATTGTGTTACCCTTGTGTTTACTTCTTCACCTTTTATGAGAAGAAAAGAAGAGGAAACTGAATTTCTGGAAGCACTGACTTCTCTGGATTTTTTCCTTTGAGTGGTCTGTGAAAATTCTCCCAAAATACATCACCTTTCTGTCACGGAGAGAATGAAAACAAACAGAAGACTGTTATTTATCTTGAGGATTTGGAGCTTCTCTCTTTTTTATACTATCATCATTTACCACCTTCCCACTGCTCAGAAACATTAGGTCTGGATTCAGAGTCCAGCCATTTGCTCCAAACAATATTTCAGTTACTACACAACATTTCTGCAAAACTGATGTCCTTGCATTTTCTTTCTGTCAATTGGCAGAAAAGATATTGAGGTTTTCAGCTTCAAACTGCCTGTTTTTTGTTTGTTTGTTTGTTTGTTTGTTTTTTAATTTATTTTGGTTTTTTGTTTGTTTGTTTGTTTTGTTTTTTTGTTGTTGTTGTTGTTGTTTGTTTTTTTTAGGTCTGTGTGGCCACAGCTACATTTATCTGTCATGAGCTTCACTGCTTAGACTACTTCTTTCAGGCAACAAAATGCTGTCTATGGAGAATGGTTCATCCTATTGTCTCCCTACCAAAAACAATTTACGGAAGGGTCCTAAAAAGCAGAACAAAAAAAAAGCCTCTTCTGCCTAAAATGAATGACATGCTAATGCCAAGACTGCAGTTAGGAACACTGATGGATGCAAGTCTCACATTGAAAGAATCTCCGTAATAGTTCTTGCTCTGCAAATATTTATTTATATATTTGCAAGAATCGATGAAAAATCAAATTACTACTACTTGTAAAGGGATTACTCCTTGCATAATTACTCCTTATATATGGGAAATGCATTTGAGTGCCTTTATGGTTTGGGATGGTAAAGAAGTATTTCTAAACACACTTCTAAGACAATTTACCTTTCTCTTATGTTTTGGAGGAGTAGAAAGAAGAATACTGATAGTACATACACTCTCACTAGGGCTACAACTAGAGCTATAGTCAAAGGTCAAATCAAAAAACATACAATGAGCAGACTTTTTAAGATGTCTTATCACTATCAAGAGGATTCTGGAAATGATGGATATCAAAGTGTCTGAGGCTGCTCTCATAAGAAACTGGCTACATCAGAAGTGTAAAATTTTAGATCAACATCAGTGAGTCACATATGAACTGTGCACTTCAAGACAGGATGCATGGCCAAACAGATGCATGGCAGGCATACAGATTGCAATTCAACATTATTTATTACAGCTTTCCTTCACCTTCACAGTAAATGCTTTTTCAGACAAATGAAGACCTTGACTAAAGTATATGTATCTGTCACAAAACTAGTGAAAGAAGCTGTGTCTCATGTTCTTCATAGTAATCTGGAAATTGAAAGTGAACTATGAAAAATCCTGTGTTATCTGGAGCACACTGTGTCTAAGACAAGTGCCAGGGGTCTTGAGAGCCTTTGCATCCACCTGGGACTCAGTGGGGTTGGCCTCATGTGTGCAATGGAGCAGTTTTGTGTAGAGGAGCTGTTGTGCTCTTCTTGTCTGACATTCTGTGATGGAGAAAAGGAGTATTTAAGAGTCAGTGACTGGTAACTGTTCTGAAGTTGAAGTTAAGCTAAAATTAATATTAGAACCACAAACTATTTCATAACATCTTTCATAATAACAGCATTTATTGCTTTGTGACTCTAAGCCCTTCCCTATTTCTTCTTTCTGAAAACCCTCTATTGTTCTGGCTTCTTCCTGTCTCATTGAAGGGAACAGCTTGTATGAATCAGGGATGAGCCAGTCTGAATACCCAGCTATCTCACTTTGTCTTGACTGTACAGATGACATCTTCAAACATCTTCCCATTCTCCCACTCTTTTCCTCTGTATAAGGAAGCAGTGAGTGTAACCAGGACACTGGTTGAGTTAGCATCTAACAGTTTGAGAAGAACATAGCTGTTGTTTTGTGTCCCATATTCAGTAAAAGGCAATTTCTGTTTGTAACGTTCTTGTATTAATTTCAAACAAAACTAAACTCCTTGCGAAGGTGCAGGAGAAGCTTTTTAAATTGAGACTTAAGATGTCTTCCACTGTAATTTTAAAGATCACCAGAAGAAATCACAGTCTTTCAATGCATAAACATCAAAGTTCACAACTTAAACATCTCAAGAAACAGTATGCAAATTCACACTAAGACAAAGTTGGTGTTATTTATGCAGTTGTCAATCTTTTTAAGAGCTTGAAAAAGCTCTTTTTCCAGATCTTATGATTCTTTAGTACTCTGGAAAATTCTGGCTGGCTTAACAATGTCCTTAAACTTTTCAATTCCATGTACAGAATCTCCTGTTCTCCTCTGTTCTGCTGTCAACATTCATGCAAACAGAGTGAAACAGTTAATCAGCAAACTGTTTAGCTTAGCATAAATACAGGAATTAGAGAACAAATGTAAAAATGTAAACCCCCGCAATATCCACTTTTTCCCAAAATCAAAATAAAACCACTAATGTTAAAGGGCTGATATGACGAGCTTCTCTACAGAGCTTTCACAGTCAGTTATAATATAATAGCAGAGGTAGAAAATCTATTGCATGCAATGCTGGACGCTGCAGGATTTCACTGTGAATCTGCAGGCAACTGACTTTTGAGCATTTGGACAGAGTACACAGCCAACTAGGATTACCACAGAAAACATGGGGCATAAGGATATTGTTTTCTGACCATGAAAAGACCACACATATGTTCCATGTGGAATTCACACTGGACCATCTTCAAAAACTTAGAAGATACATTCTCTGTTATGCTCACAGGCTGGTTTAATTAAATATAGGCATTAGGCTGTAAATGTGTTGGCAGTTTCATGTTGAAATGCTGCTGTACCACAAGTAACTTCCTCTCTGGAGCTCATTCTTTTAAAATGGGAAAATACTTCTTCATTCTACTTATGACTACAGGGGTTTGTGAAGTAATATGCTTCTATAAGTCAGAATCTTGAAAAACACCATATGAAAATTCATATAGATCATTTATACATATGAATTGGTTAAAAAATAAAATTTTATTTAAAAAATAAATTTTTATTTAGAAGTTTAAACTTAAAGGCATAGTTATTTATCATATGATGAATTCGTTCCCAGTTTTCCTATTTTACTAATAAATTTTTAAGGGGCAGTATTTACTGTAAGGTATAATTGTATTTTCTATAGATGTGTATTTACATGTATATTTATGTAAAATGAAAATCATATTTTGTTCAGTTTACTGTATCAAAGCCAGACAATGGCTAGAAACACCCATGAAAATATTTGCAGCCAAAAATGTAATTTAATAAAAATTTCTACATGAGTTTTGTAAATTTTAACAGGATAAACCCAATCTGTTTTCCTGGCATAACTATTTTTAGGCTTGAGAGACAGTCCATAAAATATCCCATTTCTTCTTTGAGAAATATCTTTTCATGGACAAAAATAAAATCTGGTAACTTTTGTCTTCTTTTTAGGGTACTCTTTGTAGTTATGTGTTACACCTGTACCTAGCACATTGCTATGAGGTCATGACATAAGTAGCTTTCTGACTGGTATGGCTGCAAGCTTACAACTACACTGTTGCTCTGCTTTTTATAAGCAGAAGGGCAGGGAGCATGAGGGTAGACTTTTCTATTTTTTCTTTGTAAAAAGCAGGAAAGAGAAGATCGTACAAAAAGTGACTCTCATACATGGACTAAATAGAACATAGAGTTTATCTGCTTTGCCTGTTAAAAGGATTTCTTGTCTGGAGAAAGCCAACATCCTTTTTTACAGTTAGATCTGCTTAACTTTAAGTATGCAAGTTTGTGTATTCCAGTATGAAAGAATTTATGTATCTCTCATGAATTCAGGAAGCAGTAAATTTAGGGCTGAAAAAATATACTGATTACAGTTGAACACATATTTTTTCTCACAATTTGGACTTTCCTGCAGACATTCAATGGGCCATGGGCAAATTATCATAGGCTAGGAAAAGAGGCAAAACTAATGAGAAATAGACACCAAGAAAGCCACCACAGAAATGAGAGGGACAGAGGCTTCCAGGATTCAGAATCAGTGTAGAATCATCTGAAAGCCAGAAAGCTCCTGCTTGGTGGCAAAGCTGGAGAAAGCATTGCCAGAAGTCCCACACTTTCAGCATCTGCAGCCTAGCAGACTAGTTTGCCCAAGATGTGTTCTTCCTCAGTTGTGTGTTTTCCTGATGGTGGATCATGTTACACCTTCTGTTTTGACTTTGTCTGAGGAGTTAAGGTCTGAATTTGGAAAAGGCACTGCTCTCAGGTTTGCCAGCTTTTAATGCCTCTTAGTCTGTGAAAGGATCTTTCTGAGGTGTTTTTGCTTTACATCTCTGTAATCAAGTTTGGAAGCATTTTTTTTAAGGCATGTATCTCACTGGGGGATGGGGGAAGCTGGGGGAGGGAGGTTGTTCTGCATTATTGGTATTGCTGTCAATGCACTAGCTGTACTAGTTCTACCACTGTTTTAAGACTCAGAGTAAAACTCCCAGCTCACTCCTTTGAAGCTCATTCTTTGAAATAAATTCCTTGAATTCCACACGGTTACCAAATCATGTCTGAGGTTGGCTTGGCAGTGCTTGGGATACCTCTTAGACACTTCCCACTTATGTTGCTGTCTTTGAGGTGACACCCTGTGGGCATGTTTTATTTCCTTCCCCTGTTACTATATTCCACAGACACAGAAGTTCTTGTGAAAGACAGCAGTGTGCTTAATAGCCTATTTCCAGGTTACACTGACATGATGGACACGCTGAGCCTTGCAGCTTGTGTGTAACTGGCACAGGTGCAGATTGAATGGAGCATTCAGGTCCCCTGGTAGCTGCAGATATTCATAGCTGAGCAAATAAACCTTCCTCAGGAGGCTCAGCACTGTTTATTCCTGCTCTGGAAAAAGCTTATTTAAATAGATAGCTTGGAGGATTCAGAAAATTTAGAGGAATGGAATGACTGTTCTGCTCTTTACGGCTGAAGTTTCACCTTTTCCACCACTTGCATTGTTGTCAGCACTGTCCTCAGGGTACTGTTTCTCCTGGTTATGGGATGCAGGACTGCTGAACAAGCTGCCATCTTACTGCCGTGACAGCTATACATTTTTGCCGCTGTGAGTCTGCATCCACACACATCTCAAGTCAAAGTTTAGTATCAAAAACATATGTTGTTTTAATCTGCTTTATGTCTTGTATCAGTAAAAGCAGTGGTAATATAACCCATTTATTTTGCCTGAATGAAAGAAGCCAAAAGCCACTCTTTTAATGATTTTTCCATTCCTGCTGTTTATATTTTTATAGTGCCCATTAATTGGAGACTATTAGTAAAACAATACTGTGTACGTTATTTAGGAGCCCAGTTTGAAAAGGACTCATTAGCTGACAAGTTGTTACATAGAAATACCTCAGTCTTTAAAATAAATAAATAAAGAGACTATGTACTTCAGTACAGTGCTGTGTAGCTGGCACCAAAAGGAGTTCCCCCATTTTCTAAAAGCCCTTCCATGGGGGAGAGTGAGCTTACTTCCTAAGGAAATTACTGTAGAGGTGTCTGTAAGAGAAAACCAGGCACTACTTTGCAGCTCTACAACTGCAATGAGAACAGTCATGAATGAACACCAAGCCAAAAGAATGATGCATGTTTACATTATGCTTACTATATTATGCCTGCAAATGCATAAAAATGTAGCTGACATGAACAAATACCATGCATAATAGTTAGCATTTGGGAAAGAGTTTGGTTCTGGGTATAGAGTTCTTTGTTGAAATTCTGCTCTAAAAACCCCTCCTGCAGAAGACTGTGGGCTTGAAGAGCTTGAAGTCACTGTGATGGGAGCAATGCATAACACAACAGGTGAGCTGAATCTGATAGAAAGCTGCAGCAGCACAACTATTCCTTTCCGAGCAGGGCTTTCATTCAGAAAAAGCCCCACTGACTCTTGCTTTGTCCCATGCCTTTTGCAGGGGCAAAGCTTGCCTTGTGCTTGGCAGTGCTTTGCACTGCCTGAGTGACAAAGGGAGGGGAGAGACAACATATTTTTCCCTTGGTGCCTGGAGAGGTGCCCTATCCAGCTGACACAGTGCTTGTACCACTGTTTGTGGGGATAATTTTTAATCTGGGTACCTGGGTCTATTCTGTGGGTACTCCACAGTGGCTTCATGAGCACTTACACTAGTGCCATAGGATAAAAAAAAATCAGGTGGAAGGCATGTGAATGACACTAGCACTCAAAAACAGGCATGTGTAAACCATGATCTTACTGCAGAGAAAACAAAAGAAAATTGTAGAATCACAGAATCATTGATGTTAAAAGACCATGGAGACCATCTAGTCCAACCATCATCCCATTCCCACCATGCCCACTCACCGTGTCCCTCAGTGCCAAATCCACATGATTCTTAATCTCCTCCAGGGATGGTGACTACCACCTTCCCACCTAGTTCATTCCAGTGCCTCACTACTCCATCTGAAAAGAAATTACTCATAACATCCAACCTTGACCTTCTCTGGAACAACTTGAAGCCATTCCCTCTCATCTTTCCCTGCTGTCTGGGAGGTCAACCCCCACCTCTCTACAATCCCTTTTCAGGTATTTGTAGAGAATAACAAGGTCTCCCCTGAGTCTCCTCCAGGCTGAACAATCCCAGTTCCCTCAGCCACTCTCTGAAAGGTTTGTTTTGTGTGTTCTGTCTGTGACATTGGTGTTTTCATCATACTATAAGTGCATAGTCTGAATGACTGCTTAAATAGGAGCAGAACTGCACACTGATTCAATTCTGTTAAACTCCTCAACACAAAAACAAGTGTTATAAATGAATTCTGAAACTGAATGATTCAAGCAGTGAAACATTTACAGCTTGGCTCCTTGAACCTGTCTATTTCCTCTGGACTTACTAACTTCCGAAAACCCTTCTGTGCCCTGTCTGGGCCAGTACAGAAAAAATTAGCTCAGATCTGAGGCAAGCTGACACCCAGGCACACCTGTACATCCTGGCACAGACAGGACACTGCTGTGGAGTTCTGTTATCAGCAAGGCAAAATCCTACAGGCAAACAGTCTAACTTCTGTATCTATTAAGAAACAAGAGCAGTCAAATCATAGAATCATAGAATCACCAAGGTTGGAAAAGACCTAAAAGATCATCCAGTCCAACTGTTCACCTATTACCAATAGCTCCCACTAAACCATGTCCCTCAACACAACATCCAATTGTTCCTTGAACACCCCAGGGTCGGTGACTCCACCACCTCCCTGGGCAGTCCATTCCAGTGCCTGACCACCCTTTCTGAGAAGTAATACTTCCTAATGTCCAGCCTGAATCTCCCCTGCTGTAGCTTGAAACCATTGCCTCTAGTCCTATAACTAACAACACAAGAGAAGAGGCCGACCCCCAGCTCACTACAACCTCCCTTCACATAGTTATAGAGAGCAATGATGTCTCCCCTGAGCCTCCTCTTCTCCGGGCTGAACATTCCCAGCTCCTTCAGCCTCTCCTTATAAGGCCTGTGCTCCAGACCCCTCACCAGCTTCGTAACCCTCCTCTGAACATGTTCCAGGGCCTCAGTGTTTTTCTTGCAGTGAGGGGCCCAAAACTGGACACAGTACTCGAGGTGCGGCCTTACCAGTGCTGAATACAGGGCATGTAGGACACTGTGCTGCTGTACTGTGCAGAACCAAGATCTCTGTCCCTGGTGGAGGGGTGGAGGAAAGGAAAAGCAAAGACCTGACAACTTCTAATTGCAGCCAGATCTAGCTTAATCTCTGGAATATGACACATGAATAACATTTGGCAGTCATACAATGTACTCTCAAGTTGATTTTGAGTTTTCTCTAAATCTGCGTTTGAGCTTTTTAGTTGGCCATAGGCTAAGTACACTCACACATCATGTGGGCTTCCCATTCTAATATTTTGCATCTCACTTTCATGTGTAAAACTTTAGGAAGCCTTGCCAATGAAGCTCACCTGTATAGAAAGAAGCCATAATAAGTACACCCCTGCCACATTTCCCAACACTTTTGGTTGATTAGTTCTGAGGAGTTGAAGTGTCTGTACTTACTATGTACCCTTCCCTCACAGCCAATGCTGCCTGCATCGGTGCAATTGTGTATCCAGCTAGCACTACAGGAAGGCTGGTGGTGGCAAGCTCTCTGTTTCCTCAGCCACCCTCAGTGTATTTAAATGCCAGGTGTGGATGACAAGCTGCTGTCTTCCATCACAAGCCTTACAGATTCTTTATTAGAGAGGTTTTAGGAGCTGATAACCTCTGCTTTTCAAGGTGCCACCACAAGTGGTAAGTAAGGAAGAAAACAGTAGTTGATGGATGGAAAGAGAAAATGGAGAGCATAGGTTTTAAACAGCTTTGGGAAGAGAAGTGAACAGGTGACATCCATCTTAAAATGTAAGGCAGGGAAAGGAGAATGAAGTATATTGTTTATATATTTTTCTACATTTTACTGTAAAAGTCACTGTGATTGGAGACTTCCCTGCTGCGTATTCAGAGTGGGATATTTCTCAACCACACAGAATGAGATAGTGTCAGGTCTTGAAGAATCAGCCTAATGCTCACTTCTATGCTGAACTGCATTTCTAGAGGTCCAGATCACCATACTTGAAGATTGAGTACTGAGAGGCACGGAATGTTAAAGTAATTTTTGAAGAAGTATGGGTTAAAAATAAGTAATCTGACCAAAGAGTTATACATATTGATCTTGCTTCATTTAAAGAATCAGATCAGTCTGAAGACAGTTTTCAGTGACAAATGTGCGAGTTTCAACACCTATCTTGTAAGAAGCTTTTTATTTTTCTTATTTTATTTATTTATTTTTATGTCAACACTGGTGCCCACGTGGCTGCATGGTGAAATAGATTACGAAACCATGTTGTCCAAAAGCTAGTAGCAGAAATGGCTGTTGAGCAGTCCTTCAGAATCTCTTGGTTCGGTTGGCTCGCTGTCATCAGTTCACAGAACTACGCGAGTACAAATGGTTTGCAGTAATGTCACAAGAGCAGCTTTAAGAAAAGCCAAGTGAACATTTGATGATCTTGAACTCACATACCACAGAGCTGCACAAACATTTTGTTACAGAAACGAATGCTATTTTCTGAAATTTCTTGTTCATTGTCTCTTTTTAAATGTACCTGCTTGCACTTCTATTAATCCCTCACTATGCTAATGATATTACCTTTCCACCAATGAAATTACAAGAATGTGGATTCAGACTTTATTTCTTCTGCTTTACTCTATTTTATCTTGAGAGTGAAACTGTTCTTTAGAATATAGTACTGGTAGTATGCAAACCTTTGTTGTAGTCATACTGCATCAAACTCAGTATTTATTCCATTTTTGTGTTCAGATGTCATGCAGAGTTATTATTAAGTAAATTATTTATTATTAAATTATTTATTCATTAAATGTGGTTTATTATTATTATTATTAAATAACTACAGCTATAACAATAAATAAATATAAATGCTCATCCCATTATATGTACATGAAAAGATATTTACCTTAATAACAATATTAAAAGCAACTTAGAGGCATATTGTTAGGAATCCTAAGACTAGGAAATGCCAAAAGTAAATGCATATTTTCAACCTTCATTTTGCTGTTCAAGTACATACAAACTGTAATTTGAATACAGTCTCATTTTCTCATATAATGAAGTATTTGCCAACATTTTCTTGAATCCTTTTGTTTATACCAAAACCATTAACATATGTTAAATGAGATATGGGGGAATGAAAAGTATTGTTTAAAGTAGTTCTGAACTACAGGTGCTATTGGTATCAGCTAGTCCAGAATTCCTCTGTCATCAGCTCTGCCACTGATTGTCACTCCCAACTTATTAGGACTTAAGAGGAGTAATAGAAAAGCTGGAGGATTTATGTTGGCATGCCTGTGTGTTACACAGACAAAAACTTGTTTGAAATAACATTATCAAATGCTTAAGTGAGGAGACAATTTGATTATTTCAGAGGGGAATGCTGGCATGTATTACAAAGATAAAACTGAATGAGTTATGAAATTCAATGCTCAGTTCTCTTCATTTTGTTTTAGATTCAGATTAAATATGTCTTGCATTCTCCCAGGCTAATGGAATAAGTTTTTTTCAACCAATTTATTTTACAAGGTACAAAAGGTGAACTGGATGGTCACACTTCGACTGAAAAAGACATTTAGATGCTCAGTTTCCTCTATTACTATGTATATTTTAAGATCTTCCCCTTGTCTTCTAAAATCTGAGGTGGAAGTGGCTTTCCAGTGCTTTACAAGTATAATCAGGCACAAAGAACTGCAGAGAGTTCAGTACTTTTAAAATATGGGCTTTTGTGTAAGTGATTTAGATACTAATCCTGATCTCATACAAATCTGGGCTCTACATAACAGTGTGCTATCTACTAGTGATCTTCAAAGCTCAATTAAAAGGCCTATCAGGCATTTCATAGCAAAGAAAGGCTCTTCTGCAATGGCCCTTAGTGTGGAGTTTTACTAAGAAGAGCAATCTTTGTTGTTAAGGAAAAGAAAACACAGTACTCCCACACAGAGTTGACTGCATTTGTGGAGCAGATCTTGTCAGTGTACCTTTTTGACACAGATAAAAGAAAAATATATACCTCTTCAAGTATAAAGTGTATTAAGAAAAGTCTTTGAATACTTTTAGTATTGTTCTACAAGTTCTAAGTTCATTTTAAGAACTCTTATTTCTGTAGAGCTTCTTGTTTACCCGTTATTTTAAATGTAATATTTACATTATAGTTGCAGCTCTGTTTCTCCAAGGGCCAAGCAGAGGTGACCATTGAAAATCATTCAACAAGTGTATCAGTGCAAATATGCCTCTTAAAGTTAGGTCCTTATCCCTAATGTAATGCTTAAGAATATTGTACTTCATTTTTATTTAGTTAGTTATTTTTCTCTTGCAATCTACTGCCTTCTTCACCACAGAAAACAACTGATGTCTCCATCTCATTCAATTGAGTCACACCAAAAGACTATATGCAGAACTGGAGGAATCTGTACAGAAGAAATGCAAGCTCAAAGTAGGCAATGCTGGCAGCTCGAAAGAGTGTAATTTCTTTATTCCACTGTTTGTTTCTCTCTCTCTTTGTTTTGTTTTTTTGTTTGTTTGTTTTGTTTTCTTAGCAATATATATTATGAGTGCTAATGGGACTGGAAGTGGGGAAATGACACAAAAAATGCTGTTTACAGAGGACTGTGAGCTTGCTCAGACACATTAGATATTTCATGATGGCCTGTTTATACATGAGTTTCCCAACCCAGCTGTACAAAACAAGTATAGTCAAAGTTTCAGATCAGCATCCACACATCAACTGATAATTTTTATTGTTTACTTACACCATAGTAGTAAGAAGAGATGCCGTGAAGCTAAACATAGTGAAACAGAGCCATTTCACTTCAAGTTTCAAATTACCAATGGGCTTTACTAACAGTGTTGTGTCATAGTGTGATCACTTAAAAAATACATTAGGCTCCTAATGTATACACAAGGAAAGGTTTGATTACCCATATAGTAGATACCTATTCCCAAATATCTTGCAGCATGCTGTTGAGCAAGAACACGCTGTTCTATGATACCTTAATTCATCCTGAAAATGTGTCAACAAGAGAGAGTGCAAGGTCCTCCTACGCTCCAGTGAGATTTTTCACAACTGAGGCAAGCCAGAAATAGTTGGAATGTCATGAACTCAGACCCTTTCATCTGAATTCACTTTAAAGTGTTATCAAACTCCAAAAAGACAGTGCCTATCCTACACTTCAATTTAGTTTGTAGCCTAAACACAAAGATATTTGTTCATCTCCTGAAACACACAAAAAATAAATATTTTTCACTTAGCCACCCTTTGCCAATCAGGTTAGAGGAGGATTTCTCATTGTCTTAAATTCCTCATTTATAGTACAGTTCTGTACAACGTCCTCTGATTGCCACAATTATTAATTTCTGTGTAGTGCCACTGACTTACTGGGACCAAGTTTATAAGAGACCTTAGCTCTTTAATGCTTTGATCAGTTCACTTTACAGGTGTTATTTATTTACTAATATTATCAATTACTAGGAATGATCAATATTCCATTTAAAAACTCACTTTCAGCAGAAACTTTCCTCCTTTTCAGCACTTCCTTGGTGCAAAAGAAATTGTTATTCTGGCAGCTCAGGTTTTGAACTGAAACTCAGCAAAAACTGAAATTGCAAAACTGAGGAACTAGCTTGGAAAGACTGAGAAGACTCAGGCTCAGGTATACCTATAGATAACATTTTTACACCCCCCCCCCCCCCCCTTTTTTTTTTTTTTGTCAATTTTTGAGGCAGAAGAAGGGAAGTAGCAGCAAACTGAAAAAGGCATGTAGGGAATTAAAAGAAAGGTGAAAAGTAATCACCTTTTAGGTTGAGTGTCAGTCTTCTAGTGATACTTAAAGTAGGTTCAGTCTTCAGTGACATAACCTGTTTATAAGCTCCTCTCTTGTCTCCCACACATGCCTGTGAATCTAAACCAAGATTTTGTTGTCCCTAACATTCAAATCCAAAACTACAGCAGGCAAAGCAGCCCTTGATTTTCACATTACAGTTTCCACTATGGGGTAAAGGAGCACCTTGTTTTGCAAGTCGCTCCAGTGAATTCTGTTTTTCTGTGGCACTGACCCTCACATTTGAGAGAAGATGGAGGGATCCTGCCCTTGGTTTGTTCTATGAAGAGGAAGGAATAGAAAAACATTGATTCTACAGCTTTTGTAACAAGTTACAATTATCAATTTTTTTCTTCATGTCATTAGGTCCATGTAGTGTGGTATCCACTGTCAGGGATTATAGGGAAAAAGAAATAATAATAAAAAATAAATAAATAAATGGATTGTTGCTTTTTTTCTTTATACCCAGCTAACTTCAGAAAACACACATTTAGAACAGGTTCTTTGTTGTCATACAGACACTAAGCTGATCAAAGGGACCTGCCCAGTGTGTTTCTATAAAGTGTGGTAGCTAAAAATTAGGAATTGTTAGGAATTTTTGTAATGAATGCATTTTATTTGCTGTATGCCCTTGTTTACTATTCATATAAGAAAAGCCTGTTCAAAAAAGACATTATGTAACAACAGTTAACAGTTCCTCCCAAGTGATACATATGTAAGGTGGAATGATACAAAGATGGTAACAGTATTTCAAAAGGTTATTTATGAGGAAAAACTCACCGATATGGATGCCTTCACTGGGAAATTCTGAGGCAAACTCCACCAGGGAGCAATCCCCAAGAGATGCTGCCTCAGTGGTGGTCAGCCCTTAAATGAGATCTAGAGGAGCTGGAGTCAAGCTCCACCCCTTCCGGGAGCACAGCCATACTTCTCTCACCTGTGCTCCCACAGCTGATCCAACACTTGCCTCAGCTGATTAATCAGAGGTTCAGGCTGTGTTTACCAATCTCCCATACATACATACATAACTTCCATGATGCTTTTTCTCAGTTTATAGGTCAGTAGTTCATTCCTTAATGAAAGAAGGAAAAATATTGCTGTTATGATA
This sequence comes from Excalfactoria chinensis, assembly GCF_039878825.1. Taxonomy (NCBI): domain Eukaryota; kingdom Metazoa; phylum Chordata; class Aves; order Galliformes; family Phasianidae; genus Excalfactoria; species Excalfactoria chinensis. Next base: position 40,635,184 of record NC_092857.1, read on the forward strand.
CAGGTGCTGAAATCAGATTGGAGCTGGGAAGGGTTTCCCCAACTACTCCTGTTTTGCTAAGAGTGTCATCTTGTGGAATTCTTGGAACACTCTTCAGCCCAGATTGGCAGCTAAGAGAAGGATTAGTTTTCCTCCTGGTGGAGCAATTCATCATAGATGAGGGTGATTGCTTTAAGGAAAGCAGTTTGTCAACAAAATAAAAGAAAATGTGCTTTGCTGTTAATGAGACACAATTCCTTTGTCTCCTCTCCAGTGTTTTTTTTCTAATGACAATGCACTGTGGGGGATTTTTGGTTTCTTTTGTTATTGATGTTTTTCTTTAACCTGCAGCAGCTGTACAGACTTTGCTATTGAGTTGTTAGGTAACACTTCCTTACAGAAAGGGTAGTTAAGCACTGGAAAAGGCTCCCTAGGGTTGAGTCACCATCCCTGGATGTGTTTAAGAGCCATTTGGATGTGATGCTCAGAGTTATGATTTAGCAGAGGGTTGTTAGGGTACTATGGTTAGGCTTCAGTTAGACTCGGTGAACTTTGAGGTCTTTTCCAACCTGAGTAATTCTATGATTCTATGATGTTGTGATTCTATGATCTTAAATGAAAAGACACTCAGCACCTAGAGGACTGTACAGGCTTCATTATACCCAATGGGTTTGAATCCCCCACCAACCAGCCTCTGCAGTGCTCATGGTGATAACTTTCATGACACAGTACAAAAATGTTTCTGCAGATGCCCTCAATGAGTTAAGCTTTCCGTGATGCCCACTTTAGACCACAGTACTGTCAAATCAATGGCAGAAATAATTAGAGATGTCAATTCTGAGAATGGAATTTACCTGCAACCAGTGCTGTACTGTGTGGCCCTATGCCAGAAATGAATTTCACTTATCTTTAATTATCTAAAGCAATTCATGCTTCAAAGAATTCTTGTGAAGTAACATGTCAAGAAATTACAAGTTAGATAAATTAATTATACTGTTGTACAGCAGAGAAGGACACAGTTTCCAAATTACTGTTCAGCGTAATTCACTGTACAGTGCCTTTAAATTTAGCCTTGTGTCACTCAGCCCATACAGCTTTCATATGAGAGGTTCAAACTAAATCTAAAAGGCTATGAGGGCCACTACCTGGAGATCTGAAAATACAATTCTGCTTTATTTGTTGTGTTTCACGAGCCTTCACTCTAGGCAGATAACTTCTGGCACAGGAGTACCTGGTTTGATAAGTGCCTTTTATAACACACTGAAGCAGAAATAGGCATTTCTGATTGTTCACAGAATCTGAAGTGAGATGATTTCTTCCATAACGCATGAATATGCCAAAATGAGCAACTCTGAAAATAACAGTGCACTCTTTATCCACTTCATAACACTAGGACTCACCCAGATGGAAGAGTACTGTCAAATAAATCAACAGCACTACTTAATTTAAGAGCAATTAATTCCCAGTGAAGTCAATGCAGCTGGACAAAAGCCATTCCTCTGACTGTTTTTCTAAGTAGTTCCTTTCAGATACCATGACGCTCCAGCTTACAAATGAATTACTGCACAAAAAGGTACCACATACATATCTGGAAGCATGAGTTTACCAAGAGATGAATACACACCTTTACTGTACTAAGGTCCAGTTTTCCAAAGTGGGTTCTTGTATGTTTGTTTATATGGGGAGGGGATCCTTATTGCATCTGAACTGGAGGAAATTCAGGGCTTCCAAAAATGAGAAATACTACACATAAGCAGAAAACACAAGTCACACATCTGCAACGAACTAAAGAACTGTTACCACTGCTGCTTATGCAAAGTGAAAGTAGCTGTGTGCTCAATGGCAGAACACCCAGCCAGCTATCCAGAGGAAAGTACTACTTTCCAAATGAAGTTAAACAGTCATAATATCAATAAAGATAGAGAAAAAATAGTAAACATTTAGAATAGCTTCATAAACATACATGTTTGAGTCTTTGAGTAGCTGGTAGCTTAGTGAAACCTCACCCATTTGTACATATATCTTGCAGGAGAAGGGTACAGAATGCTCAATAGCATGTGTCATTGAACTTAATATAGGTGCACTCTTAAGTTTCACATTTAGCAAAGATTTGGTAGCAGAGCATTACAATGTAATTTTATGTTGGTGTAATGGCATGAGTGATAAGTCCTCATTAATTCATTTGCTAGCAGACTCAATAATATAATAAACAAGAAAAAATGAAAGTTCCAAAATAAGTATAGCGAGGGTATGGTGATGCAGAAAGTGGGCAGGAGTTGCTTTTTGCATTCCTTTCCTACCTTGCGAAATAAAAGACATTTTTTTTCTTTGTTATTTAAAAGGAGATACTCTACTACAAGAATGACTTGAGTTACAGTTCATAATACATTATTTGCCGGAAGGCAAATGGGATCCTGGGCTCCATCAGGAGAGGGGTGGTCAGCAGGGATAGGGAGGTGATTGTCCCTCTCTATTCTGCTCTTGTGAGGCCCCATCTGGAGTACTGTGTCCAGGTGTGGAGCCCTCAGTACAAAAAAGATATGGAGATTTTGGAAAGGGTCCAGAGGAGGGCCACGAAGATGATCAGGGGGCTGGAGCACCTCCCCTATGAGGACAGGCTGAGGGAGCTGGGTTTGTTCAGCCTGGAGAAGAGAAGGTTGCGGGGTGACCTCATTGCAGCCTTTCAATACCTGAAGGGAACCTACACCCAGGAGGGGAGTAAACTCTTCGAAAGGGCTGATAATAGCAGGACTAGGGGAAATGGTTTTAAGTTAAAAGAGGGAAGATTTAGATTGGATGTTAGGGGGAAGTTCTTTACTAGGAGAGTGGTTAGGTCCTGGAACAGACTGCCCAGGGAGGTTGTGGATGCCCCATCCTTGGAGGTGTTCAAGGCCAGGTTGGACGGGGCTCTGGGCAACCTGATCTAGTAAAGGCGTATGTTTGGTGGCCCTGCTAGGCAGGGGGGTTGGAACTACATGATCCTTGAGGTCCCTTCCAACCCGGGTCATTCTGTGATTCTGTGATTCTGTGATTTTGACCTAGACTCATATTTTAGGGAAGACAGGCTGCTTGGTCTTTCTCCGTTGGAACATGAAAGTACTTGATAGAATGAATAGGCTTACAAACCACGCAAAACACAATTTCATCATGATACTAGCAATTAGCTAGCATTTGTCTGGGGGAAAAAACATTCAGCTAGCTTAGCTGAGATGGAATGCCAAAGATAGCCTTTCAGTTATTACATTTCAAGGGCCTAAGTACATCAGCAAATGCAGATTTCTCTCTCACCACCTATATAACTAAACAACAACTAAATGCCTGAAGAGAAAAGTTGGTATTTCATCTGCACAGTTCAGAATTCAGACTCATTGGGCTTTTCTGTAGCTGAACTGCCAATTTGTTAAAATGGGAAATCTGTAGTAGGCAATAACATCTTTTATTAGTCAAACATATATAACTGGAAGTTAAGGACAGCTTTGGGGTGCAAAAACCTTCCTTCGAAAGATGCACCTGGGAGCATAACCAAGCAGACACTAGAAATTCTGGATTCATTAGCTAAGCAGCAAGGGCATACTTTCTTTCTTCCATGTTCTCCTCCAGCTCCCTCCAAAGATCTCTGTGCATTCCCTAGGCAATAAGCTAATAATCTTAAGAGATAACAGTTCCCAGCACCTCAAATGCCTTTCCCCTCAGTTCTAATTAAACTTAGTATGATCAAAATCCAAGGTACTGTTTCTAAATTTCATGTAACTTCAAAGATTGTTCTTTCAGAGCTGAACGAAGACTTCTGTACCCACAATTTTACCTAGACTACTAAATTTTCCAACTGAAAAAATAAAAAATTGCCTGTACCCACAAAACCACTCTTTAGTAAATCTTTAATTTATGTTATCCCAACTCAGTCACCATTCTAGAGCTAATTACAAATAATAGCAGACAATGGCATAAGAACTCCCTTGCTCAAATGACTCTTAATGTCCTGGAAGTGCAGTGGGATGGAAAGCAAATTCCCTTTCTACAACTCTGCTTGTGGAACAGACCTATGAACAGAACCCTTGCAGAGTCTCATGACTTACCAAGCACTACAGGTAGTCTGCTGCTACTCATGTGCCCAGAGACTGTTTGCCAAATTCCAAATCCCTGTGACACAGAGAGGCATGGATCTGGGAAATTCAGATGTAGGAAGCACATGTTCACAGACTGACACACTCTTCAACTTGTCCTCCTGATCATACATCCAAAGCCATTTATCACTATGGTTTCAGTAGGTACAAGGTGTGACTCAATTTATTGGATCCAAATAAATTCCTAGCCACTACACACATCCATGGTACTGTTTCTTCTGCTTTTCTGCTCCATGTCAGATCTTCAGACCCACAGAGACAGGCTGCTTGTCATCTTTAGGCTGACAAATAGGCTAAACAGAAGGCCACATAAACTTCCACATGCATGTGAGAAATTTCACATCTCTAACTTGATAGATGATGGAAAGATCTGCGTCTCTCACTTTCTCTTACTTTCTGTTTAGGACACCACTTTATTTCCTGCATGAGCATACTAGAGATTTTACATGTTTGGATTGTTTGCTTTGTAATCCTGAGAAACCTCTTAGACCAGGGAAGGCCAAAGACCACAGTCAGAACATTGTTTGTAACTAGAAATTTAGAAAATATTACTCTGGGAAAATGTTGAATGAACTTCTAGGGACTAAAGATAAGGATAGTTTTGTGGTTATGTTTTTGTGGGTTTTTTTGGTTGATTTGTTGTCTTGGTTTGATTTAGGGTGTTGATTTTTCGTTTTTTTCTATGTGTTTTTTTGAGTTAGCATAGAGAGAAAATAAATAAACCTTATATTCACCATTAAAAGGACAAGAAGCCTAAGATATAGTGTCTTAGTTTCACCTGAGATTGACTTGTTTTCTTTGGAATGCCTGGTATGATTCTATGTTTTGGTTCTAGGAGAAAAACAACGCTGATAGCACACCACTGTTTATAGTTGCTGCTAAGCAGTGTTGCACAAAGCTGAGGCCATTCATAGAGAAGAGTCCAAAGAGCTGTGAGGGAGCAGAATTGGGACAACTGTCTTGAACTGGTCAAGGGGATATTCCATAACATATGCCATTAAGTTTGAAGGGAGTGGGAGTTCACTGCTTTTGTTGCTGCTCAGTGGGCTAGCTGAGCATCAGTCAGGGGATGTGGAGCAATTCTGTACCACTTGTTATATACATTCATATGTATATGTATAGTCATAGCTACTATCCTTTTTCATTTTCCTGTCTTAGTAAATATTTTTATCTCAATATACAAATTCTATTTTATTTTTTTTTTTTCATTTCTCTCCCCCATCCCACTGTGAAGGGGTGGGGAGAGGGGTGAGCAAATGATTGTGTGGTGTTCAGCTACCTGCAGGATTAGACCATAACGTATAGATACTAGTAATGAAACTTTCCAACAGTCAGAACTGTTTTCTGTGTGATTTGGGTACAAAGATTGCAGAATGAGGTTCTACTGTCTTCCAGGAATGCCAAATGAAACATTGTTGTCTTCAGGAAAAATGATGGACTAGATGACCTAGCTGGCCCCAGGACCTTTGGTGGGTTTCCTTGAAAATCTTTTCTCCTGTTTGAATGCCTCTTCCTTAAATCACCAATTGTAATTTAATGCTTATGGTACCAAAGCACTACCAGATTTATATCTACAGCTGTGCTTTCTCTGTATAATGAATGAAAGCAAAGCATCAATATCTTTTCCTTCCATCTATCTTCTCTCATTTTTCTGCTTCAGAAGTGTACTCAAGGCTGAAAACCATGGAAAATTAACAGTGCCAGGTAACAAGGACTCTGTACTCATTTTCTTGAAAGTGAAAGTCAGTTGTTTGTAATTATCAGTGGAGTCAATGCTTTAGAGTTACCTGCTTTTGTTGAGCAGCTGAGAAAGAGAAATCATGTACCAGAAGCCTCTGAGATTTCACACTGGAGTAACCCCTTCTTACTGTCTTTCTGTAAATGGGAATTCATGTAGCTGCCTTCACTTTCTCAGGACAACATGATCATTATGAATTTTGTTCCCCATAATTATTGTTCCTGTTAAGAGCATAGATTATACACTAAATGGATCTGTATACAAATGCAAATGGATACTTGCCATTTAGTAATAATACTGTATGTAAATAGTAATTTACTGAAAACTATTTGCTATGCAAGATAATAATTAAAAACAGTGTGTGATGCAAAGCCCAGCCTGACCAACATTCTGCCTCCATCATGCCTAAGGAGGAGGTGTTTAGGGAAATAGCATAGAAAACAGGATGATATCAAGAAATACTTTCCAGCTTGAATCTTCCAGTTATATATAATCTGATGTCATCACAGAATTGCTTGATTAGCTGCATTAGAGAATAAAGAAATTGACAGTGTTACCTCTGGCTTCTTCTGACAAAAAGAATAATGCCTAACCAAATTTATGCTCTCATTTCTTTTCTGTCACACATCTGGGCTGTCCACATTGGGTTAAGGTACATTCTCAGAACACATTAGGAGCAGCAGTGCCATAGAGTGCAGAAGCATTGCATTTGTTGTGTAGAGCAGAAAGAATGCAGCAACTGTGCTGACAAAGGAGAGTTACTACAGATTTGCTTTTGTTGTTCAGAGAATCATAGAATCGTTAAAGTTGGAAAAGGCATCAAAGATCATGCAGTCCAAAAGCCAACTCCCCCCCCCCCCCCCCCATGCCTACTAACTGTGTCCCTTGGTGTATCACCCACACGGGTCTTGAACACCTCCAGGAATGGTGATTCCACCACCTCCCTGGGCAGACTCTTCCAGTGACTCACCACTCTTTCCAAGAATAAATTTTTCCTAACATCCAACCTGAACCTCCACTGGTACAACTTGAGGCCATTCCCTCTAGTCCTACCACTGTCACCTGTATGAAAAGGCCAATCCCCACCTTGCTACAGTCTCTTTTGAGGTGATTGTCCAGAGCAATAAGGTCACCCCTTAGCTTCCTCTTCTCCAGGCTGAACAATCCCAGTTCTACCAGCTGCTCCTCATAAGGCCTATGCTTTAGAGCCCTCACAGCTTCATCGCTCTTCTTTGTACATAATCCAGGGCCTCGATTTCCTTGTAGTGAGGGGCTCAAAACTGAACACAGCACTCAAAATGCAGCCTCATCAGTGTCAAGAGTCAACTAACACCTCCAGATCCTTTTCTTCTACTCAGCTTTCTGTATATTAAGCCTTATTTTAAATATATGTCTCACTCCAATTTTTAGGAGGAAGGGGAGGTTCTTATGGTATATGTATACCTGGCATGAGATTAAGAAACAAAAGTTCGAATGTTGGTCCAGTCAGTTTATTACAAATCTTAATCAGGGAGATGGGGAAGGGGAAGATGGACGATTTAGGGTGATGGGAAAGGGAAGGAAGGTGATAGAAAAGATAGAAAAAGGCAAGAATTGCATAAAGCAGAGATAGTCACCACCAGAATCCAGCAGTGGTCCCGTTTCAAGACTTTCAGATGGTCTGAGGCAAAAGCTCAGGGGTGGGAGAGCAGCATCCTTGTGGTCAGCCTTGGGCAGCAAGTGTACAGCAGGAAGAGGCCACAACGTAAGTCCAGGAGCAGGCAGCAGGATTCAGGTAGCAGGCCCAAGAGAGTCCATCAGCAAGCAGGACTTTTGTTGCGAGGGATCTGATGGCAGACACCTTCTTGTTCTTCCTCAGCATGCAGGTCTCATGTTGAGGAATCTGATGTAAGAAAACTTGCTTCATGGTCACTGATCCCTCTTCTATCCTCCCTCCTTCCTGCCTATGTGCACCCCCTGAGATGGCCACCTTCCTCAAGATAAGCCCACACAAAAGACTGCTTCCTGGCCATTATGCTGCAGCTTAACTCTCTCTAGTTGCCCCTGGCCTAGTCTATCTGTGTCCCTCAGGCAAAGGATTTCTCAACCCTCCTCCAGGACTTGCTTGGACTTTTTCATTTGTGTCCTTCAGCAAGCTTTGAGTCAGTGGTGTAAAAGAATAGTCTCTTATGATGTATTACTTCTATTAACAAATTACTCTAACAGAAAATAGTGTGCATCTTAGGGTCATGTGTTTGGTCTCTGAATGTAAAAATTGTACAGAAAAAGACTGTGAGGGAATAAGCAATGTTCAGATTGTGTCACACAGTCAAACAGTAGCCTTATCACTGTCTACATAAAAACACTAGACAACAAAGTAATGAATAAGAACGATATATTTTGTCTAAAAGCTGATATTGTTTTTACATGACAAAGGGGCCTACATCAGTGATAAAGTCTTGAAAGAGCATAAGAAAAGACATTTTACATGATTATTAAAGAGTGTATGAAAAAACATACTTCACTTTTTATGGCCTCACTGACAAGGACAAGGATATAACCGAATCCAGTCATTATATACATTTTCTAAATGTATCACAAACAAAAGTTTGCTGTCAGATTTACTATATCTACAAAGCATTTTGATAGCAAAACATCAAGGACAACACTTGAGATCTCTTCTCCCAGGCCCAGTAATGATGCCCAGCCACTACAGGATCCCAAGACACTGATAATAAATGTCTGCAGTGTTGATATCCTGCTGGTAACTATACCAGAAAGCTTTTCTGTTAGAAGAAGAACATCACTATTCTTTGTCCCAGTAGCAGTAGAGTTCAGATTTTGCTCACTGTGGCAAAAATTCTTACTTCACATCATCACCTGAAAGCTGACTTTCTGGTGACCTCCAGCACAACTGAGTAGAAAGGGCACAAACCTTTGGGAACAAACACACCAAAGCAGGTGCAGCACTGGGTGATGGGCAGACAGGCATCCTCAACTTCCACATTTCAGGTAGTTCCCTGTGCAGGAACCATCTTCTGCGCTTCCAGAGCACAAGGTGGCAGAGATAGTGGAGATGGGGACTGGGCTGGGCCAGGTCTGTGGCGCGGGGCTGCCACTTCCTTCTCTTTTTCTGGAGTTTATTGTAAAGAAGTAAAGTTTGTGGGCACATGACCCTGACAGGTCCTGCCTATTGAGAGTCAGACCGCCCACATGGAGGACGATGGAGCTGCTTAATAGGAACAGGCGTGTAATTGTGCATGTTGGAATGCTGGCAGCTCATGAGGGTTGTCGTCCTATGCTGCCAGGTCCTCTAAAGTGAACAAAAAAGAAGGGGAAAGAAGAGGAGAAGGAGGAAAAGAAGAGTGAGAAGTAAAGAAAAAAGAAGAAAAAATGGAAAGGAAGGGGAAGGAGGGATGGAGGGAGGACGGAAGGAATGCAGGCAAGCAGGAAGGAAGGAAGGAAGGAAGGAAGAAAGGAAGGAAGGAAGGAAGGAAGGAAGGAAGGAAGGAAGGAAGGAAGGAAGGAAGGAAGGAAGGAAGGAAGGAAGGAAGGAAGGAAGGAAAGAAGGAAGGAAGGAAGGAAGGAAGGAAGGAAGGAAGGAAGGAAGGAAGGAAGGAAGGAAGGAAGGAAGGAAGGAAGGAAGGAAGGAAGGAAGGAAGGAAGGAAGGAAGGAAGGAAGGAAGGAAGGAAGGAAGGAAGGAAGGAAGGAAGGAAGGAAGGAAGGAAGGAAGGAAGGAAGGAAGGAAGGAAGGAAGGAAGGAAGGAAGGAAGGAAGGAAGGAAGGAAATTCAATGGAGTGACAAAGAACGAGGGAGACAGATAAACAAGACAGAGTGAGGAGGAAAGGAGAAAAATAATAAAAGGAATAAATAAAAGGAAAAAAGTTGAAAAAAAGGAATTAGAAGGGGGGGGGGGGGTGGAACGAAAGAGAAGTGTAAAAAGGAAATAAAGGAAAGAAAAAGAAAGAAAATGGGAAAAGAAAATGGGAAAAGGATAAAAGGCAAAAGAAAGAAAGAAGAGTGAAGAAGAGGAGCAGAGGACGCCAGCGCTGATGCCCCCCGCCTCTCCCCCCTTCCCCCCCCCCCAGTCTTCAGCAACAGTGAATGAGGTCGCACCCGGCCCCGCTAAGAGGTTCCCTGCCGGCTCCGGCAGCCATGGTAGGTGCTGCCGCGGGGTCGCGCAGGAGACCGGCCGGGGGCCACGGCGGGGTGGTGCCGAAGTGCGCGGAGGCGGCCGCGACTGGGCCCGGGGCTGGACGAGCGCGGGAAGAGCCTCACGGGGCCGTGGGTTGCGGATTTCGGTTCGGGGCCCGGCCGAAGTCACGGCTCACCCAGTGGGGAAGCTCCGGGTTGTGTGCAAGGGGAGTGCCACCGGCGGGAACTGGTCCTGCGAGGTCTTCCCGCAGTTCCGCGGAGGTCTATGAGCGGCATCGGTGCGTGCACCTTGATACCTGCGAGATCCGGGACAGCTTGACTGCAGTACGGGGATAGAGAAGGACGGGGTCCTAGGGAACACTTGTGACTCGCGAGGATGGAGCGAGGAGCCACGCCTCGACCTCTGCAGCGCGGTGTCCGTGGTCAGGGGATGCTGACGACAGCACGGCTTGTAGAGGAAAGGGACCGCAGTCGCTCCTCAGCGTCAGCAGTAAGGTGCGATCAAGGTACGCGTGGCATCCCCTGGAGAGGAGCGGTGGAAAGGGATGAGTTCAGATCAGCTAAAATAGGTTGAATGTAGGTGTTTCTAGAGCCTTCACCGTCCAGTTCCAGAAGCGCTGCGACGCCCGCGCCTTGTAACGCTAGATCGCGCTGTCCTGGCAGCCCGCGGTTGGGCCGCGCTGTGGCACGACTCCCCCTAGCCGCCCGCCGGGACCGAGCAGGGGCGGCATGGGGATGGGGCGAGGGGCGGGGAACGGGGACAGCCCGAGGCCGAGGAGCGGTGTTAGGGCCGTGTCCGAAACACTGCGGGGTCCGACGGCTCCTGGCAGACTGAGGGCCTTCGGCAACGGTTGGAGAGGTGTGTCCTAGTCGGGGTTCCTGGAGTCAGGGTGGGCCGTGCTCTGACGCTGTGGCAGGACGGGAACTGGTACTGCTGAGAAGCACTGGGGGGTGGGGTGGGGATGGAGGAATCCTTTGAAATCTGTTCGCTTTCAAGAGCCGGGAGATACAGAACTGACTCAGAATTGAAATGTCTCGGGCTCCTCTGTTTCTGTCTCCGTTTCACACGCATACGTACGTACACACACGCACGCACTCACACACGTACACCTTTTATTTTCTCCTGCCTTTGCCACAGAATATAAAGCCTTATTGAGACATGTAGGCGTGATGTGTAAACCGGATTAGCAGTATGAAAGAAAGAAACACAATGAGCCGGGATTGTTTTACTTCCTTTTCGTTTCTCACGCCTATATCTCTAATAAATTTGTTGCTCCAGCAGTGGGTCAAAGAGATCGTGTCACTCAGCTTTTTCCCTGCAGGATCGAATAGCAGAGATCATGGCAATGCGTGCCCTGCCTCCTGCCAGCGCTCAGGCCGCGTCTCGATACTGCTCAGTGCGGTTCCAGACGGACAGAAACTGCTCCGCCTAACTCCGCACGCACTGCAGTCCCGCATTCGGCTAAGCGCTGTGCCAGAGCCTGGGGCTGTTCCGAGGACGATTTGGGTTTGCAAGACTCAGGCCCCGGGCGGAGCGGGCGGGCTCCAAGGACTCCTCCAGGCCTGGGAGCTCCCACACCTCCCCCTCCTCCCGGAGGATGGAAGAGCGCAGAACCCCGCAGCTGCGGAGGCACAGTGCCCACGGCCGTCCGCGGAGGAGAATGCCCGCGCTACTGGGCCGGTGCTACAGATCCCTCATTTACTCCTTTGTGGCGTGCAGAGCGGCTTTTCATTAAAAGAGATCAGGGGTAATTAGCCGCATTATTTTGACAAGTTGGCTTGAGCAGCGCCTTTCTTGCCGAGCTGGGGAGGGGGGAATGGGGCCGCTTCGCGCCGCCGGCTCTGTCCGTGCGCGGGGCCCTTCGGGCGGCCCCGGGCTGCAGGTGGGGCACAGGGCTGAGCAATGCTCGTCTTGCAGAGCCGGCGCTGGGCGCCCGCGGGAGGCTGAAATTACGTGGATGCCAGGTGAGCCCCGCAGGGCAGAGCCTCATCCCAGTGCCGGTTTTGTATCGAGGCAGCCAGATGCTGTGGCCGCACGGCGTTCCGGGTGATGTGTCCTGAGGCAGACGGCAGCCTGGCAAATGCGTTAAAATTAAATCAGCGTGTTACCTGCTCTCAACCTCTGTCGGGTTTGGTCTCACCTGGCTGCCGGGAGCGCAGCGTGCAGGGCTGCGGCGGACACAAAAGGAACAAAGCCCGAACCACGTAGTGGCTAGTCTCGGGTTACACACCCCGGTTGCCAGGTACGAGAGCTCAGCGGCTACTGCCCAGGTCCTTGGCTCAGCACAGGCACAGGTTGAGGACCCGCAAGATCCCTGCGGTTGTGAGGACACAGAGCTGTGGGCACGGAGAGCAGTTGCACGCCTCGGGCCTCGTGCATCACAGATTTACCTTGGGGCAGAGCTTGGGAACGGCGTTATTGCGGGGAATGCAGGACGCAGACATCAGCTGCGAGGCAGCCACGGCCTTGACCACCCACGTGGAGACTCTTACACTGACACTGCTTCCGCAAGGAAAAAAAAAAAAAAAAAAAAAAAAGCGCAGAAACAAGGCCAACTAGATCCCTGTAGTAATTCACCTCTTGCGTATGCTTAAAAAAATAAAAATCCCTCCAGACCACAGGGAGCGAGGGAAGATTAGGATAGCGCCTGTTAAACTCGAGTCCCCAGGCCGGACCCTGGCGCTCGCGGTACCCGGGACTATTGTGGGGCCGTAGCCCGGCGCCTCGCCCCTCCCGCACTGCCCCGACCCCACAGCGAGCGGCTCAGCCGAAACCAGCGTTGAGAGCGGCCGCGGGGACCCAAATGTGGCGTCGGGCTCCCGAGGGTGACAATCCACCGCTCCGGCGCACTCGGGCTTCTTCCTTCCGCGTTTGTGCACGCACACATGTGGTGTCGGAGTGCGGGCAGCAGCTCCCCGTGGCACAACCTCACGCGGATTCTCCTCCCGGGGATCTGTGGGAAAAAACAGAGGGGGAGGAGGGCGAAGGGAAAGGCATCTCCTGCCGGCAGCCCCGTGGATGGGATCGTCGAGCAGTTCTGTGGAAGGAGCTCTGCGCGGGCACAGTGCCCATAGCTGTCCCAATCTCTTGTGGCCGTGAGGCAGGGCAGGCACAACAGGAGAAATCTCAGCCCACCTCTGCGTTTAGTCCCTCATGCCTTTTTCTTTTTCCTTTCTTCTTTCCTTTCCTTTTTTTTTTTTTTTTTTTTTTTTTTTTGTCTTGTGTGTGTGTGTGTGACCCCCCCCACCCCCATCTGTGAGTGCCCTAGGGGCGCCCCACAGCCCCGCGCCCGCCGCGGGAGGGGTGAGGGCAGCCGTAGTTCATGACTGATCCTCAGTGAACAGAGATGGGGAAAAGCGGTGCCAAAAAAGTAAACAATCATGTATAGTTGGAGCAGTGCTCGGCGGGACCAGGAAGGTGGCATTTCGCAGAGTTTTATACTAAAAACATATTAAAAGTCGCTTTCGGTGGGTTTCAGTGAAAGAATGAGCCCTAAGTTAGAGCAGACGGCTGCTGTGCAGCTCCGACTCCTGCAAGCGCTCAGTTCTCATTGTGTTTTCCTAGCTGGACAGAGCGGTTCTCTCGCAGGGAACAAGTCTCCTCTTTAGTTTAAAGAGAGAGGGAGGCAGAAGAATCTGGCACTTTCCACCGCAGCATCCACCGCCCTGTCATTATTGCTGCGAGCCTGGGAATCCGGCGCGGACCTCCCAGCATTTGTTGTAGCTCGAGGCCAAGGTGCCTCTAAAAGGATTTTCTTTTAAGGGCTTTAGAAATCGTTTAATGCTACTTCCACCCCCCCCTCCCCCCCCACCCCACCCCCTTCTCCTCTCTTCTTTAAAAAGAAAACCATATTTCTCTGTGTTGGTGGCAAAAAAGTTCTCTGCGTGCATTGGTCTGCAGCATCCTGGACCGGGAAAACAAAAAGGGGGAGCGGGGGAGGGGGGGGGGGGGGGGGAGAAAAAACGTTCATGAAAAGAAAACGGAAAAAAAATGGGGGGGGGGAAAGAGGCATTCCTTAATGGAAGTATTGCATACAAAGGAGGCTGGATCTCTTTAAGGCTCCCCCTGAAGCAGGAGATGCACACACAAGGGTTGACTGCCTGGGTGGTCTCTCTACTTTGGTGAGCTGTTGCTAAGCAGCTAATAATAGTCATGTTTGCTGAGTAATTTCTGCCCTTCCCGAGCCAATCACCTCGCAGAAACCCAAGCCATCTGACAGCCCCAGGGGCGGGCTCTCCGCTCTTTTTTTTTTTTTTTTTCCTTTTTTTTTTTTTTCCCCCTCTCCCTCTCTCCCCTCTCCTACTCCCCCCCTCTTCCACCCCTCCTCCTCTTTATCCAAATGGAGAGAGTCCTTTTTTTCTTCTTCATCTCATCTCTGGAGCCGAGGGGCTGCAGCTCGCCGCTGCCGCGCACACGCCGGGGGAGAGCACCAGGCAGCTGCCCGCCCGCCGCCGCGGCGGGGTCGAGCACGGAGCGCGGCGGGCCCGGCGGCCCGCGAGGAGCTGCCCGCCGCTGAGGCAGGATGGTGCAGCGCGGCCGGGCAGCGCAGCAGCAGCAGCAGCCGGGGCCCGCCGTGCAGCCGCCGCGCCACCAACGCTGAGCGCCGCCGCGGACAGCGGCTTCTCGGAGGCGGCGGCGGCCTCAGGAGAAAGGAGGAGGCGGCGATTTCCACGGGAGCGGAGGACAGCGCGGCCGCAAGCCGGGGGGCGCCGGGGGTCGCGCCCGCTGGGCGCGGGGAGCGGTCGCCGTCACCTCGGGGTGCGATGTGGCAATGGGAGGCGCGGGGAGCGACTCGGCCGGAGCGGCCGCGGCGGCAGCCGCCGCCCCGCGCCCCGCGTGAGGCGGCCGCACCGCAGCAGCCTCCGCAGCCCCCGCAGCAGCAGCCCGCGGCCCGCAGCGTCGCCAGCCCCCCGCGCCCCAGTCGCGCCCCGCCGCGCCCCACGGGCCACCGGCGCTCTCCTGGACCCCCGGGCCCCGCCGCGGCCGCAGCTCCCTTGTCCCGCCCGCAGCGGCGGCGGCAACATGGCCTCGGCCGCTGACGCCTCGGAGCCGGAGAGCGGCAGCACCAGCGCGGGCGGCGGCGGCCACCCCGTTCGGGCGGCAAGGAGCACCCGCGGCCGGCGGCGGCGGAGCGGAGGGACCCGGCGCGCCGCGGCGCTCGACCGGGAGTATCTGCAGCGGCCGAGCTACTGCGACGCGGCGTTCGCCCTGGAGCAGATCGCAAAGGTGCTTTCACTCTCCCTCTTTTTCCGGAGCTCGGCGCTGGCGCTGCGTTTGGCGGCGGGGGAGGGGGTGGTGTGTTTTCTCGCGGGGGTGGAAGGAGGAGATGGGAGCGCAGCGGCCACCAATAAAATGCTGGGAAAAAAATAGAGGGACGGCTGTGACTCTTCAGTGCGGGAGAGTTCCCTCCTTTCCTCCGTCCCGCCGTGTCTGCATCGGGCGGGCCCCCACGGCCGTGCTGCCTTTTACCCTCCGCTCCTACCCCGCGGTTCGCTATCGCGGTCCCCAGGCAGAGAGCCGATGGCCGGCTCCTAGCACAGCGGTGCTTTGTGGGGCCGAAGCGCGACCGCCCCGCAGTGGGATCCCCAGGCGGAGACAGCCCGTGGCATTCTCCCCCTGCGGGCGGGGGCACCCACCGGGCCGACTAGCCGGCCCCGGCTGCGCGCACGGGATGCTGTTCGGGGCGCGCTGCGTTCCGGGAGCGGCTCGCCGGGCTTGGTACGGAGGGAAATGGACAAATAAATCCATATGTCTGCCCTCGTCCCTTCACAAACACTGTAACGGGCGGGTAGCCGCTCCGCTCCCTAACAGCTCGCACTGCGGCTGCACACACCGGCAGCGAGCCGCTCCCGATCCCGTGGCGTTGCCCACCACGTGGGTCCCGGCGCGCGGCTGGAGCTGGCGGAAAGCGGCGCTGGGCGCAGCTACACGGCGTTGTCCGTGGCACCCTGCGCTGAGCCCGGCCTCCAGCCGTGACTCCGCGGGGCCAGGGGATCGCGAGCCCCACGGCAGCGCCAAGACAGGGCCGCGGAGCGAAAGATGAGGGCCTAGCGGCCCCTTCCCGTGGGGCCCATCGCTGACTGATCCGCGCTTGCCTTGCAGGGGAGAGCTACCGGGAGGAGAGCGCCGCTGTGGCTGCGGGCGAAGTTTCAGAGACTGCTCTTTAACCTGGGCTGCTACATTCAGAAAAACTGCGGCAAGTTCCTGGTGGTCGGCCTGCTGATATTCGGCGCGTTCGCGGTGGGACTACGGGCGGCCAACCTGGAGACCAACGTGGAGGAGCTGTGGGTAGAAGGTGAGCGCGGGGCCCCCAGCACCGCCCCGCTCCGTCCCTTCTCGCCGCCGCGCGCGGGGCTGAAGGCTGAGCGGGCAGCGCGCGGCGGTTGGGGCGGAGTGCGTTGGCCCCGGGCGGCGCGTACCACTTCCCCGGCCCGCCGCGGGGGGAGGGTGGGAGGCGGGTTGCCCCCGTCGTGCGGGCGGACCGCGGGACAGGGAGCCGCGCGGAGGGTTGCGGGTTTCCCTTGCGTGCAGCGGGGCGGCGGACGCCGGGGCTGCCGCGTCTCCGCGGCCGAGAGAGAACCCGCGCAGGCGTCGGCTCCCCTCCGCCATCTTGGGAGTGCGTGCGCCCGCGGCGGGGGGAAGGGGTGGGTTCGAGGAGCGCTGTGCGGGTGGCTGTGTGTGGTCCGGAGCTTGGACAGCATTCAGCTGTGGGGGAGAGAGGCGGTCTCAAGGTAAAGCAAGAACAAAAACAACAAAACAAAAACAAAACCGGCAAAACTGAAAGTAGGGAGGGGAGAAAAAAGAAAAAAAGAAAAAAAAAAAAAAAAAAAAAAAGGACGCAGCCCTCAGGCATATCTTCTTGATCCCGGTTCGGTGCCGCTTGTCAGGACGTGGAGCCGTGGTGACCCGTGCGGAGGCCGGCCCCGCGCTGCTGTGTCTCTTTTCTGGGGAATGCTGTTGACTTAGCATCAGGTTCCTGCTGGCAGGTCTGAGGTAACGGCAGGCGGAGCCTACTGGCTGCGGCGGCTGCGCTGGGTCTGTGTAAAAGTCGCTCGCAGCAGAATTTGGCTTATAAAAGTTAATGTGGAGAGCTGCATAAATAATCGTTACTAAATAGTGCTCTGTGTGTGTAGAAGAGCCCCGCACTGAGCCAAACACAGCCAAGTGCTGTTTTGGAGGTGGTCTGTGCAGCTCGTGGATGAGTGATGGTGTGCAGGGCTGGACTCCATCCCTGACCTGACATCCGCGGTGGGGCCAGACCCAAGTGCATGGACTGTGAACCCACGGCCAGTTTTCTGTTTTGGGAAATGGCGTATAACTGATGAAATTTCTTTCTGGTAAAGTAGAGCAAGAACTCCTGCTCTGCGGAACAGCAACACCAGGCACTGCCAGAGCCTCTTCTGCTAGGGGTTGTGCTAGTCACTAGGTCCTGTGAGCCCTCATTACATTGCAAACAACCTTTTTTTTTTTGGTTGATTTATTTTTATTTGGTCATATTCTTTTTGCCTCTGCTTTCATTTAAGTGTTTGGTAGATACTGCCAACTGGTAGATCACAGTCCCATCCAGTGTGCTTCCTTGTGGTATGCGTTGGGCTCTATTATGAGGAAGGACAATCCCATCATAATGCTGTCTGCTTTTCCCAGTAGCAAAACACTGCTTGCTGGCAGCATCTATGTGATTGACCCAGCAGCAAAAGTGCAGTTGTCAATGAAGAAATATGTTCTGCATAGTAGCCACTTAGCTCAGTTAGTGCACTCATATCATCATTATTTTCAGGACTGAGAGAAGGAAGTTCACTATATAAAAATGAGCTGAAATTTATTTCTGAGGTTCTTATGTCCAAAGTGTTCTCCTTAGACGGCTGGTTGTACAAAGTTGATCTGTGTAATTTGAGTTTAGTTTTCATGTTAGAATTAAATAATATGAATATTAGAACTTCAAGTAAAGTTTAGAAACCCTTGCATTTCTCAACTGCACACAAGCTTATTATAATTGACGTAAGGCATTCTGCATTTAATTTAGCTTACAGGCTTCCTGTTCTAGCACTGTGTGACCACCAACACAAGAAGTCTTGCTAAGTTGTAGAGATTTTATAACTGTTCTGGTCATGAACAAGGGTATTATACAAATAGGCCTAATGAATGGCAATTAAATGTTTCTGCATCTAAATTGCAGACAGAAGTACACAGTGAGAATTTGAAATGGAAAAGGTACAATCCTTCCATTGCAGGAGTGGATAGCAATGACTAAACTCAATTTTCTGAGCTCAG
The DNA here is from genome assembly GCF_039878825.1 of Excalfactoria chinensis. Taxonomy (NCBI): domain Eukaryota; kingdom Metazoa; phylum Chordata; class Aves; order Galliformes; family Phasianidae; genus Excalfactoria; species Excalfactoria chinensis. The sequence goes on from NC_092857.1 coordinate 40,653,433, forward strand.
GATGCAAGGTCCTCACACCTGAGCTTATAGATGAATTACTCCCCCTGGCAGTTATTGTACTAAGGGAGCCCTTAGATCAGTTTCTCTTTTAACAGGAGTGGTGGCTTAATTGCACTTCTTACTAAAAATAGCCACCTCAGTATTGCCTTTACCTTTTGTTTACCAAGAGTTTGAATGAACTGGGTAATGTCGGCCAAATATTGTGTATTATTTGAAATACACTTCAAGTAATAATTACCATGAAAGGAGTTTTGAATTGCTACTGAAGATTGCTTGTTTGTTTGTTTTAACAGCTATTACTGTTAGTATTTTCATAAAGAGACTAATTCTATATGGTGTGTTTCTGAATACCGTGCAGGTTGGAATGTAATGAGGCACTGAAATTTGCTAGAAATAAATGGTTGCTTTAATACTATAGCACAATTAAAAACAGTAAAGTGAAACTTGAACGAGACTTAAGACCATCTGCATTCCAAGATAAGTGCTTAGTAGTCAGGGCCTGAAACTATTATGGCTGGCATATTTACATAAGTAGTTCAGGAACCCACCTTGTAGGCAAACTTTAAAATGGAAACAGCAATATAGATCTCCAGAACATTATATATTTCAGTTTTCTTGTAGTCTTTAAGAATTTATGCCAACACTCTTGGCCTTCTGTGAGCGTCCTGATACCTAAGTATCAGGATTTCAGCTTTCTGATGAAATTCTTTCTTGGCACTAAGTGTTGAAGAAACTTTATTTTGTTTTATTTTTAAAAACTCAATTCTGCTCTGGCTGCTGTACAGAGCAGTTCATTTGTTACTGTGTGTCCCACGGTATGCTCTCAATTTATGATCCTGTCATGTAATCTGTTTCTGGCACCCTTGACTGGGTGGGTCTGTCATCCCTGATGCTGTTGTAGGATGCTCCTTTTAGTTTCTTTAGCAAACTAATCCTAGACTGGCTTTTAAATGCCATTTCTGTTAGCTGCAGTCCTTCAGCTTCGGTTGAACTGCTGTGTGTGGGTGTCCACACATAAGTTGCAGAAACTGTTTAGCATCTTTATACATCATACACCCTTGAGAGAACAAAAAGGGCTTTGCATTGATTTCCTTTGAGACTGAATTTTGCTTGACACAGAGTTGGTTTTAGAAACACCCATTCATAACATGGAAGTGCTCTGGATAGAAAAGAAATCGTGCCCATAACTGGTTATGTTTTCTGCTACCACTTTAATAAGAACTCTCAGACCCTGGTGCACAAACAGCAGTCACACATGTCAATTCACAGCATCTGCTTCTGAAAGAAGGTAGTTTTGTAACTCCTGTGAAGATTTTGTTGAGACTGAAATTTTGCTACTGGGTATCTTGAATGACAGTGATTGGAACAGCTCCAACAGGGAGAGATATTCTCATGTTGTTCCTGGACATTTCATTTCATACTACCGCTGTCTTGGGGTTTTTTCTTGCTTTTTAAATTCCTTTTTCTTCTCTGAGAGGTCAGAGATTATGCTGTTTTTTTCCTTCCTTTCTTGCCTTGTGCAGTTTTTATTTTATGTTTGCTGTAGCTCAGTAGAAACTTTTTCTCCTTAAGTGATTTTCTATGGTGTTAGCCCTCTTTGCAAATCTAACCAAGGTCTAACATGCAGTGCTGCTTCTTTCAGCCAGTTGGAAGCAAGAGATTGGGTGGTACAGGCAGACATTGGAAAATTTACAGTCTGCAAGGAAGAAGAAATGCTGTAGTGGTCATGGAGAGGTTTCAGCAGTGATGCTTGAAATAAAGTGTATAGTTATTGTAAGTGAGTTAGAACCAGATGTCTAGAACAGACTTAATTAAGTGAAATTTTGAACAATGCATAAAATTGTTTTTTTTTCACTCTGAAGGGGAAAACTACACTTTTCTATTTGTGGCTGACTTGTCCTATAATACAGTAGTCTATGCATGGAATTTAAGCATTAGATGAAGAAGAGGAAAGCATGCAAGTGATGAAGGAACCAGCATATTCCTATGGGTTGTCTGTTTGTTTAACCCAGCAAAACCAAATGCAGGTGGAGAAGAAAGTTATTCTTAAGTTCTTCGTAAGGCATCAGTTAACTTTAGACTAGGATTATCTGGAGAAACAAGAAGTAGTAGTAGAGGAATGGATTCTTGAGAATTTGTTGTTTCAAGGAGACAAGTTTATGTGAGTGGGCTGAAGTAACATGTTTGCTTTAATGTAGTAAGCAGGAATTGACCCAGTCAACTGTAATTCATTTCTTTTTTTATACATGTACTTTCATTTCCAGCAGCAGAGAAGTGCTGTTTAGATGTACTTGCTTTCTTGTAACTGCAGCAGTTACTTCACTGTGAATTTAGGCAGGATTTTGGTTGGCTGTGTGTCAGTCTGGGGATTTGTTCCTTGTCACACCACCAAATCCATTTGTTTCATATGGACTGTGTGACATAAGAGATTACTTATCTCTGAATTATGTTGCATAGTGTTGTATGTCACTTAGGGTGTGTAAGGGTTCAGTAAAAGATATTTAATTGGAAATTTCCAAGTCAACTATTATGTTTTAATTGTAGTGAGGTGGGGGTCAGCCTCTTCTCCCAGATAACTAGCAACAGGATGAGAGGTATGCTAGGGGAGGTTCATTTTGGGTATTGGGAAACATTTCTTCTCAGGAGTGATGAGGCGTTGGAAGAGGCTGCCCTGGGAGGTGTTGGACTCACCATCCCTGGAAGTGTTCAAGAACCGTGTGCATGTGGCTCTGAGAGTCACAGTGGACATGGTGCTGGTGGGCTGACATTGGACTAGATGATCTCAGAAGAACAATAATGAAACTTTATGGTTTTGTGATTGTACTATATGATTTTTTCAAATGCGAAAACAGCAGTGGTGTTTCCATATGACAGCTAAAGAACAGTCGTATAGGCAAGTATGCCTTTTTGGAAGTTTATTGGCCAAAATGGAATTGTTCTTCAATCCATACTCCCTGTATTGAAGATAAACACCAAATTCTGGTATTTAAGCTGTATGTGATGTTTTTGAATAAATACTGTAGGACAGTGGGTGTTATATTCCTGTTGAGTGAACTCTCTGTGTTTTTGTGAATTGAGTTGTGTTGAGAAAAGACATTTGAAGGTTTTATTTACATGGTAGTATGATTGTTTGTCTTTAAAACATCTGCTATTGAAATAAAAATCACTGAAGCTCTCTGTCAGGTTCCATCTTGACTACTGTTGGTGTCACTCACTGCTCAGTGTTGGTACCCATTGCTGGAAAGTTCATATGTCACAATCAAAAAGAAGCCGGATACACTGTTTAAAAGTCATTTGTCTTTGTTTTAGTGAAGGTATTGCGCATGACCATTCTTGCACTGTTGAGAAGGTGAGGGGGAAAAATCCTGAACTCAGTGAACACGCTGTAGATGCTGGAATAACCTTAGCATAGCCAGACATTTATTCATTGTTGTTATGAAGCCCTAGGGAACTAACATAGGGCTCCTGCTCTACCTCTTTGTGGAAGTGCAAGAGGAGAACCTTTTTCCGTAGATATTGGAAACCACCTAGGTTGTAACGGCGAGGTCATATTGGTCCTTTTGTCTTTCAGACTTCAGAGACATTTCGTTTACTCAGGACACTAGAAAATGCATCATTGTTATTCTTTCCAAACTTAACAGGCTACAGCTAATACGAATGCCAGAATGTGCCCTGTCGATCCTTGTTTGGAAGAATCCATTCACTTCTTTATTGAGATTTGTATTTGAACAGTGCAATGCTTCACTTGCATGGTTCCTCACTTCCTTTCTCTTGAGCTTTGAGTGACTTCTTGCACCCTGTGATTTTGTGGATAATAAATAGGGTGAGAGGCATTTCTGTAGTTCTAGAGATGTTGGTGATTTCCATACAGAAATGTTGAAATGAAACGGAGTAGTTGAAAGCCATGCTATTTTCATGTTGTCCACCTTGCTACTGCAACTGAGATGGAACAAGGGGAATGTAGGTAAGCAGTAGAGCAGGATCAGTCATAGGAGGATCTGCTGCTCTAGCTGTGGTGCATTGCAGAGGATACTGTAGAACAGAACAGTTCATTTGGAAAGGACCTACATGGATCAGGTCCAACTGCCTAAACTCTTCAGGGCCAGCCAGAAGTTAAGGTGTGTTTTGGAAGTCATTGTCCAAATACTGCTTAAACACTGATGAGCCTGTTCTACTGTTTGACTGTCCTTACAGTAGGCAGTTTTTTCTCAAAGCTCATCTAAACCTACCTTGAAGTATTGGTATGGGTGAATGGTATGATGGCCTATAAGCACCTTCCATTACCTGCTAAATAGAGTGTCACTGTTTTCTTTGGTTTGTTGGTTTGTTTTTTTGTGGAGAACAGACCTTCCTTTCTTATTGTTCTTCAGCAGATGCTGGGTTCAGATGGTGAAGTGAAAGAGCTATGGGTACTCAAGCTTGCTTTCAACAGGGAATGCACTAAGGAAAATCCATCACCTGACCCTGATTCCCATCTATTTTCATGTTTTTTGTTTTTTCTTTGTGTACGTGTGGTGTTTTTTTGTTTTGTTTTGTTTTTAATGTGAGGTGATCAGAGCCCTGTTATTAAGTATTTGTGTATTCTCAGAAAGTAGTAATGTTACATAGTGTATGCATGCAGTGGTTCTTGACCACACAATTGTAAAGGCTGTTACACAAAAGTGGATGTTTCAGTTACATGTAATTGTTAGGAGACTCCAATGTATGACAGCTTCCAGATGTATGAAATGACCAATCCCTTTGTTTAGATTACACACCACAGCTGATGTCTAGATTAGTGCTGGCTGGATAAAGCTATGGGAGATTTGTCTGGTTTCCACAATACCATGTTTAGATTTCATTTGTATTTCTCCTTCAAAGCTGACCTCCCTGTGACCTGCTGGAGCTGTGTCCACTAGAATGCTAGTTTTAATGTGTTACAACTGCTTTCCTTTGGTGCCCAACAGAATATGTTCTCATTTTGACACTTGGACATTTGTACCCCTTTTCTTATTTTACTTATTTAGTGAAATACACACTTCAACCTGTGATCATCTAAGTAAAACTGCACTTGTAAAGTTTTCTGCCCCACGGCTTGCTTGCTAAGAATTTTTTGATTGGTTGAAATAGTGTTTTGATTATAGACATCACAGGGCTGTCCCTTGTCAGGCATTTCTCTGCACAGTGTTAGTTCTCTCTACATATGATGGTATGGGTATACATGGTTTTTGCTACTCTTTTTGGAGTTCAACAGGAGCAGGAGTACAGTGCTTAAAGTTAGTTCTTCTTTGTGTCTATCATATGGTTATTTTTTTCCCAGCCATCTGCACTTATCTTCAGTATGCCGTTTGGTTCCCTTTATTTCTCTGACATGTGTCTTGTACAGTGCAGGAGTTTGTATTTTGCTTGTACTTGTTAGTAATTCTACTTAGAAAAAGTGAAGAAACCAGTAAAACTTTTTCATGGCTAAATGGTTCTTCTATAGTAATAAGTGTCAGGTTCAGAAAGATAAAGGTACAAAACTTTCACTAATACTTACAGGGCCTGTGTGAGTTTCTGCTGTTGATTTGCTTGAGTAGCAGGTTCTGGAGATGGTGCTACACCACAGAATACTCAGCACTTTGGAGCATGATTTCTGCACTGATAAGCTTAGCATCCAGTTTATTTTAGTGCCTTTGGATCAGGAAAATGTTCTGCTTGTGTTTTGCATGATCTGTGCTATTACAGCATGCTAAATCAGTAGTGGGATGCAAATAAGCTATGCAACATAGCTTATTTTTATCTAGCAGTGTTGAGCTGGGATAACCATGACCATTTTTCACTGCACTAAAAATGCATGGAGTGGAATTGCAAGAATAAGTTTGATTTCAGAATTTTAAAATATCTTTAATTTTTCTTCTTATGGTAAAGTGAGATTTTTTTTTTCTTTTTTTTCTTTTTTATATCCATAAAAACAATTTATTTGCTGTTATTTTTTCCTGTTATTTCTTTCAGCATCTCCTCAGTTGCTATTAACATCCAGAATTTGGCAGACAAATGTTTTCTGAAATAAATGTCCTGCATAGGAACTGGTGACTGTGTATACATTTTGGCATATGGAAAATTTTAATTTTGGCTTTTTGAATGGATATCTTAGGTTTAACTTGCTTGGTTTTGTGAAAATTTATATTTATGAGCAGTTTCATAACCCAACTTTTTCTGCAAAGGTGCTGCTCTTTTAGAGAATTGTACTGAATTTAATTTCAGCTTTAAGTGTACAAGTGATCGTTGTGTATTTAAAGCATTTGTGGAGAGCTTATGAGCAAGAAAAAGCTAGTATTTTTAAGTTATGTGTGCAGTGTTATACATGTATGTGTATCTGAAGCTGGAACTCAGCTTTTAAACTGTAATAGAGTTTTCATTTACTACAGTAAGATTAAAAGAAACAACCTTCTCTTGTTTACCCGTCTGATGCATTTCGGCTTTTCAGTCATTTAAGTGCAACAAGCTAGAAATGAGCAGTGTTAAGTTGTATGATTTTTTTTTCACCCCCCTTAAATCATTGCTTAAGGGCTTCTGGCCCCTAGCTCAGGAATCCTGCCCAAAAATGCCAGATGTATTACACAGTCAAGGATTGCAATGTAAATAGTGTTCTGTGCCATGAGAGCAGGGTGGTCCTCCTCATAGCTTTTTTTTTTTTAAAAAAAAAAAAAAAAAAAAAGTGTTATTTGTGTGTTTGCACAACCAGTATTTTGGAGCTGGAAGAGTGTTGATAAATGACTACTTTAGATTGGCAGATGATATAACAATGGGAACTGAGATACTGGAAAGCAAGATGTGGCTTGGCTGAGTCTGCTTAATTTAGCCAAACAGACATGTAGTAAGTAAAATATTAAAGTAAAGGTCATTGCTGACAGGCAGAACTCTTATCATGTTGTGACAAGAGCAGTCTTTTACATGTGAACAAAGAATGGGAAGTAGGAAAGGCAGAGACACTGGATTCTCCTTGACCTCATGCTGTGTAATGGAGAGTCTGGGTGTGTTGCCACACCTTTCACAGAGTCACAGAATCGTAGGGGTTGGAAGGGACCTCTAGAGATCATCGAGTCCAACCCCCCTGCCAAAGCAGGCTCCCTACACCAGGTCACACAGGTAGGCGTCCAGGTGGGTCTTGAATATCTCCGGAGGAGACTCCACCACCTCCCTGGGCAGCCTGTTCCAGTGCTCCGTCACCCTCACCGTAAAGTTCTTTGGAACTGTTCTTATTTTTATTTAAATGGCCTTTGCTCTGTATTAACAGAGTACTTATCTCCTTTGGGTGCAATAGTGGATATCAGAGGTTTATTTCAATATTTTCCCGTTTTTTTATAACATGAATACATTGTTTAATAACACTTAAAATGTAGTTGAAAGAAGATTCCACAAAGCTGACCTGACAGGAAATTGCCAAGGGTGATTCAGTAATCAGATTTCCATTTGGGTTATCTGACAAACCTGGTGAGTTTGCTGTAGTTCCCTTGGGCATGTGCAGAGAGGAAAGGGGTTATAGGACCTTATTTTTATGTGATAAATTATATTTAAATAGCTACAGGAATGTAGTCCCAATACAGATCATAGTGTTATCTAAATAAGGCCTTAGGAGCTCATTTAAACCTATACATTCACGCTGATGGAACGATAACATAAAATAACTTCTAACCATTTTTCTTTGTAAGTTACCATTCTGTAATGATAAGAAATCCTACAGATAGTGTAAAGCAAATACTTTTTTGTACTAGTTTTCCTGCAGAGTGTTTCTTATCTATCTTGTTTCCTTCTCCACATGGGCCTGATTCTGATTTCATTTACACCAGCCTTATTCTGCTGGTTTTTTGAAGTGGAGTTGTGCCTCATGCTCAGAGAAGAAGCCTTAGCTGATTAGAAGATGATTCTATTTAAATGGTAGATAGTAGGAAATACGATATTCTAGTGCAAGTTATTAAGATCCAGAAACAGAAGTAAAACATGTTTAATATGACTTCCAACTGTAAGTAAAAGCTAGCAACTTGAGAGAATTGTGATTAGGAGTAAACATCTATTAACTGCTCTTTCTAGAGATTAGGGGGAAAGAGGATGACCTTTTTATTCTTTTTTCTTTCTCTCTCTCTCTCTCTCTCTCTTTTTTTTTTTTTTTTTTTTTTTTTTTTTTTTTTTTTTAAATAGGCTACAGTTTCACATGGCTTGCAATAGAAATCTTTCTCCCTTTTTGTTTCCCACACCAATTGATTTATCATTTTGCTTGCAAGCAGACTTAGAATGTTAGGGCAGGAACACACTCACTTTTTTCTCGTAACTTTTTTGTTGCGGACCGAAACCAGTTGACTTGAATAAATTTTTCTGTGGTCTGAATGAGGCCAGCAACGTGGAAAAATCTTGCCATTCAGAGCCGTCTGAATGTACATTTCAGCCACACAGTAAGCTGTATTGGTAGGCAGTGGACTGCTAAATACAACCATTTTTCGCAGCAGAGAGTTAGACAGGTGATTAGCATAATTAGCACAGAGTAGGCTATACATATGGTAATGCTAAGTGTGTAAATGCCAGCTGCGGTGTAAAATTTATGTCAGGGGTCGACAGGGCTGTGCGAAAGTATTGTGTTACAGCTGCAGGTCAAAGCCTCCATTGCTTTACCCCCTTTTCTCTTGTTGGTGAATGCACTAAACAGAAGAGAAAGACAGACAGAAATATAACAGATAAGGCTTTGATTGAACAGCCTGGTTCTGTGCAAGAGGGGCTGCTCTTTAAAAAAAAAAAAAAAAAACAAAAAAAAAAACCACAAAAAAACCCTACACACACACACACACACACACACACACACATGTAAAACAAAAGTGCCCCTCTTTCACTAAAGATTTTATTTTGCATCTTGCAGGCTACAAATGTGTTGCTGTCGTTGAGCAATGTCATTATGATGGGGGGAGGGAACCATTTTGGGGGAGGTAAAAGGCTGGTAATCATTCTTAAAGGATCAAATACAAACAAAAAACTTTAATTCTGCTTCTCTTTTCTGCATTCCATACCACAATTTCTTTTTTCTTATTTATTTATTTATTTATTTATTTTAATGTCTTTGTTATGTACTGCACTTTGGAGGCTAAGAATTAAATAATTCCGAACGTGACAGCCTTATGTGCAATAAAATCTCAACAGTGCAACAATCTTCAAGCTGCATGACTGGTTTTAGAGTAAGTGCCAGCAGTTCTTCTGTGGTTTTGTGTGTGGGTTGCTACACTTATTCCCCAGGTTCCTCCCACCTCCTAAACCACTAAATTCTTTTTAAATTAAAAATGACTAGTGCAGTTTTCTTGTTTTAAAGGCAACAATGAAGTGTACACATCTGATGGGGAAATGCGTAAACCTATTTGTTGCTGTAAAGTCTTCATTCATATATTTAAGATTTGCAATTTTTTTTCTTTTATATTTTTTTGTAGTTGCCTATATGAAGTGGTGGTGTTGACAGAATATAGTTCACACCACAGTGACCTTGTGATGAAACTTCCTCACAGCCGCAGGGGGTCCTTATGAATCAACCTCTAATCCAGCTAATCCTGATCGCAACAAAATCATGAAAGTGGCTCCCAGTGATGTGTGTTTCCCTGCACAGATGCATAGAGCAAGAGTGGTGCTGGAAATAAATCAGTCCGGCATGATGTTTTTGCAAGGCTGGGGGAGCCTGTGTGTGAAGCTGGGGGCTTCCATTGTGCTCGACCCCTTGTGGCCTCAAGTGGAAGCCAGTGAAAGGGGGGCTTGGCATTGGCCCTGCAGGGCCAGAGTGGCTTGTGGTGCCCAGGGGTGATGTCAGCCCTACAGAAGGTAGGAGGAGAGAGCTGGGGTTAATGTTATGCAACACACTGAATGCACTGGTGGAGAGCAAACTCTGTGAGTGCTGGCATTGTCTCTTGGTGGGTATCGGGGGATCTTGACTCAGTGCATAGAATTATGCCTCATGAAATCTCCATATTTTGTCTGTACTTGCTGGGAGTACAGCATTTCTAGTCCTTTTTGTGGAGATTCAAACAATTTTGCTTCTTACAGGAGAATACAGTATTTTTGTAAAGTTAAATGCTTGGTAATGAAGTAGAATTGTCTGAATGATCAGACTGGCCAGAAGCATTAAAAAAAAGATCATTTTGTGGGATGTTTATTTCTTTAACTTTCTCACTGTCCTCTATTTTAAAATGGATTTGGCCATATGGTCACACTCTCAGTGTGTCTGACAGGAATCTGATTGCATCCTGTGAAAATCAAATGTGCGCATTACTCCTTGGTGTGAATAGCAAGCAAGCTGTAAAAAATGGGCTTCCTGACAGATGCAGCACTGTCTTGGGTGCTGGTGGCCAGTAAGAAATATCGGGATGGGGGGAGCAATGATAGGCAGCAGGTTTGGTGTTTGGGGGGAGTGCTGACCTGACCTGATTGTGTCCAGCACTGAGAGCAGTTCTGCTTCAGTGCAAAGCCATTCAGTAGGAAGCTGCTTAGGCGACAACAGATGGTACAGGAAGCAGCTAGTAGGGAATACTTGAAAGAAACTGTGCCCTGTTTCATAACATGTTCATTCCATTATTTTATTTTATTTCATTTTATTTTGCTACCTCCTGAAAGCGTTATTTAGGAAATAGTAGTTCTGGATGAACAATTTCTCTTTACTGATTGTTGTTCCTTTAAAAATTTTCATTAAGCTTTGTGCTACTTTGTGTACAGATGAAATTTGTGCTATCCCAGGAGTATAGATGAGAAGACTTGAAAATGCTGCTTTTAACCACACAGGAAAACAATTACATATTTGAGGAAAGGCCACTAGGAGGTTAAATGAAAAGTAGGGCCTAGAGGAAAGCTGACTGCTGTGGAACAACACAGTACGTTGTTTTTAACATATTACCCATCAGAAGCTTGTATCCAAGTTAAAGTAGCTCAAGTCAGTTATTTTCATCTGTTTTAAAATCGTTAGGTTTAGACCTCGAAGTCCCTTCTTAGATGAGCTGGAAATTTAGGCACGTTCAGTATGTGTGAGGGTCTGGGCCTATTGTTAAGCATGCACAAGTGTTTGTGAACTCTGAAAAGTGAAACTCCAGTTTTGTTCTTCAGAGGATGAAATTGTTACAGGATCATAAACTATTAGAGTTGCTACAGTCTGTATTAGCTGCCTATCCCACCCATAAACCGTCTCCTTGATTTTTAGGAAGTAGCAGAGTCTGGGGTTCCTTATTCCTCTTGATACTTTACCCAGGAAATTCCATAGTTGGGCTTATCTACCAAAAACCTAAGTCTCAGCTCTGACCCAAAGGAACCATGCCTTTGGAAGAAAGGACTGTTCATTCTCCATTCATTCCTCCATCTCTTTGTTGAGATGGTCAACAAGGATAACAATTGTGATGGTGGTTTTCTATAATGTGGACACCTGCCTGTTAGGAAGTGGACTGAGACCACCAACTCATTTTGCATGAGCTAGCAAAACAGCTGTCAGATGGTAAACAACTTGTGGTCACTGTTGTTCCTGGCTTGATTAGAACCAGTGACCCAGAGGTGAGCAGCTCATATCCTGTTACCAAGGACATGTGTCACAGCTCAGTAAGCAGCTACTGCATTTTATGTTTAATTGGCAAGTTTGAATTACATGAACCAATTTTGTCTGTTTCGTATATTCTTGCACATTTCAAAGCTTCTATTATCTTTATTTTATTTTATTTTATTTTATTTTATTTTATTTTATTTTATTTTATTTTATTTTATTTTATTTTATTTTATTTTATTTTATTTTATTTTATTTTATTTTATTTTATTTTATTATTATTTTCCTGATTGCACCATTGAACTTGTTCAGCTTGTTTTTTTTTTTTGTTTTTTGTTTTTTGTTTTTTTTTTTTTTTAATTGTGTTTTGGAACGTCTCAACCCAGAGAGACATCAACCCACAAGTGCATTAAAACTTAAATAACTTCTTTAGTGATTTATGTATTTTACCTAATCAGAAATAATGTGTGTATATATATATATATACATTCTGCTTATGGCTGGTACGAATGCATACATGTAGAGTAATCTTTATTTGATTTTTAGAAGGAAAACATTTTAGCCTCTAAAATTGTAGGAAAAGTTTCCCACTACAGTCTGCAGCAGCTGTTGCTGGGCTATCTTCCTGAGCCTGCAGACAGCTTTGTATCCTTGTCACTACTCTAAATGTTGTCAGACTGGCCAAATGAAGAGCCATCTTTGATGTCCATTTTTATTTCTGCTATTCATAGTCATATAAGCAGTAATGAAATTCGTAACAGCAATTCTGGAGCCACCACCATCATCTTTGAGAGGTAACTTATAACATTTTGGGAAGTAAAAAGCTTCTGAAGTGCTTTTGGTTTTTGTAGCTTTTTTCACTTGTAATCAATAATCCTTTTAATATATATATATAATTTAAGCAGAAATTATTGAGATAATCAATTTGCTTCTAGATTTTCCTAGAAGCTAGTGGTCCTTAAAGAGATTGATAGAGTCTTTATATTGAGATATGCTGGTGTCATTTTGTTGGACGTTAGCATGGAAGGGGGGGAAAAAAAGAGTATTGTTAGCTGGATGTTGGGAAAGAAAATGGGATAGTGCTGGCAGCCCTAACCTGGGCAGGTGCAATTGTTGCCATTCTATATGAGCAATATAAATGCAGGCATGTGTATTCAGCAGAGTAAAAGCAATGTAGGAAAACCTAGATACAGTGGGATGTTTCTGACTGACCATAGTCTTGCACAGGTCATGTTTAATTAATTGCACGATAAAAATAATCGTTTTTTGTTGAGCTGTTGGAACAGTCCACTGAATGACCATGTAGTCTCTTTAAGACACTGTCTTACCACTACATTCCAGCTCTTGCAAATGCATCATTTTCCTTGAAATTTTATGTTACATTATTAAATAAATGAGCATAAAAAAAATCAGCATGGGTAACCAAAAAATTGTACAATGCGATTCTAATTGGCTGACGAGATCCCTCATTTGCCTCATTAGAAATTTCAGTGAAAATGTTATGCTGTTCCTCCAGTACCTCTGCACTTTGCCAGTAAATTCTGAAGGAGTTGCCACCTTACCAACTTCTGTCATGAAAAATGAGGATGCTAAGTAGTACTGTCTGTGTGCAGAAAAACTGTATTCTACAACTGACAAAGAACATGATGAGCAAGCAGCATGCACAGGCTACTTTAAGAGCAACAGGAAGCTTTAAATCAAAAGGCTGTTATTTTTCTTTGTCCAATAAGAAGCAGGGTAGTCTTTGTATCTGCCAGAGAGCTCAACTCTCCATTTCTTTATTCAGTCCTGTGTGATTTTTCTTAGGTACTGTATTCTATTACATGGCAGGTACAAATATTTCTATCCTGATAAATGTTTGGGACAGGGAGCTGAAGCTGTGATGGTCTGGCCTTCCATTGTAAAGGACTGAAACTTCTTCCAATCTGCAATTTTTGAGCAGCATACCATTACACATGTAATAGAAATGGCATATGGGAACAGCTAACAGAGAGACTTGGTGAGGAAGAAGAGTGGAAGGAAATCCTCAACAACAGCCAGTTCAGAGAGAGATCTTGTTATGGCGGCAGGAGGGAATGTGCAGGAGGTATATGGTGGCTATGGGTGTCCCTCAGGCAATGATCTCATGACTTGTGTAAACAATTCTGGAAAAATGTATTCAAGTGTAAACACTTGTCTTTAGAAGGTGAGGTCTCCAGAATGTTCTGTACCATTCGTGCAGCTCAGACTTGACACGGAAAAGCTTAGTTCCCCAGACCAGTAGTATTTCTGGAGACACTGACTTTGGTTTCACAAATTTTTGTCGCTACACTGTGTCAGACAAACATTTTGTATCTTACTTGTTGGCTCTCAGGAAAGTTGTTTTTTTAGAGGGAACTTGCTCTCCACTAAGGTAGTTGCTGTACAGTCATGTACAAAGTATCTGTTGAATGGTTAAAAGCAAGTTGTGCACGCATCTGAAAAAAAAAAAAACAAACAAAAAAAACCAGACAACCCTCAGGCTATATGTTGCAGTTCAGCAACCTGAAATGGAACATCGTGACATGTTCCAAAAAATAAGTGTTTCATACCCTTTGAACAAGGAGACAATTAATCAGCAAGCAGTGATTTTTAGCTATCATACATTGCCTCATTTAGGATCAGTCTCTTAGATTTGTTCAAAGGTCAGATTTGTTCTTGAAAGTGCTCAGATGGAAGAGATTGCAGTTTACAGCAGCAATATATATATACCAAAATACCATTTTGAATGCCAGTCATAGGAAATACATATGTAAGACAGAAACATTCATAGTAGAAATGAATGCATCAGCTGAAACACTCAATGACTTCAAAACCTTCAGTGGAAATCCTATCAGAAACTGTTATAAAAACAAATATGTTTTCACTCCTGTGCATTAGTACTGTGCAAATGTGTACTAGAGGGAAGCAGTTTTGGTTTTATGGTTGCTTCTCACTTAAGATGCACAGAACATTTTAATGTGATGACTGAGACACAGGCAATGTGACCCAAGAGTTTGGTAATGGGATATGGAGCCTTTTGTGTACAGGTCATAGTTTCAGGTCTGCCTCAAGTTAAGGATGACTAAAACTTGTTACCACCTAACAACTGCTCATTGCTCTTGAGGGAGGGAGCGATGGTGGTTCTCCCAGCATACTGATGGTTACTGCTCTCTTGATGCCCTTGGGAAGGGCAAAACATTCTGTATCTTCACCAGCTTCTGATAAAGTCTTTGGGAAGCCCAAGAGAAGCAGCAGCACATTTAGTGATAGAGGAGGCTGACACACTAGTGGGGATGCCCTCCTTTTCAGTGGAAAAGCTTCTCAGGCAAGAAGCAGTGCTCATCAACAAAGGTGCTGGCAAGAAAAATGTCTTCAGTTGAACACTAGCCTTCACTTGCATGTTTAAGCATTAGAAACTGATATATTAGCTGAGATCGGATCCCAGGACACTGACGTTGTTATTGTGTCTTGACATTTTTTTCTTTTTAAAAATTTCTTGTTAGCTAAATTTTGCAGAAAACGTGGTATCATTTTGAGTAGACAAACACCTAAAATCTGTTGATTCCACTTGAAGTATACAAACTGCTGCCTTATATTACCATTGACCATGAGACAGTGTGCAGATCTGTTATTTAAGTCAGTGTTATGACTTGCAGGAATTTGTGCCACCAACTCAGCTGACTGGTCACTAAATCAGATAATAATGGCCTCAAGTGATTTCTTATATATCAGAAAAGGAGAATGAAGTATGACTTTTGTCACTAAGATGTTAAAGGGAAATAGTTCTTTTACAGTGAATAAAATCAGAAATATCGGTAGTCCGTGTCATTGCATTTCTAGTACTGTTGTTGCCAAATATAAGAAAATAGAGCCCATGAAGGAAAACCACAAAATAACACCATTTTATTCATTGGTTTTATTTTCCATTACATCATTTGTCCTATAATGTTTTTTCACATAATGATGTCCTTGGCAATCAGAATTTTCCTCTGCCAGTTTACAGTTTCTTTGTATATGACTGTTTAAAGTTTATACATTGTTTAAAGTATCCATGTTTGCCCATGGAGTTATCTTTGCTCTATTTGGCAGAGTAAATGAACATAATGATCATGTCAAATAATAAAATGGTGTAATGCCTTAAGAAATATGCAGAAAAGACTGTTGAGTTCTGGAATATGTGCCTGTGTTCCTGGATGGTTTTGCTATTCCTGTTTTGAATGAAAAATAGGGAAAACAGCTTCTGTTCCGTTGGCTGACTTGTATGACGCAGTTTTGATTAGCTAAATCTGCCTTGTCTGTGAAGTTAATGTGGTTTGACAGGACCGTCATTAGGAAGCAATCATTTCTGTTGATAGTAAACAGTTGGTCACTTTCAGCAGAGATAGGAATGTCAGCCTTTGTCTTGCATGACATATGATTTGTTGTTTCAAGTCCTAGCTAAATTCAAAAGTAAAGTGTGAGCAGAATAGGAGAGAAGGTAGTACCAGAACTAGGTGTTTATGATAGAGTCCACAGTTCTCATAAAACTGGGTCTTTATTGTCTTTGCTGGCAAAGGGACACAAAGAGAGAGAATGGTATTTTGTCTTCTGAAATGCTGGAGGGCTGCAAAAGAAGCTCTGGTTCCATGACACACAGGTTAGGGTAACCATGGTTCTCTACTCCCTTTCTATATTCCTGTAAGAAAGAGCAAATTTTATTAACATACCATAAGAATACTGGATGGGGGAGAAAGACAGCAGTGATCATGAACCTTGGGCCATTGAGTGAAAGTGCTGGGATTATATAAAAATCCCCCCCCACAAAGAAGGTATGACAAACAAGATACAAGGGTGTGCAAATTAACTTTCAGTCTATGGTTACTGTTTGATATGAAGGTTTACTTGAATCTGTATTTAGTTCTGATTGCTCTGCTTATTATGAAAACATCTGAGGCAAAATCTTACCTGTTTCTAGTGTTTTATTTGTGATACAGTTAAACAATTTATTTATTTATTGATATCACACATGCAGTGGTAAAAGGGCTGTTAGGAAGTTATAAAGGGAATCTAGGTGAGGAAGCTGTACTTTCATTCATATGTTTTATTACTGCAAGCTGACCATTGTTACTTGATATGAATGAGATAACGACACAAATGACAGACTGAGAAAATGGAGTGTGTTGCGGAAATTATTTTTCAAAGAATTCATGATCTGGAAATTAAGTGATGCCTCATGTAAAAATGACTATATCATTTAGTTGTTGCTGGTGTGATTCTGACAGGTTTATCCTTTCCCAATTTATTTTCTGGTGGTCCGCTTAGCCTTAGGGATGGCACATGCATGGGTTGAGGGCCCACTTTTTTTAAGAAAAGAAAAAGTGCTCCTGGCTTATTCAGACTTAAAGGATATCATTTCCCACACTGCCAGCTAGTTACAGATCAGTTTATGTCCTGGGAAGACATAGGTGTGCAAGTCTAATTTCTCTTCACACTGTTGCAGGACTCAACTTCAGCAGTAACTCTATCAGTGCCAAGGTGGCAGAAAGTATGTAACAAAGCAGGTCTGTAGCTTGGACTTAACAGATGAAGATTTAGTCCTTATCTGAATGTGGTCTCGATTCAGTTAGTTAGCTGAATTAATTGCCCCCCCCCTTCCATGCACTTGTTAGATAGGGGGTTATATGGATTATACAAACTATAGCTGAATTCTGATCTCTGAGTGGGAAGATAATTTTCCATTCTTATATAATATTTCTGGCAAGAAAAATTGAATATGGCTCCCTCTAGAGCCTGCCTACTTTGCAGTTTCCCCTCGCCTTTTACTTTCATTTTTTTAAACTGTGTTTTGATATGAAACACACTGTTCAGCTCATTTGGATTTATAAAATAGTCACTGCACATTCATGGTATCCTGCATCATGGAATATTATGCAGGTGCAGAATTACTGGGGCAAATAAGCCATAGATAGTCCTTTCTTCTGCATTCACAGCTAGTTCTCTTAATGTTTAGTTGATATTTTTTTCTTTTTTTGTTTGGAAGAAGTAGCGCTGATCACCTGCTCCTTCTCACTTTTTTGACTGACAAGAAACATTCTGCTTCTGACTTTGCCAGGTTATTTAGGAGAAGGGTATGAATTAATGACATTTATCTTGAAAATGTGCTATTGGAGCAGTGTGTTCATACAAGTATAGGTAATTGTGACAGAGAAGTATTTGATCTGGTCTAGAAGAGTTGTAGAATCATAATGTGGCTTAGGTTGGAGGGTACCCTGAAGATATCTTTTTCTGATCCCTTGCAGGGCTGCCACCCTCCAGCTCCGTCCTTAAATGCCTCCAGGGATGGGGCATCCACAGTTTCTCTGGGTAGCCTATGCCAATGCTTCACTGCACTCTGAGCAAAGCATTTCTTCCTAACATCTAAACTGAATTTCCCCTCTTTTAGTTTAGAGCCTTGTCCTGTTGGTGTCAGACCATGTTAAAAGTTGCTTCCCCTCCTGCTTGTATGCTCCCTTCAAGTACTGAAAGGCCACAATGAGATATTCCTGGAGCCTTCTTCAACCTGAACAAGCCCAGTCCCTCAGCCTTTCTTCTCAGGAGAGAAGGGCTCCTGTGGGCTCCAGCCCACTGATAACCATCGTGGCCCTCTTCTGGACCCTCTCCAACAGCTCCACTATCTTTTCTATACCCGGAGCCCCAGGCCTGGACACAGTACTCCAGATGGGGCCTCAGGAAGTGCAGAGCAGAGGGGTGCAATCCCCTCCCTCTTCCTGCTGACCACCCTCTTTTGATGCAGCCCTGGTTACTGTTAGTCTTCTGGGTTGTCAGTGCATACTGCTGGCTCATGTCCAATTTTTTGTCCACCAAAATCCTCAGGTCCTTCTCCTCTGGACAGGTCTGAGGGAATTCTTCTAGTCTCTACTCACATCTGGAATCGTCTTGACCCAGGTGCAACACCTAGCATTTGGCCTTGTTGAACTTCATTAGATTCTCATGTGCCCACTTTTTGAGCCTGTCCAGGTCCTTCTGGATGGCATCCCACACTGTCAGCTTCACCACTCAGCTTGGTGTTGTCAGAAAACTTACTGAGAGTACACTCAGTAAGGAACAGAAAAAGTTGTGAGTTGTTTTTGTTTTTCTGTGGTTTTTTTTGTTGTTGTTTGTTTGTTTTTTCATATTTACAAAATAATTTGTGTGAGCCTTTGGTTTACAGTAGGTACAGGTACAGTGGAGCTTTAATAAGGAGTATGATTTTTGTGGTATTACTAAAGTTAATTTCTTACTAGTTTTAGTTACTCTGTGACCTTTTTGAGATAGATTAGTCTGTGCATGTACTTTTCAGACCAGAGGATGTGTATTGTGGTCATCACAAATAAGTGAATTTTAGCTAATACAAAACTATTGATATTTTTACATCAGTTGGTGGACGAGTGAGTCAGGAGTTAAACTACACACGGCAGAAGATTGGAGAAGAGGCTATGTTTAACCCCCAGCTCATGATTCAGACTCCACAGGAAGAAGGAACTAATGTACTGACAACAGAAGCACTCCAACAGCACCTTGACTCTGCACTTCAGGCCAGCAGAGTACATGTTTATATGTACAACAGGTGAGCAGATAAGCAAAAGTTTTCTTGGTGATATGTAACTACTGGAGACTGGACATGTGTTTCCCTCCACATATTTCTAAGAGACGAGAACTCTTGAGCCTTTATTTCAGGACTTTCTGATTTGTCTGCCTCTGGTAAGTGGTTTTGGAGGAGACTCTAGAAACATGCTCCTGTGAGCAGTTCTACATTATTCAGCAGTTATCTTTCTTGAGAAGTGATACCTATGCTCCCAATATGAAATCTAAGTGATAATATTTTTAATATTGCAAAGCTTTCTGTGTTAGAGATGTATTTATTCACTGACACACCATCTTGAATCACATAGTGACTCTAATACCTTCTTTACATCTGCCTTTAATGGGCAAAACAGTTATCCTCTGAAATTCAGGAATGGAATGCAAAATATACCCATAGTGATTCAGGTGGAGACAGTTAGAGGGCTTCTCCTCCACCTGGACTGCCACAAATCCCAGTGTGCCCAGGTGGCCAAGAAGGCCAATAGCAGCCTGGCCTGTATAAGAAATAGTGTCGCCAGCAGGAGCAGAAAGGTAATCATCCCCCTGTACTCAGCTCTGGTGAGACCACAGGAGTTTTGGGCTCCTCACTACAAGAAAGACATTGGAATGTGTCCAGAGAAGGGCAATGAAACTGGTGAGGGGTCTGGAGCACAAGTTTTATAAGGAATGGCTGAGGGAACTGGGATTGTTTAATCTGGAGAAGAGGAGGCTCAGGGGAGACCTCACTGCACTCTGCAACTTCCTGAAGGGAGGTTGTGATGAGCAGGAGCTTGACCTCTTCTCCCAGGCAACAAACAGGACCCAAGGAAATGGCTGCAAGTTGTGCCAGAAGAGGTTTAGACTGGACATAAGAAGGAACTTTTTCTCTCAGAGAGTGGTCGGGTTCTGGAATGGCCTGCCCAGGGAGGTGGTAGAGTTGTTGTCCCTGGCAGTGTTCAAGAGGCGTCTGGATGAGGAGCAACAAGTTTTGGTTTAGTCGTTTGTTGTAGCTATGATAATGAAGGGACAATTGGACTAGATGATCTTGTAGGTCCTTTCCAACCTTGTGATTCTATGATTCAGAGTGGCTGTATGTACATACTGAAGACTGGGAACTGTGGTATCGAACAACAGTGGTAAGACTGCACCATACAAGGGGACCAGCTTTTGACTATTGAGGTGTCTTCCTGAAAAGTGGTTCTTCCAGGGTTACTGCTTATATGATGATGTGCCTAGGTATGCTATCTGAGGCATGAAACCCAGTATCTTTCAGGATATCTTTTCAGGATATCTTTTCAGCATATTTAGCTGATGCCTGAATTAGCTTGTGCTCAGGCTCCTGTTAGTTTTTACCTGGCTCCTGCTTTGTGTTAAAGTGCCTGAAGTCATGTCAGTAGAATTTGTAATACAGCTGAAAAAGGGAGGGAGAAAGCCTGATGCTTTCTTTCCCTCCTGTGTGTGTGAGTCAGTTTAGGAACATTCTAGTCCTCTGAGCCTCAAAATGACTTGTCTTTTGGTTGCATCTCTGAATGGTAACTGAAGTCACAAGTGGTCTCATTATATAAAGTCAAATTTCTGTCCCTTTTAATCAAGTCAACCAGTCTGCTCACCCAAAAGCAGCTCTATTTATGAAGACCATTTAGAACAACTGAAACAAAAATATCCATAATTGCAAAATGAGCTTTTCATGTGAGGTGTGGTATATCTATGTTGAATAAAACTTGCTTTCCTCAGTGGTTTGCTACTTGAAGCCAATAAGTGAGTTTAAGTTATAATCTTTAATGTACATTACATTTAAAATACAACTTTTTGGTTACTGTTGAAGAAAAATATTTGTTTTTCATATTACAGACAATGGAAGTTGGAACATTTATGTTACAAATCAGGAGAACTCATCACAGAAGCAGGTTACATGGATCAGGTACATGTAGCAGTCATTTACTTGGAAGCTTTTTCTGTAATCATAATTGAACTTATGCTGCTTAGATTATGTTCTAGCCTAACTTTTGCCACTTCTCATTTTGACAGATTATAGAATATCTTTATCCTTGCTTAATTATCACTCCTTTGGACTGCTTCTGGGAGGGAGCAAAGCTACAGTCAGGAACTGCCTATCTATTGTAAGCATGCAATTATTTATCCTTCTAGTCTGATTAATTTTAATTCTATAACTATGTATGATTTTGCGTTGCATTCTGACTGTCCATTGACGTTCTGGTTTAACAGAAAAATAAAATTACGGTGTCTCTACTGGAAATCTGCATAGAATTTTTTTTTTTTTTTTTTTTTTTTTTAATTGAACACATATTTTTGTTTCTGTAAGATGAATAGTAGACATCAATTTGGTTTCTGTATTGTTATTCTCACTCTGCTACCATGCAGAAGAAGCTATAAGTTCTCAGTCTAAGCTTTAAGGGCTTTATGCTTCTTTTGAAAATAAACTCATCTCTTTTTTTTCTTAGTTTACAAATAACATTGATTAATTGGAAATTCTATTTCTAAGAAAATTTCTGGGGTTAAATCTCAGATCTTCCTAAGGAACAAAAAAACCAAATCCTTTAATTATGAGATCATTGAAGAAACCATACATAGTATCTTTTATGGGTGGTTTCGTACAATTTGTAAGTGTGATATTATATGCCCTGAATCCTTCAAGCAGTTAATTGTTGATATGTGTGGGCATTTTCTGTTAATTATGCAAGAGTTAACTGTTTCTGCTCTGGTTTGCCTATCTCTGTAAAAGCAATTTGCAATGGCTATCTCATAACCTTTAGTGTGCATTTCTAGATGGGAACGTACTGGGCTTGTGTTTTCTGGTTGGGAGAATTAGAATAATGACTTAATCTTGGTTAGGCAGATACAGTGTGGTTTGAACCACAGAATAAGGCAGCTAAAATCCATTCTAGTCTGTCAACATCACAAATTCACTAGTGGGGGTGGGAAATATGACAGTGATAGTAATGGTAGCCATGATAGCAAGAGAGCTTGCTAGCTGATAGTCAAGCTGTCAGGGCATTTGAAAAAGCACAGTATAACCAAAGATCAGCTGTATTGATTGATTACATCTGCAAGATGGTTATTAGAGTAGCAAGAAGTAATCTGATACTATGAGAAAGGCTTTCTTTCTTCAGCCCCCTCTTTTCTTCCCTTCTTCCCTCCCCCTAATTCTGTCCAGCAGCAATTGGCTGCTTTTTTATTATTTAGGTGCTTAATTTCTTACCTCTGCTTGTAAATAGAAGTGCTTTTTACTTGTGAATAGATTGTATTCTATGCAGTAACTTTGTAAAACCCAAATATTTCTTTTTAAATGACAGCAAGGCTACAAGAAAAGTACATAAACAAATAAAATTAAAATATGCCTTATTTCATATGGCATATGAAACAATCTTATCAGCAAATGTAATAACTTAGAAAACAAACATACTTTAAAAAAAAAAGAACAACCCTGATTTATTTTGCAGAGGGAAGCCTCCTTTGCAGTGGATCAACTTTGACCCCTTAGAATTCTTGGAAGAATTAAAGAAAATAAACTACCAAGTGGAGAGCTGGGAAGAAATGCTGAATAAAGCAGAGGTTGGTCATGGTTATATGGATCGACCTTGCCTGAATCCTGCTGATCCTGATTGCCCAATCACAGCTCCCAATAAAAATTCTACCAAAGTAAGTTCTTGTGCTTGTTTGTATCTTATACTGGGGAGGCTAGAGGCAGGGAGGAGAGAAGAAGCAGTATGTAGGTCTAATTGACTGCTGCTGAAACAGTTGATAACTTTCTGTCCATTCTGTGATGCAGTAGTTAATGCCCCATATTTAGAGTCAGAGTACAGTACTGCTGGCCAAGGATGGCAAAGTGGCAGTGTAGCATTTCAAAAGACTTAATTCCTCAGAGAGAACCAGATAGCAAAGCCTTCCTTCCTTCAGGTAGGGCCAATTTTGTTTACTTTGTGAATAATCTAAATTAGTAGCCCCCAGTTTTATACATCTGTCTTTCAGTCAGGCTTTGGAAAAGTTGCTGTTTGTTCAGTTAATACCTGGCTGATTTGTCCACTTGAGTTGTTGAGCATAATTTCTCTTTTTAGACAGCTTAAACAATTTTTAATATCAGTTTTTTTATTGTACCATAAGTCAACGTCCATGCAATTTTGTCTAAAGTTATGCAACTGATCGATTTCTTCTTTATCACATTTTCCAGCCTCTTGATGTAGCCCTTATTTTGAGTGGTGGATGCTATGGACTGTCAAGAAAATACATGCATTGGCAAGAAGAGCTAATTATAGGTGGTACAGTCAAGAACAGTTCTGGTAAACTTGTCAGGTAAAGAAGCAAATGGTTAAAGAAAATTCTAAAGTTTTTCCCTGTTAGAGTTTGGTTTTTAGGGCACACGTGTATTTATCCTTCATGTATATTATGAACCCTTTTAGGAGGACATGCATGCCTCAAGAAAGCAGAATTTAAAACAGTGATTAGATAACTGTTTAATTGACATCAATGCTTCCTGCTTCTAACCTCAGAATGATAATGTACATTTCTCAGAAATAGATTTTTATTTTTTTTTCTGACAGTATTGTTGTTTGGTGTGTATGTATAAAACATTGAACTGTGCTTGAAACACCAAACAGCTCTGAGCATTTTTTGAAATACTGTCAGACAAAAAAAAGGGAAAAAATACAGGTAAGGTTCTCACTTGGCTTTTCTCAAAATTCAAAGTAACTTTTTGTTTAGAATCAATATGGAGAAAAGTATGTTCTTTATGTTATTACATCTTGAATGTATTTTTGTCTGATAAAACACTTTTTAAGATTTTTTTAAAGAAGTCATGGAAGTCAGGACTTCACTGGGGGAAAAGCCTGAGAGAGAACTATTCTGAAAAATATAGGACATAGTAAGCTAAATGAAGCACAATTATCACATATTTAATAGAGGTGTTTTTTACTGGAAGTCTTAATAGGGATTATGAACTTTTTTTTTTTTTTTTTTTTTTTTTACATTTCCACCAAATATTGAAGAATTATTTATTGCAGTAAATCTTTCAACAATTAAGCCAAAGAATATGCTTTTAGTGAAAAATAAAGTAGTTGTTAAGCTTCTAAAATTGTTGGATACATTTGAATATTGTGGAAAGTCACCCTGGATAATTGTTGTCACTGTGTAGTCCTCCCAGTTTGCCAGACACCAGGAATTAAATATGGCATTTCTCTTGAATGGTTAATGAATGCCAAGGTTTTCAAATGACAAATTGTCAATGGCATTTAAAAGATCTTATAGAAATAACTATTTTTATGTCATCTTCACAGTAATAGTCATCTGTTAATCATGATCCTTATAATTGATTAGTAGTGTTTCATTTTTTGCACCCCAAAGTGATCCTATCAAAAATAATGGCTAAATAAACTTCAGTGAAACTTAAGTTTAACCTCAGTACTTAAAAGAGCCATGCAGCTGCACCAGATACATAGTTAGCATAATTATGTTCTATTCAATTTTAATATGAATATGTGCTCTATAAAATCAAGAGCTCCTACAAACTGCTGTTAGGCTCTCATTTGGGATTTCATGCCATGAGATTATTTTATGCCTCTTCCTTCTCTTATTTCTCTCTGTTACAGTGCCCAGGCATTACAAACCATGTTTCAGTTAATGACTCCTAAGCAAATGTATGAGCACTTCAAGGGATATGAGTACGTTTCACATATCAACTGGAATGAGGATAAAGCAGCAGCAATTCTGGAAGCCTGGCAGAGGATGTATGTCGAGGTAAAAATGAAAATAACCTAGATGTTATAGTATGAAATCTTGCTGAGATCCACTGTCCTTTTTATGGCTTTTTACTGTATTCCTCCAAAGAAGATGCTTAACTAAAACTGAGTTACTGCCTCCCAGTTTTGAAGTTAGTTTAGTCTCTTTTAATCGAGAAACTGCATGGTTATTCACGTACGTGAAGCCACGAAGGCTTTACTGTTTGATGTCTTGAACATTTCTGCTGTGCTGAGAATGAGAATGGTCTGAAGAGCTACTTGGGATTTAAAAGCAGTTGGTTAGCATGATTATTCCAAGGGTTTCTGGAATATATGAGCTCTCCCAGCAACAGTCTGGGTGGAGAGGCCACATGACGGTGCCTTGCCTTTGTGTCCCAAACTCTTCTGTGCTGCTTCTGACCTCTGTGAAATGGCTCTGCAGTGGGAGAAAGAGGAGTGTTCTGAAGAGCATGCTGGCCTTGGATTGAAGGCAAAACTTATTCAACAGCAAAGTTATGGAAAGAGGAAATGTTACACTGAAATTGAAATAATCTATGAATACAGTACACTTTTCTAAGGCATGGAGATTCTTGCTTGATAAACAGTAGCTTTCAGGAAGCAGTTACGGAACATACTTCATCTAGAATCAGTGAAATCTCTTGTGTAAGGTATATGCTGTAATATGAACATAAAGGCAAAAAAACAGTTACAGGTGTTTGCTGTAAAAAATGTTTTGTTTTCTTAATTTACATACAGATACTTTTTTATTTTTCTTTTCATAGGTTGTTCATCAAAGTGTTGCACAAAACTCCACTCAGAAGGTGCTTTCCTTTACTACAACTACCCTGGACGACATCCTAAAGTCATTTTCTGATGTCAGCGTTATCAGAGTAGCTAGTGGCTACTTACTAATGGTAATAAAACAAATTATATTTATTTAATTGCTTATAGTAGTAGAGCATGGCTTGAATATCTGCTTCATTCTTACCAGTCAATAATCCAGAGCAGTTTTTTCATACTTAAAAAGCTTGCCATTTGTAAAGTTTTGTCATTTCAGGTGTGAAATATCTAATGTGTCTGTTCTGCTTAAAATGCTTGTAAATATGGGTATGTAGAAGAGAAGGGTATCGCTTTTAAGAAATGATCCATTCTAATACTTTTTTTTTTTTTTCCCCCTTTCCCCTTCACCCCAACCCTTCCTTTCAGCTTGCCTATGCCTGTTTAACAATGCTGAGGTGGGATTGTGCCAAGTCTCAAGGTGCCGTGGGGCTGGCAGGAGTCTTGTTGGTTGCACTGTCAGTGGCTGCAGGCTTGGGTCTGTGCTCACTGATTGGAATTTCCTTTAATGCTGCCACAACTCAGGTATTTAGAAGCCAAAAGTCTGATTACTAGTACTTTATTAGTGAACAAACACATATGAATCTTCGGGGAAAATAAACTGCCAAATTATTTGTATTGCTGAACTTCACGTGTGCTTTTCTCCTATCTAGTAACTTGAACTATGAGAAGTTAAGTCATGATGATGCCAAATGATATTAAAGAAAAAGACAGATACTTCATGGTTTATATAATTGGTTTTTTGTATACTTTGTTTTTTTGTGCCCCTGTATAAGTCCAGAGTGTAAAGTTACTTCAGTTAACCATGTAATAGCAAGCTGCATGGTAGATCATAAAACAACAATCATTGTTTTTACTTGTTTTGTTTTTCTTCCCAAGGTTCTGCCTTTTCTTGCTCTCGGAGTTGGTGTAGATGATGTTTTCCTTCTAGCCCATGCTTTCAGTGAAACAGGACAGAATAAGAGAATTCCATTCGAGGTAATGAGAAAGTGGAAAGTTAGGGTGAAATAGAAGGTTTCCTATAGGGAAAGATACTGAATTAATAATGAATTTGTAATGATTTTAAACAAATAGCAGGTGGGTTTTTGTTGTTGTTGTTTTTGTTTGTTTTCTGTAGAGGGTTTTCCCTGATTTGTGTAACCCAAATTTTACTCAAAATGTCAGTAATACAAATCTGAGAACAAATTCAAGTGTGCATCTGACTTTAAAATGATAGAATACTTTCAATAGTTTTAGAGTAAAAGCAATGTGAAGGAAATTCTTATTATCTGTTACCTTTATTTGTTATGTCTTTAATTTGTGATTTTAAGTGTTTTTCCTTCTGTTTTCCTTTCCTATCCTTTATAATTCACCATGACATTTCAAAGCACGACATTCATATTATGAAATCTAAGATATCATCACTTCTGTGATCTTTTCCTTTTATTAACCTTTGTATCTTCAGTCCAGATTTCATATCCAAAGTACAGATTATTTAAAAATGACATCAATTTGCCCATTTTGTTATGTACAAGCAGTATCTTTTGTGTGCTCTTCCCAGGTGGTTCAGAATGCAGATATTATAATGCTACTCTGCTATATCCTATTCGTTTGGGAAAGTCTTCTATGCTTGCTTCTGTTGATTTCTCTGGGTGGTTGTTCTTGGGTTTGGAGTTGTTTTTATGTTGTATACTTCAAGAGGTGTATGTATATTGTGAGTCTACAGTGTTAGTGCATGCTTATTTTGTCTGAAAAATGGTAACAGATGAACATCCATTGACTCCATCAGTAGACAATACACCCTTCTTAAACTGCAGATAATTTGATACTATGACAGTATTAATTTAGTTTTCTCTTTTGAAGCTAAAATCAAATTTGATAATGTTTTCTAACCACAAAAAATAAACAGCATTTTATGTGTCATCTGCTTCTCTCCTGGACAGTATTCTTACTTAGTGTGTTTGTTACTGATGTACTCTTAAATGCACGCTTGCATTTGGAATTTCCTTGTGATAGTTTTTCAGTATTAGTGTCTTGCATCTGTAGAATGACCATTTCATTTGCAGGACATTGTTTTATTAACACGACTTTTAAGATGCACCATTTTTTGTTGTTGTTGTTATTGTTTGGTTGGTTGTTTTTTTTTGCAGGACAGAACAGGTGAATGTTTGAAGCGAACAGGAGCAAGTGTAGCCCTTACATCTATCAGCAATGTTACTGCATTCTTTATGGCTGCCTTAATCCCTATTCCTGCTTTACGAGCATTTTCACTCCAAGTAAGTTTATGTGCTACTTTGTTAGCTCTTATATGTGTTCCAGTTGTGGGAGACCAATGATGGTACCTGTTAGTGACAGTTGTAAATCCACATTCAGTGCTTCTGGAGGCCACTGAATTAGTATCTAATCATCGTTTTCCATAGATCTGGGTAATAGCAGCAGCTGTCTGCCCTGGATTCTGCTCTTTCTGTGGAATTTCTTGCATTCTGTTAGCTGGTGGTAGACTGCACTGCCATTCCACACTGGGTTAAGTGCAAAAACAGGAGGGTGTGTGTATATATACACATATATATATATTTTTAAATTATTTTTTTATTATTATTTGTTATTAATAAAATCTTTATCGTGTACTACCTTGCTCCCAATGAACCCCTGGAGAGAACTTCAGGAATTCTATACTGCAAGTACTTTTGAGAGAAAAACATACATTTTATGGGCTGAAATGCGTATTGCTCTCTCCTTTTTCCCTCAGTTTTCTTGTATTTGTTTCTGATAAATAATATATTTGAAATATTAAGGGTGCTGAAGAAAGGGTGTTTTTTTTTTTTGTTTGTTTGTTTTTTTTGTTTGTTTGTTTGTTTGTTTGTTTAAGAAATAATCTCTTTGAAGAAAGCTTTGGGAACTTTGGAGCTTTGGGAGTTTCCTATCAGACACTGCTTTGACACACAAGCAGTTTATATTGCTGCCTGGCCTTGGTGTAGGTCAGGCAAACTGTACTTTTTCAGTAGTCATTTTTCTTGTGTTTTAGAGTAGATTATTCAATTATTTTTCATTACCCTGGAGCATTTGGCTACCCAGAGCAAGCAAAGATTGTAGTTTTCTTAATGTATGTGGCAATTATTGCTGTTGCAATTAAGCTGTAAAGTAATGAACTGTTGGTGATGGCAGGTACATGACCAATAAGCTTTAATTTTCCGTTTTTCAACTCAATAGGCAATTTGATATTGAGCAATGGGGGAAGTAAAGGCCTGTTTGGTTTGATGTGAGGTTGGACAGTATCTGTGGCAGCTAAAACTATGGCTGAGTCCTGAGTGGTTAGCAAAATTTAGCTCTGCTGACTTGCTGAAACTCAGATGTCACAGTAGTATTAATGCTTCTGTAGAAGTTACTACAGCCTAAACACATCTCATAGGAAGTACTCAACAGAGATTAGCCATTTTGTCCTAATCATACCTCTAAGCTGTTCCATGGGAACCAGCAAAACTAGTTCATTCTTCTCTAATCAGATTTTGCTCAACCACTCGTCTCATTCTTTGCATTTGAACATGAATGGTTGCCTTTGGATAGTAAGTGGAGACAACAGCTATAAATATTACTGTAATCTCAGTACAAATTAAATGTACCTATCCTGAGTTCACAGAATCACAGAATGATCTGGTTTGGAAGGGACCTCAAGGATCATGAAGCTCCAACCCCCCTGCCTGGCAGGGCCACCAAACTTCCATGTTTACTAGATCAGGTTGCGCAGGGCCCCATCCAGCCTGGCCTTGAACACCTCCAGGGATGGGGCATCCACAACGTCCCTGGACAGCCTGTTCCAGGACCTCACCACTGTCCTAGAAAAGAACTTCCCCCTAACATCCAACCTAAATCTTCCCTCTTTCAACTTAAAACCATTTCCCCCTTGTCCTACTATTATCAGCCCTTTCAAAGAGTTTACTCTTTGAAGTTGTTTTCTTCTTACCTGCTATCACCATATAAACGGAATCAGAAAACAGAAAAGCTGTCCACAGAATAAAATGACAAAGAAGAAGATCCCAATGAGATTTCAGTTTAGTCATGTATGAGCATGTCGGCATCATTCAGAATGAAAACACTGTGATCAAGGTCTGTTTTAAGGCAGTGATTAATATAGAATTCATATATTCGATTGCTTGGATGTTCAAGAACTAGCATTTCAATTGCTGAGTCTTTTCTCACATCTGTAGTCTGTCTTTGGTTTTTAAATAGCAGACCCTTGCATATGGGTAGCTCCAGAAGTAATGCCTCTTATTTATTTCCATGGAAACTGCAACAGATACAAAGAGCACAATAACACTATTTGATAGAGCAAATTCTCAGCTACAAAGCACTGTTTTACAAGTGGTCACTGCCATTAGCTATGCATTTTTGCCATAATAGTCTTCATGGCCATCCAGAGCTTGGCTTGTCTTTTACATTGTTGTTGTCACTGCTGAAACATCAGCCATAGCCTCTCTGTTCTGGTATCTGCTATTTGGTCTCAAAAAATGTTCAGCAAGTGTTGATGAATGTCAGTGGTTGCCAATTTTTTTTCACATGGAGGAATTCATTTCCATAGCTCTGCTTCCTACACACTTCTGTGTCAGACACTGTTTTATAAGACAACCCCTCTGCAGCCATTGGTCACACGGCAACAAAAAGTTATGGAGTATTAGTGGGAAGGTTCAACCCTCTGCCATACCACCACCATCAGCTTCTGATGTTGTGGCCAGACATATTAAACTAAGTGGCATTACTTACAGGGCAGATGTCATGTATATGAGTGATGTGAAATTATGCAAAAAAGAGCAGCTGAAGACCTGTACTGAAGATTTGTTGGAACTAGAACACATGGATAAATCAGAAACCACTATCCCTTGTTGTTGGAAAAGAACATCTATTTCTTGCTTTGTCTAGCTTCACCAGGTAAAATCAAAGTCATACCATGCGTTACTCACAGCATTCAGAATCAGTTGGCCTTAGCAGGTTTTCATTGATGGTCTGCATCAATTTACATACGCTCTTCTTTTTCCCTTTTTCTCTTGGTCTTCTTTAAAGAACTCATTGCCATCTTTGATAGCTTCCTAACAAGACACAGAAGGTAATGAAATATTGCAGTTTACTTTGCACAGTGACTACCTTCTTCTCATCTACGTAGTGAATTTTTAACAGATGGGCTTAGAAATAGAATTGCTCTTGACCTTATTTTACACTTCATTCACTTTTCTTAAGACTCTACAAGATAATTGCCAAAGTTTCCTTAACTTTTGAAGCCCAGTATCTGTAAAATAACAAAGCTGCTGAGGGAGAATAAATGATTTCCTGCATGTGCAATTCCATCTTTTAGATGGAAGCTCACATTTTGCATTTCAGTGCTTTCTTCTTTTTCAGTTTCTGTTCTGTTTGCCAGCTAAAGCAGTTTCTTGATAGTCCTTTTGTTTACTTTGTGGAGTTTAAACTATGTAGGCTTGCTGTTGTTTTTGGAGTTTACTGGGTTTAGCTTTTACTGAGTTAGAAGCAAACAAACAAAGAAAGATCATTTTGAAAGGACAGTTATAAAAATTAGTTCTGTTATATGGCTAGACACTGTGTTTGTTTTTTGACTATTTGCTTTTTTTTTTTTTTTTTTTTTTTTTTTTTTTTTTTTTTTTTTCCATTTGTTCATTAGCTCTGTATTGAAACAGTTTTAGGCTTGAAGAAGCTGGTGGCTTCTCTAATAGTTCAGCCTCAAGAACCACCTATAAGAAAATGCTCAGAACTTTGAGGGAGTAGGTGCTGAATTTTCAGATATTTTAAAATTGGGGGTGGGTGGGATAGAGGCAGGTTATCAGAGAACACTGCTGAGAGTGTTTGAAGTTCACAGTAGGAATGTCTTAAATATTGTTCTTTATTTTGAGTATAAGTGAAGGAGATATTGCAGAGTGTAACTATCATTGGGCTGAATTCTTACCCCAGACAAAATGTTCAGACACTGTTATGGAATAAATTCTGCACCAAAAAAGAAAATGCACAGCTTCATAAAAATTGACCTAACTTTTCTTGCTTGTAGCAGAAAATTCCTCCCCAGCAGTTGAGGAATGGTGTAGATTCAGTAATGAGTAGAGGTGGAACTTTGCCCAACAAATCTTAACAGTAACTTTTTCTCCCACAGTAAGAATGACAAGTTGTTTTTTTTCCGAAATGTAAAAGTGCATTACCAGGTGGTGGTGGTGGGTTTTGTGGACAGAAAGAATGGAAGTTTTTAAACTCATTCAATTATCTTACTCTGCTGAAGTGGTTTGTCCCCCTCCTTTTACCCACATCTTTTAGCTTTCCCTGCTCCTGACAAGAGAATTTAACAAGCAAAATTAAAGCCTAAGGGGAAGAGGAAGGGAGAGATGTGAGTCTGTGTGCTGTCAGGGGGGAGCTGCAGATAGGCAGTGGTGGAGTGGAAGTTTCCCTGACAGAACTCCTCGTCCGTTCATCACCTCTAGCCATACAGCACACACATTCTCCTTGGGTGGGCTGCCAGGAATGGCAAATAGCAGCACATACCTTAAGCAGGGCCCCAGCCTACCAGCTTGGCTCCCTTCTCCCTTGCTGCCTTCAACACAGACTACCATTCTTCTGTTTCAGTTAACAGTTGCAGCAGCAATAGTATTTTTAGCCTGTAAGAAAAAGATGTAAAATTGGAACAGATTTCTCAGAAAATTACCAACATTTTTTCTGATTAGTGCAATATTTATTTTCCTTCCTTCTGATCTCATTTCCTTTAATTTATCTGTCTAATAGTAATCTTAACTTTATTGACTTCTCAGGAAGAGAGTCTAAGGAACTTCATTTGATCACTTGTTTCTGAAGGGATAGGGGCAGATGTACTTTTCCCAAAATACTAAGCATGCTTTCAGCTTGAGTGCTGCTAGCAGATTGCCCCCACTCTGCAAGCTGTGCAACCACAGATTTTTTGATGCTTTTCTGCTGAGTATGGTCATTACAGATAGGGAATATGGCCACGATCGCAATGTTTGTACATTTCCATCAGATGTCTGAACTAGTACTGCAAGGGGTAGGTGGTGGCTGATGTGTTGTATCAGAGACTTAATCACCTTCACTAGTTATTTTCCATCCTTCTCTGCTGATCTGACCTTGGCCTGCTCTCTTGTGTCATGTTTCCATATGCTACTGGAGCAGGGGATATGCAGCAGGAACTGAGAGACATGCTGAATCTTTTCAAGTCACAGGGAGACTTGACAGGGCAACTGGCAGAACTGATAAAAGAGCAGTGTTTTGCCTGGCTAATTTTGAAAACTGAGTGCTTTTGCAACATTGAAATGCTGGTGAGGTAGGTGAGAGAGAGAAAGCCTGCAACATGTTGGAAACGTATTACGCTCTAGGGATCTGTTTAAATATGAATCAGAAGGGAAGTGATTGTTTAAAAACATTTAACCTGTGGAGCTAATACTTCAATAATGATAGGGTGCACTGGAGAATCTATTTGATTGTAGGAGGAATGCCATGCTAATAAGCAGATATACTATTTGTAGTTGCGTTAGTTTTGATTCTTCATTAATAATCCCACGTGAATATAGCTAACTGGTTTTATCTCTGCCACACACTTAAGTATTGATTCCCTAGGGTAGCAGTGTTTGAGTTTTAAGGATTTTCTCGTCTAAAGAGGGAACCAAAAAGGTATGAACTCTTTGCAGAATTCCATGGAGCAGGAGAAGAGGGATTTGTTGGTTTTTCAGCCATTCAGGGACAAGTAAGAATAATTGTCAAACATCAGGTGAGATTATTTTCAGTAAAACTTCACATTTTAACATTTTCAGTAAACCTTAGCTCATTTTTGACAAAAGATCTTTGTTAGATACAGCTGATTATTCATGTCAAATGGATTATATAATCTTCAATGGTTTAGTAGCAATAAAGGTGGCTGTAATAACCAGGTCCAGCAAATGCCTTGCTTGCAACAACAGGCTTTTTTTTTTTTTTTTTTTTTTTTTTTTTTTTTTTTTTTAATACAAATTCAATTTATTCTGGAGAGGATCAAAAGGAAATCAGTTTATCTCAAAGTATTAGCTATGATCTTACCTACCTTTTCAGTGTGGCTTTGTATAAATCATGAAACAGTTACTGAATCGTTTCTCTCAAACATGGTTAAATGATAACTAGGTGGTTTTAAGTGCTAAATAGACACTGTTGCAGTAGTTAAGTCTACAAGTAATTACCAGGACCCAAATCTTTACTGAGTCTGAAGACAGCAAAAGAGAAACACCAGTAAGCATTACTTGTGTGTTCATTGTTATTTATGATTGAATTAACAAGACAGTATTCGCATAACTTACTATGTTCTTAGAAACACGGAAATAATATCTTGTCTTTTAATCAAGCTTAACAGGTTCAGAATTCTAAAAATCACACAGTAGATTAGAACTTTGATTCTGAAAGAGAAAAATTGAGTACCGTGATAAGTCAGGAATTTTTAATACATGAACATCTTTTGAGCTACTGCTTTTGAAGACTGATTTTTAAAGATCAAAGCAGCTACTTCACTCTTTTGGAAGAATGGCAGCATGTTTGTATCAAGTGCACCACTTGATTTTCTTTCTTCTTTTTTTTTTTTTTTTTTTTTTTCCTTTTAATATTAACTTGTATAATTTCATTATTATGAAACTAGTCTGTCATTGCTTATTTAATTAAAATAGAAGGTTTAAAATAGAAGAATCTCAGTTGATTTTTTTTTTTTTTTTAACTTGTTGATGACTCAACCACAGTTTTTTTTTAGTATATCTGTGATACTTGTTAACTTCCAGTCTTACCTGTGCTCAGGTTTCCCTTTTTGACAGCTAGAGACTTTAGTAATTCCACATTACAAGTAAATGCTATTAATAATAATGATAAATGCTGTGCTACATATGCTTATGGAGATTACCTGAGAATCTCTGTATGGGAAAGGGTTTGAAGGTGGGTATGCAGGGATTTTTTTTTAAATTTTTTTTTCCTTAATTAATGTTCACTTTACAAATTAAACTAAGTATTCTTCTTCCAATATAAGTTGCATTATTGTTCCAGTTGAAGATTTGTTTTGATAGACTGGATCATTAATCAAGTTCTGATAAAGACAAATACATGGACTTACTATGTGTTATTGGATTAATTTTGCTGCTTCTTAGAAAATACTATGGGATTATACCCAGATGTTACTCTCTGACTGGATTTCTAGGTTCTTACATGTGCATGATATTAGCAGTTTCATTAGAATTTGATTAAATTCTATATATAATAGAATAATAATAATAATAATACTTCATTATTGATTTTTAAATGTTCTTTAATGTTTAAATAACTACACAACCCTTAAATGTGAGAACTTCAGTCCTTATTCCAGGCTTGCCTATGCTTCCACCTTTTCTGTAGTGGGAGACTCTGAACGGAGCAGGTTCTCATGCAAATGGGTGATTTGTTAACTCATGTTTTTTCCACTTTAAAAAGTGGAAAAATTGCCATGCGTAGGCACATTAAAACATACAAAGTTTAGTATTAGAAGAGACTAATTCACTACATTAGGACTACCATAATGAAACTGAAAAGTAAAAATATTCCCAGTTTCCTCGAGAGGAAGCTTGGAAGTATCTAACAGGTAGGTATGATAAGTGAGTGGGTAAATGAGAACTGAAAAGAGGTTTAATGCTTTGTAAAAATGAAGACCTGCATGAAGCTAAGCATCAACACTGCTTCTTTTATGACTGATCTCTAGGCAGCAGTTGTGGTGGTATTCAACTTTGCAATGGTTCTGCTAATTTTTCCTGCTATACTGAGCATGGATCTTTATCGTCGAGAAGACAGGAGACTGGATATATTCTGCTGTTTTACAAGGTGAGAATGTGTAGCAGATTGATTGATGAGGAGTGTCCTTTTGTGGTCATGAGTGCTACTGTTCCTTGTCAAGAGTAGATGTTCATTGCAGCAGGGTCAGTATTTTGTTGTCTTTACCATATTGCTAGTGACAATTGTGCAAATTGTATTTACTACTGAGATCTGTCTCTCTCTGTATTTGACCTTTTGATTTTGATACCAAACAGAGAAAGAACTTTCCAAAATTTGTTTTAGTGAGTGGTTAGAACAAGGAGTTGATCACATGACAGGACTTTTGCTTTCTGTTTCCAATTAAGTTGTATTTTCATTGGGTGACTTACTGTGCTTTAGTTTTGGAGGCCTAATTCTCAGAATTAGGAGGCAGTTGGACTGCCCATGTACTCTACCATTTGTTGCACCAAACATGTATCAGAATTTAAGCCTACGTATATATGAGGAAATTCAGTTAATAACACCTTGTTTTGTTTAGGTAAGCAACTTCTGAATTCCTCTTTTTTAGATAGGTTTTATTCATTTGATGAAAAATATCTCATACCATTTTCTGTCATGGATACATCAAGAGATATATCTCTGTCAATTAAACACAACAACAAACAAACAAACAAATAAAAAAACCACCATCACAAACTATATATATATATATATATATATATATATATATATATATATATAGGTATATATTAAATCCTGGCTTAGACTAAAATGAAATTCAGAAAATAATTCTGAAATGTTATGTCTTCATTTAGCCCATCTTTCCTGGACAATTCCTATGCATGTTTGCATGTGTTTACTTCATTCTTGAAACGTTCTGTGTGTGGCATGTGGTTTCAAGCTGCCTCCCAAAAGTCTGAAATCTTATGCAGAAGGCTTAAATATTATTTAATGGTTATTTCAGTTGTTCTAAACAGAAGAATCCAGTATTTTATGTGTTTACATTTTATTTAAATAGCCTAATTCTCAGCATGGGTACACAAATGCTAACTCAAATACACATTATGCATTCAGACAGCGTGTGACTACCTGGATATTCACTTGATTAGTATGTACTATTAATTAATGGAGTTATATGAGTGTATCTCAGTGTCTTCAGATAATGGTGGTTTCTGCTTTGTTGCAAGTAAGAAATCTGCATATTTACAATTAGAACCATGTCTAAGAAGCATCCACATTTAGGGCTGGAGAAGAAGATTCATGTTGAAGCGTGATAATTAACATAAACTGTCGGAAAGTAGTAGAAATGGTTTTGGGCAGAAGCAGATTATCCTGCCTAGTCTGATTAAAATAAAAATGTAAGCAATGTTTTTCTCTTTTCTTACAGTCCATGTGTCACTAGAGTGATTCAGATTGAGCCTCAAGCATATGCAGAAAATGACAATATTTGTTACAGTCCTCCACCCCCATACAGCAGTCACAGTTTTGCACATGAAACTCAGATCACAATGCAGTCTACCGTGCAGTTGCGCACTGAATATGATCCTCATACACAAGTGTACTACACCACTGCAGAGCCGCGATCAGAAATATCAGTACAGCCTGTGACAGTGACTCAAGATAGTCTTAGCTGCCAGAGCCCAGAAAGCACAAGCTCGACAAGGGATTTGCTTTCCCAGTTCTCAGACTCCAGTGTGCATTGCCTCGAGCCACCCTGTACGAAGTGGACGCTTTCAACTTTTGCAGAAAAACATTATGCTCCATTCCTCCTAAAACCAAAAGCTAAGGTAATCAGAGAACAATTCACCTGCTTGTTGAAAAAGACTTCTTCATTGTCTGCAAGGAACATTGTCCTGACAATAACAATAAACATAATGAATAAATATAATTATTTTGCAATAGAAGTTTGTAATAATTTTGCAAGTATGTCATACTTCAGAAATTCTATCTTGCTAGCAGAATAGTCACATAGCTTCAAAGGTAAGTTAAAAAGGGGGGTTGTTCACTTACTAAAACATAACCTTGTGAACCAAGTAACTAAAGCTACTATTTATTACCATATACATTTTTTTACCCATGCTTTCAAGACCTTTCATTAAAACGCCTTGGGTTATGTGTTTGCATGTATGAAAAAAAAAAAAACAAACCATAAAAAAATAAGCTTAGGAGTGTTCAGTGATGGATATTAATTTTGAACCTAGTTCTGTTGTGGTCCATTATGAATTGTTAGTTTCTAAAGAAAACTTAAACCAAATGCATTTCTGTTTTTCTTGTTGTTGCAGGTTGTGGTTATTTTTCTTTTCCTGGGCTTACTTGGGCTCAGCCTCTATGGAACTACCCGGGTGAGAGATGGACTAGATCTCACAGACATTGTACCACGCGAGACACGGGAATATGACTTCATTGCTGCGCAGTTCAAGTACTTCTCATTCTATAATATGTACATTGTGACACAGAAAGCCGACTATCCAAATGTCCAGCACTTACTTTATGAACTTCACAGAAGTTTCAGCAATGTGACATATGTTTTGTTGGAAGAGGATAGGCAGCTTCCCAAAATGTGGTTACACTACTTTCGAGACTGGCTACAAGGTAGGAGAAAAATTGCACAAACTTATCTTTATTCTGCTGTAGTAAGTACTTAATCACTGTAATGATAATTCTGTTTTCCAGTATGGCCACACAGGCTGCTTACAGTAGGGGGATGCCTAGGTTCTCATCTGAATTTGGATGTTGCTTTCCTTTTTCTTCAACAGTTCTTTTCTTTGTGTCTAACTTTACTACTCCTTAAGACAATTTTGAAGCTTTTAAAGATTGTAAGTGTGAGAGGCAGTCTCATGCCATTAATTTCCAAACAACTAGTGAGGAATTCTTATTAAAATTAGTGGCCAAATACGGCCCGGTGTCTTGGGAAAATAAATGTTTGCTGAGTGTTTTGAGAATAGTAAATGAAAAGTCCTATTTCAGCAATGTATTTTGGCACAGGCTTAACTTTCAGCACGAGTGATCCTGTTGGCTTCAGTTGGGACTGCTGGCATGAATAAAATTCAGTGTGGTTTAGGCATTTTATTGGACCATGAGTGCACCACACATTCTACATTTCTAGTCAAATGTCTTCACTCTTTTCGTGGTGCTGCTTTTTCTGAGCTGAACTGTAAAGGGATGGGGGGGAGATGAGAAAGGCACAGCCTTTCAAGTAATCTGATTATAGTAATACCGAAGTCAGTGTATTAAAGATATTAAAGATACTATGATTACACATGTTGAGACAAATAATTTTTTTTTGTGTTTAAAATAAATGGTACATCTCAGCAAATTTAACTGTTCTCTGCTGTGAGCAAGTGTATTCTTGCTGTAAATATGCGTATCTTACCTCTGCCACTTCAGTTGAAAGAATCTTCAGCAAGCTTTTTGCTTACAGAAAAGTAAATCATGCTGGCTTATTGAGACTGTGTATTTTAACCTTAACTATACAGATGACTGATGCAGCCAACGATTCTCAGAAAACATTTACGTAACTACCAGCATTTGGGGATATTTTCTTCCTTCTGAAGATGTCCTAGGCAGTATTGGGAAAGCAGAGACATCTAAAGGACATAAATAGTAAAATTATCAAGTCTATTGCATGTATAATGTGCTGGTAGAATCAAGCAGAACATAGTCTTAGCTACCAGTTTTATTGTTTTATTTCTATTTTTATAATGTACTGAATCCATTCATTACAGTCTCCTTACTGTATGTTTTACTTAGTTTTTCTTCTTTCATAAGTAAGGAAAGGCAGTGTCAATGGGAAGAAAATTCAGTACAGCTTACGTGTTTTGCCATACTGAAACCTTAATTTACTCTGTAGCTTCCTAAGCAAACATCTTTCTGAGTGCTTTTCCAATCTCTTATAATGCTATTGTTTATTTTATTTCTTTTGTTTTGGACAACCAAAAAATAACCATAATAGGGAAAACAGGTCCCAGCCTTGGAATATGTGAGATAGAAATCTGAGGAGATTGTGTTCAGGATCTTCACATATTAGTGCTGAACATGAGCACAGTTTGACAATGGTAAAATTAGGAAAAGATGTCCTTGGATCTGCTACTTTGCTGGCTCCTCACAATGAAATGCTGAAGGCAAACCCCCTTGCTGTTGCTCTGAGATTGCTTGATTTCTTGTTACTCCCCTCAGAGGCCACCTCTTACCTTTCAGTTTGGATGCCTCTTTCTAATTCCCTTGTCACGCTAAGGACTTGTCTGTTCTTCACCACTTAGTGCCTACATATCTCCTGTATGCTGCTTGTACACGTTCATATATGACCTTTCCACATCTTTACTAGTCTTGAGGGTGTTACTGTTCTCTTCTTGCCTTTCTAGTCCACTTTAGTCGGCATGTATTCCTTCCTTCCCCTCTGCTGTGGAGGAGCTGTGGGTATCCTGGTACCCTGGATGCAAGGAGCTAAAACTCTACACAGGAGTGTTCAGGGATGCTCCAATGAAGCCCTGATTTGGGATGGTTCAAGTGGTTGTTCCAGCCCTGTGACAGAAAATACATTGTTTTGTCTTTTGATCATGCACAGGTTTCAAATTAATCATTATGATTACTGCTTAATGTTTAGATCTGTGTCCTTACCCCTTCTTTCTACCTTCCTCAAGACTGGCACAATTAGGATAAAACAGCTAGCTGCTTTGTGAAGAAAGGGCTGTTTTGACAGACGCTGTGTTTACAAAGCAGTAAAGAAGGATACAAGGCATTAACACAGGGGGGATAGTGAACTATTGTGGTGAAAACTGTCATTATTGTCATAGTTAAGGGATTGTCTGAAGGTGCAGACAGTAGTGAACAGAGAGGTACATGGTTGTTGCCAACTAGAGCTGAAACTGAGGTGTAAAGAGAAGGGAGAGTGAAAAAAGAATTTAAAAATGGGTTGGAGTTTTAGTCTGGATCGAGGGAGTGTCCTTTGTGAGATGGAAATAGTTGTGTGGCTGCCATTTTTAGGTGCTGAAGAGAGCAGGATAATCAAAGTAGGAATGATTTTTGAACTGTGTGTTTAATTTCTACTGTCTTCACTGGGAAGTTCAGTACTGTGGAAGCTAGTGGTTCAAGTTGGCCTTCTGAATTTTGTTCAGCAGTTTACCGAAGGACTGAAGGGAAGCAGCAGTGTATGAACAGAAGGATTTTTTATGAAGACAACCACCTTGGTTTAGCTGTATGCTTGTAGTTTCTGTACAGCAGAGTGCTGTCAGCCTGATACACTTGCTCTTGCAGTTTTCCCTGTACTTTTCTTCCAGTCATTTTAACATGCTTTCTGCTACTGAAAATGCAACAGAAGAAACTTAACACTAATCATCCATTTACATTGGAAATGTTAATGTTATTTTTGTAGGTGACTGAATGCCAATTACAGCCCCAGGTGGGCTGTAATTAGGCTTGTTTTTGCAAAGTGTAATCTTTTATTTCATAGTGCCAGCTGCTCACATGGTTAAGTAGGAATTCCTTCACCCCCTTTTTAGCATCCCACGTAATTCCAGAGGATTTCACCTCCTTCTGAACTACAAAGTGAAAGTCACTGCTGATATGAAAATGTTCCATATGTAACATTTTAAAATTCCCTCATTTTTAAAAAAATTCTCTGCTGAAAGGCATCAGCAGATTTTGTTAATCTCAATTGCCTTTGCAGTAGATTAAATGTCTTTTAACAATGAAACTTGGAAATTCTCTGGAAATGAAGCACAACTTAGAGTGATATCTTGGTATTCCTTCCTCAAGCTTCCAGTTTTAGCAAGGTTGGTAATAAGATGGCCCAAAGTGTAAAGAAATTACGCCTAATGAGAAATAAAGATTAAAAAGGGAGTGGAGCTTGAGGGTTGATTAGACTTTTAGGAACAAAGAAGGGGCAGAAAGGGGGAGATGTGAAAGAGTTAAACTTCCACCTGCTGTTGCAACGTAAAACTTACAGGCCCTTTTCAGCATACCTTGCAATGCAGGTTGGTCAAGTTACATGTAGAGTATATTTGGGTTTATATATCAATTTAGCCCTGTGACAGGAGCTACAAA
Source organism: Excalfactoria chinensis (assembly GCF_039878825.1). Classification (NCBI taxonomy): domain Eukaryota; kingdom Metazoa; phylum Chordata; class Aves; order Galliformes; family Phasianidae; genus Excalfactoria; species Excalfactoria chinensis. The sequence continues at coordinate 40,694,893 of NC_092857.1, forward strand.
TTAGTCTGGAATTACATGTTAGGATGGAAATTCTTCCACAGGTATTGGTTAGCATTGCAATTTGTGTGCTCCTGTTATGAAAGGAAACAATTTCTACTATAACTTAAAAGTTTAGCTGTTCTTTGGTGTTCTCTCCTTTTTTTCAAGTATGCTTTTTTCACAGCCTTCTTACTTCCCCAAATCATCACTTACATGATAATTATGGTAGCAGAAGTGTTCTCACCTAGCTACTTCCAGAGGGACTGGGAACTTAACTGTGTTCAGGAAGGATGGATGCTGTTTTCCCACTCAGTGGACATCAACAAATAGTACTGTTAAGGGGGCCATGAAGTTCCTTCAGAGATTTCAAGAAGTCTGGTGGGGAAGCATCCTCATCCTGGGCAGGTGCCAAGGGGCTGCAGTGGTGGTTTTGGCAGGCCTGTTGCATCGCTTTGTTCCCAGCTTACTAGTTTTACCAGTAGGAACAGTTTTGTAGACAGCACAGGGGGCAGCTTTTTAAGGGAGTGGGGGAAGTGTTTGTCAATGGTGTGAGTACCTAGGCCCCTATTTTCTCTTCCCTCACTCTTATCTCAGTACAGCTGTAGCTAACCTATCAGATTTGTAATGATGGTTTTCATTATAACTCCTCAGTGCAGCTGTGAGGTGGGCTGGTGATTTCCACCACCACCCCCTGGCCTTTTCCTTTCCTTTCCTGGACATGCAGTTTGTCCTCTGTTCGCACAGAGCCTCCTTGTACCAGGCTGCGGCTTCCTGTTCTAAATATGATCCAAATTTGTGCTGTGAGGTGTTCCTCCCCGTTAAAGGGTGGCAAAGAGGAAAATAACAGTTGAGACTGAATAGGTGTTGGCTGTGATCTTTACATGTGCTGGCAGCAGATCCCACAATTTATATTAGCTACACAAGTTGAACAGATGGAACAAATTGACAAATTCATGTTCACTCACGCTGTGCTCGAGAAGCAGCTGAGTTGCTGTTTGAAGCTGAAAGTTTGAGTGTGGTTTTTTTTCCCCTCTTGTAGTGGAATTTCTGGTTACATCGTACAAGCTGTTGCCTCAGTGCTTTGCAGTAGCCCAGAATGGTTAATAAGAGTGGTGTGTGTCCTCCTCCTCTGTGGCTTAATGTACTTGGTGAGGATTCTGGTGGGGAGGGAGGAAGCATGGATGGTGTTTTTCTGGACTAAGTGGCTCTCTGGTTTTAACTACAGGGCAGGCAATGGTGTTAAACTAAGGCTAAACTCAGCCTCTTCTTTTTTGGCACCATCCAAGTCAGCTTTGTTTTTAGGGGCAATAAATGCAAATGTGGTAGTGGATTTTGAATGTGATGATTCTGGAATTGTAGTTCATTGAGGATAAATACTTTTTATTCCAGACATCTTTAACACTTCCCCTCATTTTTCTCCAAGCAGAGTGCTTGGTTGCTGTTTCACATATAGCATTACTGCCAGGCAGTGGTGAGGCTATGTAAACTTGGGAAAATCTCTTGAGGATGTTGAATCTGAGAGTATTAATCTTATCACAGATCTCCTCTGTGCAATGAGGTTACTGATTAATGTAACTCCAGTGCACACTGCATCTGCCATTTGCTAACTCAGCTTTGCCAGCCATCATGATGTGAGAATGGTCTTAAGGCTTCTCACTTGCACCTTCTTGCTTCTCCCACTTTTTTCTGCTGAATATGGAATACTCTAGCGGTACTTTTACCTTACCACACAATGACTGTGAGTGAGGAGTGCAAATATGGGAGGTTGCAAATGGATCTTTTTCTTCTTGCTTAAGCTACAGATGGCCAAAGTTTACAATGAAAAGAGTAATTCTTCTTTCTTCCTACTGAAATTTATTTCTGATGTTGATTTCTTACCTGTTTCTTCTATTTTCTCTTTGCCTTTCTTAACTCTTCAGGACTCCAGGATGCATTTGATAGTGACTGGGAAACTGGGAAAATCACTTACAACAGCTATAAAAATGGATCCGATGATGCTGTTCTGGCTTACAAACTCTTGGTACAAACAGGCAACCGAGCAAAGCCCGTTGACATCAGTCAGGTATTGTATCAGAGTTCTTACTGCACAAAGTCTTCAGGATTCATGGGAGATGCTACGAGCACGTTGTAGTCTCTTTTCAATCTTTCTGCATTGAAATGTATAAGTCACACCATACTGCATGGACTTGCTGACTTTGCTTGATCTGTGTGTAATTGCTGTCTGGGCTGTGTTGCAGAGCCTTCACAATCAACACTGGGAATACCTGTCATTGGTGATTACTGACTGATGCGTTATGTGCCGCTTCTTTCCCAAACGTGCTCTGTTTTCACTGAATTTGTTTTGGAGGATGCATAGCTATATGCATAGATGTATGGAGTCTGAACCTATGTGAGACTCAGGGCTGGTGTTAGTCATATTGTCTTGAGTAGCATAGTTCCTGATTGGAATCGGATTTCCTTGTAGTATCAACTTTGCTCAGCTTTCAGCTGGGATATTTCACCTGGTGTTTGCTATCACTTCATTAAAAACCTAAATTTTAAAGAAGATAACTGATAAATGGTGGTGTCATATTCTTGTACTGATGTCATAAATAAAGGTATACTATGGTAGAGTCAGGAATGACAGTTGGCTAAAATGCTGAATAAAAATATCTGACCTTTTTTTATAGTATCATAACAGCATACAATTACTGTAGCCATTGTTAGATGGCTTACACACTAGGTTTGACTTCTTTAACTAAAATTGTATTTAAATCAATTTCTTCTTTAAAAAGAAGATATACAGCAAGAATCTTAACTGCTCCTTTCCTTAAGTCATTACTGACTCCATGTGCTTTTAAGCAGAGAAAAAATATTTCTAATGAGTTTCTTGGCAGATCTGCTTGTTGTTTTTCTTTCTTTTGCTGGCATTAAAGGTGAAAGATTTTACAGAGTACGCTGTTCTAAGTTACTGTGGTCTGCAAAACACTGCTCTACAGCAACGTGCAGCATGCTGTCAGATCTGAATGAAGCTTTAGCAATGAATTAAGGAAATAAAGGGAGTAGAAGAGAAAACCTTCAGTGAGGTTTTGTTTAGGAATGTGTACCAGGTACATGGTGTAACAAATGTGATTGGACTACAGCTGCTGATATAATTTCCTGTGCCTGGGAGGGAGAAAAGCGTGGTGCACTCACAGCGGCTGAGCCCTGTACTGTGCAGTTCCAAAGACAGCTTAAAGACATACAGTTGTTGCATATCCTGTGGATTAATTGAATCCAGATCTCTGGAATCTAGGTTGGTTTTTTTGTTTTGTTTTTTACAGCAGTCACTGTTGTTTTTCATTTCATTAAAAAGACCTGAAACTGGAGCCAGGCCAGAATTTTAAATAAACAAAACAAACAAAAAACCCAATACTTCTCACCCCCATTGTCCTCTGTCAGGGCCCTAGCTGTGGAGTGTTTGACTACAGAATGCTGGAAGTGTACCACTGCTGTTTACCTTGCAGATACAGTTGCTCATGGTGACCTGAGTAACAAAGGGCACTCATCTACTTTCTTGTTGCTGTGCATTTTCTGAATACATAGGTCATAGGAGGCAAGTGTTAGCAAAATTTATACAGATGTTGTTTTATTTTTATAGCTCTCCTCCATTTACTGGGTGGCATTTCCTTCGGTGTTAACAACAGAGGTTAACTGCACACAGACGTGTATAGGGACTCTTGCCAGATTTTCTTCCCTTTCTTGAAATGTTTCTCTCAGTTGGTTTTGCTTGTTGCTGCAGGCTTTTGGAATTCAGGTTTAGTTGCTTCAGTCCATTCTGGAGCTATCTACAGGCTTACTGGTTGTAGTAAATGCTATACGGGTATTAATTTGTAAATAAACACTTTATTATCACTAGTTTTTTAGATTTCATTGTCAAACAACAGTGTTTTTTTGTTGGTCTTGTTTTGTTTTTTGCTGAAAACATTACAGCAGGAGCTCCAAAACTCATTCTGAAAATCTTCTAATTTTTCCATTTTGCAGTTGACTAAACAGCGCCTGGTGAATGCAGATGGAATAATTAACCCAAATGCTTTCTACATCTACCTGACAGCCTGGGTTAGCAATGACCCTGTGGCATATGCTGCCTCGCAAGCCAACATCCGGCCTCACCGCCCAGAATGGGTGCATGACAAAGCAGACTATATGCCAGAAACAAGGCTAAGAAGTAAGTAACATTTCATCTTAATGTCTTACAGTTTATATAAGTGCCCCCACTCCTTCCTTTAAGGAGGAGTAACTCTAGATGGTTGATGCTATACAGGGCTCTGAAGCATAAACAGAACAATATATTATGTTACTCCGTAACCTCAAGAGACAAATGCACCACTGCAAATGTGGTACCACTGTAGTGTTTTATCATGTTGAAAAACAATTGAAAAAGCAGTTGAAGTTTCACTGGAACAAGTTGCCCAGCAAGGCTGTGGATGCCTCCTCTCTGAAGGTGTTCAAGGTCAGGCTGGATGGGGATTTGAGCAACCTGGTCTAGAGGGAGATGTCTCTGCCTGTAGCAGGGGAGCTGGGATCAGTTGATCTTAAGTGTCCCTTCCAAACCAAATCATTCTATATTTCTGTGAAGTTTTAAAAACTGGTAAAAAGGATTACTTTTTAGTGCTGCCTGATAGTTCTGTCTGTGAGGGGGACTTGGAAGTTGCTTGAAATTGCTGCCTGTGTCATTCTGAAGTGTTAACACTGAGATTATATCACGCTTGTCTTCAATTCTAAATATCTAAGGGATTCTTATCAAGTTAGCTCATATGTCTAACCTTCCAGCACCAATATGGTATAAGAGCTAGATAGGTAGGGGAGCAGTCCTGTTCTGTGCTATTCATTGTCTTATTGAGCAGCCAGTTTGTGTTAATTTGCTTCAACTTTGAATTTATTGGAAAGGTGACTAGTTGCACACCAGTGGAAAAATGGAGAGGGCACATGGAGGAGGCCTGATGCACTTGGAAATGTGATTGGGTAACAAGCTAGCTGTGCTTTGGTGAATCTGAACCCTAGAGCTTTGTGGCAGTCAGCCAAGTCTTGTCTTAATGAAAATTTATAGTTGAGATTATAATAGGGCAAATCATGTTTAGCAAGTCAGCTGAATGACCCTGCAGGGTCTGGAACACACAACAGCAAAAAATGCCGTAACAAAATGCTTGTTGTGGAAGCTTTTTTTTTCATGTGGTACAGTAGACCTAGCATTAAGCTCAAGAAGAAGTATGGATAGCTTTGGTTTGTCAAATTATTTAAGGATAATGGGTTATCTGCTTTCTTACTGAGCCATTACTTTTATATGAAGGATTGTTTTTTTCAGTCATTTGCAAAAGTAACATTGATTCTGAATCTGGCTCAAAATAGTCAGTGGAAATCTAAAAATTAGCCAGCTTTGCTGAATATAATTTCCTCTGTTTTTTGTCAATGGACCTCAGTTAATCTCAGGGAAATGACCTTTAATTTCAAAGGAACTGTGTCTGCATGAAATGTGGATGTAATGTTTAACGTGATGTGATCTTGTTTTATACTGCAGATAGGGGCCTTTGGCAAGTAATTAAAATGCACTATAGCACTGATGAAGACTAAATACATCAAAATGCATCTGTTGCTGTTAAATTATTGTGAAATTATTTGGGAACCTAACAGACTGTGTTCATCCCCTTGCACTGTATGATGTAGTCATCTTGTGTAGTTATTTTTAAAATCTTGGTTGCTCAAAAGGTATAAAATTTAAAAACTTCAAGCACTTTGCTATGGAGAACAAAATGTTTTGTTAATCATGCTCTCTGTGTGTCTTCTGCTGCCTAAGCACACATTTAAACATTGCTGTCCTTTCTTAGTTCCAGCGGCTGAGCCCATAGAATATGCTCAGTTTCCTTTCTACCTCAATGGATTGCGTGAGACTTCTGACTTTGTGGAAGCTATTGAGAAAGTGAGAGCCATCTGTAATAACTACACCAGCCTCGGGATCGCTAGCTACCCAAATGGTTACCCGTTTCTATTCTGGGAGCAGTACATTGGGCTTCGTCACTGGCTCCTCTTATCCATTAGCGTGGTTTTGGCTTGCACGTTTCTGGTGTGTGCCCTCTTCCTCCTAAACCCCTGGACGGCTGGGATCATTGTAAGTTTATTATAAGGGTCTTTGTTGAAGTCAAATTCCTTTCAGCATAGCTCTTGCTGTAGTCGGGAAGGTTTTGTTTATGTCTGGGCCTCTGGTGGAGTATGTATATTGCATCATTCATTATATATTTATTCAACTTGAGAGAGTAGGGTTCACACTAAAGGTACAAACCTTAATAACCTTAATCCTTTAGCCACCTTTTTTTTTTTTTTTTTTTCCAGTTTTAAATGTTTCTTATTAAGATATATAAACTTTTGCCCTTGTTCAGATGTGTATTAACGTGAGAATTAAAGACATAGAGGAAAACTGATAATTATGTTGAAGTTATTCCTATTTATTTATTCCTTCTCTTTTATCAGACAGTGTTACTTCTCAAGGCAGTTGCTTGTGACTAACTTACCTGTAAATTTTCCTACTGATTTCTGAATACAGTCTTTCTGGAAAAACTGAAATGGTTAGGTTGTACAGTGCACACTGTGGAGAGAGTGTAACTAGGCTATTCATGAGAAGGAGTCATAAAATTCTAAATTGAAGAGAATACTCCTCCATGCTTTTTGCAAGGCACCATAAGTCTTACAGTAAACATTCAAGTTAAATTGAATAATGAGGTTCCTATGTTTAACTTCCATAAACTATTGTGTGGTTTATAAAATGCCTGAAGTAGAAAAGCATACAATGATTACTGGTTTTTGTAATGTACGTTTATATGACAGGTATGTTAAAAGATAAATGTTTAGTCTAGAATATTTTTCATAGCACTTAATCAAGCAATTTATGTTATTAGTCTTGATTCATTAAGTTACAAAATTATCTATTGTGGTGCATAATCTTTTCCCTTAGAAAAAAGGGGTTTTTTTGTTTGTTTGTTTTTTTTCAGCAGTCCACAACTTGTATGTCAGTCTTTCTTGCTCAGCTTTTGAAACTTAAAAGTTGATTCTACAAATTTCATCACTTCCCTTTCCTTCAATTTTTTACAAGATAGATGAAAGAAAAATAAAACTTTCCCTCAGATGTAACTGTTCACTTTATTCCTGACAGTCTCTCCAAGTATCTTCAAAGCTCAAAGCCTCTCTGTAACCTGAGAGTCATTAGCTGATTATAGCATTCGCTTTCGCATAGACTTTAAACCTACTAAAAGTCATACTCACATTTACAAAAAAAGTGTTCCAACTGTAGTTAAAGTTACTTTTTAAAAAATGATTGTCATAAAAACAGGTAAGGAAAAAAAAAAAAAAAAAAAAAAAAAAGCATGCTTTGATAGGTATCCATAAGAAGCAAAACAAAACAGTTTTGAGATGACTGGTAAATTGTAATCAACAGAGTATTGATGCTTGGTCTGATAATTTATGAGTACAATATAAGCCAGCTCTTAAGCAAGTCTGATCATAATGACACATGGGATTGCCTTGTGGTGTACATTTTATAGTGAAAAAGTTATTCTAAAGTATGTTTCTCTTCATTTGTATAGAGTATGAGAAATTACTAATAGCTGTTTGGCATTACCTAGGTGGTGGTGTTGGCTCTGATGACTGTGGAGCTGTTTGGCATGATGGGTCTAATTGGAATAAAACTAAGTGCAGTGCCTGTGGTTATCCTGATTGCTTCTGTTGGAATTGGTGTGGAATTCACTGTTCATGTTGCTTTGGTATGTAAAATGTTTTCATAGTATTTTAAAATAAAATGGTGTCTATCTCCTAATCACAAATTCTTACTTAGTCTCACTGAATCAGTAATGTGATTCTCAGAAGAAAAGAAGTCACAATCTTTGGACAGTTTTCTGTAACATCTGTATTGCCTGAAATAATTGAGTTGATTTTGATGAAGTTGTTCCTAACTGCTGTGGTTAAGGTCATGGGTAATTGTGTTGTATCTAGCTGTCTGAGTGATAGATAAACGAAGATAAAGCAGCGCTCTTAATGCGTATTGTTACAGTCTAGACGCTCTTAGCCGCTGTCTGCAGTGTGGCTGTTGTTGCTGCTGTGCTGTGTATCTGTTTGCTCCCTCTTGTGTATACATTCTTGCATTTTGTGGAACAGAAGCCTTTGAAAGGAGGTTTTCAGAATTACATAATGTTTAATGTCTCCAAACCACTAAAATTCAAATAGATTTGAGTTCAGTTCATTTTCCACATGAAAAGCCTGCACCTTGTTTTCAGAACTCACTCATGCACTTCAAGCGTACAGTCTGTAGGAAAATGTTTTTCCAACGTGATGAGAGAAGGTTTTTATCTATTTTATATGTGGGAATGCAAAATATCCTGGATACATTAATTTTAATTCCACAGACCACTATTAATCTAATACTAAATATTTATATTGCATGTTTTGGCTTCCAATGGATATTAGGGTTGTAAATCTCTTTCTATATGTTTAATTACCCATCTTCATTTTGCCTGTCCCACCAAATCACTTTTTGATATGCTGACTGATTTCAGCCTGAATTTGTTAGGCAAGGGAAAGTAAGGTTCTTGGGAAGAGAGATTTAAATATTGGGATCAAGAGGAAGATAACTGCATGAACTCATTTAGTTAGCAGGTGATGGAGAATTCACCTAAGAAAGATCACAGGAGGAGTTATCACTTTGGTTGCTGTCTTCTCAAACTGTTAAGTGATACATTGAGAAGACTAGTTAATAAGAAGCAGCACTGTCCTGGTACAGCTTGTGAATAAGCAGTCTGAGGGAGAAAGACAGACATTTCATGAGTATGTATCTCATATAATAACAGTGTTCAGCATTATTCCTAAGGCTGCTGTCTTTCAAGTAGTTAAAGACAGAAGAGTGTTAAAGCAGCACACAGTCTATAGAATCGCTTTATAACAATTGTGCTGAACACACTGGGAGCTTTTCATCATTTGGTAATCATGTTGATGTGGATCCCCAGATGCGTGCAGAGAAGTGCACTTTATCAATGGACACTTCTTCGTAATGTGACAGAAAGACCTGATGCTGCTACTGAGAGTGTGTGCATGAAACTGCAGGGCACTGATCAATGATTAGTGGCAAACGGGTAGGAAAACCAGAATCACCGTTGACTGGTTTTAAAGTAAACTTTCCTCTGTAGTAATGGAACCCGTGTTTCTTCAAGAGTGAGAAGAGTAGCAGTGAGATTTTTACTTATAAAGGAATAATTGAATTATTCCTAGGTAGAAATAAGCAAAGCTGACAACTTTAAATGTCAGCTAGTACAAAAGGACAAAATTGTTTCTGAAACTATTACTCCGACTGTCTAATCAGTGCTTACTCTGATTCTGTGCCTACAAATAGCAGGTTTGTGCTATGACTGGGATTCAGACTGTATCTGAGAGGTCAGACAACTATAGAGATATTTTCATACTCTGTAGACTGGAATAATTATTTGGCAAAAAAACTACATGCTATGAGAAAAGCTCTTTGACGTGTTGTATACATATGTGTAATTAAATTTTTTTCATTGTTTTATAGGCATTTTTAACTGCCATAGGAGATAAGAACCATAGGGCTGTCCTTGCATTGGAACATGTGTTTGCACCAGTGCTGGATGGAGCTGTGTCCACTCTTCTTGGAGTGCTAATGCTTGCAGGATCAGAGTTTGATTTCATTGTCAGGTAAAGCATTTGTGTGTTTCTTGACTTTATTTTTAGAATAAAAATAAGTATGCTTTTAATGTTTAATCATTTCAGTGTGTCTATCCTTTTATTGTTGTGCATGGTATATCAAGCATGCTTGCATCACGATCCTGCTTACCTTCTGTTCTACTAACTCCTTGTTCTGTGCTAGATCTAGTAGTTTTGGTATTGATTTTATTAAAATTTGTTCCATGAAAATTTGACCCCCAACATGAAAGGAAACAAAAATGGCCCCTCTTTAGCAAAGCTGTCAAATTATGGATTTGAATCAGTTCAAAACAGCTGGTACTGTCCTGTGTTAGCTGGGTTTGATGTTTAACTTTTAGATGCTCAGGCCTTCTTGTATGCATAAAAATTTGTATTGAAAGGACACACGAAGTTATAAATGTGCTGCAACTGTGCTGCAAATGATATTCTCTGAGCCATCTCTTTCTGTTTTATATGACAGGTTTACAGCAGTGCAGAAAGTAGGGAGAGAAAAGCTCTAGCTGGGAGCTAGGGAACCGTAAGCTTGACCACAAAACTTCATGTTAAAATTTTGTAAAGCAAAGCCTGAAGGCTCTTCTGTTTAGAACTACAGGTGAACTGTTTCTTGTGGATTTAATTAAGAATGTGAATTTGTCAAACATGAGAGGAGAGCACATTTTGGGGAATCTGAGAAGTGCAGTGAAATAGACCTCAGTCTACTCCAAATAGCTCTGTAAAGTCTTAGCAGCAACACAGGTTCTTTTTGGCAAACTGCAGCATGCAAAAACACACAAGCCCTAAACAAGGCTGAAACAAATAAAAGTTCTCTGAAAGGTGATTTAACCACTTAGGTAGATGTAAGCTGGATAGATGTCTAGACTTCACTGGCATCCACTAAACAACAGCAGCAAAATGTTAGAGGCAGAATCTGTGAGAAGGTTGTTGAATCTCATTAATATTCTTTTTATTTGTGTTTGTGAGACCTAAAGACAGCAAGATGGTAGGAATTTTCCAGTTGGACCTCATGAAACCTTCCCGGAGGTGGTTATTTCATGGATACTGCATCTCTTGAGTTACAATTTATTTATTTTGAGGACAGGGTATTTTTGTTTTATTTTATTGATGTTAAAGAAATAAGGTAGAATTATTCTTTTAGGAGCTGATCTTGTGAGAGATGGAATGCTTTACTTACAGATTTAACCTAAAACTACAAGGGTACATTGGTCTTCTACTATCAAATTTAGACTAGATTTTGACAGGCATATTTTTGTGTCATAGCAAGCAAATAATTGTGGCAGGCCTTCACACCAAATTTGGATTAGATATTCTCATCGTATATAAAATGAGCCTTTCAACTTTTCAACTTAGATTATTTTGCTCTTTTTGGCCTTCGGTTTCTCATTTCCTAGCACAATCTGCCTTTAGTTGGCCCTATTTTAGTAATACAGTAAAACAAACTATCGGAACCCAAGTGTTGTTATAGTGGATGAGGAAGATTCCAAACTTCCGGAAAGGGATGGATTAGTCCAGCAGTGTGGAAGATTAAGTAAATTAACAGACACTGTGTACACCAAGTGGTCAGAGCTAAAATCTTCCTGTTTATCCTAGTGTTAGATGGATGAGATGCAAATGTTTTTAATATCTGTTGTTGATTTCTGTCCCAGTATGAAGTCCTGAAGGTTTATGTTAGTAGAGTAGATTGGTGTGCTGATTTTTGCTAATGCAGTTCAGAAATTCCAAAATGTTTACAATAGCAGGGTATTTGTAGTTTTACAGGAGTCTGAAATACTTGATCAGATGTGGAAATATGGGGCAGTAAAGTTTGTTGCCAGCTAGACAATGTAATCAGCAGACCCATTAGTGACAAACTTGCCCCTCAGTTCGTACCCCACCCCTTTTCCTCCAGGAATTTACCAGGACCGTGTCCTTGAAATCCTTAGTTATAACACAGCTTTAAGTTTAGTCTGAGCCCCAGCTGTGCCGAATACCAACTAGTAAGGCTTTCCTTTTACTGACAGGTTTACCTTGGTATTCATGAAGGACCCCAGACCTTAGCTCTCAATGATGGGAAAGGACAACTACTGGTGCACTTTCTTCTTCTTCCATAGTACTTCAGCCTTTATGTTTGAATTGGCTGACGCAAAACAAGAGTATTCAGAGATGCTAAATTGTTCAACAAAAGGTTAGCCTGCAATGCAGCTCTGCCATTGTGGAGTGCTCTTACTCAGTACAATGCTAAAGCTCACTATAGAATGGGCAGCATTTTCTTTGCAGAAAGTGGGTTCCTGTATTGTAAGAAGGTTGCAATTTGAGCTGTTTGGTAAAACTGGAACTCACAGAATTCTAGGCGGAAAGTTGTGATTAATGAACAGCAAGGGAAAACCTTACCTGATACACTAGAGATTTAATTAGAGATTCTGCTGTAAGATGCAGAAGCATTTCACAGTGGATTAGCTGCTACGAGAAGAGTTCCTTCTAGGCTAAATTGTTTAAATTCTACACCCTTCACTTCATTTGTTTGCTTCTGCTGGGTTTTCACTAATGGGGGCCCCTTTTCATTGTATTTGTGCTTTCAGTTCATTCAGCTATTCACCGCACATTCCATATTTTTGTGTTTGTGTAACACATTCATAAATAACATAGCAAACTTACAGATTCTGAGAAATTAACAAATATATATTTTTTATTTCCTTTACAAACTAACACTTCGAGCTGTGGATTTGTAGCTTGTCTAATTCAAAAGTTTTTTTAAAAACCGCAACGCTATATCTATACAGAGAAAATGATGTGATTATTCAGTACAATATGAAAAATACTTGAGATTCAATTTAGTGTATGTATTACGCTTATGTATTTAGGAAGTTTGTGATCTCTTATTGCTAACAACATTGTGACTCCTCTCTCCTTCCCCTAATCCTATAAACCTCACTTCAGGTATTTCTTTGCTGTTTTGGCAATCTTAACTATTCTGGGAGTTCTCAATGGATTGGTGCTGCTTCCCGTTCTTCTTTCATTTTTTGGACCATACCCTGAGGTCAGTAAAAGTAACAATGAACAAAAGAAATAATAGTATTGTCTTTGCCCCCACACCTTCCAGATCCCCTCCTCTTTTCTAGAAAGCTTTTATTTTTTATATTTTTTGGATTTTTAAATGTTTGAAAATCTTACATATTTAAAACTTGTATTAAATTTGCTATACTTATTTATTTGATATTCTTCTACTTATATTTTTAAATTATGGGTTTCTTTAATAATTATTATTTCAGAGTCTGACAGCAAGCTAGGTACAAATGTAGGTTTTAGTACACTTTTCGAAGCATGCTTTGAATACAGACTAGTCTGTAAAATTAGACTTCTCCTCAGTATTTCACAGGAGGTCATTCCTTTTGTACATATACCTTGTCCTTTTTTTACCTCACTGCTTCTATTGCATTCCTCAAAATATTTAACTGTGGAGACCACCAGGAAGGCCTGTGCGGGCCAACATACACCAGTGGTGGTCCACAGACCACACCTTTATAGCCATGACCAGAAGTCTGCCAAAAGGCTCCTCTGTCCCTGTGATATATTCTTGGCTCAAGGAAAGTTCTTAACAGACTGAAGGTTTCACTTACATGTCAATGATTTAACAGGGTGAAGCTCAAATCCAGAAAAAACAAAAAAAATCCCCAATTCATATATTTGATTGTTCATTACCTACGCTATGCTCAACACAATTGCAGTGTTACTTATGGGAGACTTTATTAGGCATTAATAGAAGTATACTTTGCTTCACATGCCTGTGTGTGAGTGCTGTTGAAAAGTAGTACACAATTTAGGTATGTAGCAGTAGAAATACTTGAGGCATTTGTTTTGTATTAGTAAAACATTTTTGATAATAGTGTAACATTTCTCATCTTCATAACAGATAGTTGGTCCCGTATTCAAACAGCATATATGTACATGTTATTACAATTGTGTTAATATTATTTATGTACTTGTCTCTGCAGATAGCCTCTGAACTGCACTATACATACATGTTTCATTTATGAAATCACTCTTAATATAATCTGAAGGGGGAGGGAAGCCCAGGTATTATTTATATATCTGGAAGTGCAAATGCATTTGCACGTACATATACATGCTGAAATAATAGAAAAATCTCAAATTGTTTTCATATGCATAACCAGAGATTTTGTCCTTCTTTCATGCATTTTCTTTGGTTTAGTAGAAATATTCATTGGGAATCTGGTGCTGAGGTTCTTACAGCACTGAAGGGTACACTTGGCAGAGGAACATTTGTTATCAAGCAATAATGATTAAAAGGGCAATATTAATTGCATGTTATTGAATACTTGGAATTATAGTTAGCGTTGTCATCATCAGGTTTCTCCAGCCAATGGTCGAAACAGATTACCTACACCATCTCCTGAGCCACCTCCCAGTGTCGTGAGGTTTGCACTGCCACCTGGGCATACAAATGGGTCAGATTCCTCTGATTCAGAGTACAGTTCTCAAACCACAGTGTCGGGCATCAGTGAAGAGCTCCATCATTATGAGGCCACCCAAAGCCCTGGGGTACCAGTCCATCAAGTAGTAGTGGAAGCCACTGAGAATCCAGTCTTCGCAAGATCCACTGTAAGTGTCATACACATTGACTGCTGGAAGGGCAAGAATGTCTGAGAATTTGTATTTAAATCTGTTTTTTTGGAAGTCTGTTTCATGTTTCTAGCTTATTATGCTTCATGACTTTGTGCCAAAACTTAGAGCTCATGTAAACAGGGGACGAATGTTTTTCTTGAGAATCAAGTTGGGTATGAGATGGTAGTTCAAAGGTGAGGTCTTTGGCATGTGTAGCTGCTATTACATCATATTGGCAACAGCCACAGGAGAGAGCTATCAGTCTGTTTGATGACTGTCCTAAATAACCTGCTAGACTGAGTCAGGGAAGATTAAGAGACTCAGACCTCTTCCACATAGCCCCTTCTGGATCACCATCTCATATACCTCTTTTCGACAGGAAACTCTGGGGAGAAAGTTTGATAGAGTCTAGAAGAAAAATCCAAATCTTGTGCCTGTTACATCTTGCTACTGGGTTGGCATAACTGCAGTTTCAAAGGAAAGTGAAAAAACTCTTGTCTCCTACCCCTGCTGATGCTGCATGCTGAGCAGCAATGTGGATCTGTTTTTGTTCAACAGAGGCCTAGAAATAGGTACAAGCAGAGCCACATTTGAAGTTAGTCACGGTTTATTGACTGATGTGGCTGCTGTGCTTCACGCTTTTTACAGAAATAAGAAAACAGATTCCTACAGTCTATACAAACTACCCTACTAACATCCTGTGAATATACCCTGCATGGAGTAGAGGCTTTTCCAAATGCCTGCAGTTGTGCTTGCTGAATCACTTAAGATGAAGTGCTTGTTATCCATCCTTTTGAAAACATGGTCCAGCATGTAGGAAGATTATATTTTCAGCTATAGTCCTGCACTTCTGTGATGTTATGCTTTCCAGGTTTTTATAACTTCAGATGAAAACGATTTGGAAAAATCAACAGTTAGGACTCCAGAATATTACCTTTGTAGAGTCAGAGCCTAGAATAAAATGTAGGAGAGCAGAGCATTTGTTGTCCTTGCTTTGGCAGAAGCATAATTGCATCTGTCTTTCAGGTGGTACAGCCAGAGTCAAGGCATCAGTCAAGTCCTAGATTGCAATCAAATCCAGAGGCTGGCACACAGCAGGTGTGGCGTCAGGGCAGACAACCCAAGCGGGAAGTGAGGGAAGGACTGCGACCACCTCCTTACCGCCCTCGCAGGGACGCTTTTGAAATTTCTACCGAAGGGCATCTGGGACCTAACAATAAGGATCACTTGAGCCACAGGACTCGTTCTCATAACATGAGAAGCCCAGCGTTTGGTGCCATGGGTGTTTCAGGATCAGCCTACTGCCAGCCTATCACTACTGTGACTGCCTCAGCTTCAGTGACTGTTGCTGTCCACCCTGCTGTGCACAGCCACAACTCTCGTGGAGGGAGCTTTCCATCCTATGAAGGATACCATGAAGACGACCATGGGATGTTTGAGGACCCCCATGTGCCTTTTAATGTGCGGTGTGAAAGAAGAAATTCTAAAGTAGAAGTTATAGAGCTTCAGGATGTTGAATGTGAGGAGAGGACAGCTGGCAAGAGCTCAGAATAAGGTGAGCCTTTTTTTTTCTTATTGATGACATTTGCCTATGTCAGGCAATTATGTACAAAAGAAACGGGCAAGATAAAATTTCTCTGGAAGACTTTGGATAAGTTTGCTTCTTGGTTCCTCATCTTCTTAAGTCTGCTGACTGTGAACAAATCTCATTTTGCACTAGATAACACTGCACATTACAGCACTAGCGATGTATGGGTTGTCCATAAAAGAACTATTTCCAAGCACTTTGAAAAATGAATACATACGGTACAGTCTTAGTTTACTACATGGGGAAGGTGAAGCACGTTGTGCTATGTGTTCTGAGCTGTGTGATTGCATTTACTGCTGATAGATTCTGTCCTCTGATTACTGAATGACACAGTCAAGGAGAATGTAAAATTGCCAACTACTAAAGACTACGAAGAGTCTTAAGAGTCATCTCCTAAAGAAAATTCAGTTAAAATTCAATGTAGTGAGGACTGAATCCACTGGGGAGATAGTCTGAATGAGAAGAGAGGGGAAGGCCTCACTTTGCCCAGTACTCTGCTGAGCTGTGAGGCGTCTGAACTGCGTTCAGAGACCTGCCCAGCCTGTACACAGCTTGGATGAGCCCTTGGGCCGAGGATGATGTAAAGCTTCTTTCCAAGCATCTCAGTGCGCAAATAGTCCTGAACGCCTTGCGCCTCAGTCTCGAAATATTGCAGGCAGTAGTACTGAATAAGGAAATACTTGAGCTCAGCTTTTACTAGTTTAACTGCAGTCTGAGTTTCAGCTGTACTGTGTCTGTTATAGCTTATCACTTCCTGAAGCGGCCATTGGTTTTGACTGAATCTGTGACAGGAATCTAAAGCAGGGCACTCGCAAATAAAAGCATCTGCATTTGGTCTTTCTTTACCAGGAAGTTCATGACTGAGGTGAAAGAAAAGTGCACATTTCCTGACTACTATCTGTAACCATGAGAATCATGAAGCAAGTCTTAGATTAACTTGATTTGTTTGGTTTCTTGAGCTGTAGTGAATGCTTATTTGTTGTTTTTTCCTCTTTTATTTTTAAAGGATGGTAATTGAAGGGAAGAGGAGGCCAAAGATTGAAAACTATATTTCCAGAACTGCTTGAAGAGAACTGCTCAAGATTGTAGAAGAGGACATGCTGCATCAGGACAACGGTTTACCGTTACTGTAACCTATTGTATTATTTTGTTAAATATGTCTTTAAGTATTTAAAAGATGTACACATATGTAATATACAAGAAAACAATGTAAAGTAGTATAATCTGGAGTCATTTGGCTTCAGACAACAGAGTGGGGACATTATCATTTGTGCTCTTTACTTATTGTACGTTGATCTCTGTGCCACAACTAAGCTTAATCTAGTTCTAAATTTCAGCATAAGTTGCTGCTGCTTAAATATTGTATAATTTACTTGTATAATTCTATGCAAATATTGCTTATGTAATAGGATTTTTTTTTTTAAGGTACATGTCTGTTTAAAATATTTTAAATCGGCGTATCACAACCCTGTGGTAGTATGAAATGTTACTGTTAACTTTCAAACACGCTATGCGTGGTAATTTTTTAAAATAAGCAGATATGAAGAAAAGCACGTTAATCTTGGAGGCTTAAGTAGGTTTAGCTATGTGAAGTTTTTGTTTTGCTGTATGTATTGATGTGTGCATCTGGAGCTGTGCATGCCTGCATATGTACGTTCCTGGTGTACTATAGTTTCTCTTTTACTTTATGGTAACCTTCGGTGGGCTTATGAACCCACTGATGCTGATGTGAGTCTGTCTTTCCCTCTTAGCAGGCAGTAGTGAAAACTGCATTGGTGTTTACTACCATATACCATAGACTGCCATCATCAAAGGCCCGGGATAAAAATGGATGAGAAGACGGGGCCAGGGTTTGAGATTGTGGTTCCGCTTTCCACGCTATTAATGACTTGGTTTACATAACTGTGGCCAAGTCATAGAACTGCCCTGTGCTTCACTTTCTGATTCTGTGAAATGGGTATAATTATACTTACCTACCTCCCAGGAGAGTTATGAGGCTTAATTACTGTTCACAAAGTGCTTTGATGTTTTTGCGAAAGGTGTCAGGTAAGTGCAAACAACTATGACCATTACTTTGTCATTTCCAAAGGTGCTGGTAGTTACAGAAATTCCATGAATTTTATCTCGATGCTGATACTGTTAACTCTGAGTGGCATTAGAAGCTGAATAACGGAGTTGTAAGATGGGTAGCCACAGCTCAGCTTTGTCCTTATGGTATTCAAAGCAGTATCTTCTGTTGCTTTATTTTCATGGCAGGGAGGAAATTAATAGTAAGTGATAAAAATCAAATGGAAAGATAAAAAAGTATGTAAAAATCTTCTGTTTTCATTTATTAAGTATAAATGGCTTTCTACTGGGTCCAGGGCTGTAATTAATGACACACAAAGCCTGGGTTGTTCTTTTCTCTGTTGTCTGTATTTTCCCATGCTGCATTGGCACTTTTTAATTAAAACAGCTTAATGGGGATCTCTTTGCAAAACTAATTTAGCTTTTTGTATTATTATTTTTTAACTAAAGATGGATTGCTGCAGGTGAAGGGTCTGAAAAAAAGACAACACGCTACAATATGTGTTCTGGTTGGAAAGAAACTCTAAGAATGGAGAACCTTAATTTAAAATATGAGAAGGAAAGTTTTCATTTTCTGTCAACCACCTTCTCCATCTGTTTTTCTGCCCTTCTACAAGCTGATTTTTAAAGCAAGTAGAAATGCAAATGGATTTTGAGAGCCAAATAAACATGGCCAGCATTCAGTTTCTGAACGTGGTACTGGTGAGGCTTTTCTGCAAGCATGGTGCCTGAACGGCAGCGGTTGATTCTTGGATGGGAAAGGGTATTTCTCCGGTGACTTCAGGAAGTCTTATCTTTGCCCACAGACCTTCCTAGCGCAGCAAATGGGGATAACTAGAATGCACAAGTTTCCATGCCTTTTTGCTCACTTGAAAACACTTTGATATGAGGCACTTGTTTACAGATCTCCAATGTGAACGCTTAAAGAGCAGGTGAGAGCCTGGTATTGTTCCCATGATACATAAGCTACTGTTTCAATGTACACTAAGGGTTAATGTCGCAACTGCCTACTGGTTCAGTTCACTGTCTAGCCTGAAAAACCTTAATGACAAAAAGATGAGGGGCCCCGATTTAGCACTAGCAGCATAGTGACCTCAGATCATAAAAAACTCTGCGACAAAACTGTATGATACTAATTGGAAGCTACCTTCAACTGCCAAGTGTGTGTGTGCTCCCATGTCAGAGGTCAGCAGGGCTCCCACTGACACCACTGCTGCCCGGCCACAGGACTCAGGCCTCACCTCCTCCTCCTTGGGGCAGTAGTGGCCAGGAATGGGCCAGGAGAGTGCAGCGTCTCCGCCTGCTCTGGCCTTTTCCTCCTCCCACACACCTGTGCCTGAAAAGCTGCCTCTGTGCAGTGTGTGCCTTCTTTCCAACATCAATCACATTGGCCAAGGTTGAACTCAGTGGCTGGCAACGTTTATTTGAGTTTCGTTTTTTAACTTTTTTAATCATGGGTGATATTTATATTTTTGTATCATAAGAATGTTTTCTTACAGTATTTGTCATGCCAGTTTATAACAAACGAAATGCAGGGATTTTATTTCTATTGGAAACACTATTACAGCTATGTTTTTACTTTTTAATGGATTTTTATTTGTATAGAGTGCTTACTAATGTTAAATAGGAAAGAGTATATAACATTTACATTAAGAACACTTTGTAGCTTTTAGTGTAAGGAGTTAAAAGGAAAAAAATATTCAAACTGGGTCTCATTGCCTGCCTGTTTTGGTAGGAGTGGGTTTGTGTCATTTCAGTTACAAAGATAAAATTATACCATATAATTTATTTATATGAAAATTTATTTTTGTAGTGTACATAGTAGTCATCAAGTCTTTTGACAAAAGTATATTTTTAAAGAGTTATATGTAATGATGATACCAATATGTTTTGGAACACTGCTGAGATGTGATTACGGTGCACACTTTTCCTTGTAAATCCCCTAGCAGAAAAGAAAGTGTTTTAACAGTGTTAAGAGAGAGTGTGAGTATTCATACGATTCTGAACTGTGTTTTAGTTACCATTTGTGATCCAGTGTGGTTCTCATTTTAAATTTTGAATGGAAACTGTACAAACTCTCTAAATATTAATGTTCAAACACTGATAGAAATTCTAACATGAATAAAAACTATTGTAACTTACTGGTCGTGGACGTGGTTGTTTTATAGAATGCTTTTTTACGGAGTACTCAATTGTGCAGATACAGTCATGCAATTATGCTGATTTGAAGCCTGGATTTGAGATGTTTGAGTATCCAGGATGTTTAGGAGACCCAGATTCATCCCATTTTGGAGCCAGAGCTAATTCAAAAATGGTGTATAAAATTGTGCTTATCTGTTGATTCTGTTTCTCAGCGTGAGGCGGATGTGGTTAGGACTGGATTACGTATTTCGTTTTCATTCTGAGGATTACATTTGACATAAACATTCAACACAAGTAAAGCAGTCTATATATGTATGTATTTTGGGGGGGTTGGAATATGAGGAAGTTTCTTGGCTTTTCTGTTCTCTGATTTGTTTTTTAAAAAGTATTAGAGAAATAAGCTGCTTTTCCCACCTTTATGAAACATCAACAACGTTACAGTCCTAAAAACTGCTGCACTCCCTACGATGGGAGGTTTAAGGAGTATGTAAGCATGTGCAAGCCAGAGTACGTTCCGTGTCCAGTCAAGCCATGCGTTTCTGTCCGAAGTCACTTGTTCCATAATCCCATGTGTGGTTTGTCATGTGCAAGCACAATTAGCCATGCATCCCAGAGCGCCACAGAGACAGCAGTCCTCTCTTTGTCCTGTAACCCCTATGTGCGTTAATCACAAGTCTTCTACATTTCACATAAACAAAAGCCCAAGTGTGTCTAGTGATAATTTAGAGTTCAGCCTCCTAATGACCAGATGAAGTACAAACACAACTTTTTACATTCTCTAGAAGTTCCATCAGAAAAGAGAAATACAGCTAACAAACTTTTAACTGCAAAATGCACCTTTTTTTCTACTCAAAATACTCTCTGACAGATGCTCAGGACTGGACAGACTAAATCATAGTTAGATTTGGCCTTAGTGGGTCATAGGCCATAAGAACAAAGTCCACTGAAATCTCTCTTGCATGAGCTGAAATTGCTGGGTTTGCCCTTTGTGTCCTTGCCACACAGAGGAACTGCTCCACTCAATGACTGGAGACTGTAGGAGTAAATCAATATATTCTTCCATCCAGAATGCAGGATTTTTCTTCCAGAATTCTATGTCACATCAGTGATTTACCTTATGCTAGTAGTCGTATTTAGATTTCTTTTAGATGTCATTTCTTGCTGTCATTTCTTTCCTACCTCAGGTAGGACTTTAATCAGATTTTTGTCAGAGATTGGCTGTATTTATTCAGACCTTAAGTAAAAAGCGGCCAAATTTTTGTTGGCTTAATGCATGTATTTAACAGCTTCAGAAATGCTGCACGCTTCTGAACTGCAGCAGCACTGATGTATGAACAGGTGTTTCATTTTTATTAACTTTTACTCCCAAAAAGCATCTGAGATACTGACTTATATCTGAGAACAAATTGTAATTACTTTTAATGGCTGCTGCAAGTAATGAGAACAACTACTACTTCCCTGCTCCATTTAATCATTCTCGTCCTTTTTGCTGCAGACGTGGTGGACCTTACTTCTAGAACAGGATGCATGTCACAAAACGGCATTACCCAGCCCAGCAGCTTAAAAAACACTTGCCCAGATTCTTTGCAGGTAATAAAGTACAACAGTGAAGCAGTGCTGCTGCTTTGACAAAATCATCTAACATAGACACTGGTGTTGCTACTGCAGGAGCCATTCTGACTCCATGGATACTGCAGAGGCGGAGTTAATCTGCCTCAGTTTTCTGGTTGTGGTGTTATCTACAATGTCATCTAGGCTACTTATTACACTACATCAACCTTTCTGAGGAATGTTTCTACCCACCCTGTAACTATGTGGACAATTCACTTGTGTTAGTGCTGCCACAGTAGCTTCTGGCCACTGAAGTAGGGTAAGGTTGCCATGAAGATTGTTGTATCTGCCTTGGATTGGTTAGTGTTCTGTAACTCAGCTTACCCCCAAGAAACAGCAAGTGTATTAGTGTACAGTTCAGTTTATCCTGCTAATTCACGCATCCTCCCAGGCCCTTCTCTGGACTTAACCCACCAGTTCGAAGTTGCAGGGTTTTTGAGCAGTGAGTTTGAGTAAGAACCTCGCATAGGCATGGTTGGAGACATGTTTTGCATCTTGAGGCACAAAGCCACTGGCTCTCATGTCCAGCCTTTCTGTCCCTTGAGCTCAGTCTGTCACCTATGGAACGAGTGAGCTGTGGAACTTACTGAGAAGCAAGGCCAAAGCCAGGCCTGGGAGAGGAGGAGACTTAGGAGCTGGAGGCTGGAAGCAGCTTCCCAAGCAGGGGAAGTCTCTGCCTTGGCTGGAAAAGAGAAGTCTGTGAGGCAAGGCCCAGGTTTGTACATGGGTAAGTGAGTTTGGTGGGTTTCCCCGTTTGTTGAGGGGCAAAATTGCCACTGAGGTGTTTGAAAAATGATTTATAGCAGAAGGGAGGAATTGTGAATGCTTTGAAGGATAGAGAGCTTCACTCTGATTCAGGACAGCCAGCACTTAAAACCGGTGCATTTAAATCCTGAGTAAGACCAATCTTTCCTGTTCCAAGCTCTGTAAGTTTTTGTCAGCCCTAGGTGTCCTGTTGGGGACAGGCACATAGTAAGCAACATCTGTCTGGCCTTTTGGAAGAGGAGAAGGGCGAAAGGAATTAAACAAGAATGGTTTGATAGCTAGAAAATACTCATAGGAGGAGTATTATTATGCTTCTTTTTTTCCATTACTGTTACCCTGAATCATGGAGATGATTCCCTTTCCCCTTCCTCATGATGTATGTTGCACCCTGCACAGAAGATGAGGAGTTGCAGCCCTTGGGCCTGCCTTCATGTGGGGACCCTCCTTCAGCAAGAACATCACCTCCCAAATAGTACTGGAGATGGAATGGATTAAAACTAGTGATTTTGAGATTAAAATACCCATTTATCCTTATCTAGTTATGAAACATGTAATTCACCTGTAAATACTTTACTTCCAAGAGCTAGATGGATTGTTTCTTCTCATTAGATGAGAAAGCAGATGCTTTATTAGCTGTTAAAACTAATAAAGATCAGATACTTTATTTCCTGTAAATAGGAAGCTCACAATTTTCACCCTACCTAAATAGCAGTTATTTGCCATAAGATAATTTGGGCAAACCATCTTTCACTTTGTTGTTTCCCTATCAGACAACCCTATTAGACAGGCTATGAATTTTAACTTTAGGATATTTACTTTGGTAGCCCATTCAATATGCTTTTGAACTATTTCGCAAGTTTTTAGAAGAGAGCAGGTTCATCTTCAAGCAGTTAAAGAGGCTAAGTGGGAATGTTATTGTGGTATCTCAAACCTCTGCACGCTGTTGGGTAACACCAAACAGCTCAAAGTTTTTGTTGTGTAGTTTTGTTTTGTAGAGCTTTCTATCTGGTGAAAGGGTAGGGAAGACCGCTTTTTGTTCAGTTTTATCATAATTTGCAAAAAAGTTGACAGCAAAATTCTTGTGTAGCTAAATTAATGGAATAAAAATGCTTATGCACGAGATAAGCTCTGTGAACACCATGCAGACACTGTTTCATTCAGTCAGGTTTACACTGAACTGAGCGAGGAAGTGAAACTAAAGCAAGAGGGGTTATTTTTAACCCTCAGTAAGGTCTGACTATGAATATAACTGATTATGAAGCACATAATCTGTGAAAATATTAACAAGCACATGAGCTGCATTGACCAGCTGTCCTGTTTAATTTGCTTAACATTTCTCTATTCAGTCAAACATTTTGCTCTGCATCTCTCTGCTGCTGTCAGGCATTTCAGCATAATTTTAGGGAAAAGTGTATGTACGGATGCCGGAAGTGCTTTGAAGCACACAGTCTGTAACAGATTTGATCTCATAAATATGTTCCCCAATTAATTAGATAACACATGGATTTGCATCAGTTTCAGCAGGATATTCTCTAACGCAATAGACTGTAGTGCTCCCAAGTAATCACTGCAGTCCACTGGATCAGTAGCCCGTGAATTAATGAGGATTTACACATTAGCTGGTTATGGTTCCTTGGGAACTATTAAGAACTTTTTAACATTTTGTCATTGAAATGAGCATACAGGAGCATCACGGAAACTCCTGCCAAATCTGATGGGAATAGGCCATGAGTCAGCGAGTCAGCAAGGGCGTTTTAAGAGCCTGGAGCAAGAACTGCTTTTAAACTGTCTTCAGTGGGATTATTCATAGGTAAATCTGCATCACTATCAATCTTCCCTGGTTTGGCTGCAGGGCTTGCATAGAAAAGTGTGATCCTGCTGATGGTGTCCACACCACTTAACCCACAATATGTGACTTGGGCATGGTAAATCACCCCTGTGGAGATCTCCATCTGTTGTCACTGACTGTAAAAAGTGTGTCTGGACTTCGGACTGCAGATGCTCCAAATTACATTTGATATACATTCCAAAACTGTGGGTGAGAATCAAGCCGGGGTGGTTTTTAACTCCTTTGATCTGCAAATCATACTTTTGTCACTGATACCTGGGGACATTTCAAGCAGATCCACACACAGGGGAAGACTTTTTGAGGTGGAATGGAAAAAACCTGCACAGAGGGGGAGAGAAGTTTGTTTGTGGAAGTGCCTTTTCTCTCTGTCACCTAAGACTTGCAGAGGAGCAGTGCAAAAACATACTCCTGAAACTTAGTTCTAGGTTTTGAGCTCACTACCGTTACATCTACCTTTCTGTCTCTCTTGTGATACTTTAAAATTGTGTTCTGTTATGGCCATTCTTTACTGAATTATAACCTTTTTATGTTCCTTTTGCTTAAAACTTATAACATTAAGTATAAATAAATATAAAAAACTTAAAACATATATGTGAACTGCTGTGTACCTCCATACAAAAGCCCAGACTGTACCTTTGTAACCTCCGTGGATAACAGCAGGACTCTTTATTTTTTCATAGGACATGTTTCATGTTCATAGGTCTTCAGTGCATCTATTATACTATTCTTCCTCTCTTTTCCCCTCTCCTTTCATACTCCCCACCTTGTACGTCCTGGTAGAGCTGACCCTGAGTCATCCAGCAAGGCTTATCATGAGCTGGCAAATGCAGCACTGCTTGGTGGCATCTGTGGCCTGAATGTTTGAAGGGGGTTTCTCTAAAAAGCCAATGTAAAAAGCTGGTGTGGAAGTTCAAGGTCTCTTGTGAGCCTGTAAGGTAGCACAAATTGAAGGTTTGGGGAATCTCAAAAATATCACTCTGCAAAGCCTCGCAGGGAAGAGAGTTCTTTGAAAAAGGGTTATCCGAGTTTCTTCTGCTTTGTCTTGTTTCTTTACTTTGCACGTACATTTCAAAAAGCATTTTATGGTTCCAGTTTTCCATGAGTCTTAGGAAGAGTTTTACACACACACACACACACGTTCTTGTTTTTGCTTGTCTCTTGCATCTGCTTGTCTTAGCAGATGCAGGGAAAGTGGATGCTGAGAAAGAGAACAGCAAAGAGTTGTGAGCCACACAGCAGAAAGTGAAGGAAAAGAGCAAAAAAAGTGGAAAAAAAAAAAAAAGAGAAAAATATACCTGAGTGCATGTGGGAAGCCTCACAAAAGTTTCTTTAAGAGGTGCATTTGAAGTTTGTATGAAATGACAAGGGGTGCTGTTCTGCTGGACAAGGGAGGCTTAGCTGTGCCTGGATGCTGAGCATAAGAGCCTAGTGTTTCTGCTCACAGGGGAGGTGATAACTTGCTTTGGGGGATATTTTTTATAATGTTGATGCTGGCTTTTTGAATGTTTTTCTATGCAGTGTGTGTGTGTCTCTGTGTGTGTGTGTGATGGGAAACACACGAGTGTGTAGAGAGAACCGTGGTTTCAGAATGTGGAATTTGCTACTGGCAAGTTATTCTAGCATGGAGGCCAAGAAAAATACCAGGTAGGCTCATATTTTTGCATGTGCATTTTTGTTCTGAAATGTTATAAAAGTCTTCAAAAATGCAGGAAGTTGCACCTGGGAATTTTCTCGGGGCTGAAGATTCTCCTGATGGACATCTCTTAATATTCTGTTTCTGTTTCAGCTGTGGTTCTTTAGCAAACTCCTAAAGGGATGCTTAGATGAAGAGGCTCCAGATGACTCTCCTATACAGGGGCCCAGCTTCACTAACTCTCCCTAAAAGTTTTCTTCTGTCCCATCCTGCTGACTATGTGAGTCTCCAGTTCTCCTTTCCATACTCCTGTTCTTTTAAAACATCTCTTCAGGATACAAATAGGACTAAGCAGAACAGAAGGGCACTGACTTACGGCAAATAGTCCTGTTGGCTTCCTTGTGTGTGTGTAATAGAAGAAAAAGTTTTTCAACTGAAGAAACTCCACTGCAACACATAAAATCATTTTCTCTACTCTCAGTAATTTTCTCTTTAAGGTCTTCTTTGCACAGATTCTGGTACAAATGCTTACTTGTTTCCCACTGAAGTTCAGTGTCAGATCAGCAGTGACCCAGCAGGCACATTTCTCCTTTTCCAAGGAATACACATCTCCTTAACAGCCATCATACTATTCCCCCTGTGCTGTCAAACAGGATAAGGAGATGAAATAACAGAGGCTTTGGAAGATGTAGTGAAGAAGCATTGCTGTAGGGATATATTGGCAGCTGTCACTTAGAGGACAGCAGCTGCACAGGCTTTTCCATGGGGATGTGTGGTACGTGTGTCTTGGTGAGGTTTTCCACTCCTTGTACCTCTGGTAAAAAAGAACGGAATGAGTCTAGGTATGTGCTCAGTTTGTTATCATAGCAATAGAGAATGACAGCACTCTAGAGAGTATGAAATTGAAAACTGCATGTTCTTTGCAAGCTGCTGAAAGAAGACACTGCCTCTATTAAATGTACAGCTCTATATGCTGCTGTTTGTAACAATCTATGCACATTCTAGGTGCCTAATGACAAAGCATCTCTGTTAGATTCTCCTGAATATTTTTAAGGCACATGAGGTGAAATACAGATGGTAGATCTGAGGATGACTCTGGGAATACATAGAACTAAATTTGGAATTCTGTCAGAGAGGATGTTGATGAATGCTGAGATGTTTATACCACCTTCTGGAATTCACCATTATGCTAGGTATATATTCAAACTATTATTTTGGGCTTAGAATAGTAGAATCCTGGGATCAGTGAGGTTTAAAAAGACCTCCAAGATCATCTAGTCCAACCATCCAACTGCACCAATATTTGGATGAGGTGCTCAGGGACATGATTTAGTGGAGGGTTGTTATTAGGGTAGTATGCTTAGGTCGTGGTTGGGCTCGATAATTTTTAAGGTCTTTTCCAACGTGAGAATTTCTATGATTCTATGGTTCTATGATTTCCCCAATAAGCCACGTGCCTTAGTAAACATCTAAACAGTTCTTGAATACTTCCATGGACACTGACTCAAATTCCTGCCCAGGCAGCCCATTCCAGTGCCTGACCACTCTTGTGGAGAAGAAATTTCTCCTAACATACAACCTGAATCTCCTCTGGCACAACTTGAGGCTGTTATGTAAGAGAAGAAGCAGCCCCCACCTTGCCAGAACTTCCTTACAGGCAGCTGTAGAAAGTCTCTCCTCAGTCTTCTCTGCTCCAGACTGAATGGTCCCAGTTCCCTCAGCTGGTTCCCTAACAATTGTGCTTCAGATCCCTCACCGCCTTCATTCCCTTTCTCTGTACACACTCCAGGGCCTCAGTGCTTTTCGTGTAGTGAAACACAGTACTCGACCTGTGGCCTCACCAGGCCTGAGTACAGAGGAACAATCACCTTCCTACTCCTGCTAGCAGCGCTATTTCTGGTACAAGTCCAGATGCCATTGGCCTACTTGGAGTAGTGCCACTTGTGCACTCTGCTGGATTATGTTTAGCCAAGCACTGACTAGTACTCCCAGGTCCATTTCCTCTACACAGTCTTCCAGCCACTCTGCTCCAAGCCTGCAGGGTTGCCTGGAGTTGTTGAGCCAAACTTCATCCCGTTAGCCTCTGCCCAATGAGCCAGCCTGTCCAGATCACTCTGTAGGGCCTTTCCACCCTCAAGTGGATCAGTGTTTCCTCCCAGCTTGGCATCATCTGCAAACTTACTGCACTCAATGCCCTTATCCAGGTCATCAGTAAAGATATTGAACAGGACAGGCCCCAAAACTGACTGACCCCTGATACCACTCCTGACTGCTCGCCAGCTGTAGGTAACCCCATTCACCACCACTCTTAGGGCCTGTCCTCCCGCCTGTTCTTTACCCAACAAAGAGTGTATCTCACCAAGCCCAGAGCTGCCAGCTTCTCCAGGAGAATACTGCGAGAAACAGCATTGAAGGGTTTGCTGAACTCTAGGTAGACTATGTGAACATCCCTTTCCTCATCCACCAGGCAGGTCACTCAATCACAGAAGGAGATCAGGTTGGTCAAGCAGGACCTGACTTTCATGAGCCCATGCTGGCTGTGCCTGATCCCCTGGTTGTCCCACACATGCCATGTCACTGCACTCAAAATGATCTGCTCCATTTCCTTTCTTGGCACCAAGGTCAGCTTGACAGGCTGTAGTTCCCCACATTCGATTCTTCTTGTAGAGGGGAGTCACACTGGCAAGCTTCCAGTCTTCTGAGACCTCTCCTGTTGACCAGATATGTTGACAGATGGTGAAAAGCAGCTCAGCAATCACCTCTGCCAGTTCTCTCAGCATTCTCAGGTGGGTTCAATCTGGCCCCATGAACTTGTGACAGTCCAGGTGGAGCAGTAGGTCTCTAACATCATCAGTAGTTCTGTAATTACAGTATAGCATAGTAACTCAGGCACAGATAATTTTAATCCTTTACGAAACCTAACCACATTGCCACGCACCCATCAATCATTTATATTCCTTTGGAATCAGAATTATGAAAAGAACCTAGTGGATGTTGCTATGTAGAGTCTGTGACTTTAGTATTTCTTTTATCAAAATACTGAAATTTGTGTCAACTTTTGTCTTTCAGCACTTTGCTTTGGATCTCCATAATGTTCATATATGCTCTCCTATGTTTTTCACTCAGATTTTTATTTGCAATTTCTCCAATTTTTGTCTTTCATCCATGCTAAGACTCTACCTGAGTCTGGCCCTCTTAATGGCTGTCAGGAGACATAGAAAGAAAAAATGCTAATGTGCAGTGACACAAGAAGGCTTCCTTTTATTTTGATACAACATATTCAGCATAGGAAAAGAAATATCACTTTCTATCCAAGTGAGTGTCATCTCTGTCCTCACGAGGAATGGTGTCTGACTAAATTCTGGATAATATTAAGTGTTAGTTCTTGGAATATCCCAGTAAAAAACAAAACAAAACAAAACAAAACAAAACAAAAAGTCAAAGGTTTTCTTTCTTTCTTCTTTCTTATTTTTTTTTTTCTCTTTTCTTTCTTCTCCCTCCCCCTCCCCCCGAAAGTATTTGCAGAAGGATGAGCTGCAGTTTAAAACCTAGAGGCATTTACATCTTTTTCCATTATCCATCCCAAATGTCTGCTACAGATTTCAGGGTTGAAGCTATCCATTTGGAGAGAAATTTTTGTTCAGAGCAATGTGCAACATGTTGGACAATCAGATAGTGCTAAACTTGGGTATACATCTGGGGTGCTACACAGCATTTTGGAATGGTGGTTTTATTATTAATTGTCTGGTTGAGAGACTTAAACCATTTGGTGCTTGGACAAATTGGAATCCTTTAAGTAAATAGTTTAGTCTTGGCATCCTTTCACTCTAACTGCTGCAACTTATCCAGTTAATGTCAGAGGGGTGGATGTTTCATCTCGAAAGCACATTTAGAAGGACAAAATTTGATTTTATATACACTGTCTCTTACTCTAAAAGCACGGATTTCCAAACAGTGTATAAAAGTCCATAATTCATGCCCAGGCACA
Organism: Excalfactoria chinensis; assembly: GCF_039878825.1. Classification (NCBI taxonomy): domain Eukaryota; kingdom Metazoa; phylum Chordata; class Aves; order Galliformes; family Phasianidae; genus Excalfactoria; species Excalfactoria chinensis. The sequence continues at coordinate 40,724,831 of NC_092857.1, forward strand.
AGCAACATTTGCAACTATTTCAGACTAAACTGGGAAGGTACCTTTTTTTTTTTTTTTTTTTTTTTCTTTTTCCTGCAGAAACCTGAATTTCTTAAAGTCTCTAGAATTCAGGCTGGGGCTCTGACTTCACGAGTTGCATTTGGCTTCTGCTATCAGATGCTGGTGGCAGAATGGGAAAATTCACACTGTGAACGGATAGTACAGTCACAGCAGACAATCATGCTATCATGCTTAATAATTTATTACAATAAAAAACACTTAAGCTTCAATTTTGCAAATGTTTATTAAGTGCTTAACTCCCAGGGGACTCTCAAGTCTGTAAAACTGAGCAGATGTGTAACTGTTTGCAGTATTTGTACCTTAGAACTCGTTCTGAATCCTACCAAGCTCAATGGAGAATGCGTCTGGGACTTTTGGAAACCTTCAAATAGCACAGATATACATCGTTGAGATGTTGAAGAGTTTTTGAGACAAAAATAGAAGGAACTTCTTTGTCTAATCTTAAAATAGGATGGAATGGTGGTTGAGCTGTGTATGTGTGTATGAAAACAAAGCAAACGTTTGCAAGAGTTTCAGCAGAGAACTGATGAGATTCTGTAGTGCAACAGGACTTTGACAAAACTGCTGGAACCATCTTTAGCTCTGCATCTTTGAGCTCCCTATGAAAATGTTGTAACATTGTTTGCCGGGCAGGATGATTAGCCTTAGGAACTATGCTATTTACTAACAGTGATTCCAACAGCAGCTAGGAGGGATATGTTTCATCTTACTGAAAGTGGTTAAGATGAAGCCTGCTCAGGAAGCTAAATTTTTGTGAAAGAAAACTCCTTCATTTAACAAAAACAGAATTGGTTTTATTTGCTACTCAAAGGCCTCAGGTTAAGTTATCCTGTTTGTTGCATGAAAATCATAGTGAGATAAAAGATTTTAATATCACACATTTGTCAGTGCAACAAGTTTTAGCTGTATGTGTACCAGGGCTTCCTGTGTACAAACACATAAAACTGTGAAAAATGTGATTTGTTTCTTTCTTTGTTTTTTCTATTGAACTTTCTTCCACCTGTTCCATAACAGCAAAAATATTTCAGTAGCAATGTGTTTTTATTGTGTTGGGGTTTTTTGTTCGTTTTTTAAATCGGAATATTGCAAACATATAAAGCTATGTATGCATGGCTATCCTGAAAGATAACTGATTTGTTTGAAACATAAGACCTGAAAATTATTCAGTAGTTTGTAGAACTTAAATCAATTTCCACTTCATTCAAAACTGCGCAGTTCCCATCTCTTCTTATGAGCAGGAATACTTCCAATGAGCGATTTATCTATTTATTTATTTATTTTGCTAAAGCAGATCATTTCCAAATGTATTTTCTTGTATCTTCTTATTACACTGTCTTCACAGAATATGTTTTAAATTGAGTTATTTATTATTTATAGGCTCTTGTTTAAGCCTATAAAATCCGTCCTCTGTTAAATGTTCATTTTGGCTAGTTAGCCAGCTGGTATTCTGAATGATCGTGTCGTTGTGCAAACACACCAGATAATGAGGAGAAGATGGAGTATGTACTTCTTGGCATATATATGCACATTGCAAGGATTTTGTTTGTTTGCTTGGGAGGTAAAAAACATCCTATGTCTGCTAGGAGATCTGAAATGATAATCAGAAACTGACCTGAAAAGTCGGAGTGCTTTGCTTCCATTTTTTATAATTAGTATAATTAAAACTGTATGAAGACTGGAATGCTGAGAGGTGATTCAAGTAATTGGCTGGTTAATGTTAAGAAGGTGTAAATTCTCCAGAAAACCCATATGCATACCAACTGAAAATGCAACCCTTGAAATAAATCCATCTGCCTACATTTGTTTTAACAGTAATACTGACCTTGGAGCAAGGTATTTCCGAAAGATTTTTAATGACCAGCTGGAATTAATAGCCTTTGGCTGTACCTAAGGCTTTAAACTCTGCCCAGTCAGTCATTAATTCTTAGGAAATGCTCTGTTCCTTGATTGTTACTGCTTAACTGCATCACAACTTGGACTGTAAATAATTGCTAGCAGAGAAAATATAATTATTGTTAAATGCACATAGTACCTTCCTTCAGAAAAGATCCCAAAGTATTTACAAGCTGAAGGTCCTGAAAAAAAGTATGCTAAGATTATTGTTGCTGAGAAAATAGCCTTTTCAGTAACAGAGGGGACTAAGAAGATTCTAAGTAAGTGTCTGAGAAATTAGGCATCTTGAGGGTTGTCTTGATTGCCAACTATGTGTTTCTAGCTATAGGCTATGGAAGCATTACTTTCTTCTACCTCTGTCTTTTGGTCAGGAAGATATGAACATGGATATTTACCTACCTTCTGGGAAAACATGTCAAAAGTGTTCAAATATCTGCCGTCAGAGCTTCGACATGCAGAAAAAATAGGCAGTTAAGCCTATCATATATGTACAATATCTAATGCAGCACAGACTTACCTCCAGTGTCTCCACACTGCAGGGGATTTAGGAGGGGAACAAGACATTACTGAAAGAGCTGAGCTGGGTCAAGTAAATCTACTTTCTGCCATGTCACTGTATCTGCAGAGATACTTACAGCCAGAAGGATGAAGGTACAGACTCAATGAAATACAAAGCATAGAGTGCTAGATTTTTTGGCTTGTTCAATACCAACAATACTGTCGAAGATTTGGACCAATGCATTCCACTCAACCACAAGTATTAGTGACGTGCTGAGAAAGTTAGTTCTGATGTTGGAAAACGAGATAAGTTTGTGTTGAATAGCATGTCTATCAGCTGCACTGTCTCCTACTGGAATAGTAAGAACATGACCAAGGACTTCACCAAACCACCAGCCAAGGCTGTGCAGGAGGCTGTGCTTAAGCATGCAGCTTCACTGCGCAGAAATACAGAGATGGAGCTCAAAACAGACCCCTGTGAAGTGATTAATAGGCCAGCCTCTTTCTTATTTGTGAATGAGAGAAGGTTGACTCTACAGACCTATAGCAATCCTAAACTTGATAAATGACTTCTGGCACATGTAGGCTGAATTTTATCATGTGGATATAAAGAGAAACCAATGATAAGCATAAAGCTGTATTAGATTTCAGTTACACAAAACCTCAAATCCAAATGACAGATAAAACTGTGTTGTATAGGGAAGATACCTTTTTAATTATATCATTATTTGGCCTAGAAAGACATTTCTAGATCTAATACATTGTATAGTCATAATAATAATAATAATTGTAATCATATAATATATCAAAAATACAATACATATAATTATAATGCATAACAATTTATATCTCTTAGCAAAAACTAGTTGATTCTTCAACGATTTTAAGTTATGTTTTGCTAATGCTGGCAAAATGAAAAAACTTTTTTTCCAGTGGCTGCAGACTTCCTTAAAAGAACAAACTTCTTATTTTCTCCTTGCTGCTTCTCACCTAAGATTTCTTCTTCATTCCTATCTTTTAACTATTTTTTGACTGTACATTAAAGACTGGACTTCCTTTTCACATTACGTACTCACTCCTAGAGCACTTTCCAATGACAATATCATTATTCTCATTTAACAGATGAGGAAACAGATTTTCCTCTTGGAGGAATCAAATAAAATGTATTCAGCCACCCAGAAGACTCGTTGTTCTTCCAGCTTGCTCTTCACAAAATTCACCGCCTGATAAATTTGTTTTAAATGTAGTTTTGTCGTCTATCATATGCTTGTACACTGTGGCTTTAGTTAGAGAAGGTAACTTTTCTAGATGGGACAGAAATGGATGCCCAGGTCATCAGCTTTTTGGCGAAGTCAGGCCGCATGCGTTTTAATCTGAGACATAGGTGGAGATCATAGGTGGATGAACAGGGTTCAAGGCCTGTTCTCTTACAGTCAAATTTGCATCTTGAGGTTTTCCAAATATAATTATCCTTTCAGTCAGTTTGCACAACATGATTATCTGAAGAGCCTTGTTAGCAAGAAATTTAGAGGTCTTTTGATATGTGGGGAGCAGAGAATAGCTAGTATTTTGAAATGCTTAAACTAGAGGATGGGAAATGCTGCGTTTCCATTCTCATCTGCACAGACCATAGCTTAGGAGAAAAGAAATGACCATAGTGGATCAGACCACCCATATAGCAATCTAGGTCGTCCATCTGCAGCATCAGCTTATAGATATGCAAGTCTGAGCTGCTACCCATGGCTGCAGAATTGCTTACTGTTACTGGACACTGCAGATTCAGTGGTTCGTGTGAGCTCTGTTATTGGAAACTGAAAGGCTCCCTAATCCATCTCTGCCTTCACAGCTAGGCAGCCTGACACAAGAGAACTGAGAAGCTCCCAACAGATGGACATGTTGTTGCCTAAAATGTTGGACTTTGTGCTCAATTTCTTTATCTAATGCTTTGCCCAGGCTAGTGAAGTCAGATAGGAGCTTTATGGGTAATAGTTAAGGTTGATTGTGCTTAGTTTCAGGTTATTATGAGCCCCGTGTGGTACAAGCTAGCGGAGTGGAGATTCAGCTTGGTATTCTTATTTGATAGCAGATTATTTCATGAAAAAGAAACACAACTATTTTATAAGGTTAAAGATAAAATAACCTCTAACAATGCTGCTCCTAGGGTTCATATATGCCCTATGAAATGAAATGCTCATGTACAAATGTAGTGAAGTGCATAGCTGAATTCTAGGGTTGAATTAAAACTCCAAGGGTGACCAAGCTTCCACAATCACCATTAAGAGAAAATAAGGGATGTGACACTGGGTGACAACAACAAAGAGGGGACAACAAACTCTTTCCAAAATTAATAAAAGTATGTAGGGAGCAACAAATCTTCTATTTTAATCTTGTGATTATTTCACAAACAGCATTATATATATATTTTTCCTTTGACTTCATATTTCTTAGTACATTTAAATTTATTTTATGTGTGATCTTTTTATTAGTTCGGCTGTGTGATGCTCAGATTTGTGATAATTCAACCCAATTCCCACTGACTTTGTAGTTCAGTAATATATATTTATATTCTCAACTTAATCAGCATAACTGATTTCTTGTCTTTGCTGTTTTACTTTATATTATGTATTTGTATACACATCTTTCCCTTAAGCAGACAACTGAAGCAATGCCTCTAAATCTGGGTTTTGTGGACCTGCACAAAGCTGTACAAGGTAGTTTTGAACTGTATGCATTACATGCATGTAAATTATTATCACTTATGAGTCATATTCACCCTATTAAATTACAGAATATTTTAAAGGCATTGAAGAAATAAAAAATAAAAAATATATATTAAAAAAAAAAAAAAGGAACGCTTATTTGGTGCGAGAATGATAGAAAACAAATTGATATTTTGTCTGGGATGTCATAAAGAATGGACTAAATTTGAAGATAGACAAGGTTAAAGAAAGGTTAATACCAATAAAGGAAGAAGGATTGCTAAAACAACTGAGAGGAGATTTATGAAAGAATGCATTCCAGAGATTTGCAACTATGAATATTGCAGGGAAAGGAGTGTGGATGACAAACTGTTTAAAGAAGCAGTGAAGGCACTGGAATATTGGAGTTATATTTCCTCTGGAAGGTCAAAGAATCACCATACTGTAATGTCCAATAACCTAAACGAAGGAATGAGAAATACGAGGTTTCAGTTAATGTATAGAGAATGAAGGGAAAAAGCAAGCAATCCACAAATCACAATTCTTGTTTTGGACTACAGACCTGTATTTTCTCAACCGTGTTTTGATTAACACCAGAATGAATACAACCCTGCAGAGCTGCTTAACTATTTTGGTAGTTACTTTAATATTCAGTCATTTTTTCCATTTTGAAAATAATCCCTTAGGAATTCTTAGGAACTGGTTTTCTGTGAGAGAGATCAGCTACACTGAAGAAGCAGATCAAAGACATGAGGGCCAGGCTTGTGCCATGACCTACCTGACTGAGCAACGGGTCGCAGAAAACATTCAGCAAATGCTTGATAGTGAAGATCACTGTGATAGTTTCTTAAACTTATCTAAGGATGGTTTCACAGGATTGGGTTAAAAGCTAAGAGTTATAACACCTCGCTGTTTTTCCATCCAACCTTCTTTTCCTGCATTTTATGGTTTATTTATTTATTTATAACTTATTACACTTTGGATATTTTTGGTTTTGACAGAGATCATTCTGTCTTTTGATGGAAAGGCATAAGACATACATAAGATGAAATGGAAATCTCCTTTTTTAAACAAAACTAGGCCAGTTTGTTAACTGTGCTTCTATTTTTAATACATCTCTGTTTCATCCAGATGATAAAATGCAATCCTAAGAGAAATTTATCCACTTACATGCTTACAGTTTTTCCTTGTACTCTCCCTCTTGCAATCTACCCCAGGGACAGTGACTGTGTTTTGCTGCGTCTTTTGAGCAGCTGCTACATGGCAGCATTTTACTTTTGTCTTACTGATCATTTTCTGAGTATTTTATTTTCATCATTTTATGACAAGTTGAGGCATGTATATGAATTTTACTTGATTTCAACATTTCTGTGCTTAATTGAATAAGAAATAATAAACTGCTTTACTTGTCACATTTTACTGTTCTGTGGGCTTGCTTGAAATTTTAGCTTCAAGAAGAGCTTAATTTTATCCTGGATATATTTAAGTTCTGAAGAAAAATTCATCGCAATTTCTAAATTTGATAATCTCACTTGTAATAATCTTTTAATTTAATAATTTTTTAATGACTGTAATAATCACTTGTAATAAATAAATAAGTTTGCAAAGTGAAAATATACTAAAGGCTTTCAGTGGCTGATGGTTTAGAGTTCACTGAAGTACTTTTAATGATGTTGGTAATTTCATTTTCTAAAATTTAATACTTTGTATCCTGACGTGTGTTTGAGTAATCATGTAAATCACAAGAGAATATAAAGCTTTGTAGCTGCATTTTGACTCTGAACAGGTAGTTTCCCAAACCTCCAAATGTCTTTAAATTTGCTCAGGCATGATCTTTATCACATTTTGTTGATTTGCACCTGCTTAGTACCAATAAAATTAGTTTTATTATCTTAATTTTTGCTAGAGCTTTTCAGGTTACAGGATGTGTAGACACCTCACCTAGGAGAGGAGTGTATTTTATATGCAATAAGAAAGAGTACAGACACATACACGGAATCAAAATTCTCAACAAACAATTTCATACTGATAACAGCTGTCAACAACAGGTCCAACTATTCCATTCCAACTATTTCACGCTTTTCTTATATGTCACAGAAACGTTTTAGAGTATCAACGGGGAGGGAATATTACAGAAATAAGCTGTCGGCTTCCATGCACTGTGCATAGATCCTGTAGACAAAACTCCGGGAATGCTTCAGTGTTCACTGCAAACAGCAGGATATCAAGGAAGTCTTTTATCTCCTGCTGCTTTCTTCACGCCTTGGGAGTGGTCAGCTTCACTCTAGTTTTTCTCTACAGCACCTCCTGAGAGTGCAGATACATACAGGAATTACACTCAGGATATGTACCCATGAGGAAATTTATAGAGACAGAAATGTCGTTAGTCACCAAGGTAAATGCTTCAGCTTGGTGAGTAATGTGTGTACCGAAAATACATATATTGAAAAGACATACAAGACAAATTATGACAATCTTGTCAGTGTAAAGATTAGTTAATTGATTGATACAGGGTATAATTTCCAAATTTTATTCTTGTGTACATAGTTTGTACTAGAATGGGAAACAGCAAAGGCATAGCTGTAATACAGACAAGGAATTCTTAAGGTTCAGTTGAAGGAGCATAAAATGCCACTGACATACAGACAAGTTTTTGGAACCTTGCAGGGGCTCCCCAGTTCCCCATTATTTGTGTTATGTATAGGTATGCATATATATAGGTACATATACATACATATACATATATATATATATACACACACACACATAGATAAGTATAATATACATGAAAGAAAACTAGAGCAGCATGGAATGCTAAGTCTTCAAGTCTACATTACTTTACAGAAAGTTTCTCAACTCGCACAGAAGTATTAAAGACACATTTTTAATCATGCACACATAAAGAACAGTCAAAACATTTCAATTGTTGACAATACTTTGTATACTTTCTTGTATTTCCAATGCAGATCCTACAGTATCAGTTCCAGAATGGTCTACCATCTGCAGTCTGCTTTGCTCTCCTCTTTCTCCATCATTGGCAATTAAAGTTTCAGTCACTTTAGGGATGTATTTCTTTGAAGAACAATTTTTGCCTTTTCCATCCGAAGAAGTGGATGTTCCACTACCATTATATTTAACATTCAGACTTGAATCAGGAAATGAATTCAGACTAGTAACCAACTGCCTTGCTGAATGATGTCCTTTTGCTTGTTCATTCTGTTTGACTCTCCACTCAGACAATGCTGGAGTGCTACTTGGAGATTTATCCTCTTTGGTTTGGTTAGTTGCTTGAGCTTCGTCTTCTTTCCATAAGGCTGGCCGCAGCTGTTGTGCAGCAGTATGACATTCGTGCATCTATTTAGAGCAGAGAAATTCACAATCATCTGAGATTGAGATGTGCCAGAAGAAAGCTGGATGTTCCCATCTCTGTTCTGAAATAAGAGATTCTAATAAATACACTGATAGAGATATAGAGAGAAAATTATGCAAGAAAATTGCCACCACAACTTTCTTTAATGCATTACATGACAGTACATCTTACTGTCCAGGGTAGGGAAACTGCCAAAAAATACATTAAAATAGCATCAAGTACATCACAACTAGCAATCCCTCTATAGACTGACTTTGTTATTTTGGGTATGCTCTTGTTTTCCTTCTTCCAAAGACTTCTCCTATTAACAGGTTTACTGAGAGTAGAATTCATCTGTGGGTGTCCCAAAAGACCAAAATCTGACCGGTCTGTCCCAGCCAATACAGCAAGTTGTCCAAGTCTGTAAAACAAAGTTAAAGAAAAAAGAAAAAATTATTATATGTATATAAATTATTATTTATATGTAAAATAAGCTTTATATGCTAAATAAGCTTTACAAGAACAGGCCTAAGAACTTAATTTTGATGAATGAGAAAAATAAACCAACTCTGAGACACTACAAAATATGTCAGAACCATAATACAAACTTTGATCAATATTCTCTTGAGTATTCAAGTTCTAATAAACAATCCAACATTTAAGTACAGAGGATATTTTCATCCGTCTTGCTTTCTATCAATCAGCAGAAGGAGCCCCAAAACTTTTTGAAGCCAGCTCAACTGCATTGTAAGTTTGAACCACAGGAATGCTAGAAGCAACAGATAATCCAGCAAAGATTGAGCAATGATGTTTTAATAGCAGTTTTCTTGTCCTTTGGAACATGTTTCTTCCAAATTTTTTTGAAGGACAGGTGCTTGAATTCAGTGGGACAGTGCTTGTGTCACTGAACAACATGAACAGCAAGGATGTACAGAAATTCGTTTTTCTCTTAGCTCTTTACTAGCACAATTCTAGGGAGCTGAAGGAAGAAGGCAAAGTAATTCATTCAGAGGATAACTGTAACAGAATCTCAACAGAGGCAGTTAAACTCAAATAAAGTGAGAACTTACCCAGCATCTTTAAGAAGGTCTAAAAAAGCATGAAACTTCTGGAAAGAGTTCTCAATGCTGCCTAGAACACCTTCATCTTCCAAAATCATGTTGGTTACTGACTGCATACGAAGAGCCTCAGATAGAGAAGTATTTAGATTCCTCAGCCTTGCATTTTCAACTTCCAGCTAAAGAAAAAGTAAAACCATTCCTATCATTCCCAGTTCAAAAAATACGCAAACACCATCTTAGCAAGCTTACAGAGAAATAGCACAAAAAGAAATGCACAAGATGCACAAGATAATTGATAGCAAGCTTCCAGTACCAGAAATATTCAGAGCATTGCCACATGGAACAGGTTTGTTTATCTACAGATGCAGTTCTATGCTACCCTACGTGAACTTACGTCAGGAACTCAAAGCTGATGACTCAGCACTGTCTTCAGTATGTACTGAACAGCGCAAAGCAAGTGCAAGCAAAAAGCCACTATTTTTAAATCACATAACTCCATATGTACAATACATTCACAAACAACTTACTCTTACCTATAAAAAAGGCCATATTGAAGGCCATTATGCTACGTTCATCTCTCTGTATCAGAAGGAGTGCATATTATCTATCTCATCTGCTCTGTGCATCTCAAACATTTACACTACATTAACTCTTTGCTACGGAATTCTGCTTACTGATTACCCTTAAATCAAAAGGGTCTTATGTAGGTCAGCAAGAGCAACTCATAGCTACAGCTAACATGCTACCTACCCAATAAATGCATCTGAGATTTTCATCATCAAAAGGAACAATTTAAAACAAAAACAACAACAAAAAATTAAAACAAAACAAAACAGCACAAGTAAGGTATATATTGACTCAGTGAAAATCAAAGAACTGCAACTGTTACAAATTTCAAGCAGAAGGAATCATTTTCTCAAGGAAAACAAATGCCAAAATGCTCGTATCTGTAACTAATACACCTGAAAAGAACAACGTATATTAGAAGATCAGCATGGCCAGGAGTTCAAGGTTCTGGAATAGGTTGAACAGAACAAACACATTACCAAATGTAGATTTCATCATTGTCCTTAGGCTAGCAAATGATCCATATCACTTTGAACTGAAATTCTGGAAGCTATGAAGTTAGAGAGTTACTGAAAATTACTCCAAATAGGTAAGCCAGTTGTTTGATTGGTGTCAAGTGAAGATAAATAGTTAAGAATGACTACCTCAATTATCTGTTCCTCAGCCTTTACTCTTGCTCTTCGTTCCTCCTTTAGTTTCTCCTTGCATTCTTCTAGCTCCAGCTATCAAAAAACAGAAGATTTATTTCCAAATGTATTACACATGAACAACAACAAAAGCATCAATCAGTTCCCCCAGGCCCATTTCCTCTACGCAGTCTTCCAGTCACTGGTGAGCAACCAGCTGTGTGCTTACCCAATGAGCAGTGGTTACTTTCAGTTGAGTGCAGCAGCCAATGCCTAATACTAAAATAACAACAGGAACCATACCTAACTCTAAAGAACAAACTGGAACCTACACCTAACTCTAAAGAACAAACTGGAACCTACACCTAACTCTAAAGAACAAACTGGAACCTACACCTAACTCTAAAGAACAAACTGGAACCTACGCCTAACTCTAAAGAACAACCAGGAACCTAACGCTAAAACTAAACTGAACACTAACACTAACCTAACACTACCATCAACAACAAACTCCAACAGGGGGAAGAAGGAACTGGGGGCCCACAGAACCAGAGGAGCAATAAGGTGGAGGAGGAGCAGATGTTAAATAATGCCACCCAGCTAATGCTGGGGGCAGGGGCCGCGCAGCAGGGAAGGAGCCAAGCACCTGGACCAGCGATGGTGAAGCTGTGACCATGCCAACGCGGGGCCCGGCACGGTGGTGTGGTGCCAGGCCAGCTATGCCACAGGTGGATCCACCTCCATTGGCTCATCTGGAGGGGGATCCACCTCCATAGGCTCATCTGGAGGGGGATCCACCTCCATTGGCTCATCTGGAGGGGGATCCACCTCCATTGGCTCATCTGGAGGGGGATCCACCTCCATAGGCTCATCTGGAGGGGGATCCACCTCCATAGGCTCATCTGGAGGGGGATCCACCTCCATTGGCTCCACATGGTTGGTGGTCACAAGGCTGGTCCAGGCAAGATGGAAGAAGGCTCCCTTCCCTCTCCTCCACTTGATGGTCACAGTGGGCCCCCTCCTCCTCTTTGGTTCTGGGGCCCCCAGCTCCTTCTCACTTAAAAGCACGATTTCCTCATCGCTCACTCTCTTAGTGCTGGACATGGCTGCAACCTGCCCAGCACTCTCAGAGGCGAGTGCACCAGGTGGGGCAGCAGTAACCAAGGTGACATCTGTTGACATGGGGAAGATTCCAAAATGGCATTAGTGCTGCTGGGAGTGGTGTTCTGCATAGAATGAGGAGGGGGCTGGAGGGCAGGGCACGGCACAGGAGCTACAAGGTGCTCCCTGTGCCCAGCGGGCAGCCCTTCTCTCTGGCCAGCAAGAGGGCACAGAGGAGCTGGCCTCAACATTCCTCAACTACATTCTCATCAAGAACTTGAACTGTCAGTGCTAACTCCCTCTAGTGGAAGGAGCAAGTAGTTTTCAGACCATACCTTCTAGTTAAGCAGAAATTCAATTTGGTTTGCCAAGCATTTTTTGTTTAAGTGAAAACAAGACTGTATTTCACTGAGTGGTATGCATAAATCCTTTTCTTGAGCAGAAGGATGCTAAGTTCTCAAGATGCTGCATAATGAAGTTCAACTCTAGTCATTCAGTCACATCAAAGATGTTTGATCTTAGCTGGCACACTGGCAGTCGAAGGAGTTTCCACCTCTTACTGTTTATTCCCAGTCTGCAGTCTCATCACTGTGCTACCCATACGACTGCCCCAATTCAGTAGCAGACCATGCCAAATCCTGCCACAACTGAGCATTCTGATTGCTTCTCAGCTAGATCAACTCCTCAAGCTCACTCTTGATCCAAGCACCCATGCAATATTGCTAATTAACAACAGATCCTAAGTCCAGTCACCACAGTTGAAGTGTCCATCACTTCCTGTCTCACGTTATCAGTCACAGACTTCTGCCATTCATCTTGGTCCATTTCTGAAATTCAACCAATCACACTGGCCAGTATGAATCATTAACACAGCTGAAAACTAACCTGGAAAAATACCACTTTTTGCCAAAACAGCACGTTAAATCATCTTGCCATCAGATAAACAGAAAAAGATACAAGATAGGAAAAGACAATCACGAAATGGAAGACAAGATGAAGGGAAAGTAGACCTCACAATTAAATGCTGACAAGTAGTTCCATTCTGCCATGGTGTGAAACACTGCTTTTACATCAGCATAACAAAAAGGGATGGGAACTGACCAATATTGCTTAAACAGTGCTACCAGATACATAACTACAGTACTGGGTAGTGTTTTGGTTATCAACTATATTAAGGGCACAACTGTTCCTTCTGATGTTTCTGACAGAATCCTCTGCTTTCCATTTTGTGTCCACTGCTTCTTGTACTGGCACTTGGCACTGAAGGGACTAGCTCTGTGTTCTCTGCATCCTCACTTCATGAATTTATACACATTAATACGATTCCGCCTGAGCCTTTTCATCTTCAGGCTTAACTGCTTAATAAACAGCCTTCCCTCATAAGAGAGATGTCCCTTTGTTACTTTCATGGCTGTTCCTTGGACTCTTCACCAGGATGTCCATTCCTTTGTTACACTGGGAAGCCCAGAACTGAACACAGAACTCTGAGTATGGCGTCACCAGGGCTGAGTAGAGCTCAACCTGATGAGAACTCTTCCTAATGAAGCCCAGGATACTACTGACCTTCTTCACTGGCCTTCAGTGTTGGCTATTTTCAACCTGGCGTGCACCAGGAAATTAAGGGGCTTTTATGCAAAGCTCCCTTCTATCAGGGTGGCTCCCAGTATCTTCTACTGGTGCCTTCAGTTGTTCATCTTCAAGTCACGGGGCTTCAAAATTCTCCTCGCGGAACTTCTTCACTCTCTAATAGTTGTGTCTTGAAAATAAGATTCCACTCTCACCAAATACCAGGAACACAAATATCAAGTAGTTCCTGAAAACAGTGAAGTTCTTGCTGCATACATGTTTCCGGCACAATATTCATATGATGTGGATTTCCATGATTCCAACTATGCTCTAGATAGAGTGTTGAAGCCACTGTGCAGCACAGTATCAGTGTGCTGCACATGAACAGTATTAATATGAAACCACCTACGAAGAACAAAGCTCTTACACAACTTCAACTCTCAGGCCCACGGAGAACACTCCTGAATAAAAGTTCTGAATGACAGACCTAAAGTATCTATTAGCTGAAAAAAGCCACATTACTATTTACCCTGCATCCATAGTAATTTTGCTTTTCCCATCAACTCTAAGCTATCCTAACTTGGCCACTGAACATACATCTGCAGTGTCAAAGTTTTGACTTTGCTGTGGTTATACAAAGACAGCTCTATCATCCCAGTACTTATAGACGTGAGCAGTTAGTGCACAACATTTAGTGGACAGTGACAGCTACCACAAAAAACAACTGCAGGTCTTATTTTAAGCAGTATGTACTTGGAGGCAATACAGCTTCTCCATTCAAATTTCAAATCTTAACAACACCTGAGATATAACCCAGTCTCTGAGTGAGCATGTTATTTTTATATCAGTGCTACATTAGGACAGTAGTGTTACGGGGTTGCTTAAACATGCCTTTTGTTTTCATTTCATTAGAATGTGCCCTGTGAAGATACTTGCACCAATAGTCTCACTACTGCTCTTTATTTTTTTTAATTTATTTTTTTTTTTTAGAACTACCGAAGAAGCATCAGGAATAAAGAACAAATATGCAAAGCACCCTGCTGACTTGTTAAGTATTCCATCAGCCAGGACCCTTAAATCCTTCTCGGCAGGGCTACTCTCAAGTTCTCCCAGTAGGTATACATATCTGGGATTATCTTGACCTAAGTGCAAAACCTTGCACCCTGCTTTGTTAAACCACATTAGGTCCACAAGGGCCCACTGTTTAAGTTTACCAAGGTCCCTCTGGATGGCATCCTTTCCTTCTGCTTTATCAGCCACTCCACTCAGTGTGGTGTCATCAGCAAACTTGCTGAGGGTACGCTCAATCCCATCATCTACGTCATGATAAAGATGTTGAAGAGTATTGGTCCCAAGACGGACCCCTGGGAGACATTGCTTGTTACAGGGCTCCATTTGCACACAGAACCATTGACTACAACGCGATCAACCAACCAACTCCTTATCTACCTAAAATTCCACCCTTCAAACACAGCTGATTTGATTTCACAGGTCTTCATGAAATTTAAGAACATACTTCTTACCTGTAACTGTTGATACTTTGTTACACTAACCTTATCTAGGAATTTTGTCAAATCAGGATGATTAATAACATTTTCTAGATCTTCAGTCTCTTCACTTTCAGATGTTGAAGCACTTTCCACAGTCACTTTCACAGGAATATCGGTCTGATTGCACCAGAAAACAAAACCCAGCCACGGTATCAATCCATGCAATAACATAACAAATTGAATAGTATCAAACACCTTACTTCAAGGCAAAGCTTTCCACAAGTCCATTAAAATGCATATTCAGCCTGCCCAACTATGCAGCTTCTTCCTGATGTACGGGGAAGAAGAGAGGACTGGGAGGGACAAAAATGGGATAGGAAGACGGAGCAGGAAAGAGACTTCCTCCCTCACCCCACCTACTCTTCCCCTTCCCCCACCTCCAATTCAGTAGTTTCACAGAGGGGTTCAAACTCGAGTACGTAAAGCTAAGTAGTCCAAAAGCAGAAGGAAGACAGGAAGAGAGAAAGCAGGAAGAGAGAAAGCAGCATCTCTGGGAGAAAAAAAAAAAAAGAATTCTCCTTAAAGCCTCAGGTTGGGTTACGTCTACCCAAACCCAGCTTCCCAATTAGAGTAAGAAAAAAAGGCAGAGAAAGCAATGGAAATAAATTAGGTACCAGTGTTTCAACCAAATACTGAAGAAAACTTATTTCGCACTTCCACAAGACAAAGAAACTAAGTTAAAATGTTTTGGTTTCAACTTTTAGACAGTAAGATTCTAATGAGCGCACATCTTTTTATAATCTAATAAATAAACTGTCATATGAGTAAGAAAGTACCTCAATCTTCAGTGGTAACTCTTCAGAATTGTCCACTGGCCCTCCCCTGAAAAGTTAGAAAGAAAACATTGGGAAGACAGAAATGTATCATGTCATCATTGATGCCTTTATTTCCAAACACAGGGACCTAGGAGAGGTGATGAAGTAACTTAAAACAGTGTTAGACCCTTTTAGCATTCCTTTAACATTCAATACCATTTGCTTCAGAGACCAGCTTCAAGCAGGTAAAACTGCACTGGGGAAGGAAACTGAAGTAAAAAAAAGTGAAGAAAAGTGACCAAAAAAGCTCTTTTTAGAGTTTTTTTTTGGAGCTAGCAGCAGTGCTCTGCCTGGGCTAGCAGCTGGCAGCTTGTGGGAGGGCTCCTGACTCAGCAGGGGCGGAGCTAACACTGCCTGCTCTTTATCTCTGGTAATTGACCTTGACCCATTTGCTGTGTGCATAAAGAGAGACCTGGGAGAGTGGGAACAAGTACACAATGCAAGGCAGAAGGTGTGGAAAGCTTATCTGAGCACCTAGGGTGAAGGTAATCAGTGTCTGAGGGCTGCCTGCTCTGCCCTCTCAGTAAGGAAGTAGTGGGAGTGAAGGCTATGCCTTGTGTCAGCACAGGTGAGTGTTCTTGTCTTTCTCAGGTAACTCGCTCTTCTGTTGACAGGCCCTGACACCAACACTTCCAACATGGTCCTCTCCAGGAAGCGGGCTTCCCATGCAAAGACTGTGGCAACTCAGACAGAGGGTCTGCTCCATAATGTGGCAGTTCAGGACTCTGGCTGCCGGGAGTGCCTCAGCCTGCTGCTGCCAGGGGAGGATGGGAAGGATGTGACTTGGGTGAGGTGTGACCAGCTAGATGAGCTGCTCAGCCTTGTGGTGGAGCTTAGGGAGGAGGTAGATAGACTGCGGACTATCAGAGAATGCGAGCGGGAGATTGACTGGTGGAGTGACTCTCTGCGAGAAAGGTGCAGAGATTGCACTTCCCAGACTGAGGGAGTATTGGGAGAAATGGCACCTCTCTCTCACCATAGTCAAGCAGGGAGAGACAGCTTGAGAAGAGAGGAGGAAGGGCAGCAGGTATCAGCTCGGCGTCGCAGGCGACCCCCATCCCGACCTACTTCGGTTCTCCTGGTCCCTCTCTGTAACAGGTATGAAGCACTGAAACCAGAGGGAGAGGTGAGTGATGATGATATGGGAGCGCTGCCACCAAGCTTGCCCAAGGTGAGGCGGACGGCTCCACGTTTGAAGACTGCCTCCTCCAAGAAAGAAAGGAGGGTGATAGTTGTGGGCGACTCTCTTCTGAGAGGAACAGAGGGTCCAATATGTCGGCCTGACCCTACCCATAGGGAGGTGTGTTGCCTTCCTGCAGCCCGGGTCAGGGATATTTCTAGAAAACTCCCCAGCCTTATCTGCCCCTCTGATTATTACCCTTTATTGATAGTTCAGGCTGGCAACGATGGGATTGCTGATAATAGCCTGAGGATTATAAAAAATGGTTTTAGGAGGCTGGGGAAGTTAGTTGATGGAGCAGGCATACAAGTAGTGTTTGCCAGTATTTCTTTGGTGGCAGGGACAAACACCGAGATAAGCAGGAAAAGCCACCTTGTAAATGCATGGCTAAGGGACTGGTGCAAACGCAAAAATTTTGGATTCTTTGATCACAGGACGGTCTACTCGGCACCTGGCCTGAGGTCGGCTGATGGGAATTGCTTGTGTCTGAAAGGGAATCGGATACTTGCCCAGGAGCTGGCAGGACTTGTAGAGAGGGCTTTAAACTAGATAGGAAGGGGGAAGGGGATAAAGCCAGGCCTGCCAGAGATCGGCCTGGGGAAGTGGTATTGGGATTAGGAGAGAGGCGAGGGGCTCAGCTGAGGTGCGTCTACACTAATGCACGCAGCATGGGCAACAAGCAAGAAGAGTTGGAAGCCATTGTGCGGCAGGCAAACTATGACCTGGTTGCCATAACAGAAACGTGGTGGGATTGCTCCCATGACTGGAGTGCTGCAATGGATGGCTACAAACTCTTCAGGAGGGACAGGCAAGGAAGGAGGGGTGGTGGCGTGGCTCTCTATGTCAGGGAATGCTTTCATGCTGAAGAGCTTGCGATTGGGGACAATGTGGTTGAATCCCTATGGGTTAAGATCAGAGGAAGGGCTGACAAGGCAGATATCCTGGTGGGCGTCTGTTATAGACTGCCAAACCAGGATGAAGAGACAGATGAGGTGTTCTACGAGCAGCTGGCATGAGCTGCACGGTCGTCAGCCCTTGTCCTCATGGAGGACTTCAACTTCCCTGACATATGCTGGGAGTACAGCACAGCACAGAAGAAACAGTCTAGGAGGTTTTTGGAGTGCATAGAGGATGCCTTCCTGATGCAGCTGGTCAGAGAACCCATGAGAGGAACTGCCCCACTAGACCTGCTGTTCGCAATCAGGGAAGGTCTGGTAGGAGATGTGGAGGTTGGGGGCTGCCTTGGGCAGAGTGACCATGAAATGATGCATTTCTCGATTCATGGTGGAGCTTGGAGAGGGAATAATAGAACTGCTACCTTGGACTTCCGGAGGGCGGACTTTGATTTGTTCAAGAGACTAGTAGGGGGAGTCCCCTGGCATTCAGTCTTAGCGAGCAAAGGGGTCCAAGAGAGCTGGTTGCTCTTCAAGAATAAAGTCCTAAGGGCACAGGAGCAGGCAGTCCCCCTGAGCTGCAAAATGAGCCAGCGGCGAAGAAGACCGGGGTGGATGAATAGGGAGCTGTTCTTGAGGCTCCGAGAGAAAAAGAATCTACTGCCTGTGGAAGGAGGGACGGGCAACTGAGAATGAATTCAAGGAAGTCGTTAGGATGTGTAGAGGTGAAATCAGAAAGGCAAAAGCCCAGCTCAAATTTAACCTAGCCGCTGGGGTGAAAAGGAATAACAAACTCTTTTATAAGTACATCAACAGTAAGAGGATGACAAAGAAGAATATCCACTCTTTACTGGATGAGGCTGGGAACGTGACCACTGAGGATAAGGAAAAGGCAGAGGTTCTGAATGCCTTCTTTACGTCTGTCTTTAAAGGTCAGACCAGTTATCCTCAGGGTACTCCTCTCTCTGACCTGGTAGTCTCAGCTGGGGAGCACGCTAGCCCCCCTGTGATTCTGGAAGAAACAGAGACTTACTACTCCAATTGGACTGCCACAAGTCCATGGGGCCGGATGAGATCCACCCGAGAGTGCTGAGGGAACTGGCAGAGGTGGTAGCTGAGCTGCTTTCCATCATCTACCAGCTCTCCTTGTTGACTGGTGAGGTCCCAGAAGACTGGAGGCTTGCCAACGTGACTCCCATTTACAAGAAAGGCTGTAAGGAGGATCTGGGGAACTACAGGCCTGTTAGCCTGACCTTGGTCCCAGGGAAGGTTATGGAACAGATAGTCTTGAGGGAGATCACGCGGGATGGCCGGGGGATCAGGCCTAGCCAGCATGGGTTCATGAAGGGCAGGTCCTGTTCACCAACCTGATTTCCTTCTATGATCTAGTGACCCACCTGCTGGATGAGGGAAAGGCTGTTGATGTGGTCTACCTAGACTTCAGCAAAGCCTTTGACACTGTCTCCCATGGTATTCTCCTGAAGAAGCTGGCAGCCCGTGGCTTGGATGGGTACACTCTCGGCTGGGTAAGGAGCTGGATGGAGGGCCGGGCTCAGAGAGTGGTGGTAAATGGAGTTAAATCCAGCTGGCGACTGGTCACGAGTGGTGTTCCCCAGGGGTCAGTGCTGGGGCCTGTCCTCTTCAATATCTTTATTGATGACCTCGATGAGGGCATTGAGTGCACCCTCAGTAAGTTCGCAGATGACACTAAATTGGCTGGGAATGTGGATCTGCCTGGGGGTAGCGAGGCCCTACAGAGGGATCTGGACAGGCTGGAGAGATGGACTGAAGCCAATGGGATGAGGTTCAACAAGACCAAATGCCGAGTCCTGCACTTCAGCCACAACAACCCCAGGCAGCGCTATAGGCTTGGGGCGGAGTGGCTGGAGGACTGTGTGGAGGAAATGGACCTGGGGGTACTGATTGATGCACGGCTGAACATGAGCCGACAGTGTGCCCGGGTGGCCAAGAAGGCCAACGGCATCCTGGCGTGCATCAAGAATGGTGTGGTGAGCAGGACTAAGGAAGTCATCCTGCCCCTGTACTCAGCATTGGTGAGGCCTCACCTCGAGTACTGTGTCCAGTTTTGGGCACCTCAGCACAAGAAAGATATGGAAGTACTGGAGCAGATCCAGAGAAGGGCAACGAGGCTCGTGAAGGGCTTGGAGAATCAGCCCTATGAGGAGAGACTAAGGAAGCTGGGGCTGTTTAGTCTGGGGAAAAGGAGGCCGAGGGGAAACCTTATCGCACTCTTCCAGTTCCTGAAAGGTTATTACAGTGAGAGTGGGGCAGGTCTCTTCTCACTAGTGACAAGTGACAGGACAAGGGGAAATGGCCTCAAGTTGCGCCAGGGCAAGTTTAGGTTGGATATTAGGAAGAACTTCTTTATAGAAAGGGTAGTTAGGTACTGGAATAGGCTCCCCAGGGAGGTGGTTGAATTGCCATCCCTGGATGTGTTTAAGAGCCATTTGGATGTGGTACTCAGGGATATGATTTAGCAGAGGTTTTTTTAGAGATGGGGTACTGGTTAGGCTGCGGTTGGACTTGATGATCTTCAAGGTCTTTTCCAACCTGGGTAATTCTATGATTCTATGATTCTATGTACATATGTGGATGTTGCACACTGTGGTCTTCTCTGGAAGGAAGGGAAACCTTTTTACTGTTCCTGATACTATGTTTGCCATACTAATAGTTGGGCAGTTCCAGCTCCATCTATAAAGAACTACAGTGTATATTCAGTGTATATTCAGTGGATATATTATCTGCTTGAAGCCTTGCAGCAAGGCTTTGAACTAAACAGTAGTATATGAAGATACTTAGCGTGTTTACTTCAGGTAAGGGGTCTGAAGACATTTTGTCTGGTAAAGTGCATTTGTAGAAGCAGCATTTCTTTAACTGTTAAAGTGGCACATACCTTTTAGCTAATGACTATACCACGTACAAAATATATTGCATATGTGATGGTCATGTGCACTGATAAATTATACTTACCATACACCTTTGAGTATCTCACCTGCAGTTTGTCCCATTAACCTATTTTCCCCGAGTATTTATTCTAGTATTCCAAACCTCTGAGCAGCTCCAAACTTTTTTCCCCCAGACCTGTCAAAGATGGATTTCTTTCTTTTCTCCAAAACAGGGATTTTTTTCTTACTAAATTAGTACTTTCCAAAAGACAAAAGGATGAGATTTTGCCCTGAACCAAAGTGTATTATCTGATATACCACATCAAAGCGCAGAACTTCACAAGCAGCTTTTGCCACATGCCTAAGCAAAGAGGAAATTGCTAGGTTCTCAAGAGAAATCCTTTCTGACATGTTTAGATTTTCACGTCAGCATTCTTATCTACAGCAATGCTACCACTGGTAAGTTTTAAAAGAATCAATTTTTGGAAGGTTCAAATATTTACTACTAGTAATTCTCTCTGTGAAATCATACGGTTGAGTTAGTGGTATGCTTAGTAGTACATGCTGTTAAAGACCAAGGCTATGAGAAAGAGTCCAAACCATATTTTCGAACATTCAGACGTACTGCATTTACTATATGTACTAGAAGGGCAAACTGAATTTGAAACATCTGAAGTAGCATAACATTTGTATTAGCATTCACTTGATCTGTACTGTACTACCAAAGTAATTATTCAAATCAATGTCACAAAATTGATCATAGAAAACAAATAAAAATTCTCTCATGTTTTTATTTGACACAAAAGGGAAGGCACGGAATGACTGAAGATTTGTATGAGTTATGAACTGGACTCACAGAGTGAATATGGGTGTTACACCCAAAGCTCTGAGCTGTGCTGTGCAGATGTGCTGGATGTGTGGGAAACATCCTAGCCAGTTTGCCTTGGTGGATTGCATGATGAGCAATTGCTGTTTCCCAAAAAAGTACTCTGGAACTTCTACAGCTGAGCCATTCTAATTCATCAGGTGCTAGCAATTCAGCAATACTAAATGAAAAAAAGTAATCTAGGAATCACGGAGGTATTACTACATAGGACAGGCTGAATTTGTATTTGTATGAGAGGAGATTGTGTCTCATTTTACAGAAAATTAAAAGCACTACTGAGTGGAAAAGACGACACATTACACAGAACTGAATAGAAGACTATACAAGCTGAATGGAAGTAACGAATTTGCAGTTTTTATCCACTTTAGCCTATGTTCAAAGAGGAAAACAGCTTCAGCAGTGCTAGACCAATGTTTATGCAGAGGATAAATCTTCGTGAATATTAATAAATATTAGTACTTATAAGCCTGCTAATTCAGACTAGTTGTTGGTAGAACAAAAAGTTTGGCAGAAATGTTGCAGCAATTTCCCACAAGTTTCTTACAGAATCACAGAATCATAGAATGGCCTGGGTTGAAAAGGACCTCAAAGATCATCTAGTTTCAGCCCCCCTGCTACATGCAGGTTCATCAGCCACCAGACCAGGCTGCCCAGTGCCACATCCAGCCTGGCCTTGAATGCCTCCAGGAACTGGACATCCACAACCTCCTTGGGCAACCTGCTCCAGTGTGTCACCACCCTCTGGGTGAAAAACTTCCTCCTAATATCTAACCTAAATTTCCCATGTCTCAGTTTAAAAACATTCCCCCTTGTCCTATCATTATCAACCCTTGTAAACAGCCATTTCCCTTCCTGTTTATATGCTCCCTTTAAGGACTGGAAGGCTGCAATGAGGTCTCCCTGAAGCCCTCTCCAAGCTAAACAAGCCCATTTCCTTCAACTTTTCTTCACAGGAGAGATGCTCCAGCCCTCTGATCATCTTAGTGGCCCTCTTCTGGACTTGTCCTAAGAGCTCCATGTTTTTTGTACTGGAGGCTCCAGGCTCGGAAGCAGTACTCCAGAGCACATTTTAGTGCTCATCTTAGTGCTGAATATGAATGTTTCATCATATACTGCAGCTATCTTAAGTTACTAATCAGTCCCTTTTTAACAACTTGAGGGCATGCTGCTCTGTGTATTTCTTTCAAACCTGATCTTTATTTAACCCCAAATTTCTTACCTACTTCGGTACTTCAGTGCTCATGCTATTTACACATTTCAACACAGACTCCGAGGCCTGATGGTCCTGACAAAGCAAACAAGTTTAGCGAATTTTGCACTTAAGCTTAGGCTGACCAGAAAGGTCAAAATTAACTTTATTCCTTGACAGTCCACAAGTTGAACAGCGGGCAGGCCTACCCATCTACCTAGGCCACCACACCATCCCTAAACCACCCATCCCAACGGCCACGGAGCCCAGTTCACCCTCAGACACCTGCACAGGTCCCACATTAGTGCTGCTGCACTGGGAGCGGTGTCTGTGGGCACAGAATACAAAAATCGTTCGGGCTCTCGGTGGTGAGGCACGAGGCTGATCAGCCAGCATTTCAACACACGCAAAGCAAACAGGAAACCTGAGCGTAACAACCGCCCACGCAGCCAGCCGACGTCCAGGCCGGGCCGCGGCCATCCCGCCGACCCACATCCCTTCCCCGCCGGCTCCGCCTCCTGCGCACGCGCGCGGCCTTCACAGCCGGTTCCGCGACGGCAGAACGCGCGAAAATTCCAAAGCGGCGGCGCGAGCGGAGCTGCGGGGTAAGCTGCGAGCAGGGGGCGGGGGCTGCGGGCGGGACGGAAAAAGAAGGGAAGGGAAGAGAGGGAACAACGCCCTTTTCTCGCCCCTTACCCGCCCGTCCCCCGTCGGTGGTCGGCGGCGCCCCGCGGCGGGGAGATGGCGTGACTGGAGGGTCCGCGCATGCGTTTTGAGGGGTGGTGAGTGGCGGGGGGGCGGAGGTACGGACGTCTGTTATGTCTGTGCTGCCCATTGCTGCCACTCCCGCTTCCCCTTCTTTAGAGGGGCTGTGAACATGGAACAGTACAATGCTACAGCGCACACTTAGGGACTTGGGTTCCTAACGGGCTCACAAGAGGCGTGTAGAGTTCATAGCTCTGTTCCTGAACCAACAGATATCTAGCCTTTGTGCTGTGCAGTCTGACATGGGCCCGCATCTGTTCCAGTGGAACAACTCCAGGGCAGTGTGTTTTTATGGTGCACCTGTAGGTGTACAGCAGAGTCTATAGTATATATGTGCCAGCATCTGTATGCGATATTCACCCTACCTGTAGTAGGTGGATGACATATTTGACCTGCTATTAAAGAACAGGGAAGAAATGGGCCATTTTGGGCTTAGGATCACAAATGTGCATAAATGAATCATAGATTTCACTCAGGCATTTCCCAAGTCACCATTTTTGGTGTGGAAGCGTAGTTAAAATGAGATAACAACTCTAGTGCTCTATTTCAGTGATGAATCCTACTTTAGGTTAACTCTAGGGGACATCATGTTCAAGCCATAGGTCATTGAATACATGGGGATTGTGGAGAATTTGGTGACTTCTCCTACGTATTGTTAATTAATGATTTGAGTTTGTTTTTTTTTTTCTTTTTGTTATTTTTTTCTTCCCCCCCCCCTTTCAAAATCCTTGATTTTATTTATTTATCTATTTGTAAGAAAAGGAGCTTTCCTGTCACCATCAAACCAAATATCATTCATCTGCTTTCTTCATTGCCTTGCTTTTTCATTTATTTATTTATTTATTTATTTATTTATTGCATTTATGTCCATATTCTCTGTCTGAGGTTAAAAAATTGTGTTACAGAGTAACTCGCATGGTATTTCCAGCACAGTTTGAGTTATTATGAAGTTATGTTGTGAGCTGATGTCAATGAAAATCTCCTTCCTATTAAATTCTGACACTGCTGGAAAGCCCACTTTGTTGACTGTTTTTTGCAGCCATGCGGTATATTTTTCCTCCGTTTGTTTGTTAACCACTGCCATCTCTTGGACAGAAGCAGGCATGCTGAACGTTCATCACAGTGTGTCCTCTAGTGGCTGGTTTTGTAAGGAGTGTGCAAGTTCTGCTGTATCTGCCCCTCAGAGGAGTCTCGTCTTTGAAAATACAGTCACTGGGAGTCTGAAACAGACACTGAAGTCTGTATTTTTTCTTACAGGTTCAGTCAAGATTTAATGATCTTTTCTGTGTTTTTTGTAGTTTCCTATGAAAATAGGTCCTCCGTGGTTTGACATCTTCCTACCTACTGAAAATTGAACGTATCAGCCAGTTTTAGGCATGGGACAGAAGCCTTAAAAGCAATTATTTTCCTATGTATTTTCTAGAAATTGCATACAGAGTGAAACAGACTGTGATAAGTGGAACTCCTTTATTCCGTATTTTATTTGGCAATAGTCCTCCGACATAGTGATCTCATACATGTGGGCCAGCTGGCTTGTCTACACATTGAGTTAGCTATAGGATGCCGTCCCTTCAGGTTGGATGTGTCAGAAGAGACACCAGTATGAGTTTGTTTTTTATCTATAACTGATGTTATAGATGGTGAAGTCAAATGAAGTTACCCATTTGAAAGTAGACAGTTGTTTTCTTCAAAAGGAAGTGACCTTGTATGCTCAGTACTCTTGAGCCACCGTCTCCTAAGCCATCCATTGAACCGGTTTTCTTTCTTTTTCCATAAAATGTATGTTACAGTATGTTGACCTACAGTTGTGCTGTACAGAAGGTGCTGCTTTTGACCAAGAATTATTCCAAAACATAAGTGATGAGCTTTGTAATGGATGAAACAACTGTTTCCTGAAATTAGTCAGAAAATGTTCTTCTATTTATGCGGAGATGTTTTGGATATTTACTAGAAAATGCAAATATTGTACAAAATAAAAAACCTTCAGTATGTAGGGTGGGTTTTTTTTTTGTTTTTTTTCTTAAGATGTATGAGATGCTTTATAACAAACTGCTTAGAAAAAAACAGATAAAAATATAGCAGGGTTAGAAGAACTTACATGTATAAACAGGAGGGCAGCTGCTGTTACTCATGTAAAATCTTAAATTAAACAACTTTCGCCAAAGTAGGTATTCTCATATCTATTTTTCTGGTTAATGTAAACAACTACTATTATTAGTGATGTTGCTAAAATGGTAACATTCATTGATAAGTCTGTATTTTCTTTTATGTAGCTTTGGAATTAAAAAAAAATTAAAAACAAAAAAACATTCTGTCTTGAAACTTAGTGGTAAATTCCACCAATTGTTTTAGGGCCAAATAGTGAAATTATTTTCAAAACTATAGGAATGTGAAATATATTAAATATTTTCTATAACAGTATATTGTTCTGTCCCAGTAACTTTCTGGCTATTTTGAAAGTGTTTAAAACTTAGTAAGAATAATAATCACAGATGTGGTTAATAAGATATTTGATCAAGGCTATGCATAGGCTAGACTTGTACTTATTTGTGCATTTTACTGTAGAAATGGTGATTTTCAGGTGGCTATGACAAATGGTATACAATAATCATTATTTGTATCTCTGATACAAAAATAATCATAAGTATTTTAATCATAAATAGAAAAACTTATATTAATGTAATATTTCTAACTTAAATCTTCTAAACACTAGAATTTTTGAGTTAGTGTCTCTTTAACTTCTTTGAAGGGATCTTTTACCTGTAATGGTAAGAAATGTACTCTTTACCAAGAGTTGTTTCTGTTAATATTTTTAAACTGTCAGCCTTATCAGACAGATTTATGACATTTGACTTCTCTGTGTATTTTGTTGTTGTTGTTTTGGGTGTTTTCACTTCTAATAGAAATTCTGCAGATAAGTAATGCTCTGAGTTATAGAGGCATAAACTTATCAGTTATTAATTGAATAGATGCTGTTGGTCACAACTTAAAAACTTGCCCAGATATAACACGCACGGCGTCAGTTATGGTAATCTGGGGATGTGAAAGTCCACTGAGGATTTTGTGGTTCTTTCAGAGGAGTACATTTTTTGTATGTGGAAAGTGAGCAAATTGAATGTTTTTAAATGCGCTGTTTCAGTTTGTTTAAAACAAAACAACAACAACAGCAAAGAAAACAAGAAAAGTAGTCTGCAGTTTGAAAGCTGGAAATTAGAGCAGTACTAACAGGCTTCTGCAGAGGAAGAGTAGAAAAAGCCCTGGAAAACCGATCAGCTTCTTCAGTGTTGTATGTTGTGTTAGAAATGAAATACCACTCCAGGCATCTGAATCCTGGAACCAAACTGCAGGGTTGCAGTTTGAATCCTCCCTACTGGTAGATTTCCTAAATATATTAAATGTATAAAACTACATTGACTCTGTGATAGTATTGAAATACTCCATGTAATTGCTGTGATGAGAGTGTCTTGATATACAACTAAATCAATATATATTGTTAGGTCATGATTAGATTGGATGATCTTTAAGGTCTGTTCCAACCATGATTCTACGTGGGTGTCCAAGGAGAACTGGCCAGGAGGTGTATTGCTGTGTTATACTGTTCTCACGTTACGCCTTAAAATTGGTCATCTACCGTCAGGTGACCCAAACTGGTAAGGAACTCTCCTCCTATGAAGTACCAAAACTATACAGCTTTAACTTCTTATCATGTGTGACATTGTTAGATTGTACCTTTTTTTTATGAACAGATGAGACCAAAATTCTTACTGGTAAATCACAGGATCTACTATTAGGACAGTGAAAAGCACACAGGCACAGAATATGCAGGAATAATTGACTGAATTCCCCTGATGAGTGCCTCGTGGGTTTTGATGTCAGTGCTGTGTCTCCAGTCTAGCTGCCTGCACAGTCAATTGTTCCTGCAGTTCAAGTTTGATTCATTGAAAGCCTTTGCTCTCTATGTTTCTGAGGAACTCATCACTTCTTATTTGCAAAGAATGAATAGGCTGATTTAATGCCTGTGAATAGCATGAAACCTTGTCAATGGACTCAAGGGACAAATGTCTGTGGGAGTGTGTTAAAATAATGTACAACAAAAAGGTGTAAATGTTGATTTGGGTGTCATGAAGTTATGTTTTATTCTTCTGAAGAATACATTTTTCTTTTTCTGTCAGGTGTACTTAGGGCTATAAATTACAACTTTATTCAGAAGTGGGTTTTTTGTTGGTTTTTTGTTTTGTTTTGTTTTTTAAACTTTGAAGCAATTTCTGATTGTGGGTAATTGAAGAGAGAGTTTCTGGCAAGTTTTTCTTAGGCCTGAAAGAATTGCTCTTTCATTTTCAGGCTCACTGTGTATGGACTGTGAATGTGTTTCTCGGAATTAGTGGCCTCAACTGATGTTAAACGTGTCATTTTTTCTTACACTTACCACGTCGAGTCCATACAAAATAGAGCACATGTCATAAAGCCTGTAAAGAAAATACTTTCCATGTTCATTGTGTGTTGTTTTCTTTTGGGTGTACCATTGCCCTTCACCAGTGCAACTACTGTGCCATATTAATATTATATGTTTGAGAAGCTTAAGTTGAATAGTAGCCTATACTTGAGGAAACCCTTGACAAATAGTTGTGGTTAATGGATGAGAAAGTATGAGACCCCTGTCTTTTACTTCCTGTCATTTGTTTCCTTAGTGACTTTGAACAAGTTGTTTGCTGTTTGTGCCTCTGTTTCCTTGCAATTAGCATAGTTATCTAAAAGTACTTTAATGATGTAGAGCTGAAGTTTCAATTGAAGGACCTCCTTCATTACTACATGTTACTTACTACTGTAATTAATAGAGGTTCTTTTTTCAATAAACTTTTTGGAAAAATAATTCACTTTGTTAAAGCAAGTCAATTATATACATTGCGCAATTAGCATTGTGTCATTACCATAAGCTATGTTTTCAGTAATGTTCAAATGCTTGAGAGTTTGGACCACGTGTCTCCTTGTATTTTTGTGTAAGTCAGGGGTAAAACATGGGTAAAACAAAGCTGCCCAGCTATTACAGAAGCATAATTGTTGCAGTTTAATAGACTAGTCATTCTTTTCTATGTCTAGATAGACTGACTGCTCTACCCTTCTTTTTTGTATTGTTTTGTTAATGACGGAACAAGATACTTTTGAAATGTGCTACCAATTTGCAGAATCTCCTGCATAGTCCAGTTGCAGGATGATAACTTTATGTCAGGAGCTTTTTTAGGCTTTATTTCCCTAGTAATTGTAATGTGTACAGGTAGAAATGACCTTTGTTCCTTGCTATCCTAAAGTGAAGGAATATGTTGTTGTCTGTTCCATTACAGACCAATATTCTGATTTGCTGTGTACAATTTACTCTTCAATGTTTTTTACCTAGCTTGGAAAGAAGGAGATTACTACATTTTTGTTTATGGCAAGAATTTAAGCTTTAAAAAGCAAAAAAATTTCCTAGGATTGGAGTGCATGCTCCCCCCTCTGTGCTGGTAGTAGAGTATTCGAGCTCTGGAATAGAAAAATGATGTATATTCCATGATGGAAATGAAATAATGCCTAGCTAAGGGTTTTTTGGTTTTTGTTTGTTTGTTTTTTGCTGAGGAATTACATTCCAAGGAAGTAATTTTTTCTGTATTCCACTTAAGCAATATAAAATTAAATGTTTGTTGGAGAGGATTTCTTTCTGAGGATGTAGAGAAAAGGATAGTGAAAGCCTTTTATACTTCTGAATTTACAGTAAAATTGCAAAACTGAATGTAAGCAGGAGGAGACAGTGTAACGATATGTAAATGTTTAGCTGAGAAAGTACAATTTGTATTTGGCACAAAAATGACTCTGCGTGTGTCATTGCAGTTCATTCACATTTGTGCACTGGCTTACATAAAGCTTTGTTAGAGGATACTATTTGTAGTGAAAACTTAAGCCAAAGTTACTATCACATAATCCATGAGATACAGAGTGATGCATTAGCTGGCAAATAGGGTTTAAGAGAAATGATGCAAATGATAAATTTCATCTTACAGGGGTTTGTTTTTATTGCAAATTTAGCTGATATTGCCAACTTGGTGAACCTTTATTATGTGGGTAATATCAGTGCTGTCAATTTAGGCTACATTGTTACTGGGTAAAAAATAAAATTGGCTGCTGATGTAAACAGAATGAGAATTTATTTCCTTACCGTGTAACCTTCTAAAAAAAGGTGTAATATTATATAGTGTTAAGAATATTGATATCATAGGCTCATACAGTTTATTTGTGATATTACTAGCTATAATGAAGGCAAACTGGCATACACAATGATTAGACTACTTGTGGAAAGGGGTAAAATAGATTACTTCTGTGCTCACATTATTTTTCGGAATCAGTTCTCCCTCCTGCAATTTGTAGGCTGAACCAGATATTCTGCATCTCTAGTGCTTATTCTTTGCATTTTCTTCTTGGCTATTGCCAAATAGGTTGGCTGATAAGGTATTTGTATGATTGAAAAGAATCTGTCCAGCAAAGTAAATCTGAGGATATTTTAATGTTCAGCTTCATTGGACTTACCCCCACCCTCCTCCTCACTATGTTTATCCCTCAAGTGCTACAGCGATGGTTGTCTCATTTCAGTGACTTGAGTGTTACTAAAATATCTCAGAAGGTTTGCTGCTTAGATTGTGCAATGCATTTAAATTTTGTTGGGGAAATACATTGAAAGATGTTGCACTCCACCATCATTTCTAGAAGGTCAGTAAGATGTGTTCTTGTCTGTGCTTTTGTTAGGTGTGCTCAGTGAGTCATTTCTAGCTTCTGCTGTGTTTTGTCATGTATTTTTACCATTCTGTGGTGCATCACGGTGAGAGACTGATCAATCAGATGTGAAAGAAAAAGTAGTTGAATAGTGAGCTAGCAGACCTGTTTCTTTCTAGCCTGGTTTCTGTTTTGGAGGATATATTGCTCTGCATAATATCAGCATGCACCAGTCAAATCTGGGATTTTCCTTATTGCCTTGAATCAAATGACTTAAGTTGATCGCAGAAGAGCTTTGTCAGAGATATGGTTTGTTTTCTTCTGTTGCATGTAACTTTTTCTTTCAAATACAAGCAATGTTGGACTCTTAATAACTCTGTTGCTGTTCTTATCCTTTTTTTTTTTTTTTTTTTTTTTTTTTTTTTTTTTTTTTCCAGAGGAGTCTTCCATTGGCTTGTTAACAGACTTTGTATTAATTTGTTGTCTAAAGACATAGTAGTCTGCTTTGTGGGCTAGTGGTTGCATCTTTTGAGTATAGAAATAATAATTAATGGCCTTGCTGTGCTGTTAAGATTCATTATGGAGAAAAGATTAGTTATCTGAAAATTCGGCAATATCACTCCAAAATGTCTTAAACATATTTTACTGTTCCCTGGGGTTAAAGATAAGAGTTGGATGGATATTCTGGGATGTTATTTCTGTCTTTTACACGAGAGAAAGTTTTATTCTTAGGTAGCTCGGATGGGGAAGATCAGACAGAAGATCTGCTGTTCTAAGAGAAGCCTTCCATTAGAATCAGAAAGTTTTAAAATTACCTTTTATGTTAAGTGATTACTGTTAACAAGGAAGGTTCATAAATAGTATTTTTTTGTTCTGAATGTCATAGCCTGGTGAACAAGGAGGAGAAGCCTGTGATCATGTAGCCTATTAGCAGGGCAGAAGAGCGGGAAGTGTTGTATTTTCCAAGCCTTCTAAAAATTGAAATTTTGTGTGAATCCCAGCAATGCAGTACATGCTTCCCCAGGATGTCAGGTCTTTTCCAGTCCTGAGGAACACAACTGGAAATGCAACTTCGCAGTTTTTAATATTAGTCGGAGTAAACTTGTGTAGGAGGTGTATATATATACACAGACTGTTCATAAAAGTAATCCTATCAGTAGTCATATTCCCTTCAATATGAGAACTGAGCTCTTTTCCCAGTGAGACCTGACAGTGTAATTTAGAAAGCAGGTGTGACCTGTACCAGTACTAATTATCAGAGGAAACAAATACAGAGATGTAAAATACTAATTACCTTCTCTAAGAGATGAGTGATTTTATCACTGTTTACATCAGCTTGATAACTATTTAATTTAATGGATTTTTCATCTTGGTTAGCCGGGTTTGGTTCCTTTCTTTTGACAAATCTCTGTTGGTTTTGTTTCTGGAGGAAGATATATTTGCATTCAGTTTGCTTTAATTAAGAAAGTCTGCATAAAAACACACTGTTTTCTATAATGACCATTTTTTCTTTCTGTAAAGTATATGTGGTTGCAACCACAAAGGGGAACAGGCAAGCTTGCTATTTTTCTGAAGTTTTTAAATTAAAAAATCAACACTAGTCAGTACTGGATTTAAGTGCACCATTCTTAATCAAAATAGAAATTGTTCAATAGATTATTCTTGATTGACACTGACTGCCAGTGAGTGTATGTTAATCTTAGCACCAACATATAAACCAGCCAATAAATCTGTTTTCTCAACAAAGAACACTAAAAAATAAGATGACAGAAGTAGTAGTATGTATATTTAATCTGCATGTAGGTTTTATTCAACTTGAGTCTTTCTGAAGTTTCTAAAAAACATTATAATTTTTTATTAACTACTACGCTTTCTTTTCTTTTTATACAACCCCAAAATAACATCTAGTAGGAATTAAATTTGTGATTTGTTTGCCACTGTCTTTAAAAATTAGAAAAACCAAGTTAATAGTCTTCTCTACGTTAGTAGATCAACCATGCTATATCGTAATACAATTAAGAGAGATTAAGTAATGAATCAAAGTCATGCTATCTTTTGATTATAAAATATATTTAAGTCTTTATCAATCTCCTGATATCTGTTAGAGGAAATAAGAATGAATAAGAAGACTGCTGTGCTTTTTAAAGTGTTAACAACCCTAAAAAAACATTTGGAATGTGGACTGTATAAATTCTGTTAGCTCTGTGGTGAACAGTTCTGCCTTGAGACTTTCAGCCCTGGTATGGTATAAATAGTTTAACTGTTTTTCTGTTTGTTTTTTTTTTTTTTTTTCCTTCACAAACTGGGGTTGTTGATGTTTATGATTTGAGAGAGGAGATGAAATAACGTTAAGTCAAGTGTTCTTTTGAGTGTGGAGCTACTTACCACCAATTCATAACAAAGTACACAAATGAGAGCTTTCTACCATGAATGTAACTTTTCATCACTGCTATTTGGAAACCCTGATATTAAAGCAATGTTATACATTAATGGTATCTCAAGAAGCTTGAAATGCTTTTACTTATTTAAAAATAATAACTGAATTTACAAGATTGAAGACCGCCTAAGTAATAAAAGTTCAGCAGTAACTTTTGGTACTGTATTAAAGACAAAAGGGGACACTGAAAGCTATGGAAGTTTTTTTAATAGAATTTGCTATGGCAGACAAATTCTTTCAGAAGAGCTGTAAAGATTTAGCAACTGCTGTTTCTCTTGATGTTTATTATAACTTATTCCTGAGTGTCAAGATTTGGACTTGTGAAGAAGCTGCCTTGCTGTTGTGTGATTTTTGTCTGGTTTCATTCTGAAATATTCTGTTTGTACAGTTCCAGAGAAGTAGTCTTTCTCTTGCTACCTTACATACTGGATATACAAATTTGACATCATTTTCAGACTCTACATATGGAGATGATTGCGGAGAAGTTTTCTGTGAAGCTTTGTTGGTGTCTCATTGGCTTTTGCAAATAGCTCTTCGCTCAGCTTTGATGAATGGTATTGAATTATGTATTACATGGAAGTTTGTCTGAGTGTGAATGATTAGGTGTATGTCTCTCCTGTACTGAGGACTCCTCATTTGATACAGTACTCCAGGTGAGCCCTCACCAGAGTAGAATCAGCCCCCTTGACCTGCTGACGCTTCTTTGGGTACAGCCCAGGATGTGGTTAGCTTTCTGGGCTGTGAGGGCACATTGCCACCTCATGTCCAGCTTACAATTCACCAGTACCCCCTAAGTCTTTTTCAGCAGGGCTTCACTCAATCCTTTCATACCCTAGCCTGCATTGACAATGAAGGTTGCCTAGACCCAGGTGCAAGATCTTTGTTGGACCTGTGAGGTATGGTACACCTGGACCCCCTGCTCAAACCTGTCTATGTCCATTTGGATGGCATACTGTTCCTCTGGTGTGCTGGCTGCACCCCACAGCTTGTAGTCATCAACAAATTTGCTAACGGTATGCTCAACCCCACTGTCAATGTTATGGATGAAGGTATTAAAGATATCCCAACAGTGACCCCTGTGGGAAACCACTCATCACTGATCACTGTCCAGATGTTGAGCCATTGACCACCACTCTCTGGTCTCAGTCCTGCAGCCAGTTCTTTGTCCATAGTGCAGTCCACCCATGAGATCCATCTTTCCAATTTGGAAAGAATGATGTTGTGGGATGCTGTGTCAGAGGCCTTACTGAAGTCTAGACAAATTACATCAGTGGCTCTTCCCTTGTTCACTGATGGAGTAATGATGGAGTGACCCACATGTAGTTGCTTCATCACTCCACAGACGGAAAAGCAGAAAGGGGCTGTGGCTTGCTGGCTGTACTAGGCTAAGTAGCTTCCTGGTGACGTCCCTCACCTGAGCCCCAGGAAGACAGCACACTTCTGTAAGAGGGTCTGCTTGGCATGTTGGACATCAGGATCCCTGCAGGGAGAAGTCACCAGCAACTAATCCCCATATCTTCTTTTTCAGTGATGTAGTCTCAGTGTTAAGGGGAAGGTTTTTTGTGGTTTGGTTTTGTTAGTTTGTCTGGACTGAGTGGGCTGTCATCACCCACAGACTGGCTGTTCACATCCAGGGCCTTATACCTGTTGTATAGAGGCATCTGCAGCAGGAATGGAGCTGGCACGGAGGGTTTTCGTTTCCAGTTTCAGATGCAGACTTGCCTCCATCCTCACCTTTCCTTCTTTCCTTTGTATTCTTGTCTCCAGCCTTGCAGGTTCTTTTTTTTTATTTTTATATATATATATATTTTTTTTTTTTTTAATATTTTTTTCCCTCAAACCTGATTTTATACACCAGGGATTTGTGTTTTTTCCTTTGAAATAACCTGTCTGTACATAAGTGAATGTCATTTCCTCACTCCTGTTCATTCCCCGTCACACTTTTTAATCTATGTATTTCATCCTGTATCCTCACCACAAGGCGGAACGCATCATCTGCTTACACCTCACACAGCTGTTAAGGCTGCACCACGTTGCTAGTGAAAGGTGCTAGTGAAAGGCTCGTACACCCTACACAGCGGGCGGTCTGGACAGCTACACAGTTGCCTCTGAAAGGTTTGCAACATCCCTTCCAGATGGTGGCAGACACCATACCATAGCACTCCCATGGGTAGATACCATGACTGTCTCTGTCCTTGGGGGGGGGGGGGGGGTGTTAATCCTGCATTTAGCTTGGAAGGACTTTGTACTTTGCAGGTGCTAATCGCTTGATGAATGTATCTGTCTAGCACATAGGGCACTTAGGACACCTCTCTGCTTGCCTGACCTGCACGAACTGCCCGTGCAAATTGCCGTGCCACCTTCTGACACGCCATGCCCTGCTTGCCTGGCTTGTTCGCCCTCTTCCTGAGTGGAAGGTTTTGTAGATGCAGAAGGGTTCGGCTGCTGTCCCCCCTGCTCTGCCCACACCATGTCACTGCTGCCACACGTCAAGGGCTGCCCACTCTCTTAATATCGGTGGATTTACATTTCTTTTCCATTTCAATTGGGATTATCCGAGCCCTTCACGAGCCTCGTTGCCTTTCTCTGGACCTGCTCCAGTACCTCCATGTCTTTCCTGTGCTGAGGTGCCCAAAACTGAACACAGTACTCGAGGTGAGGCCTCACCAATGCCGAGTACAGGGGCAGGATGACTTCCTTAGTCCTGCTTACCACACCACTCTTGATACAAGCCAGGATGCCACTGACTCTCTTGGCCACCTGGGTACACTGCTGGCTCATATTCAGCCAACTGTCCATCAGCACACCAAGGTCCCTTTCCATCTGGGAGCTTTCCAGCCACACCTCCCCAAGCCTGTAGTGTTGCCTGGGGTTGCTGTGACCAAAATGCAGGACCCGATACTTGGCCCTGTTGAAACTCATTCCGTTAACCTTGGCCCATCGATCAAGTCTATCCAGGTCCCTCTGTAGTGCCCTTCTCCCCTCAGGCAGATCAACACTCCCTCCCAGCTTAGTGTCATCTGCAAACTTACTGAGGGTGCACTCAATCCCTCATCCAGATCATCAGTGAAGATGTTAAACAGAAGCGACCCAAGCACCGAGCCCTGGGGGACGCCACTTGAGCCCTGGGGGACTGGCCACCAACTGGATTCCACTCCATTGACCACAGCTCTTTGGGCCCGGCCATCCAACCAGCTCTTCACCCAGTGGAGCGTGTGCCCATCCAAACCATGGGCAGCCAGCTTCTCTACCAGAATGTTTTGGGGGACAGTGTCAAAGGCCTTATTGAAGTCCAGGTAGACCACGTTGACAGCCTTTCCTTCATCTACCAAGCAGGTCACCTTGTCATAGAATGAAATCAGGTTAGTCAGGCAGGATCATAAACCCATGCTGACTAGGCCTGATCCCTTGGCTGACCTTTAGTTCATCCATGATGATACCTGAGATTATCCTTTCCATAACCTTTCTGGGCACCGAGGTGAGACTGATGATTACTTTGTCTCAGTGGGGTGATTATGTTACCCTACTACTATCAGAAAGCAAATTGGCAACCTTAGGAGATGTAATACTGTGATTCCGTTTTATTTGAACATGATAAGTTAGCAGAAATCCTTCTTCCCATTCATGGTCCCAAGCCAGTGTTTAATTATTCCTGATTTGGAGTTGTAATTTTTTTCTTTTTATTTTTTTAAAGCATTGTGGAATGGCCCAGGATACTACAGTGCCTAAATTGAACTTCAAGTTTTGGTTGGATAAAGCTATTGAGTGGGATCAGGCTACCACTTCAGAATCCCAGAAAGATGTCTGTCTTCACTTGCCCCAGTTGCTGGAGTTTCTACATCAGACTTATGAAACACTCAAACATATGGTAAGTGACTTTAAAAAGAAAAGGCAGCCTCAGAAAAAGTCTGCCATGCTTGGTCAAAAAAGCAATCTAAGAGGCTTCTGTTTCTGACCTGAGCTATCACTGGATCAGAGGAACAAATTGGGTAAACAGTCCCAGGTAACATAGGAACACATTTATGGTTCCCCTGATTTATTGGGAGGGGAACTTCTTCAAAGAATTGTGCAAATTGAAAGGGACATCTAGAGATCATCTAGTCCAACCCTCCTGCCAAAGCAGGCTCCCTAGAGCAGGTTGCACAGGAAGGCGTCCAGGTGGAGAGGTCCAGGTCCAGGAGGCTCCATAGCCTCTCTGGGCAGCCTGTTCTGAGTGCTCTGTTACCTTTAAAGTGAAGAAGCTCTTCATGTTTGCACAGAACATCCTATGCTTCAGTTTGTGTCTGTTTCTCCCATCACCATACAGCTTAAAAGAGCCTAACCTTGTCCTTTTGCCTCCCGCACCTTATAGACATTGATCAGATCCTCTCTCAGTCTGCTTTTCACAAGGCTGAACAGACCCAGGTTGCTCAGACTTTGTTCATAAGAGAGGTGCTCCAGGGCCTTTGTGGCCCTCCGCTGGACTCTTGCCAGGAGATCCCCATCTTTTTTGTACTGGGGAACCCAGACAGGACACAGTACTCCAGATGAGGCCTCAGCAGGGCAGTGCAGATGGGGAGGGTCACCTCTCTTGACCTGCGTGTCACACTCTTTTAATGCATCCCAGGATGCCATTGGCCTTCTTAGCCACCAGGGCACACTGCTGGCTCACAGCCAACCTGTTGTACACCAGGACCCCCAGGTCCTTCTCTGCACAGAGCTCCTCTCTAGCAGGTCATCCCCCAACCTGTACTGGTGCATGCAATTATTCCGTCTGAGGTGCAAGACTCTACACTTACTTCTGTTGCTGCCCAGCTCTCCAGTTTACCCAGGTCTCACTGAATGGCAGCGCAGCCTTAAGGTGTGTCGCCCATTCCTCTCAGCTTTGTATCAACATACTTCCTGAGGCTGAACACTATCCACTCATCAAAGTCACTGGTGAAGATGTTGAACAAGACCAAACCCAGCACTGACCCCTGAGGAACACTTAATGCATGCCTTCGGCTGGACTCTTTGCCACCCGTCACAACTATCTGAGCTCAGACAGTCAGAGAGTTCTTGATTGGTTGTCATCTTGTGATGTATCCCAGCTAATGCTCTAGCCTCATTAAATAACTCTTTAAAATAAATTAAACAGGATTTTCTTCTTCCTGGTTGACTGGTGAAATTATTTAGGGATATTCATGTGCAAAATTGTAACTGATACTTTAAAATCTCAGAATCTTCTAACATGTTAACCGCAGTACTGTGGCATGTGCAGTGAATGCTGGCGGTACATTGGCACATGCTGGTAGCTGTCCTGTTTTGTAATATAATTATTGTTATCAGTTACTGAAGTGCTTTCTTGTTTTTTCTTTTAAAATAAATTTAGTTATTTTTATGTTTAGTTTTGTGTATGTTTTTCTGAGCATGACTTTCAGTGAGTATAGTCATCTTAAATTGCTATAGAAATATTGTATTAAGGTATGAGGCTGACTTTTTCTTCTTCTCTAAAGACTGCAGAGCTATGTTTTTTTCATTATTATTTCTGATCTGAATTTAATTTTTAAATACAAAATTCTTTTAGTAGTACTTCCAAATTTAATTTTTAAATACAAGATTATTTTAGTAGTATTTCTTCCTGTGAATACATCTTTTCCTTAGGAGAGAAAGTCTGTTTTAATATTGTTATTTCAAGTAATCTGAGGCTTGGCCTGAAATGGGCCTTGTGAGTATGGCCCCAGAAAGTCTAGGGCTAACCCCAAATGTGAGACAAATGTAAGGAATTTATTGCCACAACAGGAGATGGTTATCGCTCCTGCTACTTGCAATCTCAGTGCAGTCCCATTTCTAAAAGCCTTCATTTATTAGATGGTGAAGTTACAAAAATGGAAAAATAAGATTGATTACACATGATTTTATATAAATACAATGCCTACTACCTTATTAAAGCTGCTTTCTCTTTGGTTCAAAGTTAAATGGCAGTTTGTTCCTGCCTAGATGTAAACTGATTTAAAGCAGGCAGGCAGAAGTAACGGAAAGATATTTAGTTTTTTTGCCATAGTGAATGTTAATTTCTTCAGAAACTCCATGAGGCAGTATATTAATGAGGACCAACAAAAACAATTTTAATTGTGCTTCTGTTTATCACAGAATCTTGGTTATCACTGCTGTTTTATGATTATGGCACATGAGGGAATTAATACATTTTCTAGCACAGTTAGACATTAGCTGAGGAAATTACTTAAGCTTTAACTTATTTGAAGTATGATGTTATAACTGATATCACAAAACTTTTCTTTTATCACCTACCTGCTAGCATTTTCCTTCCAGAGCATTTCATAACAAAATCATTGGGAATGTAATCTGTGTCATTAACAGTTCTCCTAATTTACTGTTGATGTATAATGTGTTTATTATGGTTTTGTTTTTATGTCTTAACAGAATTCAATTGTAGCAATTCAGCAGTTCCCTTTAATTGGCCAGTTACTAGGAAGGCTTTGTTGGAATCCTTTTGTTATAGGATATGGTAAGAACCTGTAATTATATTTCTGTAACATGAATTTTGTTCCTTAGGAAATAGGAAAAAAAAAGTATATGGATTGGCACATACTTTTGAGTTTGCTGGTTTTTTTTGTTTTTGTTTTTGTTTTGTTTTGTTTTTTTGTTGTTTGTTTGTTTGTTTTTTGTTTGTTTGTTTTGTTTTGATTTTCATTTAAGTAAAATTTTGAAATAAAACTGTTGGCCAAGTTACTTAAAATAAATCATAGAAAAATCTTAAATTAACTTTTTGAGATAATCAATTTCATGGATTATTTATGGGTTTTAACTTGGGAACAGTCAGTATTAAATCCAGCGAGTATATATGTGGATCATTATTTCTGTTATGTTTCTAATTTTCTTATTGTATTTATATTTTTGCTAGTCTCCTGGAATGCACACAATCTAATGTTTCAGAATACTTTCAGCTAAGGTTTCTTCTAGTTATGTATTAGAGTATCATATTAGATAGGTTAACAGAGAAAAATTATTTTTTTCTGATACCTGTTTTTTTTTTAATTAATGAGAAACAATATTATATTGTGATTGTTTGTTTTCATAGATTTGATTCTGTTTGTGGTTTTCCTATCTTTTAAACTTGCAAAAATACATAGATTAAAAAGAAAAAAGGTGAAGTGATGACATAGAAAAGGTATGAAAAATCAAAAGCCTTTTACTGTTAATTTATATGTTCAGGTGAGATGAAAGAAGTGGCGAAGAAGAAAACTGGTAAAGGGAGCAAACTGCATTTGCTACCTCATACATAACGGTAGTATTCTTAACACAAACTGAGATTTTGATAAATGTCTTATGATCTACTATTGATCAGACGAGTGATTCTGAACTCATCAGCCCTTGGAAATAATCTTTTGTTGATCTTCTACAGCTACAACTGAAAAAAATAAATAAATAATAGTTTGCATATTTTCTCTTCTAATTCATGCTTCATTTTTGAGAAATATGGGAAAGGACAATTTTTTGTAATCTCTTGGAAGAGTTTTTTTAGGTCAAGCAGAGCTTCTGGTTTGGATTTATCTTCTTCCAGTCAACTTCAAACACAGGCAGAATGTTCAAAGCACATGATAGACATGCGCTTATGTTAGTACTTTTCATCTGAAAGTAAGATTTGGGAAGGGACCATAGATTTAAATATAAGTCACTATACAAATATATACTTCTTTGGCAGTTTTTGAGGAGGGACTTTTACTTCAAGTTGTTGGGCATTTTTTATTTTTTTTTCCTTGTGAATCATGGTTTCAAGCTATCCAGTTTAGAGGACTTTACTTGCTCCAAATAGAATCCTTTACTTCAGTGTTTCGAGGTGAGAGGCAGAGATTTCCTGTCATCAGTAGACCTGATGCAGTCTGCTTATCCATTTTCACCAGTATATAGCTTTAGAGCCACCTGAGATCTCTCAGGACTGCTGGCACATATTTCAGCTAATTTTCATTTTATTTGGTAGTAGTTCTGGAGATATTCTTTAAGATAATGGTGGCTATAGCAGATATTGACTTTCAAGGGCATTTAAAGCAATTTCTTATTTGAATAAACTAGCTCATTCAAACATGTGTCTAAGACCAGGCCACCCTTGCAGCACCCTTCTGGAAATAATTATGTTCAATCCAGTCTTTTATACTAATAAGCAGAAGAGAAAAAAACTTGTACTTCTGCATTTTGTCCAAACCAGAATACCTGTTAAATTAGATAGGTATGTCTGTTGGTGCTGGATGCTGATGTGGTTGACCACGCAGCAGGAAGCATGGTCTCCGTGGGAAATTAACCTCCTCATAAACAGTCTTGAGCAGGAGGTGACCAAATTAGCCATATTTAGAACACTACTGTGAGGGAAGCATGACCAAAGACAAATTGATGTCTGTACTTGTGGTCCTGTACCACAAGAGATAGACGAGGAGTTCAGACTGGGTAAGGAATTCCAATGTTTTTTCTGTGGGCTATGGGATTATGTTTCTCAGTAGGCTCCTCATGGTCTATGTCTTGAGTCAAAAAGTCTTGCAACCCAAACTAATACTAAAAATGCTGGGAAATTTCTTGATGGCTCTCTGTCAACATGTATGTGTGAGTGTGCATGTATTCATTTCCACAGAAATTTCAGTTTTAGCTGAATATTTTTATTTCTATGCCAAGAAGTAATCTTTTCTGGTAAACTGTTATGCCATTAAGTTGGAAGTGTTGGAAGGGTTATGATGTTAACATAAGTTGGTTTCAGATCATGGAATCATAGAATGGTTTGGGTCGGAAGGGACCTTCAAAGTCACCTAGTTCCAACCCTGCTCCTGTAGGCAGGGACACCTCCCACTAGACCAGCTCGCTCAAAGCCCCATCCAGCCTGGCTTTGAACTCCTCCAGGGCAGCTAGGCAACTTGTACCAGTGCCAGCTACTCTTGCAGTAAATAATTTCTTCCTAATATCTAGCCTAAATCTACTCTCTTCTAGTTTAAATCTATTTCCCCTCATCCTGTTGTTTCCCTGCCTTTAGAAAAAGTCCCCCCCCCAGCTTTCCTCTAGGCCCCTTTCAGGTACTAGCAGGCTGCTGTAAAGTCCCTCTGGAGCCTTCTTTTCTACAAGGCTGAAGAGCCCCAGCTCTGTCCACATGTCCCTGTAGGGGAGGTGCTCTACCCCTCATACCATCTTTGTGGCTATCCTCTGGAACTTCTCCAACAACTTGATGTCCTTCACATGCTGGAGGCTTCAGTATTGAACTGGCTACAGTACTCTAGGTGGGGTCTCATGAGAGCAAAATCAAAGGAGGTGATTTCACCCTTCTACCTGTTGGCCACACTTCTCTTGATGCAGCCCAGGATATGGTTGGCCTTCTGGACTGCAAGTGCACATAGCCAGCTCATGTAGAATCTTTCATCAACCAACACTCCCCAATCTGTCTTCAAGTACAGGCTGAAGTTTTAATCTATATATCTGTGTAATTTCATTATGCTGAGAAAGTTGTTCATCATTTTGGCTTTTGTCATACTGATTAGCATTTCTGATGGGCAGTGTTTTTTAATTTTATATTATGTAGCAAAAGATTGTCTGTCCAGAAGTCTTTATTCAGGAGTTATATTTCCCTTTTTTCTTTTAAAAACCCTTTCTTTCTTTTGAACCCCTTTCGATCAATGCAAAACTATAACTTAATTTAAAATGACCATTTAGTATACCACAGGTGTACAGTATAAGTAAAGCCAAGAAAGGGATACTTAAACTTATACACACCTTTTTCAGAATTGGTGGCTTGGTTTCAGTCTTTTTCTGGACTATACTACTTACTGCTAATAGTAAGTATGTGTTCGTAGTGTTCAAAATATGGCAAGTGGCTACTGATTAGTTGTTTAAACAAAGAAAATGGTACTTTTTTTTTTTTTTTCCTTCAAAAGCATTGCCTGTCAGAGTTTCTCTTGAAATTTTTTTTTTTCTTTTTCTTTTTTTTTTTTTTAAGGAGATAAATCTGCCAGTTAGTGTCTGAATGCTGGATGGATACAGTTACAATCCAAGTACACAGATATTTTAAATTTCTGGCAAGGTGTTGACTGGTTGGTTGTTCTTACTCTGATCTGACATGACCTAGAAAATAATTACTGTTGTAAAAACCTGTATTAAAAAAAAATCCTTAAGGATGCTATAGCGGAACACCTTGAACTGTAGCCAGTTAATGTGTGTGAGAAACCATTTCAGGGCAGAGATGCTAATCAGTGGGAGGCCAGTGCTGGTCTACGGATTTGTTGGACATTTATTGAAACATACTGGTTTAAATCAGCATAAACGTCTCTAATCACCTGGTGAAAATACAGGCATTAGTTAATTGAGCTTTTTTCTTTAGGCTTCGTCAACAAAGCACTTCTGAATAATACTCTTTATTATATCCTGGGTATCAAATGCACAGAAAGCAAGTCATTTATTGAGCAGACAATGCTGTAATTGTCTCCTAATGTAATTTCTGTAGCTCCTGTGGAATTACTTGCTTATATTATAATGTTAGCACTTAAGTCAATGTTGTATCATCTACAATGCTAGATCTAGTTTTCATGAATTATTACAGCCACGTGTTTTTACTCTAGGGTAATAATCAGTGTAGAGTCTATGTATTTCACAAAGAACATTTAAAAATAATTAAAAAAAAGAACCCTATTGGAAATAAGGTGGTAGGAAAATATCACAAGTTAAATGCTCTCTAGCTGCTTATTCCAAATAGTCAACTCCTCTAGAATAGTGACTGTGCAAATAGTGACAGTATTTGTGCATATAGTATGTTTTTAGAAAAGGCAACTTGTTTCAAGATGAAGGTTAGAATTAAGTAAAATCTGATCTGATGCTGAACAGAAAGAAATAATATGATTTTTGTCTGTCAGCATTTGGGTGTTATGCTACAGAAATGTCCTTTTCATGAAGTGTGGATGTATTCTTACAGAAAACTCTGTTCTACGTTGTTGTTATGAATGATCTTGTACTTTGTAAACTTAAAAATGCTCACTTCTGAAAAATTTAGTTGTGCAGACTTTTGGCACAAGGTAATAACTATTTTACTATGGTTGATTATTGTTTATCATTAATGATATTATTCAGGTACTTGATTGAATGATTTCTTGAAGATATCTTAAGGTATTTTTTATGATAATACTATTAAAGGAAATGGTTATACAAGAACTACATATGAATAATACTGTGTTGTGGAAATCTGGCAGAATAGAAGCATTGTGAGTTGTGACTGATATTTTGGACTTTATTTTTGTGGATAGATAGGAATTGTGTGTAATTCTGTCTGTTTTGGTATTATTTTTTAATTTCATTCCGAACGTAGACATATTTGCTTTTTTTTTCTTATTAGATGAGAGCCAGAAGACTCTGATGTGGTGCTTATGTTGTCTGTACAGTAGTGAGCCACAGAACCCTGTGGAACTGAAGGCCAACAGCTGGATACGAGTAAGTGAATGAGTCCTTCCCAGGGCTGCTTTGAATTAAATTCATTACTTAAAGGTGCTACATCTACAGCACTGAGACACTGTCTTTTAAGAAACTGCTTTAAACACAGCTACCATGCAGTTTGTAATGAAGCATGTACCACTCTGATTATAACACACTCTATGGTACTTTGTTATGTTAAATATTAAATAGGTATGGCATTTTAAAGTGGGTAGTTTTGAAGTTTTAACCTTGCAGGTTCACTAAATCTAGTAACTGAACGGTGAGCAAAAACCACAAATTGGAAGGCAAGCAAGCATTATTTAAAAAACAAAAAGAAAAAAAAACAACACAAGAACCTTTCAATTAAGATAAAATACAGTAGTCTGCAGAAATATAATAGTTTGATTTGAAAATGGCTTGTATTTCTTCTTCAGTTTCACTTTTTTTTATTTTCCTTTTGTTTAGTCTCCTACATATGAAGAAGCTAATTGTATCCAAACTTACTCTAAAGGCAGCAGAGAGAAGTGGTAGTGCTTATGTGTGAATTTATATCTAGCAATGTAAGGAGTGATGAACCCTTAACTTTAATCCCAAACTCAGAGGTTTTACATGAGTTTATCTGATCGTATTTTATATATTGGCAAACTGAGCTAGCAAAACACATA
The DNA here is from genome assembly GCF_039878825.1 of Excalfactoria chinensis. NCBI lineage: Eukaryota > Metazoa > Chordata > Aves > Galliformes > Phasianidae > Excalfactoria > Excalfactoria chinensis. Next base: position 40,769,687 of record NC_092857.1, read on the forward strand.
AGCATGTAAACAACTGCCATTTGTTGATGCATAGCGCTACCTTGCAGAATAACAAGAGTGCGGCATTGTTGAGTTTTAATTCTTTGTGTTCACTCTGGGATCTTACCAACATACAATTAAAAATATTAATTGAATTGTTAATTCAGTTATAGTCCTCACAACTAGTGAGTCAGCAGCAGCCATCTCACTGTCATTTATTAAAAAATATTTAGGCTTAGCCAATATGTGACTAGTTCATTTCTTAATTACTAGTTGTTTTTATACATATATCAGTTTTTTCTAGGTATGCATGTTAGTAAATAACTGTACTTGAGTATTGTTTATTGTGGTGTGCTTATTCTCAACAATTAAGTTCTCATAAACGTTCTGATGCCTAAGTTCCTAAATGCACTTATGAGTTTCTCAAGATTACCCATATTTTTCTTCTGTTATGAACTTTTCTCAAGAGACCTTTTGTGAGGTCAGGGCACTTGTATTTCACTGTGCAGCAAAGGATTTTTTCAAAGTCTGATTGAACTGCAAAGTAAAGTGATGCAAAAAATAATTCTACCTTTTCTAATGCGTTCTTATTAATTGGAAGTATTCCTCATATGGACATGTGTGATTCAAAATAACATCCATTTAGATATTACAGAGAGAAGAATTTGTCTTAGAATTTGTTATAAACAGCAGTATATGCATCTGATGTGGTGAAGGAGGGCTATGCCAAAGTAGTGTTCTACTGAATGCATTAAGTTGTGAGGATGTTAGAAATATGTCTATCTATTTTATCCTGCATCAGTTGCCTGATCTGATTGATGTAACTGACCTGGTGATTTTGATGATATGGAGTGTCAAGTATGAAAGATAGTTGGAGATAGATATGAGAGGGACTGCTGCTATTGGCAGCACCACTACTTTTGCAGTACCTAAACTAATAAAATGAGAAAAAAAAATTTCCTCGAATTACCAGCAGATGGCACTTCTATTTAGAGATTGCCGGTACATACATTCATGCATGTGTGCATGCCTATACAAACATATATTCTCACTCAGTGTTTTTGAACAGTAGGGTAATTTTGGGATTAAACTAATGGTAATTAGTATTGCAACTTTTCCTTGATTCCATCTCGCTGTTTTGTTAAGAAATTTTCTACTAGGTGCTAGTTTTGCCTTTAATTTGTCAAATCTGTCATGAGAATGACAAGCAAAGACAAGTCCTTTATCTAAGGGAAGGCCAAATTAGACTGAGCTGCTCAGCCCAAATTACTGGCTACTAAAAAGAAGAAAAAGAAAAAATATGACATTACTCGATGAACATGAACAGGCATTCTCTGGAGTTGGTAATGAGAAGTAAAAACAGCTGAGCATTATGCTTTTTATTAAAACTGTTTTGTGTTACTAAAGTTTTCCATTCTGAGTTAAAAGTAGGAGCAGCTGTTAAATCAGTACAGCTCACAAAATGGAAACAAACAAAACCAATCTACCAAATATCCTGATTCTAATAGTTGCCTGTTCTGGAGGCCCTTCTGTACATGCAGAAGACTCCTGATGATTGTTCTTATGATACTGTATTGTATGGGGATTTTTATATTATTCTTTATCCTGGTTTTGGCTTGAATACAGTTAATTTTGTTCACAGTAGCTGGTATGGTGTTGTATTTTGGATTTAGAATGAGAATAATGTTAACACACTTATGCTTTAGTTGTTACGAAGTAGTGCTGCACAGACCCAGTAACTTTTCATCTCCTCACATTGCTGTACTAGCAAGGAGCTGGCTGTGCTCAAGGAACTGGGAGGAGGCAGAACCAGGGCAGCTGATTCAAGTTATCCAAAGGGTTGTATTGTACTGTATGGTACAATAAAACTGGGCTAGTTGACTTGCGAGCTGCCACTGCTCACAGACTGACTGGGCATCAGTCTATGGGGGGCAAGTGGTTGCATTGTGTATCAATTTTTTTTTTTTTTTTTTTTTAATTCATGAGTTCTGCTTGTTTTTCCCCATTTCTCTTTCCCATGTGCCCTAGCAACATGAGCAAGCAGCTGTGGTGGTGCTGAGCTGTTAAATGAAACAAGCAGGAAAGGTCTTTACATAGAGGTAACATACATGTAAAGAATCATGTATTAACAGGCGATACTAAGAGGAAGGATATTGTGTGGATGGGCTGTGTAGAGTCTTTTGAATGGAGCCTTTGTACTTAATTAAGATGCCTGAACCTTTATTGTAAGTTTAATGCTGTGCAGAGCCATCTAATAATTCTTCCCTTCTTTTTCTCAATATTGTAACAACTGCACAGATTTTAAGAAAACAGTCCTCAATGCTTTTTATCATCTCTCGCTCTCAAAAAAAGAGAGATAGTAGTGCCACAATCACGTTACAACCTTGAAATTTAAGTGGGAGAATACTGCTATTTATGTCTTGAGCATAACAAAAGTGAGAGTAAAAGCTCCTGTTCTTTCATTGGCCTTACTTTGTGCAGTAAAATGTTTGTCCTTTTTGTTTGTGAGAGTTAAACTTAAGCTGAAATGATGATAAACTAGTTTGGCCATTCAGGGGTACAGGTTTGAGGATAAATGTAACAATCAAACACTTGTCAGCTCTAAGCGTAACATTTACAAATATAAATTCATACCTTGAAGATAATTTCTGTTTGCTGGATTGGGAAAAACCTGGTGAGTCAAAACTCAGAAGTGGATAAACTATTTTGATTAGTGTCATATCTAAGATTACAAAAGACAAAGTCTAGTTGAAAAGACTTGTCTGTTGCATGTGTGAGACTGAGTATGGAGGCACAGATGAAGCTCCGTATAGACAAATGGAAAATGCTAGACATGTGGATGTGAGGGAGCACTGAGGATAGGCCCTTCCACAGGGGAAGGTGAGCAAGGTTCCAATGACAGTAATCAGACCAATCATAAGACCAGTGGTCATCATGCCCAATTCACAGTTACAATGTAGGTCCAGGGTCAAGCTCGCAAGTTGAGGCCCCAGATCAGGCTATGGAGCAGCTAGGTGTATCACCAACAGGTCTAGCTGAAACATGCCTTAGGCAAGGACCTAAGCTGATGCTAAATGCAGTTCCCAGGCAAGCTCTTGATCACTCAGTACTGTATCAGAGTTGGTCTGGAGCATAGGTGACCATCAGCTTCTTAGGTGGTCATTATTACTCAGGAGTAAGAACTTGGACTAGGAATGTTTCTATGAAAAATGCACTGTGCTGCAGTAAAGCTCTAAAGAGTGGGGATTATCCTGGTAGATGAATGAGCGTTTTGTGTGGTTGAAGATGGGTTGCAGCATAGGTGAAGCTCACCTTAAGAACATTCTCTGTTCAAGCATTCTCTCCTTGGCCTAACTGAAGTCCACACAAGAATTCTAGATGCCCTGATTCCATCTGTATCAGTGGGCTAGTTTTTAGGCATTGCAGACTGTTATAAGAGTGATTTTGATTCATATATATTGTAATTGAGCTATTTTTTCTGCCACACAGTTTCAAACTCCAGTTTCAAATTTCCTTATGAACATAACTGCAGTATGTACCAGCACTTCATAATAACTCATGCCTGTGACTAGATGCTTAGGTTTCCACAGGATCTTTTGTGGAAGTCTTTCTGTCAGTGGGTATCTCAAGAAGTTTGTTTTCTTCTATCAAGGCAAATAACTGTGAGAAAATGCCTCAGTAACTCAGGTTCGTGTACATGTCATACATTTTGAGCAGCATGGTAATTCAGGTAAGCAATGAAAAATACAGTCTCCTTTTATGCACAGTTAATCTAGGGCTGGAATATACGTTTCCTTCATTGAAAGAACAGCTGTGGACCTTACTGGAAGGTTGACATGATTAATTCTCTGTAGGAACGCTTCACAAAATGTTGTTATTAGGAAGTAACATGATAAGAATAATGCAAATATAACATTTATATACATTGTAACTCTTTTTTTCAACTTATTATTTTCTTTTTAAAAGCAAATCTGAAAGGTTTTTCTAAAAGCTTTTCTGGGAGATGTAATTTTAAGGTATCATGGAGAAGATTAAAAAAGAAGTGGGAAATTAAAAGCTAAACAAATATTTGAATATTATGAGCATAGTTCATCTGTTATTATTGAGAAAATTAAAGGAGAAATAGTGTTTATAGAAAATAAGGTTTAAAGTGGTTTTGCTTCACATACATTGCTTGAAACTTTATCGTTGTTTCTCCCTTCTAATTTAGTAATATTCAGACTAAGACAAGTAAATAGTTACTTTACGCTACTTCTTATGTTTGTAACAACATTACTGTAGCATTTAACTAGATGTAATATTTAACGTGTTGATGAAACACAAGATAATTAGAAGCTAAAGCCAGTTTAAGAGAGCTGGAGAGGAGTGGACTGGGGATCTGTTTTCTTTTTCCCAGTGGTTGTGTGAAGAAGGAGGTCTGTGTTCCAAGGGGCATGATTCCAAGGTAGAGATGGAAAATGTGAAGTCTCCTGGAGGCCAAAGTAGTTCAAAGATATTTGATCACTTTCTGAGACTCACTTTTGTGGTTTTAAGGATCTGACAGCTTTTTTTTTAATATGTTTGGAAGAGGAAGTTGTCATTCCTCTTCTAACCTGTGCAAATAATCATCAGGAACATTGCAAATTACAAAGATTGTAGTGTATTCCTTCAAACGAACGACATACGATAGTAGTTAAAGTTGATATCTTGTCTATACTTTTCCTATTTTTTTTTTTTTCCCCCCCTGTATTTTCCCCCTTATTCTTCTGGAGTCTTTGTGGCAGTTTTCCTTAGTCACTATACGTGGAATTTAACTTTGCTTGCAATCAAAGGTTTATACGGAAAGGGATCTAAAGACTTTTCCTCATGAAGTTGTCTGGAGTGGGTAGAGACAAATGTGTTTTTTATCCAATCCTTGCATTTTTTCATTCAGCCTGCTTCTGGTACATTTTTCTTCCCTCCTTTGTTCAGCAGTGGCATACTGTTCAGTGTAAGTCTTCATATTTATAGCCAGTAGACAATCTGTTCTTTTCGCAGGGGCATTCGTGCAACCAGCTCCTGGCAAAATTATTGAAATGGTACAGCCTGCCTCATAAATTTGGTAGGGAAGAATGCAATAACAACTGTGTGTTGTGCCTCTGGCAACAGCGTCATACTGCTTAATTTGGATGACAGAGCACCACACATCAGGAGACTGTCTGGAATACAAGTTTCAAATTTATCTACTACATGTAGCAAAGAACAAAATTTGAAATAAAATTTTCTGCTAAGGAAATTACAACTTATTTTGTTGTTTAGGGCTTTATTTCTCTCAAATTTACTGTTACTATGAACTGTTGAGCGTTCTTAAAGGAAAAAGGGTAAGTTTTTAAAATACATTTAAATCTAGAATCTTTGGAGATTTTTCAATATATATATTCACCTGACAAAGAAACAGAGGGAGTTGTAATAATTTATTGCTCTCTAGATACGTATCAAATCCACAAGTCACATAGCATCTGTGCTTTAAAGATGTAAAGCTTATTACAAAAATGTAAGGTGAGGAGGTGATGTGACAGTCTGTATCTACTGATAAGAAAATTAAAGTGACTGTTTTGGTGGTCAGTCTACCCTCACTATGACACTCGTATTGTAAGACAAAATGTTTTAACAAACCTAAAGTACAAATATTTAAAGTATTCAGGTTTTGAGCCCCTTGTGCACATCAAAATAACTTGCGATTACTGTTCAGTGGTTTTCTTGTTGGATAATGTATACGAACTTGTTGCAACGGATACAATAGATTATAAGACTTCCAGTACAATAATTACAGCATGAAGCAGACTTTGCTGGCAGATACTTGAACACAGAAGTCTAATCATAGTACTTCCTGTAGCATGGGTGGTCACAGTCTGCAGACGTTTCTGACAATTGATTCTCTGTGCAACAGCGGTTGTAAAGAACTGAAGTAAACAGCATTCCACAGACTTTCAAGGTCTTCAGTTTTGAGAAAGTATAGATTCTCTTCACCACTTCCCTAGACTGCTTGTTTCTGACAGCCATAATCATATGGGCCATGTTTTCTACCAAGTAATTATTACCAGTACCAAGTTATTCTAGAAGCAAATCAATAATATATAATATATACATTCTTCAGAAAGTTTTCTTTCTTTAAAATATATGCTGTTTTAAAAACTTCATTTCTTTTGTTTTCTGACCATAAGAAGTTATTTCTTACATAAAACACTGTATGATGTTTATTTTTTATTTTTATTTTTTTTAACTTTCATATTCCTTGTTTCCCTTCACCCCCCCCACCACCCTTTTTTTTTTTTTTTTTATTTGATGCTCAGTGTTTGGATTTTTTTCTCACAGTTTCTCTAAAATGACTTACTGTTAGTTTGACTACTAGCACAGAATTTTTACTTCAACCAAAGTAATAAAAAATTTAGGTGTTTGGGAGCCAGTTTACTGCTGTGAGACCTGGAGTGCGGTGTCCAGATCTGGATCCCCCAGCACAAGAAAGAGAGAGCTGTTGGAGAGGATCCAGAGGAGGGCCACAAAGATGATCAGAGGACTGGAGCACCTCCCCTACTAAGATAGGCTGGGGGAGCTGGGCTTGCTCAGTCTGAAGGAAAAAAGGCTGCAGGGTGATGATTACGTCAGCCTTTCAGTACCTAAAGGGAGCCTACAAAAAGGTCAACTCTTTGAAAGGGTAGATAACAGCAGGACTAGGAGAAATGCTTTTAAGTTGATGGAGAGAAGATTTAGGTTGGGTGTTGGGGACAAGTTCTTTAGTATGAGAGTGGTGAAGTGCTGGAACAGGCTGCCCAGAGAGGTTGTGGATGCCCCATACCTGGAGGTGTTCAAGATCAGGTTGGATGGGGCCCTGAGCAGTACCAGCATAGAGAGTGGTGGCCCCACTTTTGGAGGTGGGTTGGAGAATCGTGATTTTTGAGGTCTCTCCCAACCTGGGCCATTCCATGATTCTGTGGCCTGATTTTGCTTTCTTAGTGTCCAACATATATTGACCTGGCATCTTGAATTTCACTAATTATATTTAAATGACTAATGCTGGTGTCATGCAAATACATACACAGTGTTTACAGGCTTGAGCACAAGTACTGCAGTTCTATCATACAACTGTATGAACATGAAAGTCAAAATTTATTTTGATGAGTTTTTATGTGGTATCGAAGTATTTGTGGGAAGAACTCAAGTACATAAATGAGTGTGAAAGAAATATCTTAACTCTTGCACTGGATAACATATAGTTTAATGTTAGCTTTTAAGAATTGCAGTAGTATATGTACTAAATGAATGTTTTTTATAAAGAACAAAAGAGTGATTGAAGATGATAAGAAAAGCTCATGTAAGAAGAGCTAAGAGCTAGCTCATTTTGGTATATAGAGAACTCTGCTTTTCTCTAAGGCTGCTTGAGCTTTAACAGAAGGTGTTGCGATTTGCAGGCCAGCCAGCTTCCTCAAAGCACTTCAGTAGTGCCAGGTGGCTCTAGGAAAGAATTATGATTTGTTACTGACAAAAAATAAGTGTTTGTTTGAAGAAATTCTGTTGGTTTATAGAGACAGCCTACTATAATTAGTGACTGTCTGTTATTGTATCATCATTATATGTGTGTTCTACGTATTTTTGTGAAAAAAGTTCAAGAACATTTTTCCATCCTTAACATTAAACAATTTGATGCTTCTCGAGTCCAAAAACAACTGAGTAAAAATAATTTCTGTTAAACATCATCCTGAGTTATTTGTAACACAGACCAATTTGAATCATAAATATTGATGATTTACTGAAAAATTATATGTTTCCAGTACTTACTGAAGTCACAGATTTGGACTAAAACGTAAAACAACGTTACGATGCATTCAGTCTTCCTAAATGTAAATAATTCTATTTATTTGTTTATTTATTTCCATTTTCTTTTTGTTCATGGATTTGAAGAATTCTTGTGTACAAAGCTTGCGTTTGGGCTTTTGAAATTTGTGGAGGGAAGAGGGAAATTGATTCTAAGTCACTGTCTACTTAAACCAGGGAGCTGAAAAAAAGAGATTTATGGTAAAAGTATTGAATTTCCTTTTGTAAACTAGCGTAAATGTGTGTTTTATTTCAAAAGCAAAGGTCTCCCTAATACAAAGGATAATAGCACTTTTTAGGTGAGTGTTTTTTTAAAGTGAGGAGAAAGGAGGAGATTTGAAATTGCTTTTTCTGTTTGAGGCCAAGCATAGCCTCAAACCTTGCCAGCCCCAAATTTCTAAGTTTTTTCCTAAGATTTCCAAGGGTTTTGTTAGTGATTTGCAGATGGAACTTAGGCTTTGGAACTCATCCATTAAAAAGCTGTGTGGTCTTAGCCACAGTAGTGGTGCAACATGTTTTTCCTGTGCTAGCCTCACAGAAGTTAACTAAGCTTAAACTGGTGAAAGAACGACAGTGAAGCTTCCCTCCCCCTCTCCCATAATTTTGTTTACTGCATACCACTTAGAAATTAGGATCAGGTTCATTTTGAACCGTATGGAAGAATGTAACACTTTTCTTCTGTTTTAAGAATCAGGAGGAAAAATCATCTTTTTAATGAGCAGCATGTATCAGCAAGATGAATGGCATTCATAGCATGCATTAATGTTTAAAGAAGTGTATCAGTCTGAATGATTTATTTGACTGATTTATTTATTTATTTATTTATTTTGCCTGTAAGCTTTATGTGTAGGTTTTCATGCTCCTTCTGTCTATTTTTGCAGCTATTATTTTTTTAAAAAGCAAACTGTAATTACAGCTGTAGAAAGCAAGTTAAGTAGACTGGCCTCTGTTGCATTAGGTGTGGAGAATTTCATAGAATCCATGCTTTCTTGTTCAGGAGTACATGCAAGCTAATGGGTCCTGTACATCTGGTGACATTAATTTGCAGAAGAATACATACATAAATATACACATGTATATATACATATACATAAAAATAAATCTCTAAATAATATTAAGTCTGTAGATTTTCTGTACCTTGATCAAATTCTCAAATGCCAAAACCTTTGTCTTTGTAGGAGTGTTTAGCAGGGTAACTTGTTTACTATCAGCTAGTCTTTCATGGTTATCAATGGAGATATGATGGATGGAGATGTGGGCAGATTTCAGACTGCCGCTTCATACAAACAAGAACAGTGATAAGCTCCAATAAAACCTAGCCAAGTGCTTGTGGTCAACAATTTTATTTAATGTTCTGGTATAGACATTAAGCTAATGAAAACCATCCCATAAATGCAAAGAATGTGTATCTACAAACTATGCTGGAAAAAAATAAATAAATTCCTGACATTGAATGTCAGAAAGAAATGTAGGAAGAAGGTGCTACCCCATCCTATACTTAGGCAATTTGACCCTGATCCAGGAAATTAGGAAGGAATATTTTAAGCTGAAAGTAATGTTGAAGCTTAAGTTTGTGAAAACCTTTCTGTAGTTACTTGAATAGACTCTTCTTGATATGGTGATTATGTTGATTGACTGATTGCTGAAATGTGTGTGTGTTTATGGCATTTTGTCTATTTGAAATATGTTTGAATTTTAAAGCAGAAATTGGAGATTTTAATTATGTTATCATTGGTAAGTAGCTAAAGAACTACTTTTGTTTTTTTTTTTCACTCTTATGAAATACACTCTCACATTTTGCTTATAATTAAGTTGTTAACAAATGTGTGTTATATAATTTCCCCTAGCTTAAACATTGAGGTTTGTGTAAATTCATTAGAAAAAAATTTTGCTTAATGTAAAATACTGCTCTGAAACCTATATTATGTTTAAATACATATAGTGCTGTACATATTTTCGGTTTTGGTTCGTGGAAACTAATTTTCTGTCTTTTTCCTGAAATTTAGTAACGAGTGAGCAGGAGGTCCTGTAAGCAAAATTAAAAGTCACAGACTTTGTTATGATTGGATAAGTCCTTGGAAGTAATATGAATTGTGTTACATTAGCATCCTACTGACAAAATTGGTTTCATAAGTGGTTGATGTTTTAGTCAGTCTGCATGAGCAGAATTCCTGGTCATTTATATGCTTAGCCACTGTAGTTATCCATAACTATTTATCTCATACTAAAAAGGTTCTAGAAATACCCGACCAGTTTGTTTTTTATTGTCAATTATTTAATCTATATGGCATGGAACACAATAAAACCGTTATGCCTCCAGGCAAGATTTTACAGAAAAAAATTACTAAAAATTATCTGCAGCCATTTGGTTTGGAGTGAGCTGCTGAAAACTGATAAACAAAAAAGCTCTGGGGAATGAACTTAGCTTTAAACATGTCAGTGCAATGTGTTTACCTTCCTTCCCAAGAACTGTGGCCAAACAATTAGGGAATGAATTTTTGAAATGAAGATGCTACCTCTTTAAGGAAAGAAATAAAATGTGTCATACAGCTTTTAATATTTTTTATGTTTTTGTATGAAAGGTGATCTACTAATGTTGTAACTGATTACATAGTTCTGAGGTATTTTCAAAGCCAGTTTGGAAGTAGAATGGCATCTCTTTTATTCTAGACCTGTGTTTAAAACAGTGGACCATCGGACAGTACTAGGAGCACTTGAGAGCAAAACTGATGTACAGACTCTTTAAATCACTGCCATACAAGAAATACCAGCTAGACACATCAGGCTCAGAGCCAAGTACTAATCCTTTGGCCCATCATGTTCAGTGTCTCATCATTCCCTATAAGTGGAGGAACAGAGGAGAACACAACTCATGCTCCCAAATCTTTGACCAGTCTCCCCAAGGCTCTGAAGTCCTTCTTCTTAGTGCTTAAGAAAATTCTTCCTATTTTATCACTACCTATCTGAAACAATAATAGGGGATAATAATCTGAGGACCGTATTAGGGAAGTAAGTTTCTTCGTTACCTCTTTAACCTAGTCCCCTGAGAGGCAGCAGACCTTCCTGTGTAGTGGAGCAGTCACAGAACTTTAATTCAAGGCTGTAGGGATGTATAAATTCACTTGCGAGTAGAACTAAGATAATTTCCTCTTTTGTGTGCTACTGAATAAGTGATGAGGGAAATCGAGCTAGAGCAGAAAGAAATAATTTCTGATATCACAAGTATGTCTGGTTGCTGATAATTTTCCAGAACTGTGACACCTTCTTAATGAAACACTTTGGCCACAGACTCATCTATTTTTCTGGCTCATATAATATGGTGTTAGTGACTTAGAAAAGTGAGTGTGAATTGATTTACTGTCAGAAATAATGTACAATTTTGTAAATCTCAAATTGTGTTTTTTGTTTAATTAGATTAGAATTTATCTGCGACCATCAGCATAAGACTGCATTTAATATTAACATGTCCCATCATATTCTTGAATACATTCTGCTACATTCTGATCTCAGGATTCCATGCAGTAGCTCTTACATAGTTATGTTTGTTACTTCCACAGTGCTTTGCATAGGCTTTGTAATGCAGTAATGGAACCTATTGTGAATTCTCAGTATTTCCAGGACCCTGTAAGAACCTTTTTGACAAAATCCTCCAAAACATTCTAGATTTCTCTATAGTAAGAGTTTATTTCAGTAGTGAAAGGAGAACTTACATGTAAGAAACTACTCAGTCTCACAGCTGTCTGGTTTTAACCCCATTCTGTAGCTTGGTGTGAAATAACTACTGATACTTTTCTCTCAGGTCAGAGAATTACTGGACACTTCTCTTTAAGGTTTGAGACAACAAATATAATTGCCTTTTAGTTTAGTTATAAGCTAGATTTCTGGCTGATATCTATCCGCTTCCTGTCTTTTGTACTTGTGTACAGGTGTGCTATTACAAGATGAAGTGATAGAATAACTTAAAGCATCACATTTTCAAGAAATAATTTGCCTTAAGTAAATGTAGAAGTGGTCTGTGAACATTTGCTTCCTTTCATACCTGTCTATGCTAATGAAATATATAGGTGTAATAGAATCATTATGTATAAACAGAGTTAAGTGTATTAAATAAGCTACATTTTCTGGAGAGGAGAATTTTCTGGACATTTTTTGTGGTTTAACCCAGCAGATGGGTGAGCACCACAGTCATTCATGCGCTACTCCCCCTTCCCAGTGGGATGGGAAGAGAATCAGGAAAAAACAAAAAGAACTTGTGGGTTGAGATAAAATTATTTACTAAGATAGGGAAAAAGAAAAGGGTAATACTTATGACTATATAAATATGTATTTATACATATTCATATCTATATGAATGTATGTAACAAGTGATGCACAGGCAATTGCTCATCACCCCCTGACCAATGTCCAGATAGCTCCCAAGCAGTAGAAGCAGTGAATTCCCACATCCTTCAAAATGCCTTCCGCTTGATGTCATATGGTAAGGAATATCCCTTTGGGCAGTTTGAGTCATCTGTCCTAATTCTGTTTACTCCCAGCTCCTTGGGCTCTTCGCTGTGAATGGCCTTCGCTCTGTGCAACACTGCTTAGCAGCAACTATAAAAAGCAGTGTTCCGTCAACATTGTTTTGTCCCAGAACCAAAACAGCATCATACCAGACGCTCTGAAGAAAACAGTCCCATCCTTGCCGACACTGAGACATATTTTGCATCAAAGAAAGCATTTTAATCCAATTAAATAAAGATAAATAAAAGATAAGATAAAAGATAAATAAAGACCTTTTAGTACCTAAGTTTCTTTTACATATCAAACACCTCTTTTCCTGTTGAGTACAGCGTCTCTTTGCCCCTGTTTTCTTTGCCTCCTTCTGGCTACTCAGATGTTTGATATATTAAAAAAGAAACAACTAATCTCCAAAATCCCATCAGGGATGTAGTGAAGTGCATAGAAAAGGAAGATGTGGAGAACAAACCAAAGGCATGCAAAACAAGCAAGCAAGAAATACAGCTTTGTGGGTCCTACTTGACTGAACCCTTGTTAGTGTTCTGAAAACAAAGTCAAATTTGAGTTACAACTGAAAATAATACAACTCACAGTTGCATATGAATAAATTAATCAAGATATGTTTGGAGGTTGTGCAACTTAATAGATTTTAGAATTTTTAATCGTATTTAGAAATATGTAGTTTTTGAAAATCCCCATTTAGTTGTTTTTTTTTTTTGTTAAAAAATGCAGACGTTACTTCTGATGTGCTTCTGGAAATGTGATCCCAAAGTGCTGACTTCTTTACTTTCATAAAAGTCGGTAGGTGGCGGTAGAACTGCAATTTTTCCTAGCTCAGGCTATTCCGGAAAAAACATTAATACTGAAAGACAACAATATTTAGACATTTAATATTAGTCTGCAAGGTTCTAAAACAATCCTATACAAAAGTATAATAAATAATGTGTCCTAAGTGCTTTTTTTTGTTGTTGTTGTGTTTGTTTTTTTTTTTAAATAATGATTTTTTCTTGTACCTCTGGTGTGCTTTTGCTGATTTTATCTTCTCTCATGTTATTATATCACACATGGAATACAACTCATTCTGATACCTCCTATTGAAACGAAAATTGCCCACCTGCTTCTACTACCAGACTGAGACAGAAACCCAGACAGAAGGAGCACAGCTTTCCTAGGCTGATGTGTGCACCCAGGTGGAACTCCAGAGGAGCAACGGAGCAGCCCAGGCATTTGTTTGGGGGAAGCTCCAGAATCTGGAAGTCTTCACTAGAGCCTGAGAGCAGATGGGAGTGTAATGGGTGTAAATGTGCCCAACTTGACAAACTTTTCAAGCAGGTGGTCACATTAAGACAGGAAATCACCGGTCATAATGTCATAGTCGTAACAGGAATCTGAGAGAGAGCCTGATACCTATGTGTATATATATGATACATATTGTGCAGTTATATGGACAAACTGATTGCCCTAAGTCCCTGTGAGAGAAAGAAAACTAAGGTAGCTTGAGGAGACAGGTGGCAACAACACTTAAGACAAGGGAGACAGTACCGTTTTATTTGTTCAGTGCAGATGGAGTCTCTCTTTAGCCCTGAGGAGTCCCTGAAGAAAAGATATGAGGCTTTGCATTTTGAAAAAGAGGAGGCATAGGTACTGGTTAAGATCCAGAAAGGGATGACCACACTGAGTTGGTGAACCAAGGGAACACATTAGGACTAATACTACCAGAAACTGTGAAGGGTGTTAGTAAATGGGAATTTGTTGCTGAGGGTCACTGAGGTACTCATTTGCAATCTGGACAGTCTCTCTAGTGAGGTTTGCTGCTTGCCAGAATATCAAGGAAAGGCTACCATGTTAATTAAAACTAGAGGACCACTGCCCATTTCTGCACTTTCAAATTAGGTTTCAGGAGGCTACTATGAGGAGACTCTGAAATAGTAGGGAGACTTTAGATCCCTCAGAAAAACACTTATGTGATCAGGAGTGCAGTGTTCTTTGTCCTCCCAGCTGAAGACTAGCTCCTGGGAAGAAGGGGGTGAACACACCAGGTGAATGATGTACTTCATTGCTAATGGTACACTCATGGCTTTGGGTTCCCAAAAGGCATCCCATTTGCATCCCATCAGGCATGGGATGCAACTGACCAGACGGAGCAAGAGTTCTGGGTGAACTGATGAGCAAAGCTAAAAACTAGTTTTGATGGGAGAAAGGGATGGAGTTAGGCATGACAGAGAAGGGCTGGGAATATTGTCACTTCAGGAAACAGCAGGGAAAAGCCTTTTAGGTTGTTCCAAAGGAATTAGAGAGGGCTCCTCTATGAAGGTAATGAGGCAGTAGCCCAGCTGAAGTGCTTCTGCACCAATACGCACACCATGGGAAATAGGCTGGAGTTGGAAACTATGGTGCAATTAGGAAGCTGTTACCTAAGTATACTTGTAGCTTTACTGGATTGTCCTTCTGTTCCTTTCTTCCAGAGCTTACTTTGCCATCTCCTTTCTTCTTCTAAATGGGAAAGAATCGAGGCTGAAACCAGTACATTCATATCAGCTCTTGGCTACACGTCAGCAGATTATTATGGTTACTTGGTTGAAAATGTAAGTATTTTGTGCAATTGAGATTTTGTTATTAATAGCACCAGTTTATAAACGCATACATGGAGTTGTCAGTGTTACAAGGGACATGAACTGAACTTTGCTTATCTTTCTTACTTCAGTTACTTTTATAGTCTTTTAATGGAGAAAATAAAGTGAATGAAATGAATCTCTGGAGAGAAGAAATTATTTTTTATTAGGTTATAGAAGCAAAGGTTGAGTATAGGTTGATGAAATATTTTGTTCCTTTTGTGTTATGGCCAAAATGTCTGTCCTTGTATTCATTTTTTTCCCTCTGAAGTTTAGATTATATATATACATAATTGTGCATTAGAACATAAATTCTGAATGTTTTCTTTGACTGTATGCATTGCATTTAAAATAGTAGATGAGCATTAAATCTTAAGAAAAGTGTCTTTTATGTTTGATATATTTAAAAAAATGGGAACAGTATCTGATAATAGTCTGAATCAGATGAAACATCTAAAAATTACTGACTCTGAAACTTCTGCCTCAAGTCTCAGCAGAGCTAAAATAGCTTGTTAGTTTGCAAATGTGGAAGGTATAGAAAATTCAGAAAATTCAGAAATGTTTTCAATGGTTTATTCAGTGATCTGGACAGTTTTAACTTGGGCTCAATAACTTAAAAAAATATGATTGAATCAAAATGGGAAGTTATTTACATCCACAGAGTATCAGTGATACAAATAACCATGCAACTAATGTTTGCTTATCTGGAGTATGGGCTTTTTATGTAATTTATTTTGTTTTATTTAACAGATCATCTCCTCATTAGTAACTGAACTCAGAGGAAATCAATTTAATGAACTTAACATTCAGGGAAAGTAAGTGTTATCCAAATATCATCTTGATGTTTTAATTTCAGCCACTAGTTCAGCAAGGGCCTATTTGTATACTTAGACAGTATTTAGGCATCAGCTTGCAAACTTTGCTTACTCATGTAGATAGTTCCAAGTGTGAAGAAGCTTGTTAAATTATGCTTCAAATAAGAATTTAAACTTACCTGATAATCACCGTGTTTACTGCTTAACTTCTTATGGCCAAACTTAACTGGCAGTTACTGTAAGAGCAAAAAAAAAAAAAAAAGTTTCAAAGTTTTTGGTTTTGCCTTTGTGTGTAATAGTTTCATATGGCAGAATAATGTTGCATTTGTTATTAATGAAAAAATGTGTCCATGCTCATTTGAAATTAGCTCCCTCATTTTCCTTCTATTATTAGGTCTTTTGTCAGTTACCAAATAGTACTGTGGCACTACAGTATGTTACACAAACCCAAGCATTTAGTGTCTCCACCCTTTAACTGCTTCTTATCCCTCCTTTCTGAAGAAGAAACTCTGGGAAAGTGACTGGGAAGGAAGCTGTGATATGCTCTGGCCAGATCTCCCATCCTGATTATCAAGCATTGCTAATAGTTGTCTTGCTGCACTGTATATTATGTTTCTACATGTGTAGATGTAGTCAATAAGAAAAATCGCTTTCTTTGTCCACACTATTTAGACAGAGTAGGTCAAGACAAAATCTCTGAAAGGGAATTTACCTAGCACTACTATTTTGGACATGATTGTTCCTCTCCACTGGCTTTGAAATGTTCATAATCTTTTGTAAATACTTCAGAAACTATTAGACCACATTGGTAAATCTATCTTTCTGGCTGTATGTAAATTCTGTGTATTCCAGATGTAAAAAAAAAAAAAAAGGAAATGTATGACCTTACTGTGCATATTCTCTTGTTCTTCAGACTCAAATCTGCTGACACTGATGAAATGAGTTTTATTACCTGTGTAACACCAAATAGGCTGTAAAGTTACATGAAAGAGGAAGGTGTTTGAAAGATCTTCATTGTGTCATACCTTCTGTTTTTCTTGTTTGACTGTTTTCCACACTTTCTTATTGAACCTGGATGTTTTTGTAAAAATGAATAAGTGACCTGAATTTATTTAGACCTAATTTGTACTACAGTCACATAGACTGGTTAGTTTTGTTCAATGAAGAAAATAAACACCCACATTTTACAATGTGGACTAAGCTGCAAAACTAATGAGGTTGTTGGAAGAAGAATATCTGATTTGTTCCAGGAAACAAGATTTCTACTTGTAGAATTGGAACATAAAATTCACTCATTTTGCAGAGACAAATGCAGTTTGTCAGTTGAAGGTGTATATGCTTTGATTTCTCTGTGTAGTGATTTTTACAGCAACATGAACAATGTCAGGAAACTTTTTTGCCTTGATTTTCACCTGTAAGTGCTCTAGTCACACCATCCAGTCATAGAAGGCAAAGACAGGCTAGGAGAATTAAGAACTTCTCAGTATAGAAGATCAGGTGGACACCACCTAACAGATGTGAAGGTGCACAAGTTGATAGAATGCAATGAGATGTATTTGTATGTCCTGAGGGAACTCACAGATCAAGTTGCTAAGCCACTATCTGTCATATGTGAGAAGTTGTGGCAGTTCATTAGTGGGAAATTTAAACTCCATTTCTATAAAGCAAAGAAGAAAGACCCAGGCAACTGCAAACTAGGCAATCTCACATCTATGCCTGGCAAGATCATGGAGCAGATCATCCTGGAAACTATACAAAGACTTATGGAAAACAAAGAGGTGATTGGTGACAATAACCATGGCTTCACTAGGGAAAAACTACATCTGACAAGTTTTATGGCCTTCTACAGTGGGGTTACTGCATTGGTGGTTAAGGGAGGAGTAGCTGATGCCAGCTACCTGGCTTTAAATTTGAGGGACATGGATTTGGTGGATGGGCAACTCTGTATAAGAAATTGGCTAGATGGTTGTACGTAAAGTATTGAATTCAATGGATACGTGTCCAAATGGAGACCAATGATCACTGGTATTCCTCAAGTGTAAGTAGTAGGCAATGTGTACTTGCTGCCCAGAAAGTTCACTGTGTCATGCATTGCTTCAAAAGAAGTGTGACCAACAGGTTGAGGGAGGCAGTTTCTGTCTTTTCTGTTGTTGTCAGGCCCCACCTGGAGTATTGCATTCAGCTATAGGACCCCCAGCATAAGGATGTGGACCTGTTGGAGGCAGTTGTGAAAAGAGCCACAAAGATGATCAGAGGACTGAAGTTCCTCTGCTATTAAGACGATCTGAAAGAGTTGGCTTTGTTCAGCTTGGAGAAAGCTCTGAGGAGACTTCCTCAGAGGACGAGGACCTATAAGAAAGCTGGAGAGGAATTCACACCAGGAAATGTATTGAAAGAACTAGGAACAGTGGCTTTAAGCTAAATGACTGAGACATTAGGAAGAAATTCTTCACTCAGAGGATGGCAACACACTGGAATAGGCTGCCCAGTGAAACTGTGGATTCTCCTCTCATGGAACTGTTGCCCAAAGGGATAGGGTCCTGTGAGGTGTCCCTACCCACTGCAACAGAGGTGGAACTATATGATCTTTAAGGTCTTTTCCAACATAAGTCTATTTTATGAAATTCATTGCACACAGTGGACTGCACTGCACAGTATTCTCCAATAACACACCTATTTTGAAGCTTACGCAGAATCCAAGAATGACAAGGTTGGAAAGGACCTACAAGATCATCTAGTCCAACTGTCCTTCCATCACCATTGCTACCACAAGCCACTAAACCATATCTTGTTGCTCCTCATCCAGACGCCTCTTGAACACTGCCAGGGACAGCAACTCCACCACCTTCATGGACAGGCCATTCCAGTGCCTGACCACTCTCTGAGAGAAAAAGATTTTCCTTATGTCTAATCTAAACTTCCTCTGGTACAACTTGCAGACATTTCCTCAGGTCCTGTTTGTTGCCTGGGAGAAAAGGCCAAACCCCTCGTCATCACAGCCTCCCCTCAGGAAGTTGTAGAGTGTGATCAGGTCTCCCCTGAGCCTCATTTTCTCCAGTCTAAACAGCTCCTCAGCTGCTTTTCATAAGTGCTTGTGCTCCAGACACCTCACCAGTTTCATTGCCCTTCTCTGGACCAGTTCTAGGGCCTCAATGTCTTTCTTGTAGTGAGTGGCCCAAAGCTGAACTCAATACTCAAGGTGCAGTCTCATCAGTACAGGGGGATGAATACCTCTCTGCTCCTGCTGGCCACACTATTTCTAATACAGGCCAGGATGGCATTGGCCTTCTTGGCCACTTTGGCACACTGTCGGCTCATGTTCAGCTGAGCATTAGTCAACACCCCCAGGTCCCTTTCCTCTTCACAGTCAAAAGAAGGCAAAAACATCTTTGCAAGGTTTTCCTTCAGAATAAAAATAAGAATAAAGTAAGCAGCTATTTTGCTAATCCTGAATAGGGAATTAGAATATTGTAAAGGGGACTGATATAGAAAGTGCCAAATGCATGTGAACTTCACATATATAGCTTGGGAAATACTTCTGCAGAATAAATATCAGTCCAGTAATTGTCATTCTAAAGAATCACTTCTCATGGCAAAACTTTGTTTTGAAGTATTTCAGTATGAAAAACCTTAAGCACTTTTTTTTTTTTTTTTTTTTTTAAATTAGGGAATTGATAAAACACTGAGTCTTAGAAAACATCATGTTTAATTTCTCTCACTGTGAATATCACTAGGATTATCTACAAATCATAGCATTTGTGTCACAATGTATGCCACTGACTGTTAGGCAGCATGTTAGCTTCCACTGCACATGAATGATGTTTTAGTCTTGTGATGAGCTGTGTCACTACCTTTTGTTATTTACAATAATATGGTTTTAACAGGTCAAGTGAGTGGTTTATATACAAAGATTGATAGTAATTACGTATCACTTCAAGTATACATTTGTAAGACAAATAGTTTTTCTTGAACGCTTAATGACAGCAGGATTTGTAGTATTTGGTTTATAGAAGTTATAAGTTAAGAGGAGGGAGGTCAAGAAAGCATCAGAAGGTGTTAAAAGTAGCAAGGCTGTCTCTTCCTAGAATCTAGTAAACTTACACAGGATCTCTGAAACTGTAGTCTTCTTTACCATTGCTTTGCTGTTTCCTGGAAGTGATAAAGAATTCTGTGCTAGAAAGTCATTGATTACTAAGCGAATATAACTGTCTGCACTTCAGAATTGGGTTAATGTTATTCACATGGTATGCCTTGACCAGTAAAATATCAAAATTCTGTGAGACTTCTAGACAATATATTATGATAAGTCAACAGTATGTATCTCTTGTATTTAATCTGCAATTAATTTAATCTTCTTTTACCTCAAGGATATAGAAATTAAAGTTTAAACTTTTCTAAAATGTGAACTGTATTTCTCCCTCAGAATTTCCATCAGTCGTGTGAACACCATGTCCCTTTTCTGTCTCCCATTTATTACTTTGCCTGATCTAACTCCATTGCTGGAAACTCTTCTTGTTTACCATGGGGGAGCATCAAAAGAAATCCTCAGCTCAGAGTTCTTGGAGGCTGTGAATGATGCCTTTTTAAAGTAAGTGGTATGGTCCATATGTTTTTTTTAATGAAGATTATTTATTCAATTGAATGGTTTTTCTTTGGATTTGGATGCTGAATGCACTATGCATCTCCTGTATTAAAACAACAACACCCTCCTTTGTATTTGAATGGCAGAGCTCAGGTTGTTGACCAAAGTGGAATTTTAATTTGCTGGTGTACAAATTGTGGCGTAACAGCTTTAAGTATTGACTGAAACTTTTTACGAATCCAAAGTATTTTTATATATTTCTTACTGTCTACAAAAGTACATTTTAAATAAGCCATTAGATAGTTTTGAGTTAAAAAAAATAGCTTTTCAGTGGAAGCTAGAATTATAATTGCTGTAATATTGCCTAGGACCTACCTGCTTACCTGCCAGCTGCTGATACTCTCTGTGCAGACAGGTCTTTGGGAAGCAGTCTGGGTGTGTAAGAAAGCGGGCATGGAGTAGGACCTTTCTCTGGAGCATAAAAGTGAGTTACAGCCTCAAGGCCTTTGCTTCCATTTGTTGGGATCTGCCGTAACAAAGTTCACCATTTTTAAAGATGTGTATAGAGGTTCCTTTTTTAGGTGATGATGATTCCATGTTACTTTTTGCCCTTGTTATTTTATACCAAATAGAGTATTGTAAATAAGATTTTTTTCTCATTTACCACAAGTTGATCTTTTTTTTCTTTTTTTTTTTTTTTTACTTTTTTTTCCCAAGTGTGCTTACAAAATAAAGGAAGGCAGGAAGGCAGGAAGGCAGGAAGGCGGGAAGGCGGGAAGGCAGGAAGGCAGGAAGGAAGGAAGGAAGGAAGGAAGGAAGGAAATGAATGTTTTGTCTGTCTTCTGTTTTCTTGTGGTAAAAACAATTATTTTTGTCTCTAAACCAGGAAGAAGATCTCCCTTTCTGAATCAGCCATCTTCAGTCTCTGGCACCGTCACTTACCAAGCCTTGAAATTGCTACATTAAGTCTTTTAGACCAGCTGGTATCACTTCAGATAAATAATTTGGAAAAAGTGGCTTGTGTCATAAAAGATTCACTTTTGGTATGTACAAAACCACAGTACATTTGATACTGCTCTTTCAGGCTTACTGAGTGACCGTTTTTTAAATGTCAGCATCTTTGAGAGAAGTAGTCTCTGACATGGCATAAAGCTTCCTTTATCTGTCAATAACTGCTTTACTAAAAGCAAATCTTGATACTTGTTCATTTTTGCTCTCAGTTTGTTGCAAAAACTAGAAATTTACTGAGATGAACTTCATCCAGCAATGAAAATCAGAGAATCCAGTAGATGTCAGTACTGAGTACCCTCCTGTCTTTAAAAATTACAAACTTTTTCCAGGGAGAATTTTTACTTCAATATCTGTGCCCTTGGGAGTATTAACAGTTTAAGCAATTAAATTCCTTGTAGATTACTTCATTGTGGACTGCTTAGTTACCTAGCTTTGTTTGCAGATCTGAACAAAGCTCTTAATATAAAATATTTTGAGTGTGTGGAGGTCTTTCTTTCTGAAGCAACACTGAAGTTTGTGTGTTCGAGTAAACAACTAATATTTAGCACATCAGAATTTTGCAGTTTATTAGAAACCTAAAAATATGTGTGTAAACTGATTTCTAAGCTCATATTTGTAAACAACTGCGTCAACAAATCAGCGTTTGTTATAGTTTATGTTCGATTCTTAGATAGCTTTCCTGAGTAAATTTATTATGTTCAAAGTCATGTTGCAAGAAAACCGTATTCTAGTGCAGTAGGTTGAGAGGCTTAGTATTTGTCAGCTTTGCCTTTATAAATCATCTGTGATTGCTGTGTTTTGTTTTTCCACATTATCCACTTTCCAAAGCACAGATGAGAATCAAAAGTATGTTGTGCTCTATAGTTAAGGCTATAACAATGGAGCCTTTCTTGCTGCTGTTTCTCCTATGTCCTTGAACTGTCCTCATGTTTTGTCTTATCCACGGGTTCTGAGTGTGGGTGGATCCACATTTACCTTTTGATGGCAGCTGTGTAAATGAAATAAGTCTTAAAGAGGGGAAAGGAAAATGGATAGAGAGAAAATATGGAAAGCTTGTTTGTTTGTTTGTTTGTTTTCCTACTACAGTCCAGCTAAATTAGAGTTAACTCCCTCAGTGTTGCCTGTCTTCAAAACCTGTATTATGGTAAAATGTTTGAAGTAATACCCACTAATTTGCTTGCAATCACGATGAATTAAAGAGGTGTTAAAATAAAATACATATGTATATGTAAAAAGATACTTGTGCTTTCAAGATAACTGTATGCTTCAAGATGAAAGTATGTTAGGCACAATGTATATGGAAAAAAAATGATTCTTCTCATTTTTTTTCATTTTTAAGTTTAAAATGCAGGAATGTTGGTAAATATAAAATTTGGAAGTAAAACATTTTAAATGCAATAGTGTATTAGGAAGACAAGAGAACTGGCACTTGTGTTATCACCTCAAATCTTTTACTGTGTTATCTTGGGTATAGTTTTCCTTATGCCTAATCTTACTTGGCTTTGCTACAGTAGAGTCTGATTACTAATATATTCTTCTATATCCCACTTACATGTATCCTGTAGATGCAAATATATTTTTCATTTATTTTTTTTTTCATTCAGTACTGGCTTAGTATCACGTGGGCTATTTAGAATTCTTATTTCAGTTGATGTAGATAATAAAGTACTGTTGTTTTATAGAACTTGTGTTTATAGTATTTCATGTTACCATGTCTTTTTCTTATTTTCTTGTTAAAGTCACGTTGTTTTCGTATGAGGTGGTTTTCTGAAGTGCTCACATTCTTAGAATACGTTATTGTAATATCACATGTGCAGTTCCATTTTGCTATGTTTGGATCTTTTGAATTGTTGTATTACATGAAATATGTGTTACATGAAAAGAGCTGGAACAAGCTCCCAGTAGAGGTTTGTTTTTCTGAACTTTTTTCTGAAAAAATTTGCGTTGTCACAGATGGGGTTATTAAATTATAATAAGCTATTATTTGTGGGGAAAAATAGAAGAAAAGTAAAGAAAGAAGAGAGATTGTTAAAAACCTGGAATCCCTCTGAGAAAACCTTCCAAACTCCAGAATCTCTTCCTCCTGTCTTCTATAGCATGGCATGCTGCATTACAGACACAGCTTCACATTGCCTTGGAGACTGTTATGCTGTGATAACATTCTTATTTTGAGTACTTTCAAATAAATTGCATACAGTCAATTGAACAAACTCTGGTGATATGAGGCCATTTTCCTTTCATATTCCAGTGATTAAATTTCATTTGTGTTCATGTCTATGAAGTAGAGGAAACTATTGATAGTGTTTCCTTATAGTGATTATTGTTGTTTGCTGCTGTATGGGAGGAAAGGGTAAAAAACTTTTTGTTGTTCCATAGTTATTTTGGTCTTATTCTAAAGAACTATGGCTTGATCTTGATATGTGTGACTGGTTGACTCTTACCAGTCTTAAGCAACAGTGGCTTTGTGTGTTAAAGAGAAAATATCTAAAAAGACAGTAGAGAAGTAACTGAATTTTACACATAGGACTTGTAGAACATTGTTTTCACTTCCCACTGTTTCCAGAAAGCGTTAGAAACTGGGAAGGACCTCTGGAAGTTGTCTGGTCCAAGTTTTCCTCTAATACGGTGGGATTAACCTGGCAATCAGCTGCCTGCTGTCTAAGCAACCAGCTGTAAATACTCTTGAATACTAGATGGCACATGTTCAGTGGGACAATTTAGCTACAGCCCTATCACAGAGAGAAAGTAAGGTAAAACATGAAAACAAGATACCCCCGAGTATTTGCAGTGTGTGAAGACAGCCATGAGAAAAAAAGGAGCTGTTCTTTTAAGAGCTCTTCTAATTAGATTCTATTAAAGTTTGTGTCTTAATTTCTGAGATTATTATCTCAGATAAAAGTCCTTATTCTACCTATGTGTAATTAAATAGAATATTCTTCTACGTAATACTTATTAGCTTGAAACACATGCAGAATTCTTTGGGATGCTGCTTCAGACACTTAGACCTTTTATCAATAAAAGGCATGTGTAAATACTGGTCCTTCCACATATTCTAAAGTCTGCAAAATGTTTTTTTATTAGACATGCATCATTCCAAATTGTTCAGGAATTATGTTCTCATCAGATCTTCCAGTGCTAATTTTGGAAATGTGAAGCATTTACTTGTTCTTACGTTTTGTTTTGTTTTTAAACTAGGCTATGTGTGCAAATATTTACTTAATCTTGGTGCTGTACAAAAGCTTTCTTAAATCTTAGAATTTAAGAGTATGGGATTAGAAAGTAGCATGTTTACAAGTGCATGTTTAAAATAACTTTCTTTAAATAGTCTTTTGTGTCATAGTACCATGCATACAAAAAGCTTTCTTGATTTAAAAAAAAAAATACATACGATTTGATGTACTGAGATAATTACCTTAGCAACTCTGGAATTCACAGAAGAGCATAATAGCTGAAAAAATGTCTTGGACCAAAATATATGTGGTAATGTTATAGACAAAGAGATAAATTTAATTTCTGGAATTTAATTCTGAAGGTGTATCAAGAATCTCTAAGCATACCCAAAAGGCATTGTCTGTAAAGGCAAGAGGAAAGCTTTCTGTAAACCTATCTGTGTCTCTTACCTCCAGCAATTGCACGCAATAACCTCTTTTTTTTTCTTTTTTTTCCTACCACTCCCTATTTTTAGTGCTTGTTTTCATAAACAGTTTGTAGCCTGGGTGTTGTACTTGTTTGCTGCTGAGCCTGCTTAGTGTCGCTGTGGCTCACTATCTGTGATTTTGAAGAATCTAATCCTGAGAAAATCTGATAGAAAGAGTTCATTTGAGATTTACAGTTTATTAATTGCAGCATAGTTTTATCCATGAGTTAAGCCATAAAATATGCTGTGACAGTTGTTTGAGTTGCTGCTTCTTAATGACTAATTTCCTTCCATTTGTTCATAAACAGCCACAAGCTGCAAGCCATCCTGCCATTTTCAGAATTGTTAATGAAATCTTCAAGTAAGTTTTGAAAATATAGTGGGAATCATACACTGTTTGTTTGTTTGTTTGTTTGTTTTTTCCATGCAAATATGCCGTATTATAATTTCTGTGTGTCATATTCTGTAGCTGGGTGCTACAGGGTACCCTGCTCTGTAATATACTGCAAATAATAGTAAATGTTAGAAGTCCTGAGAACTTTATTTGAAACCTGGAATATAATAATGATTGATAAAATTGACTATGTTGTATTTTACTCTTTAGAAGCTAGAATTGATTTCCTAGTTTAGTAGAGACTCACGGTTGAAATACTACTTTGATACGAAAGCTATAAATGATCTGTAATAGCTTGGCTTACACCAGCATACAGATGGAGTGTAGCTATAATGTTTGTGCTTACCAGTGTTGCCTCTTTTTTATTATATTAATCATCCTCAGTATTTAGATCAGATACGCTTTTATTTGCACTAAATTACTGACTTGCCTGTTCAATGAGTTTATCTTTGAATGTGCTGTGGTTATTTTGGAGCTATTTATGTTGTTCACCACATGGGGGCTTCTAATCCTTAGTAATTTCAGTGGATTTTTCTCTTTGCTTGTATTCTTATTTTACCATTCTTTTAAAGACTGTATACTACTATGGTAATCAGCCTGAGATGCATTGTTGTTGGATCAAATCTAAGAAGAAACTCATAATCTTTGCTATTTTTTGCTATTTTTGTGTTTTTCTTTGTAAGAAAAAAGACATTTGTGTGTCTGTG
Organism: Excalfactoria chinensis; assembly: GCF_039878825.1. Classification (NCBI taxonomy): domain Eukaryota; kingdom Metazoa; phylum Chordata; class Aves; order Galliformes; family Phasianidae; genus Excalfactoria; species Excalfactoria chinensis. The sequence continues at coordinate 40,795,754 of NC_092857.1, forward strand.
CATGTTTCGTTTAGAAACTGTAATTTACTCTTCTGTGGAGTAGAACCATTTGACAGCTAGTGCTGTAGCATTCCTTTCCATTGCTGTGTTCCAGCATTAACATTTTCTGAGTAGTCGAGACCAGTCACTTTACAAAAGAAAAGTGCACTTTAAAATTTTTGTAACTTTAACAGACATCAAACGGCATGGGTTGAACTCTATGGTACAGGGAGACAAAATCTCTGCAGACTTTTTGGAGACCCATTTGTTTCTGTAGTTTGTGTTCATTTTTCTTTTCTCTGCTATCCTTCCAATTTTTACCAAATGGTGCCTCGAAATGAGCACACTGTTTCAGACGTAGTTACATCCAGGAATTTAGAAAGCTCTTTGTATTATGCTATTTAGAGATTGTATTGTGTATCCACACCCGGAATAAAATTTATTTTATTGGAAGGTATGGAGGTGTGTGAGGGCTGAGGGCTGAGTTTAGGTGACCCTAAAACTCATATCTAAAACTTACATCTCTTTCATTAATAGCTTTTCCTGTTCTTTACCTGACTGGGCTAAATTGTTTTATCTCACAGATAATAACTTGTTTCCCCAACTTTTTTTCTCCAAGTAGAAGCATGCTTTGTTCTGTACAGCTTCATAGTCCATTCCATACACCCTAGCTTGAGTTTGTGTACTCTTTCTTATATTTAAATTGCCCACCGTTTTATGAAATTTTTGAATTATAGTAGTGTGTTAGTTGTTCTCATCTTTTTGATCATTATGGAAAAAAAATAAATCTAACAACAACAACAACAAAAACCCACAAAAAAACAAACCAAACCAAACCAAACCTAGGACATCTCAGTGGCAGCTTACTTTGAACTTCTTTTCCTACCTTTCCACATCGTTCAAAGATGAGAATGAAAATTGCTCTTGGCTGCCCATGTAATTTTGTCTTCCACTTGTGCATTGGTTGCATTATGCCTTATGGAAGGGCCAGTTAAGGCATTCTCCTTCCTGAACCTCCAGAATAGATTTGATTATTTCACCAGTAAAAGCACTTTGGAATGCATCATGAATTGGAGTCCGTAATGAAATTTGCAGTAATTATGGATCTAGTATGCCTTTGGTACATAGTTATTTTTGTTTGTGCTGATTTACTGATGGTATTCACTAAGGAATCACAATGATTGACTGGCATCTGTATTATTTAATATTAAAATTTGATCTCTTTCTGTAATTTTTTATCTGTGGAACTTTTATATTTGATGAGCAACTTTTTTCTTCTTTCCCCTGACTACATTACGAGTGCACTACTTGACAATTTAAGTCAAGACTTATATATGTGTACTTTATGCTCAAGGTAGAATATTCCAGGAGATTGTAATTTCACTCTGACATGGCTGTGAATGCCTTCCCTCAAAGCACTTTCATATGCTTAGCTGTAGGTGTGGGAATAGTTGCAGTCAACGAACTGTTCTGATACCAGTTGTACCTAACAAAGATATGAAAGTCTGATTTTTAATTTTATACTTTTTTGATTTATTATTTGGGCAAATTATATGCGTCTGTTTGTATACAAAATAAATCCAGAATATTTGTAGAGGTTGCCTATAATTCTTTTTAAAAAAGAACAAAACCCATTGTGGGGTTGATACTTCTGGCATAAGAAACGTGGTGAGCTCAGGCACAGGTTGAAACTAGAGAAGGGAAAGACTGTACCTTTTTCTTTTCTTCCTTTCATTAGCACTGCTATAGTTGGCAGACAAATTATCTAATCTCTGTCATAATCTAACTTTTCAATTTTAGGAGTGCACTTTTGGAAACTGATGGAGCTCCTGAAGTTATGACCATAATACAAGTATTTATACAGCTCTTCATTCAGGTTCAGCAGAATGAAAACAAGCAGGTTAGTCAAGATCTTCTACTTAATGTTTCTTTTCAGTGAGAAGATACAAAATTTTGCATGAAAACAACAATTCTACTAGTATGACCAGTCACTGAATATGAGTTTAATAACACTGTCCCCCATGGTTGTACATGTATGCTAAGTTTTAGTTCAGATTTTTTTTGCCTGTAAATAGAAATACAGTGTGGAACCAGTGTTCCAGAGAAATTTACCTGAACTTATCCTGGAATAATTCCGCAACCTAAACTATAATTTTCTCAGCAGCAGTTAAATTGTTACAGTGTGCTGGTATGATTTTTGTCACGCATCTCTGACAGAAAAGACTAAAACTGTAGTGTTTTTCTTCTGCAGTAGCAGAGTTCTTGAGAATAAACAAAACATATAGATGCAATAACCCCAATCCTATCTCCAGTCCACTCTGTTGTCTGCTCTTTGCATCCCTGTCCAATTCCTGGCCTTTAATAGTGGCCACTCAGAAAAGTCTCCTCAGTTTAAAGCTTCAAAGTTCCCAGCTCAGCATCTTTTCTTTTGCACAGGCTTTTAGGTTGTTCACACTGAACTGAATTAAGTAGATTATTTTTCATATGTATGACTTAAACCAACAGCAGGTTCAGCTTCTCACTTTTAAAGTTTAAAATAGGAGTCACAAAAAGGTTTTGTTCTGTTTCTAGGTAACAAAATTCTTGTTAGTTTCTTAGATCACACTGTCACCTCAAATGCTAATCAAGTTGTTTATTTAGTTTGCTTCTACCTCCATTGTCTATGTTGTAAGTTTGGAAATTATCATTTAATACTTTTTGTTTTAGACTTATGAATATTTTCCATTCCTTTGAGTTTTGCAACTTCTTGGGGAGATGGTAGTTAAGAAAATTTGGGGCCTCCACGTGGGAACATGTGATGTATTGACCTTTAATTACCATTGTGACTGAATCTATCATCTTCTATCTTCAGGCAATATGACTTAAGGATGAAACTGCAGCTGTCTTGCTTAATATGTAGGTGCTGTACACGTTAATTTCATGCCACCCTGGTTGCATATAGCAGCAGCACATTGTGTAGCCTCAGGTGTGGGTGACTGGGTGGAGAAAACAAGTAAAGATCCCACACCCACCAGACACCCAAGGGCTAATCCTGTTGTGCAGGTGATGTGTTTGCTTCATGTTTGCTTCATGGTAAAAAGTCCTTCATCTACTGACATTACAATGTGGGTTATTGCCTATTTCTCTGAAAGTGGTCTTAAATGTTTCCTCTACTTGAATCTTTTCCAGTTTAATTTATGAGGCTTTAGTTAAGATGCTTTCTTCAATATTAGGATTTAAAATCCCTTGTTTCACAGTTTCTGAATGAACCGTGAAGTTATCTTAAAGTTGGGACAAAAATATGCAGGCAGATTACTTCCTAATCTTGATTTAAATATCTTTGTATTTTTTGTTTTACTAAAATTGCATATATATATATGGCACCCATCTTTGTCCATCCTCTTTTCTGGATGTCTGTCAATGGCATAATTTCCTCCTTTAACTTTTCTTTCGAGATTTGTTAAACTGTTAATGACAGAGGATGAAAAAAATTGTGGCTAGGTCATCTGAAGGTCATATTGGAGTACACTTAATTGAAAAAGGGCTATGGGAATAGAATTGTCCAAAAAAGTGTTTTGAAGTCATGTCTGACAGCTGCACAGGTTTGGAAGATAGCAGAATGATTCCCTTTTCCTATCTGGCACTGTCAGAATTTGCTGTTTTTTCTAAAAACTTTGTAGACTATACTGGGATCCACTGTTGGGATGATCTTCTTCCGGCTTTGTAGAAGAAGATTTCTTTCAAGTTTGTGATAGTAGCAAGGGCTAGCATAAGGATTTTGGGTAAGGTTAGTTACAAATTTATGAACTTAAAGCTCATGTTTTTATTTAATGGGAACATTTTTTTTTTTTCTTCCAGAGTTGTTTTCTATTAGGACTGCAAGTAGTTTTCACCTTGGAATGTTGTTTTAGATAGCTAGATAAATATTTTATGACACTCTTCAACTTTTATCTCCTGCTTTACATCACGGCAATTAGTATAATCAGCCACATCTAAACAAGTTTAAGTTGTTAGAGATAGGGTACTAGGGCTGTGGTTGGACTTGTTGATCTTGAAGATCTTTTCCAACCTGATCAGTTCTATCATTTTATGAGTCTAATTCTGTCCCTTAGTGCCTTGTTTGGCAATTTGTGATGGCTTATGTAAGAGAATATCTGCCTAAACTACTGTGTATGTACTATAGGAAGCAAAAAAATATTTTTCTTTGCTGAAACTTATTTTCACTACCTTACAATACTGTTTTCATATGTAACTTATGCTGTTGGTTGTCTTGGCTACTAATTAACTGTGTCAAGGGCTGCTTTTTCAATGGGATTTTTGATTCAAGCTAATTGACTTCATGCATGCATACTTTAATATAGGGATTATTAATTTTTAATTAACCTAATTCCAACTTATAAGTAGACTTCTAGATTTACCATAGTTATGATACACTGGCTAAGATTACTGTGTATATTACTGTGCTATAATTTCAATTTATTACTTCTTACAGAACAAAAACAACAACAACAAAATAATTAAAAAAAGTTAGAGAGGGAAAGGGTCATTCTGTTTATTTATAAGGTACATACATGTATTTCACACATTTTCCCAAACTGAATGTAGTCTTCATTGGGTTTAGAAAGGTGTCACATTCTATGGTCCATATTCCCACTGATGTGGGATCTGATGATGATGATGATGATGATGATGATGATGATCTGAAATACAGAGGTATTTCAAGAGTTGATCTATTTTACTGGCTTTGCTCTTACTCCAAAACGAAGTAGCCAGTTCTAAGCTATGGACACTTAAATCACAAAATAGCTGGAGTTGGAAGGGACCTCTAGAAGTCATCTGTACCCAAAGCCTTTGTTCATATAGAGCCACCTATGAGCAGGTTTGCATAAGTCCGTGTCCAAACTGCTTATAATATCTCCAAGGACAGAAATTCCACTGCCTGTCTGAGCAAACTGTGTCAATGATCAGTTACCTTTATAGTGACAAAGTGTTTCTTAATGTTCAGAGAAACCCACTTATGTTCCAGTTTGTGCCCATTGCCTCTTAACCTGACACTGGGTTCCACAGCAAAGAGCCCAAACCAGTCTTCTTTGTGCCTTCCCATCAGGTGTTTGTAGACATGGATAAAGTTGAATCTAAGCCAGCAGTGTGCCCTGGCAGCCCAAAGGGACACCTGTACCCTGGAATGCACCAGGCCCAGCATTCCCAGTGGGTGAGGGGAGAGATTGTCCTTCTCTGCTCTGTGCATTTTGGTCTCACCTCCAGCACTGGGTGCAGCTTTGGGTGCCACATCAGAAAAGGGACATAAAACTGTAGAAAGTGTCCAGAGGAGAACTGTGAAGATGGTGAAGGGTCTGAGGGCAAGGCATGTGAGGAGCAGCTGAGGTCCCTAGGTCTGTCCTACCCAGAGCAGGGCAGGCTGAGAGGGGGCCTCATGGCAGCTGCAGCTCCTCACAGGGAACGGAGGGGCAGCGCTGAGCTCTGCTCTCTGTGGTAGTGATAGGGCCCGAGGGAACGGCATGGAGCTGTGACAGGGGAGGGGCAGCTGGGGGTTGGGGACACGGTCTGCACCAGAGGGTGGTGGGCAGAGCCCCAAGCTGATGGACATTTGGACACCTTTTTCAGATATACTCTTTGAATTTTGGGTGGTGCTGTGTGAAACCAGAAGATGGACTTGATGATCCTTATGGGTCCCTTCCAACTCAATATATTTTATGATTCTGAGATCCCCTGAGTGTTTTCCACGATGATCAGTCAGCATCAGTCATAAGGAAGGTGCTCCAGTCCCTCGATCACCTTTGGTGGTCTTACACTGGTCTTGTTCCAGTATCTCAAGGTCCCTCTTTTACTGTGGGGCCCAGAACTGGACACTGTGCTCCAGGAGCAGCTAAGAATATTGTTAGCCTTCTTAGTGACAGGGCCACCCAGTCATGTTCAACTTGGTGTTCACTGGAACCCTGGATCCTTCTTTGCAGAGCTGCTTTCCATCTGGGTGGCACCCAGCATGTCCTGGTGCCTCAGGTTGTTCCTCTCTAAAGTGACAGGACTTTGCACTTTTCCTTGATGAACTTCATGAGGTTCCTTTTGGCCCCATTCTCCATTTCTGCCATCTCCGGATGGAGGCATGTCCCTCTGCTGTGTCCTTCCACTTTTATGTCATCAAATAAACCTTGTGTTGCACACTGTCCCATCATTCACATTGTTAATGAAGGTGTTGAACTGGATCAAACCTAGTACAGACCACTAGGGTTCACTGCTGGTTTTGGCTTCCAGCTTGATGTGACAGTCATCACCACCCTCTGGGTCTGGGCATTCAGCCAGGTTTCAGTCCACCTCAAATGGAGTTCATCCTGTACTTGCACATTTATGCTGTACCTTGGACATGCCTGTAGTGGATGCTTACAGAACAAAAAAATTAAAGGTATGATGCTGTTAATCTAATGATTACACAAGTAGCTATTTGCACATCATCTGAATTGCAAACATTCAGATAAACAGAGGACTGGTTTGTTTTCTACAACTGCCCTAACCTTGTTCTGAGTCACATCATAAGAATTTTACTTTTCCATTTTTAAACAAAAAGCAGTAATCTACATTACACCCTTATATACAGAGAAAAGTGAAACTGTACTAGTATCTATTTTGGCCTCTGTGTATTAAGAATGAAGACATTTCTGACTGCAGGAAAAACAGTACTAATGTTATTGGGCTATATCTTAATATCTTAATATTAAGGTGTAATTTTATTCACACTTTAAATTCATTTTAAATAAATTTATTTTAAAAAAATCTATAAGCAATCCATAAATAATTTTTAATGCTAAAGCTTTTCATAGGTATCTCTTTTTCTTCTTTGTATAAAATCTTAATTTTAAGCATAGAAGAAAAATACGTAGAAAATGTACTTCTGTGTTCTCTTGCTTCAGACTGTGTTGCTAGTTACTATATTGGATGAGATTGTTTGCTATAGGCTTGTTTTGAAATCTGACCAGAAAGCTCTTAAAATAATTTTTTTTTTTCATCTTAGCATAAATTTCCTCTGAAGGCCTACTTCCCTCACCACCACCAGCCTCTTGTAATAGCTTTACTAAGATGCCCTTTTGGTAAGTTTCTTCAGGACACATCTGCAGCATTATCTAACTTGCATTGTCTTTATAAGTGTTAAAATAACTTCTAAAAGGACTAAATTTTGCCATTTCCTAAACTGGGTGTTTTGATGAAGCAATTTAAATAATGTTCTTTTTTTGCATTTTATAATAGAAATATCTAAATATTACTATAACACAGATATAACTGTAAAGAAAACTATACAAGAATAACAAAGAAAGAGTGCGTTATTTTTTGCATAAAAACTATGATATTAGGAATTAAGACAAGATATGAAAGAGTCTATAAGGCATAAGGTATAATACTATTAATTATGATTATATGCCATATATGTACAAAAATACTGTATTGCCTTGTTGTTTGTCTCTGAACAAGAGAAGCTTGAGTTCTGCTGTTTAGATTCTGCAAACTTAATTTTCTTATATATATGTTTTTTTAGATTTTCCGTTTAAATGAATTACAAAATACAATTCAGTGTTGTGCAGTTTTTCACAAGCAATAACTTCTGCTCTACTCACAGTATTTTAATATTGAGGTAGAATTTACACAAGAATTTACATCAGCCTTATTCAAAGAGTATCCCTAATTGTAATTTCTCACATGGCAATGTCAATGAATTGTTCTGTGAACCACAAATACAATTATTGTTGAAAACTGGAAAGTTTTAAGAGGATATTTTAACTCATTGATGATAAATGAATAAAAATAAAGCAAAAGCTTTACTGATATCTTAATGCATTCAATTTTATTGTTATTTTCTAGCTGGACAGAATCTTTTCAAATTAAAAAGTGAAAAGCTATCTTCTCAGACTTTTATTTTCATTCTCCCTTCTCAGAATTGCCACCTACACAATGGCTGCAGCATTTGAAACACATTTCAAATACACTCAAATCTATAGTAGAAGATACGGATGTTAGGTAAGCAGTATTTCTAGCTTTTTGTCATTTGAATGTATTTGTGAAAAGTCATGTCAGCTGAAGTTATCTCAGATGACTATATTTCATTAAGTCTATATTCTTCTGCCAAATTTAGCTTTGTTATAAAGTTTAGCACTTGAGTTACTTACCAAACGAGAACTTTGTAGCATCCATACATCTGGCCAATATACCTGAGTTTAAAAAGAGGTACTTGCCTGCCTACTATGCCATTTCTCCCATGAATCTTTAAAACTGATTCAGGATTGTATATCAATTCTGTTTAAACAGGACTTTCAAAAGCCATTGTCAAGTCCAAAGAGTGCCAATGCAGAGTTATCAATCAGAACTTTTTGTTAGCAACGCCATTACCTGTTCTTTGTCTTTAGGATGCAGTATCCTAAATACTTATAAGTAGACAGTTTTGGCTCATTAAAGCATGACAAGTCCTGAAAAAGTACTGTGAGAATACACATGGAAAAGATCATCAGATGGAAAAACAGAGCCCATGTTATGAACTGGAGGAGAGGGAGATGAGAATATTGGTTGGAATCTAAATCTGATGCTTCCCCATTGTTTTTGGGTTTTTTTTGTTTGTTTGTTTGTTTGTTTTTGGTTTTTTTTTTTGTTTTGTTTTTTTTTTTTTTTTTTTGGGGGGGGGGGGGGGTGTTTTTTTTTTTGGTGTAGCAGAACACTTCCACTGAAAACACAGCTAGTTTTGGAAAGAGCCTGTTGTGAGCCTTTTGGATATGGCTTGATTCATGAATGAGGATGTACTGAGTTTCTGAAGGCCTGTACTGACATCCAAACTTTTTATTCACGAAGATAAGACTGAAAGACTATTTCAGTCTTTGTTATATTGCTCTTTGAGCTGACACTCCATGTTTCTGACCTGTTGCCCTTTGGTGTTTATTTTCTAAATAGTTCCTGTAATGAATGATTTTGTTTGCTTAGGTGAATTCTGCTTTGATAGTAGATGTTCCAGAAATATGTGGAAAGAAGGAAAAAATGATAAGTCTGTTTAGATGTGATTCAAGAGTGAGCATTCCAAAAGAACATTAAACAGCTTTAAATTTCCAGGAACCTTTCAGCTGACCTCTTTGTCACAGAATCAAAGAATCGTAGGGGTTGGAAAGGACCTCTGGAAATCATCCTGCCCAACCCTCTGCTTAAGCAGGATCCTTACAGTAGGTTACACAGAAAAGCGTCTAGACAGGTATTGAGCATCACCAGAAAAGGAGACTCCACAGCCCATCTGGGCAGCCTGTTTCAGTGCTCTGTCACTCCTGCAGTGAAGAAGTTTCTCCTCATGTTTGCTTCAAACTTGCTGTGTTCCAGTTTCCACTTGTTGTCCCCTTGTTCTATTGCTGCACACCACTGAAAAAAAGCCTGGACCATCCACTTGACTCCTGCCATTTAGATGCTTTATTCATATTTATAAGCACTGATGAGACCTCATAAGGCAGATGCTCCAGGCCCCTCATCATTTTTGTGGACTCTACACTTGCTCTTGTTGAAACCTATCAAGTTTCTCTTTGTCCAACCCTCCCATCTGTTCAGGTCTTACTCAATGGCAGCAGAATGTACTCTATCCCTTTAGGCAGCAGAATGTACTCTATCCCTTCATCCATGCCATTGATGTAAATGTTGAATAAGACCAGACCCAGTACAGCTAGCTACAGGCCTCCAGCTAGGCTCTGTACAGCTGATTACAGCTCTCTGTTCCTTCTTCCATGCCATGTTTAACTTTTTTGCTTATGAGAAGCCCACCTTCGGTTTGCATCACTATCTTCTGTCTCTTCATTAGTTGGATCAATTGTGATGAAAATGATCTAACTTTGCATTAGATGAGTATGTGAGAGAGCGTAGAGATGAGCTGTGGCCCATTCAGGTATTTCTTTTCCTTTCTGCAATAGCCCAGATTGTAAGCATCTTCAAACTGAATTTTAAGTTAGGAAATGGCTATCCTTAAAAACTTTATTCTTACTTCACCTAAATATACTTCCCCATAATCTACCAAAAATATATGCTGTGTAAACAAGACAGTGAAATTGAAATCCCAAGCAAGACAACAGTACATTAGAATGTAGTATTTAAATTGTGATTTAAATAAAGCGTAGTCCTTAGACTGGAAAGCTTAAGGTAAGAATAATTTATGGTGTATATTTTAATTCATAATATTTTGTCACTGCTATACATCAGAAACTGGTGTCAGAGATACTCTGTTTTATGGGAAGATTAATGTGTTAATAGCAATGAGTGTATCTTCTACTTGTCTGCAGATAGAGTAAATGAATCTGTTTAGCAGGTAAAATGTTATCTATAACTATATTTTCATGTCAGTGCACTTTGCAGTTAAACTACAAATTTGCAGGGTGTTTTACAAAATACTTAAGTGCATTATTTTCATTTTCCAGCTCTTTTGCTGACCTTTATGAAATCTGGTTTTTGGTTGCTTGTTTTGGAGAATGGGTGGATATTGCAGCAGAGCAATTAATGAAAGCACCTGTAGTCCCTGATGCTTTGCTGTGGCTGTTGGCATTTTACTACTGCCCTCAGAATGAAAACCAACAAAGGACTCAAACAATGGTGGGTAATGTAATAATAATCAGCAATAATCGGTTGGTAGTCTGCTAATATCTCATTGCTATAAAATAAAGAGTATACAACAGAAAAATGAAAGATCAGCTATGAATAAGGTACTGGTTTTGCAAGGTCTCCTGGGATCCGTATTGCAGTGGAGAAGTGGAGAACTAATTCCTGTGAATTTTCTTGGTGACATCTAGAAAACTTATTCCACTGTTTAAAGACATACAGATTAGCAATTTTTATCTTTTAAAATAATGTAAATTATTTTAATTGGAAATAAAACTGCTCTGGGAGTGACAGAATTTTGCGCTCTTGTACAATGGCTTCTTCTGAGAAGGAAACACAAGAAAATTCACAGCAGCAGTTGAAGATAATCATCACCAAATCCCTGCATCCCAACCTCATTCATCTACTCTGATTTATCTTATATATGTGTCAAAAATCAGCGAAGAGATACATGCTACATATGTACATACATATATTACATTCCCACATTAAATCTCTAACAGAATGAAGCAGTGTCAGAACTTCAGTCCTTGTACTGCATAGACTGGTGTGCATCTCTGTGTGCCTGTAAATGCATGAAGTCTTGAACTGAGACCTGTTAGCAAGTCTGAACTAGCCTGAGCGATCGGATCTACAAAGCCAAGTTTCAAAATCTGACAGTAGTATTTAGTCTTTCTTAGTTCAAAAACAGATTTGATTTAAAAATTCAGTTTAGTACATCACACTCGTAAAACATTATGCTTTCATTTTACATCTAACTATCCAACACATTTTGTAGTATTTTGTTTCCTTCCCTCCCCCTACTGTATATGCAAGTTCACATATTAATCACTTTTTAATTTTTTTCTCTTTAATTTCTATTGCTCCAGGGTCAGAGGTAGAATATTAGTTAACTTAGGCTAGAGGTACAGTGGAGTAAAGAAACCAGAGTTTTAGAATGTACTTTTGGGACAGTACTCAGTATCCAAGCAGTAAATATAGCTGAGTAAATCCAAAGACGTTGTATGTGCTCATATCTATATATGCAGCATTTTTCAGTTCCAGCACCTCAGAATGAAATCACATTGTCCCATATATAAAACCTTCTTCCTATGTGTCCCTTGCTCTATCAGTTTGTTATTTTCAATCATTGTATGACAAACTTCAATGAGAAAAAAGCTTTTCAACTGAGATTGCATGCAGTTACTCATATTTCAGTTCAGTGTGATCTTTTCTTGGGTTACTTACAGTGAAAAAAATTATTTTCCACAGGCTAGGCTACTTGACACATATTCCTACAGTTAATGCTAAGCCTATGCCTTAAGTTAGGTATTTGCTTTTTTATTATTGATTTTTCAGACTATTTTATGTTAAAGGAGAAGGGATGGAAAAAAAATGAGGTCAGGTAACTGACTGAAACAAGTTGTCTTTTTGAACATGGTTGAGAAATAGCTGTCCTTTTGAGTTTGTAGTGTTATATTTTTTCCCTGGTCACTGCACTTACATGTTTGTAGGTTAAGTGTTTTATCTGTTTATTTACTTATCATTTATTCAGTTCAGATAGAGTGAACAAAATGTTAAGTTAGTTCTTTTTATGTTGTGTAGGAGACAAACTCATCTGTTTTTTATACCCAGTAAAAATTAGTTTTTTTTGGCTAACTCAAAGGGTAAAAACATAATTTGCAAACAACACAGGAAGATGGAAAAAATGGCATTCTTACAGAATGTTTTATCAGTTGTGGTCAGATTGCATGGGGATTTAATTGATTTTAGCAGCAATGCTGAAATGAGTCCTTGAGGATCCTTTGTTCTTTTTCCCACAATGCAAAAATCTGACTGTGTTCTACTCAGGGAGTTTCTCTATTTCCTTTTATTATTAAAAAAAGTCAGATTCTGGCTTTGTGCCCTCCTTGCTTAGTTTCAAAGAGTAAGGAAAGTTAACAAATCCATTCTGCCCACATTTGTGTGTATGAATCAGTATGAAAGAAATGTGCATACTGCCCTTCCTTCCCTGTTTGCCTTTCTGCCTAAAGGCAGACTTTTTTAATGTTTGAGTATTTCTGCCAAGTATTCACTTTCCTATTAGTGAATAAATCTGTGGGAAAAATATATAGATGACCTTTACTCTTCCCTGATCCTGCATGCTTTGAAATTGTTCCTTACAGGTAGAATCTCAAGCAGTCTACAGTCATCTAATGATGCTTTACAACCGTCCTGTCCTTTCATTTGGAGATCTGCAGGCTCCTTTAAACAATATAGCTGATACAGAACGATGTCATACCCAGTGTCTTATAATACATCTTCTTACCAACTTTTTACTCTTTTCTTCTGGAGGACATATGATTGCCCAGGAATTAATTTCCCATGTAAGTGCTGATCATTTGTTTTCTTTCCCCCCCATGCCTTCCCCCCCCCATGTTTAAGTAAAACATACCTGTCTTACAAACTCAGATTTAATATTCTACATCTTATGAAGGAGGACTGAAGAAGATCTGACTACAAAAACAATAGCTAACATGCTATATAATCTGCATAGATCGCTCTGAAAGACATGTCTATTTAATTCCATGGAAACTTCAACAGAACACAATAACACTATTTGATTAAGCAAATTCTTAACCTACAAAGCACTATTTTCAGTATAGTCACCAGTTACCTGTGCATTTTCTCTGGGAGTGAACAAGTCCGCAAGCCATGCTCATAAAAATCTGCACTAACAGATGTGACCCACTGTTCCACTGCTGCTATGATGGCATCGTTGCTAGGAAAATGTTGCCTACACAGTCTATCTTTCATTGGCCTAAACATATGGAAATCAGAAAGCCCCAAATCTGGACTGTGTGGTAGGTGTGACAGTCCAGCCAAGATTGACACTGTGCTCCATGGTCTTCAAACTGGTATGGGGCCTGGCCACATCGTGTTAACAAGAGAAAGGTTGTCTTCTTTTCCAGTCTAATTCTGGAAGTTTGAGCCTTCACCCTGGTAAGCAGTTAGAACTGATGGTTTGTTGGGGTTCCAGGCGATCCAGGATGATCAACCCATTCCTGTCCCAAAAGACAGTGCATATTGCTGAGGTAAAGTGCCTCTTCAGCTTTTACTTCAGTGAGGAATTGACGTGTTGCCACTGCAGAAAATGCTGTTTTGACTCTGGCTTGTAGTGGTGACACCACATCTCATCACCAGTCATGATGAGATTCAGGAAACTGTCACCTTTAGCATTGTATTGGTTTATGCAGTGTTCTTTTTGTCCATGTGCGAGTATTCAGGGACTAACCTGGTACAAGCTTTGCTATATCTCAGCATTCTTATCATCATTTCCAATGCACTGAAACTGATGCTTAGATCTGTATACAGTTTCCTGCAAAGCCCACCCACCAATGATGAGCTGATTGTGGTGCTCTTCATTTCATGGCATGATAGCTGTACAAAATGTGGTTTATCTTTCATGTCACTGTCACCACTGCTGAGACACACCACCCACTGCATCACTGTGCTACATTCACTGTTTGGATGCTTATTCAGCATGAATGTCAGGGTGTTGATTGGTTTCTGTGTGGAGGAATTTGGAGACAGACTTTTGCTTCATACATACTTCCATGTCAGACTTCACCTCAGCAAACAACTGTTGCACAGCACCAAAATGTAATCAAATGTTGGTTGGAAGGTCCAACCGCTATTGCTATACCATCAACATCCTCCTCTGCCATTGTGGGCCAACATTAAAGAGGAGGCATTACTTTCAGAGCAGCTTTTTATTTCAGCTACAATCAAACTGTTTTCCTTCTTGAAGCATCTCGGCAAGATCTCACTGGAAAACATTCTGTTCTAACAGTAAGGCTGCAGAAATTCTCAGTGCAGAATCTTGAAACTAATGGATGTCTATACTTATTCTCTCTGATAGTTTTATGTATTTCTTATATTAAGGCACCCCAAGCCACACACAGCACCAAATTGTGCTGCATGGCAGTGACTTTGGTTAACTTTGTAAAATTTGAGATTAAGCCAGCAAATCTGCAAAAATTATGCCTTTGGGTCCGTCTGTGGTATTTTGTCGTTGTCTGGCAGAGGGATATATTTTTACTTTTTGAAACATTATAGAATTGAAATGTCTCCCTAAACCCATCAAGAGTTTAACATGCTTTGCTTTCCAAGGAGATAACTCCTAAATGGTTGTACTGTCTGTCTATTTATTTCTGTTTAAAACCTTTCTGATATATTGTTCTATTTCACTTTAGTTTTAGAGAACCTTAGATGTCTCATAGATGCTGAATTCATTCAAGCTGTGTCAAAACAGTCTGCTTGAACAAAATGAAGCTTACTTACGAGCTCAGTTTTTATTTTCAGATGATCTTATGTGTTCAGCTATAAGGGATAGATCTGTGGTTATGTTGCTGATATTAATAGAGAATAAATTGCACTTAATAAATTAATTGTATTATTTCTCATTTCTCTGTTTTCCTTCAGATTACTGAGACAACTGACATGAGCAAGGAAGTCTGTAGCCTTCTTGTCCGTACTGCATACAGAATTAAACATAATGTAGGAGAAAACCAAAGGACTGTGAAGCTGTTGAATGAACTTCTCCAAAAACTAGCAGTGGAAGTTTAGGTTTTCAGTGTTGTCTCTAATCCAGTCATTGAATAAGATCTTTATTTGGGCGTCAGCCTTTCATGAAAGTCTTGTGTTTCAGGTTAGCAAGGGTAAAAGAAAAATCTCCTTCTTGAGGATATCCCATAACTTTGTCTTTCCCCCGTGCTGTTTAGAAATGTAAACTGTGAGGACAAAACAATATTAAAGATGTCTGAAAACTCTGTTCTGAGCTCCTTCTTTTACAAGAGACCTATGTCATTTAAAGCAGTTTACTCATCTCCTTATTTATCTGTCTGCAGATCCATTTTTCTCCCAGATTACTCATGGCTTTATGAGCAATTTTATCCAATTGTTTGGTTGGTAAGTTGTTTCTAAAATGTTTTGTTCTATAATTCTGCTTTTATGTGGCTAACGATGATCTCAAGCGAGAGTTAATGATTCATGGTGAATGCATTCCATGTTCTCAGGAAATCAGCAGTGTTTCCTGAACTTGTTAATTCTTTTTGAAAACATTTCCAAAATAAAGCTCCCTTCATGTTTGTTAAACGATTATTTAACACTGCTGCAGCTTTCACAGGACAGTGTTCTCTGCAATGTACAATGCCAATAGCAGGTCTCCATCAGCAGGTACGGCACAGAAGTTTCTGTCAGCCTATTTTCCATGAGGTTATTGCTCAGAAAATCTTTTTTTTTTTTTTTTTCATGCAGACAAAGTAGGGCAAGTTATAAGGAAACTCCTATTTGAGGTCCAAATTTCCTAAAGAGAGAGGACTGTGGTTGCAAGTCATCTCCTTCTTTTCTGCTTTCAGAGATACGGTTTCTTTGCTTACTTCTTTCGTTGTCTATGAGAAGAGCATGGACCAGGAGCAATGCCTTCTTGTTTTATCCAAGAAGTTTAGTCCACTTGTTTCTAGCTTAGTTAAATAAATTAAGCATGAAGAACAGTAACAGTAGAGCATCTTAACTGATTTCACAGAATCAGACAATTGGAAGGGTTGGAAGGGTCATGTATTACCTACCTACCTATTATATCAACAGTTACTCTGTGTTAAAAGAAACCATTTGAAATCCTTATGGGTCCTTTTGAATGCAGAATATTCTGTGATTCTGTGAAATAGTATTCTTACATAGAATCAAACGTGTGTATCTTAAATTAGTACAGTTTTATGGGTGTAACGTTTGTTTTTGAGCAAGGGAGAAGAAAAACCATGTTCTTAGTTTTCTTTGGCTACAAGAAGTGGAAGGATATTTGCTGTTAACTGTTGACTGGTTACTTATAATTTTGTTCCTAGTGAGTCACATTAGACTGAAGCACGGAAGTTATGTGCCCTCTTGGCAAATTTATTAATGTATTTGTGTTGTTTGATCCTAGCCTATGAAGAAATAGTAAAAACTTAATTTGTCTGTGAAGAACACTGCTTTTTGTCTTTTTGGATTAAAAATAGTTATGAATAAAAAAAAAAAAATAAATCAAAGAGAGTTTTCTTGCATGTTTTTAGTTGGTACACATATCCACAAAATCAAAATCAAGCAACCTAATTTTCAATTCTGTGATTGTTATAAATGAAGGGTGGGTAGAGTCTGGTGGAAGAATAACTTCCCCTTGGCTAAGGAGGAGCTTGTGAAAGACTGTTCAGGCAAAAATAATGCCCACAGATCCATGGGCCCCAATGGGTTTCACGCACAAGTGCTGATAGAGCTGGCAGAAGTGACTGCTAAACTGTTCTCTGTCATCTTTGCAAATACAGGCTAGCCAGCCTCACCTTTATCCTGGAAAGGTCATGGATCAACTTATTCTGGATGCCATCTCCAAACAGTTGGAAAAAAAGAATGTGATCAGATGCAGACAACACATGATCACCAACGGGAATTTATGCTCACCTA